>NC_090297.1:4447500-5047500 GCF_039906515.1 Pseudorca crassidens | reverse complement strand
AAACAGTGCCCCCATTTTTGTCCCTTGATCCACTTGAAATGCAGAGGATGCCTGAGTGTTTTGTGTCTTTACAACAGAAGCAGAGCTTCCTGTAACTATGCTTGATGACTATGATGACGATGGAGGAAGAAGGAGAAGAAGGAGAAGAAACCACAATGCCACAATGCTCCAAGAATGTATTAAATGGTACAATTCAAACTTTATCTACCTACAAAGTACACTGCTTGGTAACCCTACTCCTAACAGATGACTATCCAAAGTGGTTTGCTATGAGCCATGTGGACCTGCATATATAAACACCTTTGTTTTTCATATAAATGGGTTCGTATAATACCTGTATTGTTATAAAACTAATTTTTCAAAAGAACTGTAAACAAATGATGAACTCTAGTATATATATGTATGCATGCTGAAGTATTTGGGGAAGTGTATTGATGTCTGCAACTTTCTCTGAAATGAATCAAACATTAAGATAGATGGATGGATGGATGGACGATGGATCGATGGATGGATGGATGGATGGATGGATGTATGGATGGATGGACGGACGGACGGCTGGGTGGACGGATAAAGCACATAGAATAAAATGTTAATTGTAGAAGCTAGTTGGTGGGCATATGGGATTCACCACAAAATTATTTCATCTTTATTGTATATTTAAATTTTTCAAACTGAAATGTCAAAAAAACTAATTTTTTAATTTAATAATATGGCATGGATCTCTTTCCATGTCAATACACACAAATCTCTTTATTCTTTTTAATGACTGCACGAGATTCCATTTTCTGGGTACACCACGATTGGGTAACGAATCCCTCACTGATGGACGCTCAGGTTACTTTACAATGACAATGCCACAGTATCCATCCATGTAAATGTGTCTTTGAATACTTACGACAGCTTTTCCATAGGATAAATTCCTAAACACGGAATTGTTGACTCAAAGAGAATATAATTTTTTTTACTTTTGCTATATAATAACAACAGCTCACACCTACTGCAAGTTTACTCTGCCCACACTGCTGTAAGTACTGTTGTAAGTACTGTCTCTTATATTCTTCACAGCAACCGAATTAAGTAGGTACTATGTAGCCTCATTTTATAATTAAGGAAACTGAGGCACAAAGAGATAAAACTACTTGCCCCTGTCTGACAGCCAGCAAGTGGCAGTCAGACTCCAGTGCTTTCCACCATCATGCTTACAAATTATGGTCAAAAAGATTAAATCAATACATACATTCCTACCAACAATGTTTGAGAGTGATTACTTTCCTAGGTTGTATTGTTTTCAAATTTATCTGAAACATAAAGAAAACACTGTCCATATTTCCAGATACTATGAAGACAGATGTGAAGACCACAGAGAAAGCACAGATTGGATAAGGCAGGGAATGAATGCCTTGTTAATTAGACAAGGGCACAAGGAAAAGTGCAACGTTCTACCTCAACGTGGGATTCTCTCCGTGCTAATCTCATTGCCTCTCTGCAGTAGGGAGCCTCTCTGCATTCTGCAGTAACGCTGGCAGGTAAACATACCTATGAAACTCTCAAACTTCTATTTTTAAACTCTATAAATCCCCAGCCACCTTCCTAGATGAATTAATGTAATCTCAAGTATTCTGCCTCATTTTTCTTTATCAGACAGCTGCAAGCAGAAAGGCCTACATCTCTCTTTCCATCATCTCCTCAATTAATTCAAATAAATCTTTAGACAAAGCTTAATGTGTCAGTGGGATATTATTATCAACAACCTCAAAAGGTCCTTTTGTTTTACTACCTGAAACATTATAAGTGGTCCCATTAGAAAACTGATTAAGTCTTCCCATAGCAGGCTATATTACCAGCCCAAATTTCCAAGGTCTCACCAAAACACAGCCTGGATACAATTAGCCTCAAAGACAAGAAAGCTACAGCCACTGAAAAGAGCCTTTTGCAGACAGCAGGGCATCAGCCTAGCTGAATCTCGCAACACAATGAAACAGTAATAATATCTAATAACACCACTGCATCATTGTTGCTGTAGGAACAAACACAAGGTAACGGATACAGCTGGCTCAGTTAGCAGAAACATAACAAACTACCCCCAAAAATGAGTTTGTAAGAAAAGCTAAAGGAGAAGCAGAAACAGAACAACTTCACATGAAAAGCCAATCATCTCAGACATTAGCAGAGAGGAAAAAGCACAGACCTCGAACCCAAAAGATTTGGGTTCCAGTTACGGCTTCTCAACTGACTCACTGTATGATCTCAGGCAAGTTACATACTTTGAGGAGTCTCAGCTGCAGGACTGGTATAACAATTCCCACTTCACAGGTGATGGAAAAGCTAAGTGTGAAGCTGGGCGAAGTCCCTGGAAGAGCAGTCTCTCCATATATGGCGGCTGTTGGCACCAGGATAATACATGGTGAGCTCGCCAACGAGTTCCCGCCGAGCAGTGTCCATGTAGAACTGGGAATCTACCATGTGCTCACTCATGTTCTCTTTTTGTATTAATTGTATTAATTAATTGCATGTTAATTGAGGAGGAGGAGGAGGATGAATATGAAGGACTTTAAACTTTCCAAAATCAACTGAGAAAAATATCATAAAAACCCACCTGCCAGGAGTGTAAGTTGGTGCAGCCACTATGGAAAACAGTATGGAGTTTCCTCAAAAAACTAAATATAGAGTTGCCATATGATACAGCAATCCCACTCCTGGGCTTATATTGAGACAAAACTCTAATTTAAGAAGATACGTGCACCCCTATATTCGTAGAAGCACTATTCACAACAGCCAAGACATGGAAGCAACCTAAACGTCCATCAACAGATGAATGAATAAGGAAGATGTGGTATATACGTAAAGTGGAATATCACTCAGCCATAAAATGAATGAAGTAATGCCATTTGCAGCAACATGGATGGACCTAGAGATTATCACACTAAGTGAAGTAAGTCAGAAAGAGAAAGACAAATACCGTATATTACTTATGCATGGAATCTAAAATATGACACAAATGAAACAGAAACAGACTCACAGACATAGAGAACAGACTTGTGGTTGCCAAGGGAGAGAGCGGGTGGGGGAGGTATGGATTGGGAGTTTGGGATCGGAAGATGCAAACTATTGTGTATAGAATGGATAAACAACAAGGTCCTACTGTATAGCACAGGGAACTATATTCAATATCCTGTGATAAACCATAATGGAAAATAATACGAAAAAAGAACGTATACATGCTATACAGTAGAAATTAACACAAGATTGTAAATCAACTATCCTTCAATTAAAAAGAAAAAAACCCACCTGCCAACCAACCATATTTTCAAGTCTTACTATTCCGTAGATTTCCTCAGTTATTTTTTAGAAATAAAAAATAAGAATTACAGATACAACTAGAGCTCCTATTACCTAGCCCATCTCGTTCTCTTTCCTCCAAGAGGTAGCCACTATTTCCCATTTCATTTTTATTTTACTACCTATGTAAGTATCCATAAACAACACACATTTTTTACATTTAGGCTTTTGTAAATGGTACCACACAATACATCTCTTTCTGCAACTTGTCTGTGTATGGTATGGTCTGTGGATCCTTGGGGGATCCCCAAGACCCTGTTTACAGGACCGTGAGGTCGACACTTTTTGCAAAACACTAAGAAGTCATTTGCCTTTTTCACTGTGTTGACATTTGCACTCCTGGAGCAAAAGTAATGGTGGGTAAAACTTCGAGGGCCTTGGCCCAAATTAAGGCAGCAGTGACAGACGGTACTAGGAGTCACGTATCTCCATCGACATGCACTTACAGAAACACGCACCAGTTTTACTCAAGGATTCCTTAATGAAACAGTACAAATTATTGATTTTATTAAACCTCAATCTCCAATTAGATGTCTCTTCCACATTCCGTGTGACAAAATGGAAGTATACATAAAGCCCTTCCGCTGCAAACTGAAGTATGATGGCTGTCTTGAAGAAGACCTCTGTGTGATTACGTTGCAAGCCCTCCCAGCCACTTTTCCCACAGAACACCACCTGTACTTGAAAGAATGACTGACAAACTGGCTATTCACACTCAGGTGTTTGGCAGGACTGCTTCTTCTGGCCAAGAGGCAGGAATAACTAGGGCTGGATGTAACCTCCTGCTTGGAACAACTAAAAAGCTGGACACGTATAGGAAACATCAGTTTTCTAGACATTGGACATCAGGCAATGAATGACAGGGATCCCTGAGAGATGGGACATAAGCAAACTGAGACCTATGACTGCCCCAGCTTCTTCCTAGAGAAAGTTTCCAGGCCTGGCACAGGAAGGGGACCCAGGCAGAGCCCAGAAATCTCCCTGAATTGAGGAGAAGGAACTAGGAGTCCAAGGAGGTCAAGGCAGTTAGGGGTCCTGGGGCAGAGTACCGGAGGACTCCAGAGCTCTACAGGGGTTCTCCCTCAAGTATTCAAATAAATACAGAGCAGTGTATGTGTGTAGTGAAGAAACTATCTGAAGCCATGAAATGAATCACCCAAAAGAATTAGAGAGAACAATCATCATCATTCACGCTTGGGCCTGGAAATTGGCTGTTCCCACCAAAACATCATAGTATATAGGGCTTAGGGTAGACTACTCAATAGAATATTACATCAGTAGTGGGAGAAAATTAGCTCTACACCCAGTGCTTGCTGTGCACCCACCTAACAAAGTGAAAAAGCAAGGCCTGAACAGATGAAACTGATTCCAAAAAAAAAAACCACATTCCAGGACAAAGCTCAGGAATATTTATAGGAACAAAAAATGTATACAGGGCTTCCCTGATGGCTCAGTGGTTAAGAATCCGCCTGCCAGTCCAGGGAACATGGGTTCAAACCCTGGTCCAGGAAGACCCCTCATGCCGCAAAGTAACTAAGCCTGTGTGCCACAACTACTGAGCCTGCACTCTAGAGTCCATGAGCCACAACTGCTGAGCCACGCACCACAACTACTGAAGTCCGTGCACCTAGAGCCTGTGCTTCGCAACAAGAGAAGTCACTGCAATGAGAAGCCTGCGCACCACAATGAAGAGTAGCCCCCACTCGCCACAACTAGAGAAAGCCCACATGCAGCAACGAAGACCCAACAAAGTCAAAAATAAATAAATAAATAAAAAATAAATAAATAAATAAATAAATATTTTAAAAATTATAAAAAATGTATACAGTACCTATCACGGTGAAATTCATAATATCTGGGATCAAACAGAAATTTTCCAGTCATGCAAAGAAGTACGAATCACAATGAGAAGAAAAATAAATCACAACAAAACCAAAAATTATACAATAATAATATTAGTATATAAGAAAATTGAGCATGTTAAGAGGAGGCATGGAAGTTTTAAACAACCCAAGTAAAACTTCTAAAGAAGAAAACTGCAATGAAAACCTAAAACGTGATCTGAGATGAAAAACACACTGAGTAGGATTAACAGAAAATTAGACATTGCAAAAGAAAATATTAGTGAACTTAAAGACATAGCAATAGAAACTATCTAAAATGAAACACAGAGAGAAAAAAGAAAAACATCAGTGACAACTTCAAG
This sequence comes from Pseudorca crassidens, assembly GCF_039906515.1. NCBI lineage: Eukaryota > Metazoa > Chordata > Mammalia > Artiodactyla > Delphinidae > Pseudorca > Pseudorca crassidens. The sequence goes on along the minus strand of NC_090297.1, from coordinate 5,041,955 downwards.
CAGTCTATACCACTATATATGAAGTGGTATAATGTCACTTGAAAGGAAACTGTGATAAGTTAAAGATGTATACTAAAAACTCTAAAATAACCACTAAAATAATGAAGAGTTATGGCTAATAAGCCAAAAAAGGGGATAAAATGGAATCATAAAAACTCTCAGTTAATCCAAAAGAAGGTAGAAAAAGAAAAAAGGGGGAAAAAAGCAGATGGGAAAAATAGAAATCAAATGGAAATCCAACCATATCACATTAATCACATTAAATGTAAATGATCTAAATACTTCAAATAAAAGACAGAGATGGGTTACAAAGCAAGATTCAACCATATACTGTCTACAAGCCCACTTTAGCTATAAAGACAAAAAGTAAGTTGAAAGTAAAGGGGTTGAAGAAGCTCTACCATGCCAATGCTAATCAAAAGAAATCTGGATTAGCTTTATTAATATCACACAAAATGGATTTCATAACAAAAAACACTACCAAGGATAAAAAGGATGATTTCATAATGATAAAGAAGTCATATAATCAAAAATACCTAAGAGTCATAAATGTTTAGGCACCAAACAAGAGAGCTTCAACATATATAAAGCAAAAACTGATAGCAATACAAAGAGAAATAGACAAATCCACAATTCTAGTTAGAGATTTCCACACTCCTCCCTTAATAATTGACAAAACAAGTAGACACAAATACAGTAAGTATGTAGAAGACCTGAACAACACTATCAACCAACTTGACCTAGCTGATATTTATAGAACATTCCAACTAACAACAGCAGAATACACATTCTTTACAAGTGCACACAACATTTACAAGATACATCGTATTCTGAGCCATAAAACAACTCTTGATAAATTTTAAAGGATTAAAAGAATTCAAGTCATACAATGTATGTTCTCTGACCACAATGAAATAAAATTAGAAATTAATAACACATATTTGGCAGACTTTTTTTTAATGAACATAAGACTATCACTTCAGCTGAGCATATTTCCTGCAAAAGACAAAATTTGAGTTTTCAAGTAAAAGGTAGAATTTGGCAAAACTTGTATTCACTACCATGACCTTGACAGCTTGCAAAACTTAAAAATTTTTCTGATGATATCCATTGATAATGATATTCACAAAGGATTTGGTATTGTACAATGAAATATGTCAACTTTTGGAAGGTCTGCATAACTGAGTGAACCAATGTTTTCAAAATGACCAATACGATTTTACAAAACCATGCCCGGGTGGAAGATTGTTTCAAAGATTCATATCAAAAGATACCTCCCCCTGATTAAAAATAAAGGATAGGCTAATGGATTTTAATGTAAAAGGGTACCAAAAATTCACTGATGTAACTTCAGATTCCACATTGCAACTCATGTCTAAGAAAGTACCACTTGTCAAGTTTTAGTATGGTATCAAAGAAGAATATTCACAATTCTCTGAAAAGGCAGTTAAAATACTTCTTCCTTTTCTAATTACATATCAGAGTAAGGCTAGATTTCTTCATCTACTTCAAATATTGCAACAGATTAAAGGCAGAAGCAGATATGAGAACTCAGTGGTCTTTTATTAAGCTAGATATTAAAGAGATTTGTAAAAATGTAAAACACAATACTATTCTTCTCACTAAATTTTGTTTTGTTTTGGAAAATACAGTTACCTTTCATTAAATAACATGCTATTTATATGAACATGAAATGAGTTTATTACTGTTATGTTTTAATGAATTAATACAAATTTTAATAATTTCCATTTTAATTTCTAATGAAGCAAATATTATAGCTCTCTCCCATAAACAAGAGATCTTTGGGGTCCTCAATAAGTTTTAAGACTGTAAAGAGGTCCTGAAACCAGAAAGTTGGGTAACTGTTGCTCTAGAGATGTTTAGTTGCTCAGTCACAGGCTCTGCAAAAAAAGGAGGTGCTTCTTGATATTTGCAAAATCACTGGGAGATTCCAGGCTAAGTAACAGATAGTTCAATGTGATGACTAACACAGCCCTTGATTTTATAGGAATAATAATAATGCTGACCACATGTATTAAACTCTTACTACATGCCAGTCATTATACTCAAACTAAAATCCTCATCCTCAACAATCCTGGAAAATGAGTATCATTCACTTGTTATGAATAAAGAAACTGAGGTTCAGAGAGGTTAAATTAGTTGCCCTAGAAGATGAGAGAGTCAAAATCTGAGTCCATTTCTGTCTGATTCCAAACCAATAACATCTCCTGCTTTGAAATGTCTCTGAAACTGTGCCGTGATATTCTATCTTTTTACTCGGCTATGTTTTCCTTCTTAGCACTTGCCTGACATGTCACATACCATTTGTGTATTGTCTTTCTCTGCCCTGTTAGAATGTAACTCCATGAGGTCAGCAGAGATTTGTATCTGTTCTCCTGCATCACAAGGTCTACAGCAGTATCTGGGGCATCATAGCAGACAGCCAATAAATAGTTGCTGGATGCGTGAACGAGTGATTCATCACGGTAACAGACAATTCTGTAATCTGTGGTGCTTAGAGCTCTAATTGCATTGACATTTGTTTTAGCCCTCCTCAATTTTTTAATATGGTTTAATTTATGCAGACCACACATTCATACCATAGATAAGGGCAGGGATCAATCCGCCCATTTTATGGAAGGAGAACTCAAGTTCCCAATGGTTGTTTGCTCCAGGTCCTGCAGGCTTCAGGAGAAGCTCTCTGGCTTTGGATTAGTGTTCAGTCCCCAGATCTTAGGATAGGAACTAGGCGTTCAGTCTTTAATCTGTTTTGGGTTATTTAAAGTTACTAAAAATCGTAACTTGAGAATACTTTGAGGGCCAGGTCAGAAAGAACAAGAGTGCACGTTTATTCACCTCTGACAGCGCAAACACTTACTGAGCATGTGCAGACTGTTTTGTGATGCTCTGGGTAGGCAAACAGGTAAGATGGACCTCAAAGCTGATGGTGGTGGGGAGGGTGGGGACACCCACATGCACGCACGCATGCACACACACACTGTGACAAATGACAATACCAAAGTACCTCCCCAAGCCCCATGGGGATGCCAATGGACAAGTTCTGTGGGGAGTCCAGAGCCAAGCATGGTGGCCAAGGGTTAGGCTGATGAGCGAAACATCAGGAGAAAGGATAACCTTAAGAGGGGGACCTAGATTCATGGGCAGAAACAAGAAGGAGGCTCTGTAGGAAATCAAATTGTAGTTTCAGAGAGCAATCGGGGACCTGCCTGGAGAGGATACCTGTGCCTAAAACAGCTTATTAATTTGGACGAACCAGGAGGTTGAGTGTGTTTGGCAGTTCTCAGTGGCTCATGCTGTGATCTCCGGCAGTAGGACCACTCTGGCCGCCAGCTCTACCACCCAGAAATTCCCTGGCACTAATACCTGTGCTCTAGAAGGCAGGACAATGCCTCATGGCCATTTCACTGCTTGCTAGTCCATACCTTTCTTCTTCAGCTTTGTTTCTGCCATAAACTTGGACCCAGAGAAGTAACAGAAAGAAAAACGCTCAAGAATATTTCTGGTTTGACCGTAAATGCAGACCCAGGCCTTACTACAGAAGGGAACAAATTAAAACGTCACAGTCATCACATCTGCCACCAAAAACACCAAGCTGACCGAGGACACTAAAAATATGAACCCAAGGGAGGACCAAGATTTAAAGGACAGATAAGAAAATGTAACCTGGCATATATGGACCCCTAGGTCACTGAAATATGTAACTAAGGTTCAATTCATCCCCTCCTCCAGGTCCAGCTGGCCTCCCGGGAGTTACGCTTTCAAGCTTCGACCTTAATTGCTGATATTTAAATGCAGCACGTGTATTGCTATTGATCCTCAAAGCAGCTTTTAATGCTGGGATTCATGATGTCATCATGAATCTCAGCAGCTTGTGAGTGATGCGTGTGTGTCTGTGTGCGTGTGAGTGAACGATGTGCGTGTGCATGCGTGCGCACGCGCCTATCCAAATACAAGCAGGAAAGGTGGGTTTTTGCTTGTTTGGTTTTGACTTTATCCCCCAAAGGTGAGAAACAGAATGCTGTGTGTGGATCCTCCAGCTGTTTCCCACCCCCTTCTCCAGCCCTAGAGGTGGAAACTTCTTGAAGAAAAGACTCCAACCATAGCTCAAAAGAATCCCAGGACGAGGGATCCACCCCCAACCTGGCTTTGCCACCTCTCAGGGCAAGTTACCAGCGCGAGGATATGGCCTATTGAAGTGGCTGGGGGATTTCGTGCCAAAGACGGGGGATGGACAGCTGTGGATCCTCCCAGCCCTTAATTTTTGGATCGAAGTTTAGAGAAATGCCTCCCAGCCAGTCTCTATCTTCCTGTTATTGGAAATACCCCATGAAGGCCTCTAAAACCTTTTGAAGCTAATTTTATGTTTTTAGCTTGTATTCAAATTCTGGCAAGAGTAGCCACCAGATAACAGAACCCTAGCCGCTGCCCCGAGTCCCTTCCCTTTCTCCTCTTGCCTTCCACCCTCGGAAATCCACTCATCTGAATTACACATCGGCCGTGCCACGCAGCCTGCCTAAACATAAACCGAGAAAGAGTGGGATTAAGCCCAAGAATCTTACAGGTCTGAGCGGCAGTCTACCACCCAGCTTTCTGCTAGTCTCACCTCCTCCTACCTCAGGCCCTAAGCCACCATCAACCACATCCTCGCAGCCCTGGCCGTGATGGCGGGTCTCTCTTCTGGCCCTTTGCCCTCATGTCCCCTCCTCACCTGCCCTTGATCAAATCTGAATGACTCCTTAGATTTTGCTCAGACACCACTTCTCTAGGAGGCCTTACCCAGGCCCCCTCTTCCACCTCCATCCACAAAGTGGGGAAGCAGGGGTTATTTGTGCATTGATCAAATATCTACCACTTCACCAATCTGGTTCACTGAAATCATCAGTTTGGGTCTCTGCCTTTCCCATCCCCCCGGGAGCACCTTGGAGGCAGAGGCAAGGTCTTAATTCTGTAGGTGTCTCCCCAGCACCTGGCCAGAGCCTGGCACAGAGGTGCACCCCAATTCCTGATAAATGCAGCCACGCCCACCCTCCTCAACCGCCCTCAACCGCCCCCACCCGGCTGGGGCCAGAGGGGCTGATGAGATGGACCCCAGAAACAGATGGCAACCCTACATCCCACACCTGCATCCCACGGTTCCCTCCAACACCCTGCAGCCCTTTCATTTAAGAGACCCCAGCTCTCCGCGTGCCAGCTCTCTCCACAGCGCAGGCATGCTGGGGCCCCCAGGCCTCCAGAGCCAGCCCTCCTGTCCTGCGGCATCAACGCCCACGGGGGAAAGTCATTGCATTCAGATCAGCTGCCGCGGCAATAGGTCAGGCTTCCAAAAGCCTCCCCCAAACGCTGATTAATGGGCAGGAGCGGCTCCTGCGCATCTCATTATGCACAGAGCTGCAATGAAACCATCTTTGCTTTACAGTTTTGTGCAGGACATAAAAGTGGGAAATATCCCAGCCTTCCGAGGGAACAGGCTATGAATATTGAAGCAGCCCTTGGTCATTAATCCAGCACCATTAGTCTTAGGGAGTCACCCTAGCACTGACCCCCTAGAAGGAAATTTCTCTTGCTGTTCGTTCCTCATTTCAAATTATCCATAGAGCCACCCTACCTACCACCTGTGAATTATTTGATATTTTGGAGAGGAAAGTAAACAATAGAAAAAATCAGCAGAACTTAGGGGATCTATAAATTCTGAGCAAGTTACGTTCAGAGTGAGGAAAGCTGATTCACATGGCACGTTACTTCCCAAGATTCATTTAGTTTCCTTTTCTCTTTTATTAATAGGAGGTAAGCACCCTGGAAAGATCACACTTTCGTTCTCAGCAGCACCTGTCAAGGGGATCCCAGGCCCACGGCCGATATTTGAAAGTTTATCCCTGAAAGGTATTCATGGAGCAGACACTGCACTAGCAACACGTCTCGCGAACGAGACTTCACAAAGCACCAGGAACAGACACACGCGATGTTTTTGTTTTTAAAGGCCAGCATTACATGGCTAGTGCAGATCAACTGAAGAACTAAAAGTATCACATTTTCCCCTGTAATTTTCCTAGCAAGACATATTAAAATAGAGAAAGCAGCCGCTATTCTGCATTTTCCCCATTTTATATTTATCCAAAATGAGTGAGGTCTTACTGTGCTTTTCAAGACATCTCCTTATCTCTGATATTCACCAGTTCCACCATGATGTAACCACATGGGGATTTTTGCTCAAAGAACAAAAATTGACCCGTGTTCAATTTCCGTAGGAGGGCTTGTGACTTTATTCCTTCAGCTGTATTTCTTTCAAATATTAGTCCTGGGGTGGTAGAGCTAGATCTCCTGCATGAAACTGGGAGCAAGAAGGGGCCGTCCTTTCTGTCAGTACAAACTAGAAATATTCCGTCCCTTGGCCCATTCTATCTTTTTCCTCACCCTGTCTTCTCCTTCTGAGACTCCCATTAGATACACGTTGGACCTTCTCATTCATATTTCCCATCTGTACTTCCCTGAGCTACAGTCTGGATGACCTCCTCTGGGTTATCTTATGGTTTGCCAACTCCTTCTTTAGAAGTGCATCTATTCTTTTGTTTACCCCATCTATTTGGGTTTTTTGGTTTGCTTTTTTCAAGTTTCAAGTACCACATATTTTTTTACTTCTAGAATAACTAATTGATTCTTTAAAAAAAAAAAAAACCTGCTCCATTATCTCTTTTTCAAGTCTTATGGATTTTATTTCATATTTCATCTCTCCAAACACCGTAAACCAATTTGGTCTAATATTCTGCCCAGATTGCTCTGTTATCCATAGTTCCTGATACATGAATCCTCCCCTCACAGCATCTGTTGATTACCGCTTGTGGTGGTGGATTTTCCGGCTTGCTTTACAATTTTTGTCTAAGGGCTTATCTACATTGGGAGTCTCCCTGTTTTTTCCCATGGGAGCCCCATATGTGCCCTATGCTGAGGAAGCATCTATACAGGACAGTTTTACACTTATGCCTGACAAAGCCCTAGGGTCTCACTAGTTCTGGACCGAATTTATGTTCGGTCCTCAGTTCAGGGTTTCTGCCCTGCAGAGACAGTGTATGATTTGCTCTCGTATTTATAGATGTTGTAGGCTTGCTTTCGCCCTTTCTTGCAGGAAACTCTTTTCATAGCTATAGGTTGGGATAGGGGCATATCATTCCCTGGGCCAATGGAGAGAATCTTTCTACTTTTTATTGACATAAAGGACAGGCCCCTCTTGCTTCTAGTTTCATGCAGGAGATCTAGTCCACTTCTCCAGGACCTGTGAAAACCCAGCCCTTAAGGGATTTCCTGTGAATACCCCAGCAGGACTACTCAACTTCAACTCTGAATTTCATCTTCAATTTCTGACCCCTGGAAATCCCCCGATCTCAACTTTGAATTCAATTATGTTTGTGCTGCTGTTATAACCTAATATTTCTATGGGTTTAGAGTTAGAGGGGCAATTCCCACAAGTGCATGGTCTGTGTCTTGATTGGAAGTTCTGCCGTAATCCCTCCACCCCAAGGGAATTATACTCTCGCCTGATAGTCAGTAAGCACATACTAAACCATAGACATAGCTGGCCCTCTTTCAAGTACCTCAGGCATGTGTCCAGTAAATGCGATCTAATTTGATAGAGAAATGATAATGGCAAAAAAAAAAAAAAATGTCCCCCAGCATTTTAGGCCCACATACGTCTCCAGGATTTCAGAAGTTGTCACTGCAATTCTGCCTGGATATTCCAAAAACTTGGAAACCAAGGTCTGATCAAATTTGACTTTTTTTAAAGAGAGCCTGTTTTATGTCATCCTGGACTCATCAGGGAGGCCAAACCAAGACAAAAGTCTCTCTCCTCGTGTCCCCTTGTTGCATAACCAGCCGCAGAATACCAGCTCCACCCAAAGCTCATGTCCGGGCCACCCTAGGGCCCTTCAACAGCCAGCCAGACAACCTCTGGACAAAGAGATGATAAGGAGCCCCTCCTCCAGCACAGTGGCACACTGTTGGGAATGGGGACAGGGCAGAGAGAGGCGAAGGGGCAACGCCCATGAGCAAGAGAAGCAGAGAACATCTGCTCTGCAAACTCAAACCCAATCTCCAGGGAAGGTGACAGGCAATTTCCAACGCTCTCTCTGCTGATTGTTCTGAGTGGCATTTTTGTCCCATCTCTCGATTGGTGGTGGAGGAGAGGTCACACTCTGCAGACCTGGGTGTGGTGCAGAATTTTACAATTGACTTGCTGTGTGGCCTTGGGCAGGTCACCTCACTTCCCCTCTCTAAGTCTCTGGCAACAGACACGAGAGGTATTTCATAGGCCTGTCGTGCAGACTCAACTGCTCCCCAAACAGCAGTAGTAGTGGACGCTGTTAATAAAGATCTCAGGGAAACTAACACAACATTGTAAATCAACTATACTGCAATTGAAAAAATGAAAATAAAAGAATGACCTTAGAGCACCCAAACCGCCCTATGCTGGGTCTCTGCCTCCCTCAGGTTGACAGGGAAGCAGAATACAAGCTTTTCTAAAAGTTAAATATTCAAAAACATTTCCTCATTGCTCTCCTACTCCAAATGGGTGAGGTTTTTAAAAACAGCTTAATTGGAGTAGAACTGACATACAATGAGCTGCATATACTTAGGGTGTACAAGTGATGGGTTCTGACAAGTGTTACACCTGCAAAACCATTACCAAATCAAGACAGTGAACTTACCCGTCTTCTCCAAATTTCCCTGGTGCCCTTGTCTCCCCTCCCTCCCACCCCGTCTCCCTTTGTCCAACAGGCAGAAGGAAAGAGGGCTTCCCTGGTGGCGCAGTGGTTAGGAATCCGTTTGCCAATGCAGGGGACACAGGTTCGTGTCCTGGTCCGGGAAGATCCCACATGCCACAGAGCAACTAAACCCATGAGCCACAACTACTGAGCCCACGTGCCACAACTACTGAAGCCCAAGTGCCACAACTACTGAAACCCAAGTGCCACAACTACTGAAGCTCGCACGCCTAGAGCCCGTGCTCCACAAGAGAAACCACTGCAATGAGAAGCCCGCGTGCCACAACAAAGAGTAGCCCTTGTTCGCGGCAACTAGAGAAAGGCCGCGGGCAGCAACGAAGACCCAACGCAGCCCAAAATAAAATAAATTAAGAAAAAAAAGAAAAGAATGATTAAAGAAAGAAGGAAAGAGAAAGGTGGAAAGGGAGAGAAAGGGGGTGGGGGGCAAGTGAGGAAGCAGGAGAACATGTGTTTGATGGCCTGGAGAGACATAGGGAGAAACAGAAAGATGACGTGCATGCCGGGAACAGAGCAGGATGAGAGAGAAGCTGAGGACAGGTGTGCACATCTGTCCGCGTCCCCTGGTGGGGGAGGAGGCCCCACTGCTTCCGGTGGCTCAAGGCACCGCTCAGCAGGGACCCCGCCGTCACGCCCCATTGCACTGCCCCATTTTTCACTGTCAAGCCCCTGCTAGAGCACAATTCATCATGGCCATGTTCGGAAACTACCCATGTAAATGCAGAGTGATTCCTCCTGACAAGGGCTTAATTGCCCTGAAGGGGGTTTCTCAAAGCAGCTCTGACACCCTTGTCTGGTCTGCGTCCGCCATCACGGCCCCCCGCATCTGGGCGGGTCCACGGACTCACTCCTGAGCCAGAGCACAGAGAAGGGTTAAAAGCAGGGGGTGAGCAGGCCTGGGCAGCCCACACCTCTGCAAGATGCAGCAGCCGTGGCCTGAGCCCGGAATCCAAGAGGCTGGCCCAGGGCCGGTGTGGGCTCCAAGGGCCCAGGCAGGAGATCCACCCGGCTCGGTGCACCAGCCTGTGAGAGTGAGCCTGGAGCTCAGGCCCCTGCGGAGGAGGACGGCCTGGCTGCTTCCTGCAGCCTTGGGTCAGCCCCGCCCATCCCCAGGCCGCACGTCTGTCCTGATCGTCGTGCTGCCCGTGTCACAGCTCAAGGCCAAGCCCACAGTACGCAACCCCAGCTCTCAGCCCAGCGCCGTGACAGAAGCAAGGAGCACATCCCGCAGGAGTCCTCGGAGGGTCGTAACCCTTCAGCCATCAGGCAGTAGGAAACTGTTCCTTAGCTACGTATTTATGTGTTGCCTGCATATGTTTTAGAATACACGCCTAGCCCTAACTGACTCCAACTCACCCTCCTGATTACAGCATAACTCCTTCAGAGCTCAGGGCAGAACTGCCTGTTAGAAAACACAGGACGTCTTCCAGTGGGTGACACTGACACGCACGCGCCATCACGCTGCTTCCGGAAAAGCAGACATGTGCTGTGTTGGCTTCAGTCAACCCCCAGGGGGCCCCCTGGATGAGGAACCATCAATGCCTGTCACTCTAGGGCTTGAGTCTAAATCATTCCTGAAACTACGAACCCCATAATCGGGAAAGAGGAGGAAAGGGAGCCGTTGACCTTCAAGACTGTGTCACAAGACAGTGTTTCCCCAGGAGCTGGGATGGGGAGGGTCCAGGTGGAATGGGGTAGGGGTTCGCCGGTCACAGGTGCCTGCACACAGCAGACCGGGTTTCTCCAGGAAGTAGTTTGGTTTCAGGGTGGAAGGGTTTTGTGTCCTTGTTTTCAAGCTGGATGACAATTTTTACTGTGTTTACACAGTAGCAGAACAAACAGACTCTGGCTTGTGGTGTCATCATTCCTGTGGCTGATTTCTTGTACTCAGACGGTCCTAGCGCATTTCTGACCGTGAAACACTGTCCCCTCTGGGAAGCAGGGGGGGGCATCCGGTGCCAGACCCAGAGTGTTAAGAGGGTCTGCCCTTGACCACTTCACTCCTCACTGGGGGCTTTGTGATAGCTGTCCCACAGTCCCCCTGGGGCGGCCCCGACCCGTGTGTCTCCTCGTACACAGGGAACCCTGTTGAATTTACACACACACCCTAGAATCCTATCCCTAACCCCATCTTTCTCATTTGGAAGGTCTTTCCAGCAGGCAAGCAGGCTGTTGTTCAGAGGGAACCGTTTCCAAATGTCCCCAACACGCCTTCACAGGACTGTTCAAGCTGACAACAGAGGCTTAGACCACAGGGACGCTTGGGGACGCTACCCAGCCCACTGCGCCAGCTTCTCAATGTGCCAGCCTGAGAGCCCACCAAGTCCAAGGGCTCAGGGGAGCACTGAACCACAGCCCCAAGAAACGTCGGCACTTTTGAGGCACTGGGGGACCTGGGTCTCCACGTGCTCCCGGGCCAGTCCACCCCACCACCAGGGACCAAAGTTGTGCAGACGACCACTCTGCCCCGCCAGGGCCCTCTTGCCAGGATGGCAACCCATGGAGCCAGAGCTGGAACAGACACCCTGATGCCAGGAGTGTCTGTGCCCTGATTCCCGTCCCCAGGGGCCTCTCTTCTGGGTCCCCAGCTGCTTCCCTGATGCTGAGCAGAGATAGCAGGGCCAGGGCATCGGGTCAGGCCGGCTTCTCTTGGGATAAAATGATGCCAGAAGAGCCTAGAAGCTTTAATGGCTGGGAGGGGAAAGCATGGGTTGAAAACCCAGAAATGGCTCCAAAAATGGTTTTGACCTCACGACGGGAAACATCCCCTCAGATATACACGCTCTGTGATTACCGCAGCTGGTGGCTGCAAGGGGGGTAGAGTCTAGTATTTGTTATTGAGACCATATTGTTAGCTACTGAAAAGGTATCTATTAAAGCAGGCTTTTTCTCAGAGAACTTTCTTTTGCTAGGCTAGTATAATTGGCATATAAATTTGCGTGGGGAGTTGGTGGGGGGGGTTGGAAGGATAGAGAATATTTGTAAAATTATCATGGCGTTCTCCAGATGGGGAAAGGAGAGTCCTACATGAATCTCACTCCTACCTGTTCTTTCTGGGATAAAGATAAAAATAAAACGTTGGGACCCCTCAGAGCAAGCCCACCAGGGACAGAAAACATCTGCATTCCCTATGCCACAAGCACGGTTACCCACAGGCAGATCTGACACTTTCCTGCTATAGCCTTCAGCTGGGTCTTATTCATTCCCTCCGCAATTTCTTTCTTGTTAAACCCATTTGAGACCATAAAAAAAATTGCTCAATGGAGCGACTTTCTGATGTAGGAATCAACAGATGTGTCTTAATCTGCAGCTCCACCCACCGCCTGTATCACATGGACAAGCCCCTGGTCCCTCAGAGCTCAAGAGGACCAGACAGTGGTCCATGCGGAGACTTTGGCGACTACCGAGGGTGGGGCAGAGAAAGGGTGCCGTTGTAGGAATCCTCGACAAAGGAGGCCTCCAAGACTCTCAGAAATCAAGGCTCAGAGGAGCGAGCCCAGACGTTCACATGAAGGACCTCGCTGCACCCAGTTCTGCACCAAATCCCTTTTGGAGAAAAAGCAACCGCCAGGGAGCCCCTCAGTCTGCTCTTCGGCTGGGGGAGTGAAGGATGCTCAGAGAGCAGTGGGTCCAGGCTCAGGCCCCAACCACGCAACCCACATTTCTGGGGCACTTGGGCGTTCCGTCCTCAGGAGGTTTATCTGAAGGACACCCACCTGAATCAGGTCATCCAAGGAAAAAAGGCAGGAGAAAAGAGAACGGTCCATAAAAACTAGATGGGGCCACGACAGCACTGTCCTCTCTTCATTTAAAGAATAAATCTAAAGACATCAGACAGGGCTTCCCTGGTGGCGCAGTGGTTGAGAGTCCGCCTGCCGATGCAGGGGACATGGGTTCGTGCCCCGGTCTAGGAAGATCCCACATGCCGCAGAGCGGCTGGGCCCGTGAGCCATGGCCGCTGAGCCTGCGTGTCCGGAGCCTGTGCTCCGCAACGGGAGAGGCCACAAGAGTGAGAGGCCCACGTACCAAAAAAAAAAAAAAAAAAGACATCAGACAGTTTTTCCAAATCCTACAAACACTAAAACTCTCAAGTTCAAACTGGCACCTAACAAATACTTGCTGAGTATAGGCACAAATAAGCGAGGAATTTACATTTCACGAAGAACAAAAGCTACTTCGTTAGGAAAATCCTCCTTGTTTGTGTTTATATATGTCTGTGTGTGCATTTATGTCATCTAATCCCAAAATCACACCATTTCAGAGCTTGAAGAGACCACAGAAATCATCTGTTGCAGTTTCATTGTTTAACAGATGTGTACAAAATAAAGAAAAGAAAACAAAGACCAGAGAGGGGAAGCTACCTAAACAAGGTCACACAGTGGGGACCAGCAGAGCCAGACCACAGTCAGGGGTCTCAACCTCCAGGCTGAGCCCATCTCATTCCATTGCTGGGCCCACCTCCCCGGGAGGTTCAGAGGAGTGAAACATCTCAGACTTGGTCTGTTCCGGACCTTCCGGAAGTGTGGCCTTCTTCTCCTATACTCAAGTTGCTGAAGACTACTGACGGTGCAGCTTAAGAAATGGGAAGGATGGTTACAGATCTGATGACACAGCCTAGAAGATGCTTGCCCAAAAAAATGAGATAAGAAGGTGCACAAGTAGGTAGAAAGACATCCCTGTTATCAGGCTACCTTGATTTCTTTTCTCCTGTCTCTCCTGCTAACAGAAGGTAGGGGAAAATTAATTGTTTTAAATTCAGGAAATTGAAGGTTATGTTTATGAGAGAATTTTTTACGCAGAGGAAATACCAAAGTTCTATAAAATGAATTTCACTTTCATGTCACGTGCTGGGGTTCATTCATTCATCCATTCGACAACCGAGTTCCTACTATTTGCACAGCACTTGGAAGGTTAGAAAAATGAATGAGACACTGACCCTGACCCCTGTTCTAGCGACACAGGACATGCACAAAAGAAGGTAAAATTCACCAGGAGAAGGTGCAAATGTGCTGTGGGAATCGGATTCGTACCCAGCCACCAAAAGGAGACACACAACTTGGATGAATGTCAGAGGCATCAGGCTGAGGAAGAGGCAGCCTCTGTATGACATTCTCGAAAAGACCAGATTCTGGGATGGAGGGCATCTCAGTGACCTCAGGGTTGGGCAGGGGCAGGCCTGGGTACAAAGGGGCAGCTCCAAGGGGTGTTTGGGGCGATAGGGATGTTCTGCACACCGACTGCAGTTCTGGTTATGTGAGTTACAGTTCATAGAACCACACACACCCCAAAAAATCAATTTTACATGATGACAATTTAAAAATAAAATTTTTTAAATTGAAAACACATAACACGATGGGCACTCAGAGGAGAGGCAGACCACGTCTGGCTGCGGTCCCATCGGAAGACTCTGATCAGACCCTGCAGGTTGACAGGACTGGGACACAGGGAGCAGCCAACGCTCCGGGCACAGAGGACAAGCCAGACCAAGGCGCTCGGTGGGATCACGTGGCGGACGCACTAGAGGGGGAGACGTCGAATTTAACTGTCTCCATTCGGTCCAACGAAAGGGTTACTTGCCATGAGGACAACACAGCTCACCGAGCAGGAGATGAGAGCCTCTTTGAAGATTTGAAATCTTGAAGATTCCAAGGTGCCGGTCCATCTAGCAAAACCCACTGCGGCAGTGGGAGTGGAAACTTCCAAACGCCTAGCATCTGTTCTGAGAGGGAATGCACTCCTATAACTTTCAAAATTTCTTGCTTTGGAATAATAGGACCACAGACGATCAGGCTGGAAGGAAATTTAACGTTCATTTAATTTGTGCCTGGTGAGTCAGGGAGCCTCTAAAAATCAGGGAGAAAAGCTTCATACTCTTTCTCCAGAAAAAGACACGTAGAGATGGAGTTATGCAAACGATTTTCAGACCTTCCTCAACTCCCTGGTGCTCACCCCTGGACACACTGTGGGTGGCAGACTGTCCACAAGTCCCAGGTTAAGATTCCCAGACAGGACCCTGAGGGGCCCGGCTTCCCCAGGTCCCAGATCGCACACAGAATGTGTAATCTCCAGCTCACTCAACCCCATCCAGTCCCACCAGTGACAAGGAGCCTGGAGATGGCATCAAAGAGAAGATGGTTCCGTTTTGGGAACTGTTTACTAGAAATAATTCGAGGCTGGGAGGCAAGGGCCCAAGCTCACACTGTCTTGCTGCCTTAAAACGGGAGGTCAGATACTTCCACCTGCAGTTGGTTTGGGCTTTAGTTACCGAAGGGCCGGTCCCTGCAGCCACCCGCACTGTTGCTGCGGTGTGTAATAAGCAGAGATGAGCTCACACTTCTAGAAGGCGTTGGGATTCCCGGGAAAAGGAGCCTGTCTCCGGCTTGTTCACAGTTGACTGCATCTCCACCCCCCTCAGGCCTCCTGGGCTATTTATAGCCTCACACCCAAAACAAAAACTGTTGTCTGCAGCTTTTCCAAGGTCTAGCCCAAGGTTCTGCTTCAATTCCGATTTCCATATGTGCAAACGTACAGCAGGTAATGGGCACTGCCTCCTGAGGGGGGTTCAAGAGCAAGGATGGGGCCACCCCGGAACACGAGCCCCTGGAACAGAGCCTGGGCCTCGCCTTCCCCACACAATGGGGTGAGACCACAGGCACCTTCCAAGGGCACAGCTAGCTGCCCAGCGCACACAGCGCCCAGCAGGCTCCATCCCCCCGGCCGCGCCTGCACCATGGGCGGGCTCCCCCGTCCCACGTGGACCGGTCTATTCTAAGAGCTGTATTTTTAGGACAAGCAAATGCGCTGGGTTTCCATAGACCAAGATCACGGCCCCGCCTCTGGCGGCAGCTGCACTGCCGGGCCTCCTCGTCTTTGACTTTGGAGGCTGCTTTCGGCCGACCGTTTGTGGTCTGGGCCTAAGGAAATGGAATCTTGAGGAGGGTCGCATTAGGGGCTGGTTTCGGGTCTGGAAGAGTAGAGGCAGCGCGTGACGGAAAATTTCACCAGCTCCTGGAAGCTGAGAATTGCAAAGGCATCCCCGGCCTCACTGCCAAGAACATACCAGGAACCAACAGACTGTGAAGGGCCCTCTCCACACCGGGGAGGTGGCGAGTCGGGTACCCCAGTGTTCAACTCCTGGTTCCATCCTGAACCCGTTACCTGCAGCCAGGAGCAGAACACCTGTGAGCCACACCTGCTCACCTGCGCACTGAGATGAGGACAGCCAGGCCTACCTGGTGGGATCATTGTGAATGAGCGAGATGAAGCAGTCCAACTATTGACTCACCTGAGGGATAGCTATTCCGCTAGCATCGTTGTGAAGCCTCGAGGATCGCCCCATCGTGGGAAGCAGCACAGGGTCTCCAGGAAGACTTCCTCTTGGCTTTCTCCTCCACGCACTAGGCCTGGTGACACTATCTGGGACGTGGCCCTAGTGTGGTCCTCCCTTTGCTGTCTCTCTGTCAACGGTGCTCTCCCTGTCCATCACCTAACACCCATCCCTGCCTGCCTCTCTCCCTGGCCTGGTCCATCCTGCACCACCACCTGGGTAAGCATTCCAAAGCACATGTCTGAGCATGTCACTCCTCTGCTCAGAAGGCTTCCATTCCTCCCTTGCTCCCCAGGATAAAATGCAACTTCTTTAGGCCTCACAGGCAAACCAGGCTCATCCAAAACCTCATCCGACTCAATAACAAAATACCAAACAACCCAACTCAAAAGATGAACAAAGGACTTGAATAGACTTTTCTCCAAAGCAGACACACAAAGGGCCAACAAGCACACGAAAAGATGCTCAGCATCCCTAGCACCATGCATTGCGGGAGCTGGCAATGCAAGAGGAAGGAAGAGTGCTTCCTTCCGGAAGAAGGAAAAGAAAGAAAGGCAAATGCAAACAGCCTGCTTGGCCACCCTGAACCAGGAGGAGTGAGCACGGAGGCCGTGTGGCTGCAGCAGAGGGCAGGAGGGGACAGGGCAGGAACGGAGGGGAGAGGCAAAAAGAGGGGCCAGGCGCCCAGGGGCCGGGGCTCAGCGGAAGGACTCTGCCCCTTGCTCTTGGTGAGATGGGAGCCACTGGGGGCTCGGAGTGCAGGGTGCCCTTCATCTTAGCACAATCACTCTGGCTGCCAGGGCAGGAGAGTCTGAGGAAGGACAAGGGCAGAAGACAGCAGGGAGGAGGCTGCAACCATCCGAGCGAGGGACGCTGGCCACGTGGGTGTGTCAAAAGGTGGGAGACACAAGACTGCCTTCAAAGGCAGAGCCAACAGGCTTGTGGACGGGTTGGATATGGAGAGACAGAGAGGATTCGAAGATGTCCCCGAGGCTTTTGGCCTAAGACTGAGGTTGGCGTGAACAGAGACGGGAGAGAGAATCAGAAGAGCAGATTTGGGGAGAAATCAGAGGAGTTGAGTTTTGGACCGTTAACAAGGGGAGGCATCAGAGAAGCGGCTGGACCAGCGAGTCTGGTGGTATTTAGAAGCCCAAGAGCAGGTGTGAGTGGTAAACACAGGGATTCCAAGGGCAGAGCCCGGAGCGCTACAAAGTTTACAACAGGGGAGACGAGGAGGAAAAGAAAGGAAGCGCAGAGAAGGAGCCCCAAGACGTGAATGGAAACCAAGCAAGTCCAGGGGCAGCCGGGGCGGAAGGGGAAGGGAGTGTGGCGAGGAGAGCCCAGTGCTGTGGGCGGGTAGGAGGTGACGGAGAACAGACCATGGGGCCGACAGGGTGGAGGTCACAGGTGGCCTTAGAACATGGAGGGCTCTCGGGAGAACGGGGATCAGCAGGCCCTACAGGGCGAAGGAACCTCTCCCAGAGCCTCACCGTAAAAGAGGAGAGAGATGGGCCAGAGCTGGAGGAGAACGGGGTCAAGGGAGGAAGTGTGTATTGTAATTTTCTTCTTCACAACTTTCTAGACTTTCCAAGCTTCTGTATGTTACTTTTATTAAATTCTTAATTGTGGTAAAATACACATAACATACACTTTGCCATCTTAACCGTATTAAGTGTGCAGTTCGCTGGCATTAAGTACATTCCCACTGCTGTGCAACCGTCACCCCATCCATCTCCAGAACTCTTCATCTTGCAAAACTGAAACTCTGTCCCCAGTAAACACGAACGCCCCATTCTCCCTTCTCACCGGCCCCTGGAACCCACCCTTCTACTTTCGGTCTCTATGAATTTTGACGGCTCTAAGTAACTCATAAAAGAGGAATCATACAGTACTTGTCCTTTGGGGACTAGTTTGTTTCCCTGAGCACAGTGTCTTCAGGGTTCATTCATGTTGTAGCCGGTGTCAGAATCTCCTTCCTTTTTCAGGCTGAATAATATTCCACTGTATGGACCTACCACATGTTATTTACCCATTCAGCCCTTGCTGGACAGTTGTGTTGCTTCCAGCTTTTGGTTAACGTGAATAATGCTGCCGTGAACACGGGTGTACAAACACCTCTCTGAGACCCTGCTTTCAGTTCTCTTGGGTCTATACCCAGAAATGGAATTACAGGATCATATGCTAATTCTATTTTTAATTCTTTGAGGAACAGTCATACTGTTTTCCATAGCAGCTGCACCATTTTACATCCCCACCAGCCATGCACAAGGGTTCCAATTTCTCCACATCGAGAGGGATATTTTTAAGATGGGAGGAATCATGGCACGTTTGTATGCTGACGGGAAGATCCAGGAGAGAAAAACAGATGCTTGGGAGGGTGGAGAAGAACAGCGAGGACAGAGCCAGGGCCTCCCGGTAACCGTGGAGAAGGTCGTTCACGGCGCAGGAGCAGGAGCTGGCAGGTCTGGCAGGAGGAGCCTGAGGAAGTTCTATGTGATGGTGTCTGATTAGCAAGGTCGTGGGCCGAGAGAGGGCAGGAGACGTGTTGGGGGCTGGAGGAAAGGGAGCAGGGGTATACGAGTTGCCTTGAGAGCAGATAGGGGACCATGGGTGCCTCTGGGCAGCAACACGGAACTGTGCGGCCAGCCCACCGGCCAAGCGAGGGGCAGGCAGGAGCAGACTTAAGCCGGGCTGTGGCTTCACCAAGTGAGAACAATGCGGTGGAGAAAGGGGCAGAGTCAGAAAGAGCATGACTGAGCATTTAGTCAAGGAGGGCATGAAGTGAGAAACAAGGAGGCGAGGCTGGAAGAGGGCCCGGGCGTCCACAGTCTGCAGTCCCAGGGGCCTGGGGGAACTGGAAGGAGGGGTGACTATTGGGAAGGACAAGGTCTCAGACAACACATATTAACAGGACAGTGGAGTCTCCTCCTTCACAGAGTTTACACTCCAGCGGAGAATAGACCAAAAAGGAAAGGAACAAAGCAATAAAATAGCTACAGACTGAGATAAATGTCCTGCAGGAAACAAACGTGCCAGGAGACAGAGAACAGGGGAGGGGCTGATTTAAACAGAGTGATCAGTGGTCACCCCTTGAGGAGGTTCCAGCTGAGACCTGAATGATGAGAAGGTGTGAGCCTGTGTGTCATATTGAGGGAGGACCTGGTATCTGCAGAACAGAGAGTGTGGGGAAGGGCCAGAGACGGTGCTAGAAACTTGGGAAGAAGTCCAGAGGCTTAGTGTAAGCGCAGCTGGAGCATCTGAAGAGTTTTCATAGCCAAGTAACACAATCCAAACTGGAACGTCTAACCGCCAGTTCGACCCCAACATTACCAAGGAGCCACGAAGTCTGTGGTGGATTCCTTCTGAAGGGACAGGGCCAAGGCAGAAATCAGTAGCTAGCGCTCGCACACACAACATAAGGTTCCAAACCAGGAGGTGTCTGTACGGATGCTGTATGGACAGCGGTTGGGATGTTTGGGGCTAGAACTTTTGCCCCCAAATTAAGGACTGGCCAGCAGAAGCCATCCTCTGCTGGTACCTGCACCTGGCCCCAGGTGCAAGCTCTGGCCTGTCCCTGCAGACAGACTAGCCTGCCCCAAAGAGGCCACCACAGCTTCCATGCTCCCTTCTGCCTGAGCCCCCTCCAGTCCCCACACCTCACATCCCACCAGGCCCTGGGGAAGCAGGCCTGGCCCAACCCCAGATCTGCCTGGGCTCCTGAGAGGCTCCAGGCAAGGAGGGAAACAGGAAGGTCCCCTCCCCAGTCCTGGCTAAGCCCCGCCTCCCCCCGCAAGCAGGACCAGTGCTGAACTGGGGGAGGAAAAAGCAGAAAGAAAAGGGAGGAAGAGGAAAAAGAGCAAAGCCAGCCCGAGAGACACAGCAGAAATTCCCCAAGCCCTGATTTCCACCAAAATTGCCCATCCCTATGCTGCCCGAGAGCAGAGGGTTCAGACAGACAGCTCTGAGGGCCTCTCCCACCTGCACTGCAGTCTGTGGGCCAGGGACTGGATCCAGGTTATGCAATCAAATCCCTACACCACCCTGAGGAATAAGGATTGTCACGCCAGGGTGAAGACGAGGAGACTGAGACTCAGTGAGGGATGCGAACTTGACCAAGGTCACACAGCCAAAAGTGAACCGCCAGCTTCCTTGCTCCCTCCCATCCATGAACGGCCACCACTGGAGAAAAGGCAGAAACTCGGTGAAGGGGATGGGCCCTTGGCCCCCTTGCCCAGGGTTAGTGGATGAGCGGCCCCTGCTGACCACTAACCCTAATTCCTTGGGAGGCTGTCTAGCCTCCCAAGGGCTTCTCACCCAGGAAGGTTGGCAGGAGGCCTGAAGCATCTGTTTATTTCCCTTGGTCTCATCTCCAGCACTAAACCATAACATTTATCTTTAGGTCACTTAAAGCATATAAATTGGGTTAAACATTTAATTCACTAGATAGCTCAGATAGTTATGAATTCTACCATAAGTGAGCAGAAAGTTAATTCTTTCTACACTTACTCAATAATATGAAATAATCATCTTAAATGAATATTTTACAGTTTGCATTTATTAGCAATGCAATTCCTTTCAGAGCCACTCGTAAGGGGACCCAATGCCTTAGGAAATTTAAACAGTCAAGACAAAGTCATCAACTTGTAAAAGTTCTACTGATTCTGTGTAGATGTGGGCTTAGAATGTGCCCTCCTGGCCAGACCCAGCTCTTTGTTTCTCACAGACCTTCTGGCTGGGACGGGCGCGTCTCCTGCCCCACACAGAGCCAAGCTCATCCCTGGCCTGTCCGGATTCTCCCTGGCATCCCGTTCATGTCAGTTAAAGCAAGAAATCAACAAGCCACTGAAGTTTTATTCAGCACATGCTCTGTGCAAGGGCTGTGTCTGCCTGTCCCCCCCCCCCTCCTGTCACCATCAGGGTCCCTTCACACCTCTGCCCATGGCTCCAGCTCAGAGTTCCCTTTACCTCCTCTCATTTCTGTGCTTGCTGTTTCTCTGCATGACTCAGCCAGCATGTATCTCGTATCCCCATGGTTGTCTCTAAGAGAATCTCGCTGGAATAAATCTGAGGCCCCAGGTAGGAATTGAAGGTTCCTTAAGAGGCTGGCTCCTTTGGCACCTTCCTCCTACTCCCAGGGTGCCCTGGATGGCACTGACCACAAGGTTGACCCTCCATCACTGCCCTGCTTTCCAAATCCTGCTGCCAGAGAAACACACAGACAGAGGCAGGGCTCCAAGTCTTCCTTTTCAAAGCCCTCCTTTCCTCCTCCTGAATGAGGAAGGGGTGCCCACCCAGGCCTCCCTCTTGTCCCCTCTGAGTGTCTGTCTGCACTCAGGACTTTGTGCACTAATTGTGTGGGGTGCTGTTTTTCAGGTCTTGCAAACTCTAGGGGCTTTGTGGGTCAACTCAGCTAACAGGAATTAAGTACCTATTAAGTGCAAAGGCCTAGGTGAAGGAAAACAAGTGGAAAGAGCCATGGCCTCTCTCTCTGTGGAGTTTACAACCTAGTAAGGGGGTCAGGTGGACAAGCACAGAGGCAGTGCAGGCACTGGTGCTCTAAGGACAGAAGCAGGATTCTGGGAGCCCACCGAGGGGCCTTCGGAAAGGACACAGAGCTGGGCATCCCAGGGCAGTGGGACTGAAGTGTTACCAGCCAGAGCCGGAACTGAACTCAGGTTCAGCTGCTCGTCACCCAAATGTCAATGTCCAAGAGATGAGGGTTGGTAGAAAAAGAAAGATGCTTTATTCAGGAAGCCGGCAGACTTCGGCGAGCCAGCCAGGAGACTAGCACCCAAAAGACTCCTCTGGTCTCCCGCCAGGGGCTTCCCACAGTAGGATGATCACTGGGACCTAAGTGTGCCCGTCAGCTGCTCGTGGCTAGCCAACCCTGGAACAGTGAGTTGCAGGATGCTCCCAAGAAGTTGCCAAAGCTATTTTGCCCCAGGGGGTGAAGGGCAGGGTGAGGAGGAGCTGGGTGAGAGCTAAAGGCAGGAAGGTAAACTGAGTCCCAAACCATCAGGACCATGAAAGGAGTCCTAAGGAGTTTGAACTAATTCCTCTAGTGGGAAGTGGGAATACCCTCAGGGGTCTTGAACAAGGGAAGGACCTAGGAGTGATGTCCCACCTCCCCAACTGGACTGGAAGCTCCATCAGCACATCCAAGGGTTCCAGCACATGGCTACTCACCATGAGCACTCAGCACACTGGTCCCTAGCAGGGGTCCCTGTTTTCAGACCCCTCACTTCCCAAGTCCTGTTCTATTAGGCCACAACTCATTAAGAGATGGTTACAGGAAACACACATGTGCTGTAAGCCATATAAGGCCCAGCAGGGGCCTTTATCTTGGTTAACATCCCTCAGGTAAGATCCTGGGCAATCATCTCCGCGGACGACTTAGTGACAGAGTGGCCCTGTGCTCTGAGTTGATCTGTTTCCACCTAAACAAATAATCATGCACCATCATCGTTTCCTCCTGCTACCAGGGCACTCATAGCTAAACATAAATTACAGTAATGTTAGGAATACTGTTATTTTTAGTTTTTACTTCTATGTGGCAGCCCTGATGAAAAGTGAATTTTATAACAAGCCATGACAAATCCTTCTGGAAGCAAAGGGGATGTAAACCGAAGTAAATATGTCCTCTGACCAGGAAAACTAAAAATTATACATTTCCAACGTTTGACTTCATAAAGAGGTTGAAGGAGAAGTCATAGAATGTGAATGTGGAGAGGAAGGAAAGAGAAATCTTGCAGCTCAGATGGAGACAGGCTTCTGCCCTCCACCCTGGAGGTGAGCTCAGATGTGTCAGGTGTAGACCATCCCCCATGATGGGTGATCCAAGCTCAGTCATGGCAATTTCCCAGTGCCAGTGGTGGCCCGTGGGGGACTCAACCAGCTCAGTGCTTTGGAGAAGGTCGTCACCATCTCACACCCCCAACTGTGTTCCTAAGCTTGCCTTAGGGATGGGGAACTTCTTCTCAGCTGTATCATTTTCCTTGTAATTTCTAAGCTAATTTGTTATGCCTGAGCCTCAGGGTGATTCTGAAAGGAGCACAGGGCTTGGTTTTTGTGGGGGATTTTTTTCATCAAACAAGAAAGAAAAGGAATAAAGCCTGCCATCTTCCACTCAATGAAATTTCTAGAACTAATGCCACATGTCAGTAAAACACAACCACTTATTTTTTTTCTTTCTACTTTTCTATACTTTCTGAATTTTCTGTAATAAGCATATATTAGTTTATAATGGGAAAAAGTAAACTCAATTCTTAAAAATCTCTTTGCTTACCAGATCTCACTATTCAGGGTTTTAAGAACAGAGTTAGGAGAATTTGAAGACATCTCATTGCCCAAAGCAAGACTAGATTTAAATCTGGAAAGTTTCCAAACCCAAACACCGTGGGCGGGTCTAAGAAGCAATGTCCAGATTTTCTCCAAGTCTAGCTAAGCCCAGAACACAGCATTGACATGCCCCCCCCCCACCCTCTTCTCCACCATCCAAATGCTTCAGGCCAACCTTAGTCAAAATTCTTCTAACTTTCCCTGGCCCACCAAGAAAGTGTTCTTTCCTGTGTTCTTCCTCCATCACACTCCCTGCCTTTGTCTGGTCTGCACCATCTCCTACTCAGCCAGCTCTTACAGCTGCCACTCCACCAGGGATGCACCCTCCTCCAGACCCTGTGTCCAGTTGTGCAGGCTCTGTGAATGGCTGTGTGCGTCTGAGTGCTCAGTGCACTTGCTAGAATGGCTTACAGCACTCTGAGTACATAGGGCTTGCACTAGCCCTGGCTGGAAACCTCTTCTTCCCCTTCTTTCCTGCATGATGCCATCAGTCTTATACTGCTCTAGCTGCTGTAACAAAATATCATAGACTGAGTGGCTTAAAAAATAATTAATTTTATCACAGTTCTGGAGCCCAGAAGGTTCACGATCAAGGTGTGGCAGGAGTCTGGTGAAGCCCCGTTCCTGAATTGCAGACCGCCACCTTCTCCCTGTGTCCTCACATGGTGGAGAGTGAACTCTGTTCTGAACTCTAATTGCATCACGAGGGCCCCATGACCTCATCTAACCCTAACTACCCCCAGAAAAGCCTCACCTCCAAATACACTGAAAGTTAAGGCTTCAACATGTGAATTTGGGGGGACACAGTTCATTCCAAAGCACAGTCTCATCCTTCTGTTTCGAGGTTCCTACCCACAGAAAGCCACCCTGACCCTCCTAGACTAGGTTGGTCCCCTTCCTAACTAACCTCTACTCTCTGTAAAACACTTTTTTTTTTTAATTTTTTTTAACATCTTTATTGGGGTATAATTGCTTTACAATGGTGTGTGTAAAACACTTTTTGTCATTATGTGTATAATGATCAGGCTTCCCCCTCACACCCAGTAGGTAAGAGCCATGAAGGCAAAGATCAGCCCCATCTTGCCTATCTTGTACCCTAGCACTCGAAGACTTTCTGTGTTCAGAAAGTATCTGGTGAAAGGAAGAAAGGAGAAAAGACAGGAAGAAGAAAGGGGAGAGGGAGAGTTTAATGAATTCATTCATCGATGGGTTGATTGGTCATTTTTCCCAGATAACTGAACCTGGACTCCTGGGGGCTCCAAAGAGGCCCCACCCTCTTCATTTCACCAGGAGCCTCAAATGGGTACTCAGCACCGGTCAGGGCTCTGTCTGGGAAACTGACCTGAATGTAATCTGATGACACAGAAGCCTGGCTCCAAGGTTGGCGTCTAAGAATTTCTCAGGTGAGAAAAGCAGACGCGGCAAAATAGTTATAGTCAGTCCATCGAGGTGAAGGGTGGACAGGTATTCATTATATCCCTTTTGCAACTTCTCTGTAGGTTTAAAACTTTTCAAGCTCAAAAATCTGAGAAAACAGACAAAACTAAATGATCGTTTTAGAAATCAAGGTAGTGGCTGTCTTTAAGGAGGGGGTGGCTAGGGGAGGGGGCTTCTTAGGTACCGGCACATTATTGAAATAGATGCTTTTCACACTTTCACTGACCTGCCCAGTTTTGTTTGGCACACTTTTTTGTTTTTGTTTTTGTTTTTTTGGATTTGGCAATAATTTCTTTGATATGACACCAAAAGCACAGGCAGCAAAGGAAAAACAATAGATAAATTAACTATATCACAGTTAAAAACTTCCTGTTTGGCACACTTTTTTGTGTATATGCTTAATGTCACAATAAAAACACAAGTTTTTTTAAAAAGCAAACAAAATACACATATTTCTGAATGCTCTGTGGGCTCATGAGAACATTCTAGCAGGAGGGTGGGACAACCTGAGCTCTGTCCAGCTGACGGGCCAAGGCCCGGGTCGGATTCCGGAATCCAGTCCAGGGCAGCTGCCTCCCCTTCCTGACGCAGTTTTGGGTTCTCACCCAAGTTCTCCAGCTGAGGTCCCAGCTGCCACACACAAAAGGCCAAGTGAAATTGATACCAAGCCCCAATTTTTGGGAAAAAAAAAAAAAAAAAAACAGACTTGGCCTCTCTGCTCCTAGGCGATCACTCTCTCTTCAAATAGACAATTTTTCACCATTAACCGGATGACGGGCCTTTAGTTGGTAAGGTGATCCATCTAGAAAATAATGTAGTGGCCACCATATTTCACATTTCCTAGGCATGTTGGGCTATTTTCTATTTCAAGAAAATCTAGGGAGGGGGTTCCCTGGTGGCGCAGCGGTTAAGAATCTGCCTGCCAATGCAGGGGACATGGTTCGAGCCTTGGTCCAGGAAGTTCCCACATGCCGCGGAGCAACTAAGCCCGTGTGCCACAACTACTGAGCCTGCGTGCCACAACTACTGAGACCGCGTGCCTAGAGCCTGTGCTCCATAACAAGAGAAGTCACCGCAATGAGAAGCCCGCAAACTGCAACGAAGAGTAGCCCCCGCTCACCGCAACCAGAGAAAAGCCCATGCACAGCAACCCAGACCCAACACAGCCAAAAATAAAATTTATTAAAAAGAAAGAAAAGCTAGGGAAGTTATTTTCTGTAGCTGGACGCATTCTTATGCTCAGATCATCTCAAAACAGCTTACATCTTAAAGTGGAAATGTACCTTCGAGAAGCAAAGCACAGCCTGGACCCTTTGGGGAGTGAATTTTCAAAATAAAGATAATAATGATGAATAATCTCTTGTTTGACAGGCTTTGACTCACCTCTCACAACTGCTATTACCTCCCAGGGCATAAACCAGATACTTTGGTAAAGTTGGAGATTTCCCATTATTCTCATCCTCAGCCTGTGATAACATAGGCTTATTCTTGCTGGTAGATGATAATCATTACTCTTTCTAATGGAAACAATAACTTCTGAACAAAGCACCTGTGTGGTCTCCCCTGACCACCAACCTACCTGCATGAGTGATTACTTAACACCAAAGGACCTTAAGAGAGCCCCCTTTATTTGGTTTTGCTGTCTCAGACCACAGTAATAAAGTCCCGAAGCTCCTTCGCTATAGACATGCACCGATGAGACCTGGGATTCCATCAACATCTCCTCCAAGAGTCAAGTCTGACTCCGGTTGCTCTCTCGTGGACCACCCACTTAACCAGTTATCTAGGCCCCGAGCATTATTCTCCATCTTGTTCCCCCCCATGCCTGCCCCAGTCACCAAACGTGCTACTGGACCACATTACTCAATGTTGACAGAGCAAAATCAAAGCATATGAACTCATATTAATGCTGGCCTTTGCAAAACACAATTAGGGCAGCAAACTAGTGTGATTCTGAAACCAAGTTCAGAAAACATGGTAGTAATGATTGATATCATTGTCCTAAATATTTCTGCCCTCTCTATTTTAGTTAGACCCACGGTTCTCAACAGGGGCAATTCCACTCCCACCTCTCCACCCAAGAGACATTTGGCAATGTCGGGAGACATTCTGTACTGTCCCAGCTGGAGGCGAGCACTACTGGTACCCGGTAGGTAGAGGACAGGGATGTTGCTAAACATGCTACAATGCACAGGCCAGCCCCCCACCCCAGTGAGGAGTTATCCTGTCCAAAATGTCAGTAGTGCTGAGACTGAGAGACCCTGAGTTAGGTCAGCAGCAGTTCACCATGGTCTTTACCATGTGCCTTCATGGAGTTGCTGGGACTTATTTATTTTGTCCTCTGTGATGAAATGCCGGGGATTACAGGTTTGGGGAGCGCTTAGAATAAAGCTGTGACCACCGGGAGCTGACGAACATCATCAGAGCGGGTCGTGACAAACCATCTCATCTCTACTGATAGGACTCGCATTCTGTACGTCTCAGCGCCTCTAGATTTCGGCCAGGCAGCCGGCAAAGTCCCTGTGTATCCTTGAAAATTAGACGGTGGTACAGGTGGGGAGATTCATCCTTGGTTGAATGACCAAACTTGCAAAGTGGGAAATAATAGATCCCAGTCACCCCAGAGGGAAGCCAAAGCCCATCACAGGCTTTGCCCTCCACCCTACCACACGAGACATTTCAATCGACGGCTTGAATAAGGTCACAGAAAGTATTCTTATGAAATCCCATGAATAACATCATTGAGAAGGACGCTGCTGATCTTCTGGTAGGCTGAGACACAATTCAAACAGACCTCAAGGGATTTATAATAGAATAAACCAGCTGCATGGCAGTAATAGGTAGCCTTGGACATCT
This sequence comes from Pseudorca crassidens, assembly GCF_039906515.1. Taxonomy (NCBI): domain Eukaryota; kingdom Metazoa; phylum Chordata; class Mammalia; order Artiodactyla; family Delphinidae; genus Pseudorca; species Pseudorca crassidens. Next base: position 5,014,202 of record NC_090297.1, on the reverse strand, counting down.
TTATGGCTTTCAAAGCATTTTTCACTAGGCTATTTCATTTGATCATCATCGCCAGGCCATAATGTGGGTGGGTCTCCTGACTCCCAGCCCAGCGTCCATTCTATATTCCACCTTGCTGAGGGGTCAAGAGGCTGCACCTCTCCTGGCTGGAGTCCAGGACCGGGGAGAGAGTCCTTTGGAAAAGGGTGCTAGCTGAGCACCAACTTGAAAGGCGTCCACTTGGCTGAGCTAAGGCGAGGATAACGTCAATGAAAAGAAGGTGGCAATGCCATTCCTCTGCCCTGATTGGCAGCCACATTCGTGGTTTGGTGTTGGTTTGGCTACCACATTTCAAAGCAGAACTGGAAAAAAGAGCTCACCCAGAGAAGGATGATTAAGACAGCAGATAGCAACAGCAAGTCCTGTGAAGAAGGTGGAAAGAACGAGAGACACTTGCTCTCGTTAGAGACACCCAAGGGCACCCACAATGCTGTCTTCAAAGGCAGAGGTGCTGTCACGGACAAGATGGATTCAAGGTATTCTCTGTGGTTCCGGAGGACAGGTGCAGGGCTAATATATATTCAACGGGAATCATTTAAGCTCAACAGACAGGACTTCCTGACCATTTATTTATACCACTCAGAAATGGCAGGCAGGTCGCCGTGCCAGATGGTGAGCTCCCCAGCCTTGAAAGTGTTCAAGCTCAGGATGGAGCTAAGAGAAGGGCTCCAGGGGTAAGGTTCTAAACTACGTCACTTGTTTTTTCAGCAAATACGTATTGAGAGCATGGTCCTAGGAGCAGCAGGGGAGAGCAGTGAACAAAAGACAAAATCCCGTTCTCGTGGGGCATAGAGGGTCAGCAATGAGGAGGTGCTGGGGAGTGCTGTGAAGACTCGGGGCTTTCGTGATAATTAAGAACTTCCCATCAGATTATCATCCAACACTATTACTCCAATATCCAAGTCCTTAAAACTTAAAGAAACTAGAAATGTAATAAGAAATAACTGTAAATATTTAAGTGTGCAGCTAAAAGAAAGTGTGAGCGTTTTCCCATCAGCATGGGATCTGAGTTCCTTAAATGAGTCACTAGTGAGTCAAACATAAGATCATCTGAGACCAACAAGACCCGTCACCTCCAAAGTTCCTTCCTGCCCGAAGACACTGGAATTCTATAAAAACATGTCTGTGGCTTCCCACGAAGTCTCTTTCTGAAACAAGCCTGACCACTTTACAACACTGAGCTGAGACTTGGGACTCGCTGGCAGCCCACTGGGCAAAAGGAGGAGCAGGCATGGGGGAAGGTTAACAAATCAGGGCGGGAAAGCGGAGAAACCGACTTTGAAAGTAACTGGGTCAAAGGCACCAAGGTCAGAGCCAAGGGAAGCCACATAACCCAGAACCTCAAGCCGCAAGGGGAAGAGGCCCCAAGGAAAGGGCTGCAGGCACCGGCTGACACCCTCTGTCCCTAGCAGGACTGTGGCCCCCGAGGCCTGGCCTGCTCCACAGGCTGGGGAGACTTCCAGACTGTTCCTCTGCTCGCTCTCCGGGCCTCTCCCCACAAGACATGCTCCTCAAGGCCTCACCCCAAGCACGGCCGTTTGCTACAATTCCCCCGCCCCTTCGCCCTTTGGAACAAAGCAGCTTCAAAGCAGAGGTAGCTCAGGAGGCGGGAGGCATGCGCCAGCTCCCTGTGCTCTGCAGAGACCCCTGAGCAAGAAGTAGAAGTGGCGAGAACTTCTCAGGGGGAGGAAGGAGGACTGAGGCATTTGCAGGCCTGGGAACTGGGAGGGGAGCCAGCTCCAGGCCGAGTGGGGCTGCAAGCGAGCCCCAAGACTCGCTTCACCTTCCCCGGACAGTCATGTCTCACCCCGTTGCTAGGGAAGGACAGCAAAAGAGAAGAAGCACCAGCCCCTCACCCCGTGCCAGCCGTGGTGGCTGGGCTCGGAGAAGGTGGGGGCATGCGACCACGGGGACGGGCAGTGGGGTGACCTCCGAGCGCTCCGCCCCACAGACGAGGGGCTTGCTGCAAAGGCTGGCAGCTTTCAGAAGAGGGTCCGGTTGGCCAGGGTGCGAGCGGGGGCACCAGAAATCAGGGAACGAGCAAGCCCAGCTTTAACACCCAGGTCTCCATACTGAGGGGCACCCCTGCCCCCGCCCGTTCGCAAAAATTCATCGGGAAAAGCACCAGTATGGGTCTGGCACTACCTCTCCCCAGTCCTGTTGCATCCAAGATGGCTGGGACCCCCGGGGGAAAATCACAAGGCCTCTAAGGAGAGCAGCCACCCTGAGAGACAGACAGGAGATACTGCTGTCCACGAAGGAGGAGTAATAGCCCAAATACAAGAATTCAAGCTAAGAAATAAATATCCTCCAAGAGATAAGGGCAGATATGGGGAAGATAAAGTAGGAACAGGCAGTTGTAAAGCAGAACCAGCTGGAAACACTGGGTATGAAACACAAAAAAGCTTTGTTTCATGGGGACAGAGTTTCAACCTGGGGAGATGAAAAAGGTCTGGAGGTGGACGGGGTGATGGTTGCACAAGAATGTGAACGTACTCGGTGCCGACGAACTAGCCACCTAAAAAGGGTTAGAGTGATGAATTTTATATTACACATATTTTTCCACAATAAGAATATAGAGAAATTAATAAATAATATGTAAATAATACCATGAATATAAAGACCCTAGCGCTCTTTCTGCCGCAAAGAAGCTGTTCAATAAAAGGTAGCTCTAAAAAATTAATAATAGGTGAAATAAAGAAAGACTACAGTACATTCACTTAGCAAATATTTATTGAGTGTCCACTACATGCCAGATGCTGGGGAAATATTAGAGAACAAAACAGACAAGAAGTGCTGCCTTCCTGGCCCTTACATTCTGGCAGGAGAGACAAAAAATAAATAAGATAAAGAAATAAAATGCAGCAAATACCAGATGGTGATAGATATGATGGAGAAGGTAAAGAGGATGAGAGTGGATTCCCCATGGAATGGTGAGGAAAGGTCTCCCTGGGGAGCGGTCCTGGGACTCCGAGATCCTTGTGGTGGCCGATGATGAGAGGCAGGGAGTGGTGGTGAGGGGACACATGGGAAGGGTGGGTACAGTGCCAAGGATGTACAGAGCTCCGGGCACCCCTCTGGACTCACACGAGGGGATGAAAGCTCCCGGAGGTGCAGACTTACATTTTATTCCTAAAATCAAGCACTCAGTAGCAACCAAGGAATAATCTAGTGAGTTAGAAGATCACACCAGGGAGCTTTCCCAGAAAGCATCAGGAAAGGATAAAGAGATGGAAAATATTTTTTTAAGTAGATAAATAAAAGGAAATTTGGAGAACAGAAGTTGACCTGTAAACATCCATATTCTAGGAGACTCAGAAGGACAGAGACATAAATGGAGGGGGAAACAAATGAAGAACTAATAACCAAGAATTTCCCAGAATTCAAGAGAGATGTAAAAACCTTACACTCGAAGGATGCGCAGAGTGCCAAAGGATGGAGAAGAGAGATAGACGAGCATTAGATGCTTCCGAAAGGAGCCATAACTCAAGAAGATACAATAATCGTGAAAAGATATGAGACCTAAGAATTTGGCCTTAAAAAAATAAAAAAGAAAGAAAGAAAGAAAAGATCAGAATAACAACTGACAGAGCTATGAAAAGAAACAAATAAATCAAGAGATTTGGTTGGAGACTTTAACACATCCCTCTTGGAAATTGATGGTTTAAACAACACAAAAAGCAAAAAACAAAGATATTTATTACGGTTAAACTAATAAATACATGGAGAATTCACCCAACAGAGAATACACATCATTTCTGAGTGCACATAGATCATTCACAAAAATTAAACGGGCACTAGGCCATAAAGGAAGATTCAGTAAATGCCAGAGAATCAACATCATACAAACCATGTTGAGACCATAACGTAATAAATTTTTAAAATATTAACAAAAGGATCGCTTGTAAATACAATATATCTAGGAGCTAAGAAACATTCTATTGATCCTTGTTAAAGGAAAAACCATAAGGGAGATTTTTTCAATGTTTAGAGCATGTAGTAAAATCGCTATATGTCAAATTTTATGGGACACAAAGAAATTCCCCTTCCAATAATGGAGGAGTAGCTAGTATTGGACAAACCCTCCAAATTTATAATATATATCTTTTAATCTGAAGACACCTGTGAGAGACCAAAAGCAGGCAGCAATTGGAGAGATCTGGACACTTAGAAGAAGCTGATAGTACCGGGTGAGTTTCTGAGGGTTTTGGGGTTTTTGTTTTTTCTTTACAGCTTTTTGCCTGAGGCAGACCGCAGTCAGTCTCAGGGAGCAATTAATACTCAGATAGAAACCTGCAGTTTGCTGGCTGTAGAATCAGAGGACAGAGTGTGGGTGACCACGGCATCTAGAAAATGCAGGAGGAAATCCCCAAAAGGAGAGAGCCAAGAGCCGGAGTTCCAGATTTTGTGTGTAAACTCAGCCCAAATCTCTGGCTAATCCCTGAATTATACACACGTGGAGCAGGCTCTAAGCCACCCAGCTGAGGCTACAGGCCTGAACCGAGATTTCTGCTGCTGCCCAGCTCAAAAGGAACAGTTTAGAGTTTGAATTTGGCAAAGTTAAGTGTCTGCTAAAACAAAAACTTGATATTATTCAGAATAACATAACAGAACCCCAAGTCCTCGCATATTATCATTCACAAGGTCCAGAATACAATCCCAACTTACAAAAACATACGAGCAGGAAAATGTGACTCACACTCAAGAGAAAAGTAAAGACTGACTCTGAGATGCCACAAATGTCTGTATCAAGCTAGTCTTTTCATCCGGATTTTTTGACACCTGGGGGCCTTGCTGATACTGGAAGGGACTGTTCCTCCTAGGGTTAGCGAATTCCTAGAGATAGCAAACAGCTTGCCCAGGAGCGTACCTTTCATATGAAAACCAACCAATCTGAAGGCCATACCCTGATCCTCTCCTTTACTGGCCTCTCACATACAGACCACTATTCTCTCGCCCTAATCACCCCAGGGCCAGTACCAGACGACTAGGGGCAGCCACTACCCTCTAGAGCCCGCTGGAATTATTCCAACTAGCCAATCCTATCCCTGCTTACCCTGCCTTGCTTTGCCCTTCCCTCAAAAACTACAATAAAGGCTCTTGTTCACATTTTTTCCTTGCTCCTTCTGCCTCTGGACCAGCTCTGGTGCTTCCCATGTAGCCCAGTATGCCATGCTGTGCCCCTTCCTCTTGGGAACTGTGAATAACAAATTATATTTTCAATGGCAATCATCTCCTGACGGGTTAGTCTCACCATATGTGAATAATAATAAGACCTACATTTTAAAACAATGCTGAAACTCTAATTTGTAAAAAATTCTGTTTGTAATGAATGTACAGATAGGTCATCTCATTAAAGAAGTAGAAACGACAAAAAAAGAACCAAATGAAAATGCTATAACTAAAAGATAAATGTCTGAAATGGATTCACTGGACTGGAGATAACAGAGGAAGAGTCAGTGAACTTGAAGCCTGGATAATTTCTGTTGATTTATGTCAGTGATTTTCAACTGGAGGTGATTTTGTCCCCCAACAGATATTCAGGAATGTCTGGAGACATTTTTGGTTGTCACAACTGGGAGGCTATGCTACTGGCATCCAGTGTAGAGGCCAGGGATTCTGCTAATCATCTGACAACACACAGGAAACCCTTCCCACACAAGGCAACCAGTTGATCTGGCCCAAAATGTCAGTCGTGCTGGGGTTAATAAATCCTGATCTATTGGGAAAACAAAAATGTTTTTTAAAAGTGAACAAGTTTTGATGATCTGTGAGAAAATAATGCAAGGTCAAATATACATATACCTGGAGTCGCAGAAGATGACAATGAGAATAGGGCAGAAAAAAATTATTTGAGGAAATAGTGGACTAAATGTTCCCAAATGTGTTGAAAGACATAGATTTTCAGGTTCAAGAACTTCAGCAAACCCCAAACAAAATAAACAAACAAAGCAAAAAATTTCTCAGCACATCAAGGTCAAAGTGACTAACATCAAAGACACAGAGAAGGCACCCAGAGATAACACATTACATAAAAGAGATAAATAAATAAATGCTGAATAACTTCTTATCAAGAACAAGAGGATAGAAGAGAGGAGAACAACATCTTTAATACTCTAAAAGGAAAAACTGTCAACCAAGAACTCTATACGCAATGAAAATATCTCCCAATAATGAAGGTAAATAGAGACATTTGGAAAAATAAAATATAAGAAAATTTACCACCATAACACGTTCCCTATGAAAAAATTTAAATGAAATTCTTCAGGCTGAAGAGAAGTGATACAAATGGGAATTCTGATTTCAGGGAGGAACAAAGATCCTCAGAAATGTGAGTGATTATAAAAGATATCATTTTCCTCTCTTACTTTCCTAAAATATATGTGACTATTTATAGCAAATAATAAATAAAAGTACATTATGAGGTTTACAGCATATATAGATGTAATACATATAACAAGTATAGCATGAAGGAGTAGAGATACATTAAACTATATTTTTGCAAGATCCTTACAATGAACAATTCTTACCATGAAGTGGTATAAATACTAACTATAAGTAGACTATAAAAATTTATATAATACATATTATATTCCCTAGTGCAATCACCCCCAAAATGCAAAACATGCAAAGAACACAGCTAAAAAGAGAAATTAAAATGAGACCCTTTTTAAACATTCAATTAACCCCAAGAGAAATAAAAAAACAGATGAGACAAACAGAAAACAATTATCAACATTGTAGACCTAAATCCAACTATATCAATAATTACATTATATGTAAATAGACTAAGCACTCCAGAGATTGTTAGAACTGTTGAAAGAACAAGACCCAACCATATGCTGTCTACAAGAAAAATACTTTAAATATAGAGACAAAGAAAGTAATATGTGAAAACAGAAAAACCATGCAAACCATAAGCATAGGGCAGCAGGAGTGGATATATAAATTTCAAGGTCAAGAGTGTTATCAGAAATAGAAACATTCCATTATGATAAATGGTAATTCATCAGGGAGACATTTCAATCATAAATTTGAATGTGCCCAATAATAAGGCTTAAAAGACAAAAAGCAAAAACTGACAGATATAAAGAAAGAAATAGAAAAATCCATTGTCTTAACTGGGACACAACAGTGTCCAAAAAACATAAAATGCCTAGAAATAAAGTAACAAATGATGTGCAAAACCTCTACACTGAAAACTACAAAACATTACTGAGGAAGATTAAAGAAGACCTAAATAAACAGAGAGATATACCATACTTATGGACTGGAAGACTCAGTATTTTAAAGATGACAATTGTCTCCAAATTGATCTGTACCTCTAACGCCATTCCATTGAAAACACCTGCAGGATTTTTTTTTTATAAATTGACAAAGTGATTCTAAAATTTAAAAGGAAAATGCAAAGGAAGTAGAATAGCCAAAGCTATTTTTAAAAAGAACAGAGTCGGAAGCCTGTCTTCAAGAATTGCTATAAAGCTACAGCAATCAAGATGGCAACGTACTGACACAGGACAAACAAATAGATTAGTGGAACAGAAAAGAGCCCAGAATACACCCACTCTTATATGGTTAATTAATTTTAGGTACCAGAGCAATCCAATGGGGAAAGGAAAGTCTTTTCAGCAAACAATACTGACACAACTGGACATCAATACGGAAATTAACCTTACACTTCTCCTACCTTACACCATACACAAAAATTAATTTAAGATAGATAACAGACTCACATGTAAAAGCTAAAACTATAAAGCTTCTAGAAGAAAACACAGAAGAATATCTTCAGAATGAGGTAGCAAGCAAAGATTTCTTAGAGAGGACATGGTGATCAACAACCAAAAAAGGAAAAGAGTGATAAATTAAACTTCAGCAAAATTTAAAACTGCTCCTAAAAAGACACCATTATAAAAATGAAAAAGCGGCCACACCCTAGGGGAACATATTTTCAAAACATACCACTGACTAAGGACTTGTATCCAGACTAGATAAAGAACTCCTACAAGCCTATAATAAAAATAAAATCCAAAAATTTTAATGGGCAAAAGATTAGAACAGACACTTCATAAAGGAAGATATATGAATGGCCAATAGCACGTCAAAAATATTGTTAGTCATCAGGGAAATGTAAATTGAAACTATAATGAGATCCACTATACACCCACCAGAATGGCTAAAATTAAAAAGACTGACAACATTAAATGTTGGCAAGCATGTGGAGCAACTGGAACCATCATACGTTGTTGGTGGAAATGTGAAATGGTCCAATCACTTTAGGGGAAAAGTCTGCCAGTTTCTTTTAAAAGAAAAAATAGCACCCAACAATTTTCTCTTAGGCGTTTATTCCAGAGATAAAAAAACACAAATCCCAAAGAGAGATTTGTACAAAATATTCACGGCAGTTTTATTCACAATAGCCAAAAACCGGAAACACACCAGATGGATGTCCATTAACAAATGGATAAACAAACTCTGGTACATTCATACAATAGATTATTACTCATCAACAAAAAGGAAAAAAACAAACAAACAACTACTGATACATGGAACGACATAGATGAATCTCAAAAACATGCTGAGTGAAGAAAGCCTTATCCAGACAAGTACGCATTATACGAATTCATTTATATGAAGTTCTAGAACAGGCAAAAACAACCTGGTTAAAAAAATAATTAAAACAGTGGTTGCCTGTGGTAGGGGTGTATTGACTGGGGAGAGGCAAAAAAAGGGAGCCTTTTGGGGTGATGGAAATGTCTGTATCCTAAAAGACACGTGATGTGGGTGTACGTATTTGTCAGAGCTCATCAAAAGGCAACTTAAGATTGTGCATTTCACTATATGTAAATTTTACCTTAAAAACTAAATAAACAGTTCATAATATGTGTTCCTAAATATTTAGGAGTGACATGGACTGTTATCTGCAATTCACTATGAAATGCATACAAAGCTAAGATCGATTGATGAATAGATACATGAATGGATATGTGATCGGGCAAATAGAGCAAAATGTTAAAGGGATGGGTATAAGGACGTAAGGTACAATTCTTTCCACTTTTCTTTATGTTTGAAATTATTCCTAATATAACGTTGGGAAAAAAAGAAAATTGTGGAACACAGCTTAAGCAGTATCGAAGGGGAATTTTATCGCTCGAATGCATTTAACAGAAAACAAGAAAACCTAAAAATAAATGCAGTAAGCATTTGTGCTCCCGTCCTTCCTAAGCAACACACCCAGATTTTACCACTGGCAGGAAGGTACTGAATAAAAGACCACCCGTCCCAGCCCCCTTTGCACATGGAGTTGGCCAGTGAGATGTTACCAGAAGTGGTTGGGTGGAACTTCCAAGAAAGCTCCTTAAGAGGCCGACAGCTCTTCTGTTGACTCCTTGCCTGGAGTCCAGAAGTCCTGTTGCTTTCTACTCCTGCACCCTCCGTTGCTCCGATCCAGCTGCTTCCCTATATTCCTCAAGCCCAGGGCCAGCCCACCAAGCTCTGGGGGCAGTCAATGATGATGACAAAATAAATTGAATTAAAACAAAAATACATCCAGGTGGTGGAAAATATTTAAACCTCTTTTAGTCGTTAGCAAACCAACGATGTGCGCTTCCAGAGTCGAAAGGCTCCTCTTAAAGTAGACTCTTCCCATGGCAGCACCAGTATCCGGACCCGGGGCCTGGCCAGGGCGATGGCTCTTCGTGAGGCGTGCAGGCACCACCCAAGTGAAGAGGCTTCCTGCCTCACTTTGGAGTAATAACAAAGCAGATACCTTGAACCACGGGTTCTCATAAATCTTGTTTGGGGGGAAAAAAATCCTTTCAATTCCCAGCGGAAATATGCAAAACAGCCTCCACACTGTAAATCTTCCTTTTCAGTTCTAAGGAGATAAGTCGGACCTATTAACCTTCCATGCTATTTTCAACTTCATTATCTGAGCTGACACAACGAGGGAGCGGTGACGGCTCTTTCTGGCAGAGTGCATGTAAATCGCTTTCTCAAAGGAAATTACTTCTCCGGCCTGAATGTTATTAATCTAAATTCTCCGTTAGTCAAATTGTTGCCCATAATAAATATGGTACAGGTTGTGATACCTACTGAGTGTGGCAACTTAGTGGCTGCCACATTCGTCCCATGGAACTGATCCCTGAGGGGAGGCCCGTCCCCGAGGGCTCCCGATGCATGGGGCCCCTGATGGTGGGAGGTGGGAGGTGGCTCTCCCGAGGAGTGGTCCTCAGCTCTGCTCTGGTGCCCAAGGCACCTCCATCCCTCCTGTCCCCCTGCCCCTCCTGCCTCATCAGAAGGGAAAGCAACTCCTGGCCTAGGGGACCACTTCTGTTGGCCTCCCACACTGGAAGAGCATCTTTAGGAAAACTACCAGGAGGAGGCTTGAGTCACCTGCCGAGGATGAGCTCCGTCTAGACTCTGTCTGCCCGATGCTTCAAAGACCAGGTCTCCCTGATCCCCCTGGCAGCCAGCCAGATCATCCACCAGCTGACACCGGGGTTATGGGTAAAACTCTTCACAATACCACTTAAGTCACATTCTGCTCAGCGCCAAAGTCTTTGCAAATCACCCTATTTTCAGAACCTGGGGCGGGAGGAGGGAGTTGGCTAATTTGCATGTGGCCCAACCCTACCCACTGGCCAGGCCCCGAAGAACTCTTCACATAAAGATACTCATTTCCGACAAGGCAATCTTAAAGATGGAGAAAGCCGGCTGCCATGAAGCAGGGTGGGGGAGTACAAAGAGCTTTTTTTTTTGGTTTCTACCAGGGTTCTTTCCAGGGTAATTACAAGAAGTTTAGGATCCAATCGGGGACTTGTAGTTCATTAAATGAATTTCCATCTGCGTCTCCACCACCTAAGAAGTATTGCTTGGTACAATACTCAGGTTTTTATTGTATATTAAGTCAGATTGTTAATTTGCAGCATGCAGCATGGGAAGGATCATTTCAGTAGCGCCTGATTATGCAGAATGAGACTGGGTTTTCATTAGGTTTGGTGCTGGAGCTCCTTAACACTTGATGGGGTGCCGGGAGGCAGGAGGGAGCCCTGAACAGGGAAGGAAGCCCAGCACCAGCTCTCAGAGCATCCTGGGCCCTCTCCCAGCAGGGCCATCCAGCCCAGCACAGCCATGCCACCCCTCCACCGCAGAGGGGCCCTCTCTGAGCCCCTGCCTGTGCACCCACTCCCACTCCCCCAAGCCTGCACGGCCCAGTGATGGCCACTAGGAGAACTCTAACAGGAAGGCAGAACTTGTGAAAGATGAGATTCTAGATTCCAAGCATGTCCTGGGCCTGCTGATTTTAGTTAAGGGATAATGTTCCCAGGGAGGAGGGATGGGAGGCAAAGCAACATCTGCTGATGGTTCAGTACCAGAGTCAAACAGAGCCGGCTGAGCCCCACAGAGTTACAGGAGGAGATCAAAGATTCCAGAAGCCAGCCCTCGCTGCAGATGAGGCTCGCCAGGGACCATGAGGCTGGGGTGGGTAACACATGGCACAGGCCGGGAATGGAGGAGGGAAGGAAGGAGACACAGGGAGGAAGGGAAACCTGGGTTCCCGGGACCAAGGGCAAGGAGGCCCCTTTTCACATCACCCTATGGGATGTGGTCCCGTGCATCCTTCGTTGTGTCTGATAGCAAAGAATATCTGCAGGTTATCCAAGGGGAGAAAGGAAGAGCAGGGGACTCTGTAAACACCCCCACTTGTCCGCAGCCGAATTACTGTTCTGCTCAGACCTACATTCCTCCAGCTATTGCACCTGAAGGCCAGCTCACCTGCCTGTATGGTCACAGGGGTCCTCCACCTGGCTTGAACATTAGAATCTTCAGGGCACCTGAGTACTACCTCAGACCATGTAAAATAAAATCTCTGAGGTCCCCTGGCACAAGTGCTCTTAAAAGTTTCCCCAAGTGATGGTAACGTGCAGACAGGGATGAGAAGGCCTGGATCAGATCGTCTTTGAGAAGTTTGCCAAAATGCTCGTCCTAAGTCAGAGACACACAGAGGAGCATCGGAGTGAACTGACCCCAGGGGTCTCATATGCCACTGGGGGCCCAATCAAATCACAGAATCTGCCCAAGAGTTTATAAGCTATTGGCCCCCAAGTCACCAAAGGTCTGTGTCCTGAAAGCAAGCAGCAAAGGGAGCTTGGGTTGAAAACTCATCCCCGCTGCTCCAAAGGCTGGGGGGCTTTCTCCCTGCATTAACTCCCATCCTCAGTGTTTTTCTAACCCACTTTGCGCCAGGTACAGACAGTATACCAGGAACCACCTTCCTGGAGACCTGAAGACTTGCAGACTCTTCCAGGAAGCCTCCCCTGATTGATGAGGTAACCATGGGTGGCCTTTGTCCACATGCCCCCGCACTCACTCTCATGCTTTGTGTGCAACCACTGACAACTGTTAGAAAATGACACAAGAACACTGTCCTTTCCTCCACTTTCTCTCTCATTAGGTTATAAATCCCTCCAGGGCAGGCACTGTGGTGCCTAAGTCCTTTATAAAACGCTCAGCCCCTCCCAGGACAAGACTGTCCACATGGGCAGTCAGCCCACCCTGACCCTGACCCTGACCCTGACCAGAGTCCACTTCCCCCTCTCTGGAATCTAGTCTGCCCAGCAACACCTCCCTCCAAAACTCCCTCTGTCACATCTGGGCTGTGTTCCCTGCCTCAGCTGGGGACAAAAGGCTGCTTGACCCTTGCCAAAAGGAGATCTAAACTTTCCATCAAACGACCATCCCCTGATGCTGAAAGGACCCCCACCCCACCCGCCCACTCAAGTGCCTGAGCAGGGATCGTCCTGTGAGGAGGGTGCCCTGCGGGGTGGGGTATGGAAGCAGAGCCCAGGCCTCTCCTGACCTGCTCCCCTGGACCCTGCATACTCTTGAGAGCTACCCTCGGATGCCAACAAGGAAATGCAGAGAAAGTCCCAGGACGGCTGGACCCAGCAGCCACCCCTTACAAGTCTGAAAGTGCAAAGCCTGTGTTTCCAGAATGTTCTCCCATCCCGAAAGGAAGAAGGGCAGCCCAGGAAGAGTTAATCCTCCTGTAGCCAGAGGTTAAAAGATGAAGCTCTTGCCCACACAGAGGTGCAGAGAACACCCGCTCACAATAAATCTGAGAGTCCAGAGGCCTCTCTCCTCATTTGTTAGCCAGCGATGTGTGAAAATGTTAATGAAGGGAGTTATAATCTATGAGAATTTCACTATTAAAATGTAGTTCACGTCTGAAGGCTTCTGCTTACATGTGGCCCACTGTACATCAATCCTACCCGAGCGCTGCTAATGATAGACGTAATTGCCTCACTCTGTCTAGCCACATTCACCCTGGCAATTCTAAGATTTGCTACAACTGTTATTGTAGAAATAATTTTCATGCTATTAACTTTGAGTTTTATTATATGTGTTCTTAAGAGAAAATAAATGCAGAGAGATTGTAAGTGTATATCGGGCCTCCGATGAAAGTATTTTTAAAAAATACAATGTAATGACAAGAAGCACTGAAGTAGGGTGATATAATGGTTCCTTCCCTTATTGAAACCGAAATTAGATTCTGCATTATAAAAGTGCATAAAGAGGTTTCTGTCTTTTCGTGGAGAAAATTTCTGTTCTGAAATGGCAGCATGTTGCCTGATGCAAAACTCAATTGACGGGAAGGGCAGGGCTGGTCTGAAGAAGCCGGACACTGCCTGCTTCCTGTTCCATGGTGGGTGTATGACACACCCCAGGGCAAAGCCACGAAGCCTTTACTTGGGGACCACTGTGGCTACAGCCGCAGTCCTCTTCCCAAAACCAGGCCGGGCCCGGCTGGGCTGACCTTCTGAGCTCTGCAGCCCAGCCTCACTCTCCCTGTGCTCCACACAGGCAGGTTTCCCGGGCTCGCAGCTGAGGGGAGAGCCTCACAATCAGTGCAGGCTTCCAGGCCCGGGATCTCACAGGCAACCGGCCAGGCAGTCATCAAATGGGATGTAAGAACTTTAGCCAAAACTGGAAATAAGACCCACAGGACAGCCTACGATCCCCTTCTCCGTGAAGGGAACCCGGCACCACAGGGCTGTGCCCCAGCGCTCCACACATGTGACCCTGCCCCACCCCCAGCAACAGATGACTCCAGACTCTCTTCTCCAGGAATCTGGGATGGGGTTGGAGGGCCTGCCAGTTGCCTCTCTGTGTGGCTGGCCTGATACTGTATGAATACAGGACTGAGGCTATCAGTGTCCTGCCACGGAACTGAGGACAGAACCAAGCCCGTATGCCGAGAGACAAAACAACGTGTAGAGAGGCACGAAATGCAGAGAGAGAGAGTGTCTGGACGGCCTTCCAAGCCCTGCTCCAGTTTCTAACTAAGCCTACTTCCCCCCGTGAGACATTCCTATGCCCTCACAGTAAGTTCCCTTTTTCTCAAGCTGGCTTGAATTTTCTTCTGTACTGTGTGACCAAGAGTCAGAATATAGTTGGCTAATGTAGGATGGGTTTAGAGACATTTTGAGATGCTTAGCTTCATGTTTATGGAATGCCCCAGAAGTACTTGGTATTGCCATCTATCTATCCATCCATCCATCCACCCATCATCCCCCCATCCATCCACGCACCCATCCATCCATCCACCCATCCATCTATCTTTCCATCTACCCAATCATCCACCCATCTATCCATCTAGCCATCTATCCATCCATTCAGCTAACCATCTATCCATCCATCCATCCATCCATCCATCCATCCATCCATCTATCCTTCCATCCAGCCAATCATCCCTCCATCTATCCATCTACCCATTCATCCATCCATCCCTCCATCCATTTAATAGATCTATTTATTTAGTGACTACCATATGCCAGGCACTGGGCTAGAGAGGTGAACAAATTATTTATGGAAACTGCCTCCACGGAGCTCTGGAGAGAAGGTAAATATGAAATAAAACACTAAAATAAAGACATAATACGAGAGTGTTATGAAGGAAAAGCACATAGTGTTATGGCAGATTATGACGGGGTACCTGGTAGGTTTGGGGGGTTGAGATTTAAGCTGAGATCTAGTAAGAGGTAGCAAATGAGGAAGGGGAGGAAGAGGGAGAGTGGGTACCGGAGGCCAGAGGCCAGAACAGCGTCAGTACCTTGGGAACCAGAAGGCGGCCAGTAGAACTGGAATGCGGTGGAGGGAGGGAGGGGACAATGCCGAGGGGGTTACGCAGGGCTTAAAGACCAGCTCTTTCTGAAAGCAAATATGCTTTCTAAGGACGTGTAGATAGGAAGGGTTTCCAGGAATGCAGGTTTCCCAGCACACACTCTGGGTTTCTTTCTGGAATTCACATTTGTATGACCTGCCTCAGGGGAGAGTGACATAGGATAAAGACACCAAAGAGGACCCAAACACCCAGCACGTTCCATAAGCCCTAGTGGCTCTTCCCAAACCCCAAGCAGCGTTTTGGAGGATGACCATCTAGAAAAGTATAAGCAGGGCAGCTCAGAGGCTCCCCTACCCGGAAAGGACTTCAAAGTCGCGTAGTCCAAAATCCCCATCTCCAGAAAGCCTGCAAGCCGGGACCAGTAGTTTCCAGTGGCCTGCTTCCCATCAAGCCCAGTCCAGCAGGCAGAGCTACTGAGGCAGGGCCGCCCCCGCCCCTCCCCATCAGGCCCTCCCAGGTCAGTGCACTCACCCCGGGCCACTGCAGAGAGCTGAAGGAGGACTCCTGCAGGTAGAGGGGGAGGTGGCGAGAGGGTTCTCTCAGGACCAAGGTCCTGGAGCCACTCTCTGCTACCTCCCTAGGGGCAGGGAGCCGGCACCAGGGCGATGTTGCCTGCGACTCAGAGTAGGGACCCTGGGTCCCGGGAGAAGTACTTGACGCCCCGAGGAACAAATAAAGGGCGCTTGTGTGTGAAAGGCAGGCAGGAAACCCTTGCTTCAAGGGCCGTTTCACCCACCCACATGGGGAGTCTGGGGAAGACCCCCACTCTGCCCCTCCTTCCACCCTCCACACGTGCGGACAAACACAGAGCCCCCCCTCCAAGATCTTCCCTCCTTGTCCAAGCTGCTGGGATTCCCAATTGCCTGTGGCCAGCATGGAGAGGGAAACATTCTGGAAACAGCCCCCTGAGCTCTGCCCCGGAAGACTGCTCCCGCCACACAGCTCCTGCAGACCTCAGCCGGGGCCCACTCCCACGGGGACTCCCAGATGCTGGAGAACATTCTGGGAACTGGGAGGAGCTCTGGATGGCGGGCGGGGAGCGGGGTAATAGTCTGACGGGTGGAGAAGCAGCGTGTGCTGTAGGGAGAAAAGTTACAGGCTGAGAGTCAAGACACCCGGCTTCCAACACAGTGACTTTCAAAAAGCTTAGGAGTTCAGAAACATAGAAAAGCGTTTATTATGTAAAACAAAGTGAAAAATGTAGGGTACAAAAGTGCACAGAGTAAGAACCCAGCTGCGTACAAATCCAGAGGCGAAGGTGTAGAAATTGGCGAAACCGGGGCAACTCCCAAGTTCTTCTAAAGGTACTTGTTTAAACCCTTCGACCTTTCCTGCAGGAGCACATGTCGCTACGAGACCCGGATGGCCACATCCTCTATTGGAAATTCTGAAATTCACAAAAGCTCAGGAAACCCAGTTTTCTTCTTAAACTTAGCAGCATGTGGTGGCGAGACTTAATCTGAACTGACACAAGTTCTAGCCCTTATTTACCCCACTTGGTGTGAATATTCATGTGTTTCGCTGCGGAAATATCAACGTGTTTGCTTATCGGGCTTTGCTCCAAAGCCACTGGGGTTGAGCCAGCACACACACCGATGACTCTTCCCAAATCCAAAGGATTCTGAATTCGGCAAACAACTGACCCAAGGGTTCCTGAGACGGGTACAGAAATTTAAAACACACACCCAGTAACAGCAAGGAAGCCCCGGTTTTCAACCGAGTCTCAAGTTTCGGGTCTGATACTGCTGACTTCCTGTGCGATCTTACAGGAGTCACGTCTCTCTGGGCCTCAGTTTCTGGATTTGCACCATGAAGGAGGAAGATCTTAAATCTCTCCTGGGTCTGCCTTTCCACATGCTCGTGATTCCTGGTGCCACAATGATGGGAAGAGTCCCCAAAGAGGGCCCATCCCCTCAGCCTACCCAGTGGCTCTTCCATCCCTGGCCAGCCAGACAGAGGAGCCCCAGGCCCATGGGAGGGAAAGAAGGTTTCTGGACATCTGGTGGCAACAGAATGGTAACTGCCCAAGGGGAAGGCAGTGCCTGCCCTTGATCCCACCCTGAACTTGCAGGCCCCGATGGGCAAGCCCTAAGCATGGCTGCACGTTCCAGCAAGTGCTCCTGCCTGGTCATCAGTAAGGGGCAGTGGAAGGGGCTAGCAAACTGCCTCTCCAAGGGGCTCCCTCCAAGGTGCTCCTCCCTGGAAGAAAGGCCCAGGGGAGCCAAGTCCCAGTGGTGGGATTTTTAGGGACTTGAATGACAGGATGGGGTGGGGTCAGGAGGGGCATTCCTTTCTGTCCCAAAGTTCGAAGCACTATGATACCCCCTCTCCGTGTGCAGTGGATCCTCCTGATACCTGTGATGTGCAGAGAAAGCACAATGAACTTGAACGGGATGGAGAAAGCATCCCACACCCCAGGGGTCGTCTCCCCCAAATTACACCCCCCGCCATGGCTTTGCGATTTTTAACGTTCTTCTAATTTTAGGATCCTAGCAGCGTTCTGAGAACCCCTCTAAGTGTTTTAGGGAGATGGTAATGGTCCTACACTAAAATAATTCAACCAACACTATAATTTCAGTGCCGCCATCAAAATGAAATAATGGCTGTTTACTCTGTTACACCTTTCAAACGACCTTCATTTGAATACAAATTGTGGCTTGAAACTCTAAAAGCTGCTCTGTTCCAGAAGGCTGCAAAACGCAAGAACTCAGTGAGGGCTGCTCTACCCAAGCTTCCTCCCCGGGACCACCAGGGACCGCAGTTTAAATGGGTCTCTTTCTCTGGAACATAAAAGGCTTAACCCAGTGCTTGGCACACAGAGCGTGCTCAGTTTCTTTGCTGTGTTGACGCCACCCCGCCTGCCCTGCTGCTTCTCTCAGGTTCTCTGTGGGGTGCAGGGTCCAGCCTAGGGCTGGACCCTCATTCCCTCTCTCCCATCCAGTGCCCCTGCTCCTGCTGTTTGCCTGGCTTGGATCCAGAATATTCCCTTCCCTCCTCTCTGCCTATTCATGGCTCATCCATCCTTCAGGGAGAACTTGGCCCCTGCCTTCCAGAAAGCCCCCTGGACCATCCTGGCCTGTGCTCACCTCCTCGTGGGTGACTCCGTGCCCATCGCAGATGTGCCAGCTGCTCCAAGGGCCTGACTTTCAGGTGGATGCTCTCTCTCTCTCAAGGGCAGCTTCCTCAAGGAAGGAGCCCTTGTCTCCAGGTCCTCCCTCCTAGGTCCCTTATACACTTCACAGAAGGTCCTATGGACGCGTCTTCTTCAATATCTTGCCCATTCATGCTTCTCTTTCTTTTCCCTGGTTCTGACTTTCATCACTTCTTACCAAGAAACCCAAGAAAGCCTCCATGTTGGTCTCTGCCTCCAGACGCGCCCCCCGCCCCCGTTTCATTTGATGCTGCTGCCCATTGAGATTCCCACAATTCCCATCTGACTAGGTCAGGCTCCTGCCCCAGCAGCTTCGGTGTACGTGTCCCTGTGCCTACCTTGAGTCTGTTCCAGTTGCCCAAACTAAATCCACGTTCATCATTTGGCAATAGAAAGGAAGGGAGCCCTGGCACACAACACAGCACAGGAGAACCCTGAAAACATTACACTGAGTGAGAGAAGCCGGACACAAAACATCACATATCGTAGGATTCCATAGACATGAAATGTTCAGAGTCGAAAAAGCCATAGAGACAGAAAGTAGATTAGTGGTCTCCAGGGGCTGTGGGGTCTCTCCTTGAGGTGATAAAAACATTCTAAAATTAATTGTAGTGATCGATGCAAAACTCTGAATGTACTAAAAACCACTGAATTGTACATCTTAAATGGATGAATTCTATCTCTATAAAGCTGTTTTTATGCTCCAATCAGGCTCTACCTCCATTTTCTCCCACCATCCTCCCCTACCAGCCTGAACTGGGATTTGCATTCCATTCAACCTATCTAAAGAATACCCATCCTTCAAGGCCCAGCTCCTCAAGTTCCTGTGGTACTCATTCATTCATTCATTCATTCACTCACACATGCTTTCAACAAATGATGACTGTGGACGTACCGAGAATTCAAGAGCACCCAGTGCCTAAATGAAAAACAAACAACAACGAGAAACAGGAAAGAAGCCAAGGGAGGGTTACAGTGCAGTGGTGCTAACCATTCCATTCCCTTGGTCCTTAATATTTTTACTGAGTTTTCCTGGTTTCTCTTATTCCTCCTGAGAAGATCCTGGACAAGAACAATGTTCTGCAGGCTCTCTTTCCCCCCACAGCTCACACGGCTTGTAGTGGGTGGAGCGAGTGCTGGAATTGGCTTCAGAAGACCCGGGATCGGCTTCCAGCTCCATCGACGGTGTGACCCTGGGCAGCACTTCATCTCTGCCCACTGCTGCCCCCCTAGAAAACAGCGATGGCGCCTCCTCCACGAGAAGAGCCATGTGTAGCAGGCTGATTTATTGGGAATTTAATTTGGCAAGAGAATCTGTTGAAGAACTCACTTGTATCTTGTAGACTCAACAGAAATGAAAGAAAGGTAGTTTCCCCTTCTCCCAGGAAGATGGCAAGCCTTTTATTCATTCCGACAAATATTGGTATTTGTTGGATGAGTGGATGACTTTTTTTTCTGATTACGTACCCCTATGGAGAAGGTTTCAGGGCTGGAAGAAGAAGTTGTTTGACTGCCCTGAAGGAGTATCCCTGGACAGAGGTCTCTGTACTTCCAAGGTCTCTGAGCTGACTCCTGAGTTGGGAGAGGGCTGAGTTTCCACCCAGAGGAGGCCTGATCCTGGGGCGTCAGCTCGTTCATGGTCTGGAGAGGACGCAAGTGGAGGATCTCAGGGTGCAGGGACCTGAACTTGACCAGACACGGCAATGCAGGACCTCAGAAGTGTGGTGGTGGCCCGTGAGCATCAGGCATCAAAGCAAGGCTATCAGTGACCCTGCTTGGCAAGCAGAGCCACCAGAGGGGCCACCCAATCCCAAAAGTCCTCTGCTTTCCTCCGCTGGCCTCAGCACAGCTGGGCAAGCCACACACAGAGGGGCTCTTCTGGACTATTCTAAGACCCCAGGGGGGCCCTGAGAACTCTGGATGTGGGACGAACCTCTCCTCATGGCGGATGGGGCCTTGAGCTGGATTTCACTGGATTTAAGCAAAGAAATGTAACCTTGCCTGCACTCCCAGGATTTTGGAACAGTTCCAACCTGACATTTAGGGGGGATTCTCAGAGATGATTCATTCATAACTACCTCATCAGCCGAGCACAAGTCCTAGACTGGAAAACAACGGACGTTTCATTTTTTGAGACAAGACCAGAAAACCCTCAGAGAACTGGGGCTGAGAGAAAAGCATGGTCTTTCAAAAGCTCCTGCTGGTTCGGGGATCCCAGAAAAGTAAGGAAAGAAACAAGCTGAAAAGGATCATGAAGAATGCTTCAAAACCCTGGGACAGACAGACAGAGAACAGGCACAGAATATTCAGGAAAAAAGGCTGGGAACAGAAGAGAGAGGGAACCCTGTTAAAAATGAAAGAGCCCTGCGGCTCCCAAAGTGCTATTGGAATAAGAGGTGAGTCTCTGAATACTAATTTACTGATTAATAATATTGAAATCTTAGAGATTAGTCCTAATCCTGAGGACAGCCCGTGGCTGGGAGCCCGATGGCAGGGGTCCCAGGGACACATCATTTCCCTTGCCAGGGCTTAGGCAGGTGGCTGTGAATCTCAGTGGGAGAATATTTTCCAAAAACAAATAGGTTCTAGACAGCAAACGTAGGGCTCTAAACCATGGGAGATGGACCAAGACGAATATCCCAATTCGATGTGGCTCAGAGCTCACCCCCAGTCCTGCTTCAAACCAATCTGCAGAACACAGCTTCCCCACACACACGCCAAACGTAAGCCTTCTGTGCCCAGCTGCAAAGGGCCAAGAAATGACAGTCCTGCCTGCTTTTTCCAGGCGTTAGGGTGGCTAACCAGGCAAGCATGGTCTCTGCCCTCACTGAGCTTATATTCTAAGAAGAATGCTGCCTACCCAGCTACCTGAAGGGCTGGTGATGGGCCAGGGAACATCCGGCCAGGTGAAAGGAGCCCAGCTTCCTCAAAGCCTCCCCTTTGGGAGCCTCTGTGCCAGCCGGGGCCCGAGCAAGACATGCACGGCATGGAGAACGGAGCCGACAGGAGGCTGTGGGACAAGCTTCCCCAGCCATCTCCCCGGGCACCACCCAACTCCCCAGTCCACAGAGAGCCCTTTGCTCTGGGACAGAACCCAACAGAGCAGCTCTTTCCATCATTCTCTCAGCTTATTTAAGAAAAATTGTGTGCCTATGATTAAAGACCGCCATGCTGTGTGCCACCCCATTTAGAGTTTATTTTACATTAAATCTCCAAGCCAGAGACCCTCCAGTCGGTCTGCATAAGGCAGAGTTATTGGTCCAAGTGTTTTTAAAAATAGATGCAACTCCAGACCCCAAGAAACTGAAGGGATATTATGGGAATACACAGCTGTATTGTTGTGTTACTGTATGAAAAATTGAATTCTCAGCTCCTCTGTTCCCCTCCTGCTCTCCCTCTCCTGCTTCCTCACCTGAGACACTGCAGCTCCCGGCACCAAGATCAGTACATATTACAAATGACCTCCCCATCAGAACAGCACAAACCAAGCTGCAGGGGCCCGAGCTGCCCTGTGTGCTGTGCAGGGGGTCCGATAAGCTCCAGCTTCTGTCTTTCTTCAGACCAGAATGCCATTCCAGGGCAAATTTTAACTAATGACAGCCCCACCAAGAGAATCAGCCGCAGCTTCAAGCTGGATTCGGGAATCACATTTCACCATGGGCCTCCCAGGCAGGCCGGTCCTGACGGGGAAAGTCCATTTTGGCTCTGAGATTTGATGTGAAAGTTTCTTCCCCAGGCCAGACTTCCTGGATGTGGCAGGCAGCCTCTCCAGCTCAGGCTCCCAGCCAGACACAGTGGAAGTAAGAAGAAGGGGATCCTTTATTCATGCTAATGGCCACGGGAACAGCCAACACTCATGAGCAGCTGCCACAGTTCACGGTTCAGCCTGTGTGTGGATACAGAGAGTAAAGTCTACCCCACCTGGACTTCCCTCCACTCTCAGCCCCTGCTATAAACTGAATGTTTGTTTCCCCAAAAACTCACATGCTGAAATCCTAACCCCTAATGTGATGGGATTAGGAGGTGGGGCCTACAGGAGGTGACTAGGTCATGAGGGTGAGGCCCTCATGAATGGGATTAGTGTTCCTTTAAAAGGGACCCCAGAGAGCGGCTCCCCAGCCCTCAGAATTATGAGAAATAGATGTCTGCTGCTTATGAGACACGCGTTCTATGGCATTTTATTATCCTAGCCCAAATAAACTAAGTTCCCTGAACCAAGATTTCCCTGGCCCATCACCAGCCCCTCAGGTAGCTGGGTAGGCAGCATTCTTCTTAGAATATAAGCTCAGTGAGGGCAGAGACCATGCTTGCCTGGTTAGCCACCCTAATGCCTGGAGAAAGCAGCCTGGCACCCAGCGCACTCAATGGAATCGACCAGAATGAATAAAGATTCACTGCAGACATTGGCACGAGACAGTGCTTACTAAACATGGATCCTCACTCCACATGCAGAAAAAGTAAAAATTCAGACACCTGTCGAATGTCAAATCAATATTAATTTACTCAAAGGCACGAGTAAATGCCTTAAACGAGGCATTTTTGTCTTTATTAAAGACAGATGACCAGGTGCGTCACTAGGAGTACACACAGGACTCTTTTAAGTTGCTTATTATGCTTCCCTGCAATTTACAGACGCTTACGCTCCAAATCAAGTTCCCTCCCCTCTAGAGCAAGGGAACAGTTCTCTCCTGGGCACGAGACCCTGCCTTATCAGACCTTCTCTGTGCAGACGCTCCTTGCTGGGAGGTAGAGAGAAGGCGCGTGCTCCTTCCAGAGCCCTCAGCATCACCCCCTGCTCTTCTCCTTCCCAACAATGCCAAGTGTAAAGCCGGGCTGGCGCTTTGCCTGCCCTGAGGCACTGCGCTAAGACCATCCGCCTCCTGCTCACAGCCTGTCAGAGACACACAAGGTCTCCCCTCGAAAAAGCAGCCAGCGGCTCCAGCGGGAGGCTGAGGGGCAGGTGGAGAGCGCAGTAAGTCACACCTTGGTGGCAGCGACGATGCCGCCAGGGGACCCGGGGACCCGGCACAGACAAGCCCGCCTGCTTCTCCAGCACAGCCCTGTCCTTCTCTTTCCTTCCTTCTTCAGGAAGCAGGAACTCCAACCCCATCCCTTACCTGCTAATGATGGAGAACAGTCACGGGTGTTTTCATCCTGGCCACAGACACCATTACCCTGCACCAAATCAGCTCTAATACAATGAAGATTTAAAAGTTATTCAAGGCCTTTCTATCAAAGGCCTGACTGTGGATCTATTCTTCAGTTAGAAATCTACCCAGAAGGTGCTTTTGCCACTGTGCAGCTTATGAGACAACCGTAAAAGTCATAGTAAGGGTGGAGGGGAAAGAACTGCCCCCTCCCCCAGAGTGCTTACAAACGCCTTGGGATATTACAGTTTCAATTTTTCTGTTTTCTATTTATTTGTGATCCTAATTGAAGTTGCAGCAGAATGACACAATACAACTGCACATCCTGCTATCTGATTACCTTTTCATAAGCGTAGTGCCACAAAGAAGAAATTTTGACACTCCAGCAAAAGAGACATTGCTATAAATACTCCCACTCCCAGACACCTACGTGCAATTACTCATAAAGAGTAAGGAGGATGAGGGGAGAGCGAGGACCCGTTATGTGCTTTGCTTCTTCAGGAACTTCTTGTGCTCCCTCTATTAATTACTTTCAAGGTTTACTCCAACTCGGCTTTCTGCTCCTTGACAGTCTGAAGATGACAGAGAACCAGCAGCTGGGTGACGGAGAGGCAGGTCACTCGGGAAAGCAAAGGGGCTTCAGAGCCCCTGAAGGATGGCAGGCAAGGCTGAGGGAGGCCCCCAACGCCTCTTCTCCAATGCCTGGTCTCTGCCCCGGCCTCCGCTCTCCTGCAGTATCCCCACCACCCGATTCCGTAACCTGGGAGCTATTTGCATCTCCTTGTTCTGCTCCCCGCAGCACATACGGAGAATGCATATGACATGTCAGGCGGAAACAGCAGGACATAAAATCCTATATAGAGTAGGATTACACATACATTAAATATATGCAGACATACAAAAGAAGGCATAGAAGATGTACATCGAAATGACAATGGTGAGTGGCCAACAGGCACATGAAAAGATGCTCAACATCACTAATTATTAGAGAAATGCAAATCAAAACTACGTTGAGGTATCCCCTCACACCGCTTAGAATGGGTAGCATCGGAAAATCTACAAACAACAAGTGCTGGAGAGGGTGTGGAGAAAAAGGAGCCCTCCTACACTGTTGGTGGGAACGTAAATGGGTACAACCACTATGGAGAACAGTATGGAGATTCCTTAAAAAACTACAAATAGGGTTACCATATGATCTAGCAATCCTACTCCTGGGCATATATCCGGAGAAAACTATAATTCAAAAAGATACATGCACCCCTATGTTCATAACAGCACTATTTACAATAGTCAAGACATGGAAACACCTTAAGTGTCCATCGACAAATGAATGGATAAAGAAGATGTGATACATATATATACAATGGAATATTACTCAGCCATAAAAAAGAATGAAATATTGCCATTTGCAGCAACATGGAGGGCCCTAGAGATTATTATACTAAGTGAAGTAAGTTAGACAAATATCATATAATATCACATATGTGGAATCTTAAAAAATGATACAAATGAACTTATTTACAAAACAGAAGCAGACTCACAGACATAGAAAACAATCTTATGGTTAACAAAGGGGAAAGGTGTGGGGGGGAGGGACAAATTAGGAGTTGGGGATTTACAGATACACACTGCTATATATAAAACAGGGACTTCCCTGGTGGTCCAGTGGTTAAGAATCTGCCTTGCAATGCAGGGGACGTGGGTTCGACTCCTGGTCGGGGAAATAAGATCTCACATGCCGCAGGGCAACTAAGCCCGCAAGCACCGCAACTACAGAGCCCACACGCTCTGGAGCCCACTCACCACAACTAGAGAGAAGCCCATGTGCCACAACAAAAGATCTCGTGTGCCACAGCTAAGACCCAAGGCAGCCAAAAATAAACAAATAAATAAATTTTAAAAATAAACAAATAATATAAAATAGATAGACACGGGAATTCCCTGGCGGTCCAGTGGTTAGGATTCCACGCTTTCACTACCAAGGGCCCGGGTTCAATCCCTGGTCAGGGAACTAAGATCCCACAAGCTGCACGGTGCAGCCAAAAAAATAAAATCAAAAATAAAATCAAACAGATAGACAATAAGGACCTACTGTATAGCACAGGGAATTATATTCAATATCTTGTAATAACCTATAACGGAAAATAATCTGAAAAAAAATACGTGTGTGTGTGTGTGTATATATATATATATAAAACTGAATTACTTTGCTATATACCTGAAACTAACACAATGTTGTAAATCAACTATACTCCAATTTAAAAACAGAAACTATTATAATAATAGATGACATAAACTTTTTGAAAAATGGCAATGGTGGCTGTGTGTGTGGCAAAGCAATGGAAATATTTTCTTTTCACATTCCTAAAGTTTCTGGAAGATCATTACTATATATTATTTAATTAATAAAAATAAATAAATTCATAATTTAAAATGATCTTACAGAGATGGAGAACAAACCAGTGGTTGACTGGGGTTAGAGACAGGGGGAGGGGAAGACAGGCTGACTAGGAAGGGTAGCGGGAAAGCTTCGTGCTGATGGACCAGTTCTGGATCTTAATTGTGGTGGAGGTTACACAGATCTACACACGTGACATGAAGTGACTAGACACTTACACCCACACTGTGTCAATGCCTGTTTCCAGCTTGTGACATGGTACTACAGTTAGGTGAGAGGTGGCCCTGGGGCGAGGGGCTGGGTGAAGGGTACATAGGTCTCTCCGTACCATCTTGGCAACTCCCTGTAATTTTCTCATGATTTCAAGATAAAAGTTTGAACTAGATCTAACTGGTCCACATCTAATGCAGAGGAAGATGGGCGAAGTCTAAACTGTGGGCCTACACTAGCTCTTAAGGCCAATAAACACCCATTCAACCTTTGTCTGGTAAACACATAAAGGACCGAGATCGCACACTTTCCCATTGTGTTTAGCCGTCCCAGAAACCCAGAAGGTAGGTCCCCATGTTACGGATGAGGACACCGAGGCAGGAAATGTGCACAGAGCTCAAATGAGCCCATCTGACCATGGTCTGCATCCAAAAGTTCATCTCCCATGGGTACCACTTACACCCAGCATGTCATTGAGCCTCTGCAGTTTTGAGGGGGAGCCCGACCAGGTCACGGGTAAGAAACGTCACAGCAACTGGGCCCAGTACTCTGCCTGCTGGGTGGGCACACTCCCCTCCCCGGCTGCCTCACTTCTGCGGCCCCACCCCCACCCCAGCCCGGCTCTGTGCAGGTCACATGCATCCCACTGCCGCCGCCACAGATCACAAACACCACCTCCTTCCTGCCCAGACTCCAAGTTCAGGCCTGTAACCTGTATCCTGTTCGTAAGTTGCCTGATTTAGCCCAGCTCGGGCTGATGTGACAGCGCACCTGGCAGTGGATGAGGCAGCCGGTTTAGCCCATGCTGCAAATGCTCACGGAGGCCAAGCAAGGACCCTCCCCCCAGACCCCACCCCACCCCCCAACAGTGTATGTCAGCTGCCAGCCTTGCCCCTTTGATCTACTCACCAAGATGCAGCCAGGAGCTTTCTAAGGCAAGACGGGTGCCTTCCTCAGTGGCTCCTCTCTCATTTAGGATAAAACCCGAACTCCTTAAATGTCCCCCAACCCTTGAAGACAGACCCTTGCAGCCCACCTCAGCACACCTCTCCTCCCCTCGCTCCACGCTGCAGCCACACTCACACCCTGCACTGTCATCTCCAAGCCACGCACATTCTGTTCCCTCCGCCCAGCATGCTCTTCCCTGTAACCCAGCCACCACCTCCACCCTTTATCCATCCACCTCCTTCTGCCAGGGTATCTCCAGTTCGTCCTCAGCACTTCCTGCGGGACTCTTCCCTGACCCACCAGGACTGGATTATATGCCCTGAACAAGTGCTCCAGGAACCCCTGCCACACTTCCAGTGCACACACTGATCACATTCTTCATCACTGCCTGTTGCTTGTCTACCTCCCCCAGAGGACTGTCAGCTCCAAGACAGCCCAGCACAGCGCCTGGCACACAGCAGGGACACAGTAAATATTTATCAAGTTCATCAGTTTCAGACAAACAAGCTGACATGACTTCCCAAGGTCAGGTTCACAGGTGGAAAGCTGGGACAGGAACTCAGGTAAGGTGGATGCTGGAGGCTGTGACCTTTCCAACTTAACCAAGGATGAGGAGAAGGGCAAGGCCAATCCCATCAGCCTTGATGTCTGGTCTTGTCCCAGCACAGACCAAAGCCGTGGGCAGGCCAGGCCACAGCACGGCCCGCGGTCCTCAGCAGAGATCTGGAGAACACAGCCGGAGCCTCTTGAGGAGCAGTTCCCTGGGCACTCCTGAGGGTGCCGTCTAGGGCAGGGTGAGCCAAGGGAGTTCAGGGGCTCCATGACTCAGAGCATGGGGTGGTCTCGGCAGCAGAGGAAACAAGCTGCCCAATGCTTCAGTTCGGTTTGGCAATGTGTCAGCGTTCCTGGAGTTTAATGCATTATTATTAGTTTGCATATTTATAATGTGCCCTCTGGTCATTAACGGTGATATAACGCCAACCGAGAAAACCAAGAGACCTCAGAAATATTTACACAGCAGCATAATTAACACTAAAAGCTGAGTCACCCAGGGATCCTACTGATTTTCCTGGAGGGGAAAAAAACGGGACAATCTGACTTCACACGCTGCCCTAAGACCCTCCCTAAATCTGCGCCAGGCAGAAGCCCCCTGTGCCTCCCCCGTGACCACCCTCTGACGTCAGCAGAAGACAGACGCTCCGTGAAATGCACACTTGCTGCCCCTCCTTAGCAGACTCAGCCCAGACCTTCCAAGTGCGGGACACCCCACGTGCACGGCATGGCTAGAGCTGTGGGGAGGAGGGGGCCAAGGCAGGCACATGAGGCCCCCAACCCAAGGGCCCTCTCCATGCTGACATCCCCCAGGGAATCCTTGAACATAGGCGCTGAGGGTCCCCTTTGATACAGAAAGCTCTCTGAATGACCAGCAGCAAAGCCCCGCCGGGACTCCAACATCAATTATGGGGTCAGAGGCAGCGGACCTCTCACTGAGTGAGCCCCTTGGCCAGGTCTGATAGCAAAGAAGCAGCTCCACCTTTTCAAGAGGAAATGTCATTCTGAGGCCCATCACCCAGCCCCTCCCCACATTCTCTGCTTCCTCCTCCAACCAGAGCTCTACTTTCCAAGGGGAAAAATCAGGTTTGTTCCAGTGAGTTCAACCACGATTTTTCCACGAGTATCTTTTAAAATGAAAAAGGAAATATGTTTTAAAAGAGAGGGAAATCGGGCTTCCCTGGTGGCGCAGTGGTTGAGAGTCCGCCTGCCGATGCAGGGGACACGGGTTCGTGCCCCGGTCCGGGAAGATCCCACATGCCGCAGAGCGGCTAGGCCCGTGAGCCATGGCCACTGAGCCTGCGCGTCCGGAGCCTGTGCTCCGCAACGGGAGAGGCCACAACAGTGAGAGGCCCGCATACCGCAAAAAAAAAAAAAAAAAGAGAGGGAAATCAACTGATGAAAACATAAATAAAATGTGGTCTCATCCATACAATGGAATATTACTCAGACACCAAAAGGAAAGAAACACTGACACAAGCTACCACGTGGGTGAACCTTGAAAATATGATGCTAAGTGAAAGAAACCAGATACAAAGGTCACAGATTGTATGATTCCATAGATATGTAGGGTCCGGAGTAAGCAAATCCATAGAGACAGAAATTAGTGGTCATTGAGGGCTGGAAGGGATTAGGGCGTTGGAGGTGATGGTAAGGGGTTTCTTTGGGGGGTGATGAAAATCTTCTACAATTGATTGTGGTGATGGTTACACAATTCTGGGAATATACTAAAAGTCACTGAACTGTACACATTAAATGGGTGAATTGTTTGCTATATGGATCCTATCTCAATTTTAAAAAAAAAAAAAAGAAGCACTTGGAAGAAATTCCTGTTTCTCCTGCATGGGGCCTGATTCTTAGCATGGCCATGTCCCCCAGGTCTGCCGACTGGAGCCTGGGCAAAGCTTAACGCCCCTTCCCCTGTCCAAGGCTGCCCATTCCCCACCCCCTGTCTTCACTCCAAAAGCCCTAGCTTGCTCTTGACACAGGAAGCCGCTGCGACAGTGCCAGAAAGATCCCGAGACTGAAGATCTACATTCCACAGGACACAACGAGCAGTAACCAATGCCAGACACGCGGCACCGAGCTTGCAATAAATGTCCTCCTGTTTGGCTTCTGAAAGGGTCTCCGATACGCAGTTAATGCCGCATTCAGGCTCCATCCAGCCTCCATCACAGGCGGTATGCAAATGCGGCTTTTGTCACAACTGGCACCAACTCTAATAACTCCCAACAGTGAAAATGTTCCCATAAAAACCACCATAAAAAGTCTCTTACTTTATTGCCAGCTAAGTTTTCTTTACTTGTTGTCAGGACTTTCTCCTTACCGTTGATTAGCTAACAGGCGGCACGTCATTTTTTCTCCTTTAGAGAAATCGGGGCTCGCAATCGCCAACCCGTCCCCTCCCTCCATCTGGAGTGTGCCTGGCTTCAGCTGCCACCACTGCCCAGCCGCCTCTGAGCCAGAGGGGCTTATAAACCACATTTACCTTTCCCCACGGGCGGCTGAAATGCATTACCTTTGGTCTGCTGGTTGCCCTCCCTGGTCAACTGGGAATATAAAAATCAGCCTTATTTATAACAACAGAATGTTCTGTTCCCCCAGTGAGACCCGGCCCTGCCATGTACGTGCATTCATGCACACACGGCACATACATGCACACACACAGAAGCACACACGGGCATGAAAACACACACATGCAAGCATGCACATGGGCACACGTGCACACACTCACATATCACACTGCTTTTCCCAAAGCAACATCCATCCATCCATCCATCCAACTCCCTGCTGGGCCCTGCCACTCTGTGCCTTGGTGGAGAAACTTGTCTCTCTTCCCTCCTGGCACTATGCCCCCAGGTAAGAGAGGACGGGGCAGCTCTCCAAGACAAGACCCTTCCTCTCTGAACACAACGAAACCTCCACCTGCCGCTCTGAGATCCTTGGAGGAGGGCCTCAAACCCCCCAACACGAGACAGCTCTTTCCCTGGCTGACCCAGCCTCCCCTCCGTGAGCCCTTCCAGAAGATGACGTGATGGAAGACAGTCCCCTGCGTTCAGCCACAAAGGCCCACAGGCCCGCGACTGATTCATCTTCGCAGAGAAACCCCTCGGTCCTCCTTCCAGAGAATTCCGGGTGGCATCCCATGAGCAAGACACACTAACTGCTTCCACCAAGAGGCCGGGTGGAGAAGAGAATCCAGCCACCCGTCTACGCACTGCACAGGGACCAAAGCAAAACGATGTCTGCAAAGGTTTCCTACAAAAATGTAGACAGGAATGAGTGAGTCAGTCACCTTTCTATGTACGACCATTGCCTCTGGGAGTAGGAGAGTGAGATAATGCAGCCCCTTAGTGTGAAGCGCCCATGTGGACCACAGAGCGGCCACTGCTCTCCTACGCTGGAGGGAAGCAGCCGCCACCAGCGCATCTTCCACCCAAGCAAGAAAGACCCGCGGTCTCAGACGACATGCGGGACTGAGGTACAGTGATTCTCCCAGGCTCTTTGCCAGTCCCCAAGTCACTGCAGAAGGGACACCCAGAGCCCCTCAAATGCTGCACCCCTACCCAGGCTCCCAGAACCCTGGGCCGCCACCCAGGCACCGGGCCCTACCCAGGGCAGTCTCAGGCTAAGTTCGGGTAACATCAGGATGAAGCAGGACGCCCCAGCCTTCATGAGGAGCCCCCCACCATCCCCCAGGGGGCCCTCTTTCCCCACTAAGGCCATCAAGGGTCCGGACTTGGTGAGGAACATTTCCCACCCACTCGCTTTTCACCCAGGATTGGCGAGCACCCGCAGGAGCGGGCATCGGGGTGCAAATCTCTACCTCTCGTCCCCAAAGGGCGCCCCCAGCGCCTCCACCCCTCTGGGAACCGCAAGCCCCCAGCCCTGAGCGGGTTAGGGGAGGGGTCGTAAAGTCCGCCTGCCCCATCCTTCTCCTCCTGGTAGCTTTGATTCCTTTACTTGGGGTTTTAAAGGTCATGTTCTCCGTCCGCGGAAACATTCTACATGACACTTCTGAGGCAGAGGCTCTTTTCAGAGGCATTTAATCCAAGAGCAGGCACCCTCTGAAGAACAGGGTTTATAGGTCACCGCCCAGACGGCCTTATAAATCACGCCGGCTCAGGCGGGCGGCGGAGGGGAGGGGGGCAGGAGGGGGCGGGGCCAGAGAGAGGAGAGGGGCCAGGGAGGGAGGGGCGGGGGCAGATGGAGGGGAGGGGCCTGGTTTGGAAAGGGCAGGGGGCGGGGCCAGAGAGGCAGGACCATTCAGGAAGAGAGAGGCGGGGCGAGAGCGGGAGGGGAGGGGCGAAAAGGGCCTGAAGAACGGAGTCAAAGGGGAGGGGCCTGACAGGGACGGGGCAAAGGGGGAGGAGAGGGGCGGGACCAGACAGGCAGGGAGGGGCGGGGCACCCTGGCCACCCACTTCTTGACCTGGGACTCAGGGCGCTCACACCGAGGCCCACCTGCCAGCAAGGGCGAGCTGACCTTGACGGAAGCGAGGCGGGATCAGAGGAGGGGCTAGAGGAGAGGCGGGCACCTCAGCCAGGGCTACCTGCCTGTCTCTGAGCAGAGACCCTGTCTGCCCGCTTCCCACTGCGCTCTGTGCCCAACACAGAGCAGACGCTCCTTGCCCATCTGTGTAATGAATAAATAAAGGCGCCTCGGAGAGGCATGAAGGCCATCAGACCAGTAGGTGCTGATGCTCTGGTACGGCGGACACCGGGAGATACAGCCCGCGCCCTGGGCAGGGCCGGGGGACACACGTTAGTGGGACAGTGGGGAGGAACAGCAGAGGCTGGGGGCTTGGGTTTGACAAAACGGGGCAAGATGATTCCCATCCCGGAAGGCCCTGGACTGGCTACCGTGGAGCAATGCACAGCAGCCCCTCTACCACCCCTGGAAATGGCGCCCCTCCACCCGGTCCTGGACCAGGGCAACAACCTCTGAGAAGGTCCGCTCAGTCTGCCCAGGGCCCCTGGGACAGCCTGGCCCCACCTTCCCGTTTCAGAGGCTGGTGCCAACCCAGTGAGAGAGAGACTCCATCTAGCCTGGGTTTGCCCCCGTTGCCAAACCTCCAGGCTGGGTTGGCCCTGTGGTATTCCTGTCCTTTGGAGGATAACAATGAATGGGCTTGGATCAATTCAATCAATCTCCTCAAAATGTTAAAAACCTAAGAAAGGCCGCTGCCGGAGAATCACCCTGCCCACACCCAACTGCACAACTATGTCTCAAGGAAATATGACTGTGAGGCTTGCGCCCTCATGCCCCTCGGCCCTGTGACCAGGCTGCGGGTGTGAAGGGGGGTGAACAGCGGGGGAGGACAAAGAAGCACCCATCTCCACGGTCACAGTCTGAACAGCTCTCTGAACAGTGTGGGTCTTCCCCGCTTCACCGCACAGACACAATGGTGATGGGCCACGGGGCCAAGGAATCTACACGGAGGTGGGGGAGCGGTGACACTAGGACAGAACAGGGGCAAGTGCATCCCAGCAAGTCCGTCCTCGGCTGCTGCTAGGAGGTCCGCTGGCCTTCCCAAATCTCCTCCTTCCAGTGCATCCACTCTGCAAACTACCCAGATCCTCACAGTAGAATCCACTTTCACTTAATTTAGCTAGAGCTGATTTCTGTGGCTTACAACCAAGGAACCTTAATTGCATCACAGCCCAAACCTACCTAAATTCAGATATTTTTTTATAAATGAAATAAGAATTAATTCCAGAGATTCCCCTAGTAAGAATCACTACTCACAATCAGAATGGGCTTATCTGCAAGACTGCTTTAAGCAGATGTGTCCACCCCAGACTGCCTGGGGTTTAATCCCAGCTCCACCACTTACTATCTGTATGATACGGAGAAGGTACGTAACCTCTCTGGGCCTCAGTTTCCTCACCTGTAAAATGGAGATGATAAGAGAACTGATCTCACAGGGTTGTCACAAAGACTAATAAGTTCATCCACGTAAAGGGCTCACGGCAAGACCTGCACATAAGTGTCTGCTGAATTAAATCAAATTCAATCTCTTCTCGGTCCGTCATTTGTGCCCTCATCATTTATTTAGTACCCAATGCATACACAGCACTGCCCCAGGCAGGAGGACACAAAGGCAGAGTGGCAGGGGACCTGTGCTTGAGAAGTCCCTGTGAGCTGGAGAAAGACTTGTAAACACGTAAATCCGAGTCTGATGTGATAAGACTATTCTGGAGGTATCACCAGAGCTGTGGGAGCCAAGAGGAGGGGTGATTAATTCTGCTTTGGGGGTGGGGGGAGTCTTTGCAGAGGAGGTGACATTTGAGCAGGACTTTGAAAGACGAGCTCTCCACTGAACTAAATCTGGACCCAGTGCCAAGAGAGTCATCCTGGAAAATCAATCCAGCCCCCAGGGGGAGGGGCAGCGGGCCACAGGCCGGCTGGGCTCACTGCCCCGAGGACTGCTGAGGCCTGGCTCTCCCTGGAGGCCCAGCCAGGCCTCTGTTGACACCTTTTCCAACCACCTGGCCATCCACTCACCTCCAGCTAAGAGCTCTCTGTTCCAGGGAAGCTCCCCTGGACTCTGCCCCTTGAATGCAACTCGCATCTTCTTCCTCCAAGAACAAAAATAATCACGATTGCACCTAAATTATATCCTTCCTTTGTAGAATGCTTTACAGATTTCAAGAGAGAAGCGATAACAGAATATTTGTCAAGGGCAGAGCTTAATCCCAGCTCTGTAGCCAGCTGCTTCGTGACTTTGGGCTGGTTATTTGACTCCTCATGCCTCAGTTTCCACATCTGTAAAATGGAGTAACAGGGTTGCTATGGGGATGAAATGATTCAGAGACATGAAGTTTCTAGAACACTTTCAGTCGAACAGTGGGCACTCAGGGTGTTCTGATAGGATCCTGGGTATTTCCTCCCACCCAAGGTCTCTGCTCTGGCCATGGCAACCCAGCTACTTTGTGATCCAGTGCAGGGGGGCTGCAGGAGTCCGACCTGGATCTGAATCCTGGCTCAGCTACACGCTGACTATGTGACTTCAGGCAAGTGCCTTAACCTCCCCAAGGAAGACGGAACAGCCGGGGCCACCCCCCTAGACCGTGGCGAGGGGCTAGAGAACGCATGCCACACGCTTTGCACCTGGTATGCAAGACACACTCAGTAAACATTAGCTATTTTTATGAACAATACACGCTTCCCTGGCACCTGACTCTTCTGTGCCTTGTCTGCCCAACGAGACTGTGACCTTCTGGAAGTCTGGGACACATCTCACCGGCACTTGCATTGCTGATGGTCTGATTCTCAGTAGTCCTGGGCCTGCTCTGAGCAAGCGGCTTCATCCAAGTCGGGGCCAGAGGGGTAAGCAGTGGTGCCCGGTGCCACCGTCGCCACTTCCTGCAGACCCCGTCACGGTGTCCCCACATACACACGCTCATCCTCCCTTGGTGTTACTTGAACTGCCTGTTCGGAGAGGACTCTGGTTCCCCTTTTCTCCCAGATCACACTGTGTACAAACCTGTGATTTCCCCTGGATACCTATATCATTTTTTTTCAACTCAAACTGAACCGAGGATGAACATGTTTTTAGGACTCTCTGCAGAACTGCTGACGTTATTTTCCAATTGTTGGCAGCAAGGGCTCCGCCAAAATACTCAAGGTCAAGAGACCAGCGTGGTTCTAGGCAATCTGTACCTCTTAAAACAGTGACAAATATGTTATTTAATTTTAATGAGCTTTTTTGCATCTCAAATCTAATTACAGCATTATCAAGTACTGCTTTGAACTGCAGGTGGCTTCTCATTACGTGTACGAAGCCTGCCATAAGCATTTTTCGTGAATACTAATAACTGCTTAATTTTACTATCCGCTTAAAAAAAAAATAAAAAACTTTCAGCAACGTATACGGCTGGGCTTTGTAAGGCACCTGTGGAGGGTGGGTCACAAGGCAACGCAGCTTAATTAAAAAAAATAAATACCGTATGTGGCCACCCTCAAGGATGACAGCTCGGGAAGCTGCGGCAGCGTGGCAGACGGGGGCTGGGAGGAGATGTGTCTCCTGCACTTCTCGGAGACTCTGTTTTATTGAAGCTTATTGCATCACATTCCAATTTCCCAATTTGCTTGCAGTTCAGAGAGAACAGTTCCGTCAACAGATTTTCTGGGTTACGGACTTCAGTAATAGGCCTGGAGCTAGAGGTCCCTGAGGACGTGCTCCAGAAATCCATTGTGCGGACAGGTCCAGGGAGATGCCTGCAAATCATCATGAAAGCTGTCTGAGAGGAAGGTCCAGCAGCCTCCTATCCAGGCTGGGCTGGGAGACAGTGGAGGCGGCCTGTTGGTCCACGGCTGTGGGTGAAAAGCTTTCTAGTCCCCGAACGGTGAGTTATCAAGCCCACGGCCACGACTCCCACCAGTGGGTCTGCGGCACATCTGGGGTTTGCTGTGTGTTCATTTATTTTGAAAACTGTTAACACGGAACAATCTTTTAAAGCCAGCTTCCTGATCTACACCTTCTCCAAGAGGAAAAGGTTGCCACTGACCCTCCCCACCTGTGATTTTAATCCAGGAAGGTTCTGACACAGTCCATGACACTGTGGGGTACATCCGCTTCTGGGTTTTTTTCACACGAGTTCACACTCTGTCCCTGAGCAGGAGTACCTGGAAAACGCAAGTCACATCTGCAGTGTAGACAGTCCCCTGCATGGACAGGCCATGCAACTGATGCAGCTGCACTTTCTTCTTTCTGATTTCAAGTAAGACCAGCTCAGCTCTACCTTCCTCAAGTCCCAGCCTTGGCCGTGTGAGCTCAGAGGGCACAGAGGTCAAACTGGCCCATGGTCCTGCTCTCCCCTGACTCTGGTCAGGAGAACACCCCCCCCAAAGATGTGCACGTCATCACCCTCAGCACCTGCGTATATGTCATGCTCCAGGGCAAAAGGAAATTCAGATTGCAGGTGCAATTAAGGCTGCTGATCCTGAGATGGGAAGGTTATCCGGGGTACAATGTAATCACATGAACCCTTAAGAATGGAAGCGAAGAAGAAGGCCGGAGACAGGGTCAGAGAGCGATGACAGGAGAAGGACTCCGCCACTGCCGGCCTTGAAGATGGAGCCGAGGGATGCAGGCGGTCCCTAGAAGCTGCCCTGCCCACTCCTTGATTTTAGCCCGGTGAGATCTATGTCAGACTTCTGACTTTGGAGACATAAAATAATAAATCTGTGCTGTTTTAAGCCACAAAGTCCAGGGTAATTTGTTACGGCAGCAAAAGGAAGTGAATGCCCTTCTGAGAGCCGTGTGGAGACAGACAGCAGAGCCTCCCATGAGAGTGTCACTGAGTCAGGCGCCAACCGAAGTCAGGGTAGGGCGGGGACGAAAGTCCTTAACAGCCTGCCGGTCTTCATCCTTCTTAGTTTTGTGCTATACAACGTTTGCTTTCGAATAACAAAGTGGAGGAAAGCCTCCTTCATCCCCCGTTGAACCTCACAGCTTTACAGCTCCCAGACCCACATCCCTGGCAGGTGCCCTGCCTCACGGATTTCATCTTCAATGGGTTGTTGAGGTCAGCGTGGCAGGCCTCGCTAGCCCATCTGGAGGCCTGCAGAAGCTCGCTGGGGCCCCCACAGAGGCCACGCTTGCCGCCCGCTACTCACTGCATCCCACCCAGGCCTCTTGCTGGCACTGCACCCACAGGAGGCTCAGAGAAGGCCACACCTCAAGGCAGGAGAGGACGCCTGGTGTCCGCTTGTCGAACGATGCTCCGCCACCGCGGTCCCTAACAGACAGAGGGAGTTAATGGTCCAACACCGAGCCCTTTGTTTTTATAAGAGAACAAGCGGTTTATGGCAAAGAACAAAGTTTCCTTCTTTACGAGGCCATCCTGGATGCTCGCTCTCCAAGCCGATTAAGCCTAGTTATCTCCCGCACAACGCTGCCACACAGGTACCGTTGCCACAGACAAGTTCATTGAAGAGAATTTATAGCCTAATTGTGCAGCTGTTGCCTTCTGAGTCAGTTTTAAGAGACTGTTACACAAGCAGTGTCATAATTTAGTCATGTTTTCATCTCACAACTATACTGTAATTACTGTTGTTAACAGCGAATGGTAAACAAGAGAGTGAGGCAGACCAGCCAAGAGAGTGCTAACAAATCATTGATCAAACGGGGCAGAGGGAGGGATGACACCTTGGACCCCGCAGAGCTCTCCAGAAGCCCACACAGCCCGGCAGCCCCTCAGGTTGGCCGTGAACTTCAAGCACGTGGTGTGCACCTGAGTACCCCACCTGGCCGCGGTGAGGGGTGGAGTACTGCCTGCCTCCCAAATTCCTACTAGGAGCTGGGGCACCGATAGGGCTGCCGGGGCCGGAAGTCGGCAGGACCCAGGTGGTTCTGGACCCGGGAAGTGGGGTGCCCCAAGCAGTGTGCCTGAAACAGAGTAGACACCCAAGATGTATCTGTCCAGTGAAAAAAGATGAGCTCTGGCTCCAAAATGAGGCCCTGCTGCAGCAACTTCTCAAGCAGAAAATGCTGGAAGATACTGCTGCAGAGGAGCTGAGGGCACCCCGGAAGCAGCCCTGAAACCTCACTTCCTCTGATGCGCGCACTTCTCTCCCAGCTCTGCCTGAAGGATTATTTATTTGCACAGAAAGACCCAGTGGAGGAAATCTCTCCGTGTTTTGACTCTTCTCCCACTGGCCAAGGGGCAGGATGGAGGTCAGATCCACAGTCCTGGCAGCCACGCCCCACCCAATCCCAGCCACTCCCGCCCCATAGGCCGCAAAACGGGAAGCCCCGGCCAGAGCGCAGCCGGGCTCCATGAACCGCAAACCGGACGCAGAGCGAGGGGCACAGACGTGGTCCCACTCCACCACCACAGTGACAACGTAATCCTGAGCGCCGCCACGCACGGCAGCACGAGTGCCAGCGCTCTTACTCTCCCTCCACCCACGTATAGAGAGATAAGGCAGGCCCCCTCCCACCAGACCTAACTGACCGCAAAGCCCCGGCTCCATCCCCTGTGCCATCTACGGACGGGGCTTTGGGCTCCCAACAAGCGGCAGCCTCCTCCCCAGCCCGGCACCTGACAGTGAGGCCCAGCAGCCCCTGTCACGTTGAGGGACAAGTGCCTTCGACCCCTGAGCAGAGGGGAGGAGCAGAGGTGGGAGAGGCGGTGAGACAGGCAGCAGGGGTGGTGCCCGGCGGGCACCTGGTGTCATCCATCCCTTGGGCCCACCTGCGGCCTCCAGGCAGCCCCCGGCACTGCAGCCCCCATTCCCTGGCCCAGCTCAGTCGAAGCCACCGGCCACAACTAGTTGGAGCTGATCAGGGAAAGGTCGGATGCTCTTCAGAATACAGTGGCTAACGAGGCTGGAAGACTCATTTTCAGATTGCAGGAGCTGCAGAGAAAAACGGAAGGTCCGGAGACAACAATCAGTAAACGCGAAGCCCTTCTAACGGAGGAGAATAAAGACCGGGATGGAAAGAGGAGTCCCAACAGCGACCTGGAAGCAGGCGCACACTGAGGAATGTCAGGGCGATCCTGAGAGGGGGCGCTGGAGCCCAGACTGGAGGCTGGCAGGGGTCAGCTCTGCCCCACCCACCCCAGCCAAGAAGCCACCCTGCCCTGGGCGAGGAGGGGGAGGGGGTGTCCCGGGAGGTGGCAGAGTTGCAGCCACAGCCCTATCTGTTAAGAAACACACGCTCACAGGTGCTATTCCAACTCCCAGCTGCCCCGGGGGCCCCACTGGATTTTCAAAGGGGCTCTCGATCCTTGGTCTTGGAACCAGTCTGCTCCGAGCTCAGGGCCTGTCTCCTGTGTGGCCTTGGGCAAGTGACTTAACCTCTCTGAATCTCTCACGGTCTCACTGGTAGAGTCCCCACCGCTTGGGCTGCTAGGCAGCAGAGACAAGCCTGGCACAGAGTGAACACACCATGAACAGAAACACTATTTCTGCTCTGCAAAGCAAAACTCAGATCTCAAGCTCTGACAAAATAATTGTGTGCAATTTGTGGGTTTGGGAGGTGATTTGGGAGATCCACTTAGGATAATGAAATATTGGAACGTGCAGGACAAGTGGGACAGCGCTGTGGTGTAAGAGGGTAAATGGAAGAGTCATGGTTATGAGGATACTTAGAACTGGAGCGTCTCCCACTCCCAGCCAACCTGGGCTTGAGCCGCAGCTGCGTGCTAACCCGCCCCGGGCACCACGCACTGGGCTGGGGGCCTCCCAGGTGTAAGTGCCCTCAAACCCCACCACGGTCTGGGATCTGTGGCCAAGCTGGTCCAATCTCCTCACTTCTGCACACAGTCATCACCCCTTCCCGGCCTATGGACCGGTCAATCATCAAGCCACCATCCAGGGGCCACATTAAAGAAGCCACGACATGGGACCGGCTTTCCCAGCCTGCCTCACGGAAGCAACGCAGACTGTTCACAAATGATGAGAAAAGGGACAAGCACAAAACAGCTCAGGCAGCTGACTCTGGAGGTCAGGGTTCAAGCCACATCCGAGTCAACCCCCAGGAAGGGGGCCTGAGCCTCCCTCCCCAAGAATTCGACCACCTGAGGGCTGCCCTCAGGAACCCCCTCAGGGCTGGAGAACTGAGGCTTCTCCCACGGAAGCGGGCCCATAACTCCACCGCGGTTCACATCCACGCTGGGTTTTTACGCCAGTGTAATGCTCAACCATTTCTTGTGGGATTATGTGCTGTGTGTACCAAAAAGCTCATAAAAAAAAAAAAGAAAAAAATTGAATGAACATTGTTTTTAAAAGGCCCTTAAAATGCTATAAAGTGCAGTGACTTTCATACCCTTGGGTTTTTTCCATCTTGTATCAGAGAGTTCCTCAATTAAAGCAGGCTCTGGGCAGAAGGAGGTTAACAAAGAGGTGAGCAAAGTAGATTCCAAGGTCAGGGAGCTGGGAAATTCCCCGGGCACAGGCTTAGGTCCTAAGCCCGCTGTCCACGAGGAAGTCAGCCCGGAGCCAGAAAGGCAGGTCCTGGGTGATCTGTGCTTCTCCAGGCATGTGGGTGTGATGGTGAGGAAGCCCCCCACCCTACCCCACCCCCACCAGGGCTGAGACGGGCATGCCTGGGGGAGGGGCCACAGAGCAGGGTTGGACCGAGGACACAGAGTGAAGGAACACAGACGGCTCTGGTCTCCGCCAAGTCCCCAAGGTGGGACCCTGGCCCCTCTGAGCTCTTCCGGTCTCTGCACAGATGGCACTGGCCAGGGCCATTTCTGTAATCTTCCTCTCTCTCAGACTGGGCTGGACTCCACAAAGGGAATCCATACTGAATTCCTTGAAGCTAGAACAGCAATGTAGAGAGAAAATGATGGGACGGCCGCCGGATGGGCTATTAGGCAAACATTAAAAACGATGTTTGCAGAGAATGACCAGGGGAAGTGCTCACAATATGTCGTTAAATGAGAAAGTAAGTTGCCAACAACATGACCCCAATTTTATGAAACAAAACAGAACAAACACATGCGTAAATAGACTGAAAGGGGCTGGAAGGAAATCAACCACAAGGTCAAGTTGTGACCTCCGGGCTCAGTGTTGGCCCATTAACTCCCTCTGTCTGTCAAGCATGCGGTGGCAGAGCATCATTTCACCCCACAGAAAAGCGGGAACAGGCACGTTTCCTTCCTCTGGGACCTTGTGCTTAGGCCCTAATCGAGACTCCCGACCCCAGATCAGAAAGCTTGTCTGCAAATCCCAGCCAATGCTGAAAGAAAAACACAGCAGAGTTCACTCTGCCGCCTCTTCCTTCTGCTCCAAGAAAAAAGGCTGGGCCCCGTTTGCAGTCTCTCCCCCCGAGCAGGAACGATGCAGACCCCCGCAGGAGGCCAGCACAGGCCTCAGGAACACCCGCCAGACCCCCCGCTTGCTGGGCAGCCCATGACGGGAAGTCCCCCACCTCGCAGAGCCCTGGTCCCACTTCTCTGCCCCCGCTGTGGTGGTCCTCGCTGCTATGACCCGCTCTCCCCTCACAGCATGTGGCAGGATTGCCCCTCGGTCCCACCCTGGTTGGGGGTGGGAGGCGGGGATGGGACTAGTTGTGGCCCATGAGCTGTGAAGTAACACGTCACTTCTGGCCGGAACATTTCATACCCAGGTCAGGACCCCGGAGCTCTCGCTTGCCCGCCAGCGCAGGGACCAGTGCGCCTGAGATGGTGGCTGCCCCATCAGCCAGGCCCCTGCGTGGCCACAGCAAGCCCCTGCCACCTGCAGTGACCTGAGGCAGGAGTGAGCAGTCACCTGCTGCTGTTTCAAGTCGCCGAGGCTTGGGGGCCGCTGTTCCCAGTCTCTCCTGACATGCAGGTTGGAGGAACCGGGCACAGGAGGCACTTGGGCTCTTTTTTTCACCATGCAAAACCCCCAAGCTCTCAGCCCTGGATGCCAAGGGAACACCCCACTGTCTGTGATCTAAACACGTAACACACAACACACCATCAAGATAGGAGGCCGCCAAGACGCTGCAGGAGCTGACAGCCTCCACGGGCCCCAGGCTCCTCTTCACGACTAGGCTTGTGTGCAAAGGGAGAGCGCGCGGAGCGGTCTGGGGGGCAGGAGAAGGCCGTCCCCTTCCTCTCCGCCTCCTCCCCGGGCTCCCCCAGCTGACACCGTCCCCTGCCCCAGGCAGAGAAGGCCCCTGCTCAAGCATCCAGGAGGCAATGGTGGTGGCCGAGCCGAGAGCCAGCTGGCAGAGGGAAAGGCCCAGGGACTCATCCATCCCTGCGCATCGTGGGACCCACACGGGGCCTGCAGTCAGGCACATGTGGATTCTAGCCTGGCTCTGCCTGCCTTTTGCTGTGTGGCCTCAGCAGAGGAACCCGCCCACCCGAGTTTCTTTCTCCTTCCCTGTCAGATGGGGTAACGCCAGCTCTTCTGAGGCCGGTTGTGAGGAGGGGATGAGAGGGTGGCCCCAGAAGAGCCTGGCATGTCGTGGGCCAGCAACAGAAGTTACCCCCTGCCCGCCTGTCACTGACTCGCTGTGTGGCTTTGGTGACGACCCCAAAATTCTGTGCCTTCTTTTGAAAAATGAACCTGGACTAAGTGAGCTCTAAGATGGGAAAACTGAGGATCAAAAATACAAAATCACGGGGCTTCCCTGGTGGCGCAGTGGTTGAGAGTCCGCCTGCCGAGGCAGGGGACGCGGGTTCGTGCCCCGGTCCGGGAAGATCCCACATGCCGCGGAGCGGCTAGGCCCATGAGCCATGGCCGCTGAGCCTGCGCTCCGCAACGGGAGAGGCCGCAACAATGAGAGGCCTGCGTACCACAAAAAAAAAAAAAAAAAAATACAAAATCACGGCTGAAGGCCAGACGGAGAGTGAGTTGCCCAAGGCTCTGACTCCAAAGTCCAGGTTCTGTCTACTCCAATCTGGGTCTCCAGACGGTGAGGGTCTGAAGGGTGGGCTGGGTGGGTGGATTCCTGGCCAGCAGCCTCTCTACAGCACTTCACAGCTTTGTCAACTCTGTCCCTGCCTGCAGGGAGTTTTGGAGGGCTTAGGGTTTTATTTTTTACTTTTTTTAATTGAAATATAGTTGACTTACAGTGTCATGTTAATTTCTGCTGTACAGCAAGGTCACTCAGTTATACACATATATACATTCTTTTTTATATTCTTTTCCATTATGGTTTATCCCAGGATATTGAATATAGTTCCCTGTGCTATACAGTAGGGTCTTGTTGTCCATCCATTCTCTATATATGTAACAGTTTGCATCTATTAACCCCAAATTCCCAGGTTATCCCTCCCCCACCCTGCCGGGAGTTTCATAATCTTGGAGCAGAATACTGGATCTTGGAATACAGAGGGAAAGGAAAGTCACAAAGAGGCCAGCATCATCTTCCCAGAATTCTCACCCACAGCATCACCCCTCACGTCTGTAAAAAGGGAACCACCCTGTGTACGTCCATCCGCATGGCATCTGGTGCTGCCCCAGCATCCAAACGGAATTACCTTGACATCAGCATAAGAGGCTGCAGTTCCCACGTGGGATTGGCCCCAGGCCCGTCTGCTGGAAACTTTGAGATCCCAGCAGTTCAAAGACCCTCACGCCTACGAGACGCCAAAGCCATTATCACCCTCCTCCCCTAACCCCGCTTCCCCCAGGGAACTGCCAGGTTCCCTGAAATGGGGCTGAAATGGGACCAACTTAACCCATTTCGGTTAATCATCAGTTCTAAAGATAAAGTCAGGGAGAGAATTAGTCACAGGGACTGGATTAGTCAGACTTCTCTCGGAAAAGGCAGGAGTTCATGTGAGCAGGTCTCAGCTTTTCCCTGAAACATTATCCAGCCTCTCTTGACAGCAGCTAAACCACAGTGGGTGGGGGGGGGGGGGGGGTGAGACAGTGAGGGGACACATCTCAAGGAGAGACAGAACCTGGCAAGGCTGGCCTTGTGGGGATGGGGCTTATTCCATGTTTGTTTCCCTTTAATGAATTTCCTTAATTGTCTCGGGCCTTGGGTGTGCATGGAGTCACTCACTTAGCCCCTTTAACCATCAGTTTTCTGAGCAGCAGCAAGGAGATGGTGGTGCTGCGTGAGGATGAAGCACAAATGGTATGTAAATTGTCCAGCGGAGTCTCTGGTGCATGGAAGATATTCAATCCACATCACCTCCCACCCCATCCCTACCATGCCAGCATTTCCCAGAGGCCAGGTCAGCCACTCAACCTTTCTGAGCATCTGTTCCTCATCAGTAAAATGGGGACAATAAAACTCATCCCTTTTATCTGTCAGGGTTGCTAGAGGATGAAATGAGATATGGAAGAGGGAGCCCTCCGTAGGACGCACAAGTGTTACAATCTCCATTCTGCTCTCTTGCCTACATGTGTCCATATGGGGGGTCATCCAGCCACACAGAGAGGAACTTAGTGCTGCTAGTGAGACTTTCAGAGTTTGTCATTAAACCCTTTGGACGTCATCAATCAGCTTGGCCTTGGTCTCTTTCCAAGTCCCCACCATTTTTAGAGATAGTACCGTGGGAGGAGAAGGCATTCCAACAAGTAAACTGCAGGGAGCAGTTCTAGGCTGACTCCACAGCCTACCACTAGCCAGATGGTAGGCTGTGGGGCCTTAACTTCTCTAAGCCTCAGTTTGGCTATCTGTCGAATGGGAATAAAAACTATAATTACTGGGCTTCCCTGGTGGCGCAGTGGTTGAGAGTCCGACTGCCGATGCAGGGGACACGGGTTCGTGCCCCGGTCCGGGAAGATCCCACATGCCGCGGAGCAGCTGGGCCCG
Organism: Pseudorca crassidens; assembly: GCF_039906515.1. Lineage (NCBI taxonomy): Eukaryota > Metazoa > Chordata > Mammalia > Artiodactyla > Delphinidae > Pseudorca > Pseudorca crassidens. The sequence continues at coordinate 4,969,346 of NC_090297.1, read as the reverse complement.
TGAGCCATGGCCGCTGAGCCTGCGCGTCCGGAGCCTGTGCTCCACAACGGGAGAGGCCACAACAGTGGGAGGCCCGCGTACCGCAAAAAAGGAAAAAAAACAAAAACAAAAAACTATAATTACTTTACTGGGATGATGTGAGGATTAATTAAAATTCATTTATTCCTTCAATTCAACATTGTACTTGAGGTTCTAGTCAGGGAAATTAAGCAAGAAAATAAAATAAAAGGTATACAGATTGGAAAGGAAGAAATAAAACTATCTTTATTCACAGATGAGATGATCTCATACATAGAAAATCCTAAGGAATACACACACACACACACACACACACACACACACACACCCCTACTAGAACTAATAAACAAATTTAGCAAGGTTGCAGGATACAAGATCAATATACAAAAATCAATTTGTATACACTTGCAATGAATAAGTCCAAAAATGAAATTAATAAAACAATTCCATTTGTAATAGCATCAAAGGGATAAAATACTTAGGAATAAATTTAACAAAAGTAGTGCAAAACCTATACTCTGAAAACTACAAAACACTGTTAAAAGAAATTTAAGATCTAAATAAATGGAAAGACATCCCCTGCTCATGAATTAGAAGGCTTAATAGTGCTAAGATGACAATATTCCTCCACACTGATCTACAAATTCAACACAATCTCTATCTAGCTGGCTTCTTTGCAGAAATTGACAAGCTGATTCTAAAATTCATATGGAAATACAAGGGACCTAGAATAGCCAAACAATCTTTAGTAGAACAAACTGGAGGCCTCCCACTTCCCAATTTCAAAATTTACTACAGAGCTACAATAATCAAGACAGTGTGGTACTGACGTAAGGACAGATATATAGATCAACGGAATAGAACAGAGCGTTCAGAAATAAACCCTCACATTTTTGGTCAATTGATTTTCTTTCTTTCTTTCTTTCTTTCTTTCTTTATTTATTTATTTATTTGGCCATGCCACGCACCATGAGGGCTCTAAGTTCCTTGACCAGGGATCAAACCCATGCCCCCTGCACTGGAAGCGCAAAGTCTTAACCACTGGACCTCCAGGGAAGTCCCAGGTCAACTGATTTTCAACAAGGATGTCAAGACCATTTAATAGGGGGAGAATTGTCTTTTTAACAAACAGTGCTGGGACAACTGGAAATCCACAGAAGAATGAAGTTGGACCCCTACTTCACACTGTATAAAAAAATAACTCAAAATGGGTCATAGACTTAAATGTAAGAGTGAAAACTATAAAACTCGTAAAAGAAAACATAGGGATAAATTTTCATGAGTTTGTATTTGGCAATGGTTTCTTACGTGTGACATCAAAAGCAGAAGCAATCAAAGAAAAATAAATTGGACTTCATCAAAATGTAAAACTTTTACGCTTCAAGGAACAGATCAAGAAAGTGAAAAGGCAACCCACAGAATAGGAGAGAATGTTTCAAATCATGAGGAACTTGCATCTAGAATATATTTAGAAACTCTTACAACAATAATAAAAAGACAGACAATTTAAAAATGGGCGAAGAATGTGAACTGACATTTCTCCAAAAAAAAAAGCAAATGGAAGATATACAAATATGCAAATGGAAGACTCTCAAAATCATTAGTCACCAGGGAAATGCAAATCAAAACCACATGAGAAAAAAAATTTAAAAAAAAACCACATGAGACACCACCTCACACCCATTTTGGATGGCTACAGTCAAAAAGAAAGATAATGTTGGTGAAGACGCAGGGAAATTAAAATTCTCATATACAGCTGGGAGGAATGTAAAATAGTGCAGCCACTTTGGAAAACAATCTAGCAGTTCCTCAAAAGGTTAAAAGTAAAGTTTCCATATGCCCCAGCAATTCCACTCCTAGGTATACACCTAAGAGAAATCAAAATATATGTCCACACAAAAGGGATTGCGCATGAATGGTCACAGCAGCATTATTCATAACAGCCAAAAAGTAGAAACAACCCAAATGTCCATCAGGTAATGAATGGATAAACAAAATACGATGTATCTATACAGCGGAATATTATCCAGCAGTACAGAAACGAATGAAGTACTGATACCTGCTACAATATGGATGAACCTTGGAAACATTGTGCTAAGGGAAAGAAGCCAGACACAAAAGACCACCTATTATATGATCCCGTTTATATGAAATGTCCAGAAGACAGTAATCTATAGAGACAGAAAACAGATTAGCGGTTGCCTAGGGCTAGAGAGATTGGGGAGCGACAGCTAAAGGGTTTCTTTGGAGGGTTATGAAAATGCCCCCAAATTGGCTGTGCTGATGGGAGCACAACTCAGTGAATATACTAAACCCACTGAATTGTGCGCTTTAATGGGTGAATCATATGCTGTAGGAATTATATCATAACAAAGCTGCTACAGAAATAGAATCATGTATTCATTCAACGCATATTTACTGAGCACCTATTACATACCAAGCACTATTCTAGGTGCTCAGGAAACATCAGTGAACAAAACAGAAAAGATTTCTGCCCTCTAAGAGTAGAAGACAGATAATCCACATAATGCAAAAGTAAATTATATATCATGCTAGAAAGTGATCAGTGCTAATATTCTGAGAAGGAGAACCAGGTCGGGAGGACTGGAAGTGCAGAGGAGGGGGATGACACAACGTCAACTGGGGTGATCAGGGCAGGTGTAACACCCGAACAAAGACCTAAGGGAGGTGAGGGAGAAAGCCCTCAGGGAAGGGCGTCCGGGCGGAGGACACAGAGGGCACAGCCTGTGCCTGTGCCTGTATGGGAAGCAGGGGTGAGCCCAGCTCGGTGTGGCCGCAGGGGAGTGAGGAGTAGAGGGCAGGGGTAAATGAGGCAGTGTGGCATCGTGTGGCCGCGGGCTTCCCCACCAAGAGAACTAAAGCGCCACGTGGTCTGACGTGTGGTTTTTTTGTGTTGTTTTTTTCTTTAAGTATAGTTGATGAACAATATATTTTTTCATTTTTTATACAGTAGGTTCTCATGAGTTATCCATTTTATACATATTATATATGTGTATATATGTCAATCCCAATCTCCCAATTCATCCCACCACCACCACCCCCCGCTTTCTCCCCTTGGTGTCCATACGTTTGTTCTCTACAAATGTGTCTCTATTTCTGCCTTGCAAACCGGTTCATCTGTACCATTTTTCTAGATTCCACATATATGCGTTAATATACGATGTTTGTCTTTCTCTTTCTGACTTACTTCACTCTGTATGACAGTCTCTAGATGTACAATATTTCTTAAGTTATAGGTGAACAGTATAGTGATTCAACATTTTTAAAGGTTATACTCCATTTATAGTTATTATAAAATATTGGGTATATTCCCTGTGTTGTACAATATATCCCTGTGGCTTATTTTATACATAGTAGTTCGTACCTTCCACTCCGCTACCCCTACGCTGCCCCTCCCCGTTGCCCTCTCCCCACTGGTAACCACAGGCTTGTTCTCTGTATCTGTGAGTCTGTTTCTTTTTTGTCATATTCACTAGGTTGTTGTATTTTTAGAGTCCACGTAAAAGGGATATCATATAGTGTATGTCTTTCTCTGTCTGAATTATTTCACTCAGCATAAAACCCTCCAAGTCCATCCATGTTGTTGCAAATGGCAAATTTTCCCTTTTTATGGCTGAGTAATATTCCATTGCATATATATATACACCACATCTTCTCTATCCATTCATCTGCTGATGGACGGTTAGGTTGCTTCCATATCTTGGCTATTGTAAACAGTGCTGCCATGAACACTGGAGTGCATGCATCTTTTCAAATTAGTGTTTTTGTTTTTCTCAAATATATACCCAGGAGTGGGATTGCTGGGTCACAGGGTAGTCTGACTTGTGTTTTAAAGAATCACTCTGTATCTGTGCACCCACATTCAGAGAACATCATTCACAAGAGCCAAAGGGTAGAAGCAACCCAAGTGTCCATGGACAGATGAATGGACAGGCAAAATGTGGTCCATCCACACAATGGAATGTTAATCAGCCTTAAAAAGAAGGAAATTCTGCCACAAGCTACAATGTGGATGAACCTTGAAGACATCACACTCAGTGAAATAAGTCAGTTGCAGAAGGACAAGTACTATATGATTCCACTCACATGAGGTGCTCAGAGGGGTCAAAATCGTAGAGAAAGGAAGTAGATGGTGGGTGCCGGGAGCTGGAGGAGGAAGAAGCAGGAAGTTAGTGTTTAATGGAGACAGAGTTTCCGTTTTGCAAGATGAAAAGAATTCTGGAAATGGACGGTGGGGATGGCTGAACCACAGTGGGAATGCACTTAATGCCACTGAACTGCACACTTAAAATGGCCAATTTTATGGTATGTGTATTGCAATTACCACAATTATAAATAATTTAAAAGAAAAAAAGGAATCACTCTGGCGGCCAAGCCGGGAGGGGACTGAAGGGAGGCAAGGGCAGAGGTGGGAGATGGGGTAGGAGGCTGGTGGGCAGCGGCGTCCACCACCTGCTTCTGGCACTTCCCCACCCTCCGAAGACGCCCTATAACCTCTTTCCCTTGACCTCAGGGGCAGTAACTTTCCAGAGTGCAGCAGCCCCAAGGGACTCAGCAGGAGAGAAGGGGACCACAGCCGAGCCCTGAGGCCTCCAGAGGAGACAGAGGTGGCAGGAAACCAGGAAACCATGGCATCCCAGAAGCCAAGTGGACCACTCCAGAGAGGAGGAGGAATCAGCCGTGTTAGATGCTGCTGGCCATCAAGGACATGAGGACCGTCCACTGCATCAGCCACGGGCAGGTCACTGTGACCTTGAGGAGGGCCAACATCCGCAGAGTGGTCGGTACAATTCCCAGCACAGTAGGAGGAGGCCCTCAGAAATGACTGGAAGCTGGCAGGGCTGGCCCTCCCTGCACTGACGTTCTCATTCTGCCCTGAGGCACCATCTCGTGCTCCCCCCACCCGCTCCGGGCACGCGACAGGCTGCCCAGGTGTGCAGTGGCGGCAGCACCGCTGAGTCAGGGTTGCCCAAGGCCACCGGCTGAATTCCCACCTCCCAGCACAGGTGCAGTGGAATCACCAGGGAGGGGACGGCCTGGCCTGCACGTTGTCCTCCTCCTTCTGAGCTCTCTCCCTTCTCTGCTGGTTGCACAAAGAGCCCATGGTTTTAACTCCAGGGTTTATCCGCCGGCCAAATGAAGAGGACTATTTTACGAAATTATAATACTGCATGAAATTGCTAAGTACATATATAAGGCTAATGTCATTGTAATATTAAAATACTAAATTCATTTATATACTTTTTATTTAAATTGCTGGGGCAACTTGCCATCGTTGATTAAAAATTCTGAACAGAATTCTGAACAGAATATTGTATGGGCCAATTATGAAACAGGGTTAAGCGCTGCGAACAGCCCTTGTAATGTGCAGGAAACCATTTGTAAAATGAGATTTCTTTAAAGAAAAAAATGGTGAGAAGAGAATGGGAGCACGGAGGCAGGCCTGCGTGCAGCCCGTAGAACCACTAAGGGCACAGGTTCCCACGCTGAACCCCGCGGGCAAGGCTCCCCCCTGTGACGGCAGCACAGCCCCACGCGCACCCCCAGCCATGCTGCCCCAGCAAGGCCAGCTGGACTCCCCTGGTTTTCAGACTCTGGTGGCTGAATTTATCAAGACTCAGGCCTCCCACCTCTCCTTCTGGAGTCCTGGGGAAGAGCCCTGAGAGGCCACACCTGGCTTCTGGCCCATCCCAAGCACTGCCTGGCTCGGCAAGGTTACAGGGCGTCCAGCCCTCCTGTACGGCCTCCACCTGGCCAGAGGTCACCCACAGACCACTCTGAGCATTTGACCACTGCTCTCAGGGGCTGGCGGATCGATGCCCCGGCTCCGTCCCCCCACACCGGGGCCACTTTGCGGTGTGCTCCAGCTGTCTCTGAGCCCACAGCGCTAACTGCTCATTGACTCCTGAGGGGTGGCCTGCAACACGAAGCACTTGCACCCAAATCTGTGCCTCAGGGTCGGGAGACACATGATGACGTCAAGGCCCTGTGCTCTCCAGATCACAGCTTCCTCGATGTCAAATGGACACACTAGCATCTGACCCTGGAGGGCCTGGGATCAGGGAAGAGTTGCTGGAGGGCTGGGAACCTGTGAGATCCCAGGCGGCAGGGTCTCCCGATGGTGCACTGCAGCTTCAAGCATTCCGGCCCCAGCGCCCGTGGACAACACTGAAGCTGACTTAGGAGTCCTGCTGGGACTCCCCTACAGTTGTGAGATGCCCCCTGGGGTGTGCCCAGAGAGGCAGCGGCAGGTGGAGGGAGGAGAGGGTCCCAAGTCCTCCCCTGCCCCGCACTTACCGGCTGGTGGGCTCCTCCAGGGTAGGAGACTATCCCTGCCCACCTGTCAGGAGACTGAGGATGCCACGAGCAGGTGGGGCTCGTGCTGGCCTGGCCCGGCACAGGAAGAAATAGGCGATGATGGTGACCAAGACAGAGACAAAGGCGATGAGGACACCTGCAGAGTGGACACGGGCCTTCTCCGTCCTCCCTATGACCCACGTCACACCATCGCACCCCTGATTCTACCGCTCCTGGAGTCCCTGGATGGTTACTCGTTTCAGGCTCCTGCCTCCCCAAAAGGCTCAGAAATCTCTTCTGAGCTTTCAGTAAGCAATCCACAGCCCCCAGCCCAGCACCGGTTCCCCGACAGATGCTCCGTCCCGGCCTCCCGGCTGGACTGTTTAAGGCTCCACAGAGATGCAGGCAGAGGCACCGGGATGCTCAGCACTGCTCCTGGGGACGTCACAGTCCAGGGGAGCAGACATTCATTCATTCATTCATCCAATAAGTATTTGTTGCAGGCCTACTAGGCGCTGTGGGTGGGCTAGTTACTAGAGATGCTGGGATGGACAGATAAGGCCCCTGATCTCCTGGAGCTCGAGGCAGTGAGGAGACAAATGCTAAGCAAAAGCCCTCCAGGTAAATCAATGTCATGATGAAAACAGACCTTGCACTGTGATCAGGAGGGACCGGGGTTACTCGCTTTGGGCAGGAAGGAAGGCTTCCCTGAGGGGACACCTGAGCAGCAAGGAGGACCTGTGTGATGTGTCCAGTGATGGAGTAGAAAAGGGTGCTGGCAGCAGAGGCCGGGGGAGGGAACGGGGCTGAGCAGAAGCCCAGCCGCCGGAGACGAGGGGCCAGGAGGCTGCCCCACAGGGTCGGGCGTCGCCACTGTCCTGAGGACAGGGTGGCACTGGCTCGTGAGCCCAGACTGTGGGCAGTGCCGCTGGTTCCAAGGCCTGTCCATACATCACCATGGTGATTCCCTTCTACTGGAAAACAATCATGTTTACTTTCTTTTCTACATTCTGGACTGAGGCCATATGGTAATTACCAAACGCACAACCCATAATGTGTTCTAAACTGTCTCTGCATACTCTGTGGTTATGGAATAATACATAAAATGCTTAATAAAAATTAATGTGGTAAAGAGAGTCATCAGCCTCACTTGGAAATAAAATCGGCATTAATTTCTTGTCCATAGTTACGCTGATGAGCCAGTCATGACGTGGCCCGTCTCCTCGACCTTTGATACAATCCACGTGGGAGACGTCTGCTCCTCTGGCCGTGGCCGCAAGTCCCGCTGGCCCAGGGCATGGTGACGACAGCGTGAATGTGGGTGCAGCCCTGTGAGCCATCATGACCCCCTGAGTTCCCTAAGCCTTGGGTCCCCGGCGCCGGGCCTACAGCAGACACATAACTAGTATCTGCTGAGAGCTGGTCTCTGAGACACAGATCGGTCTGGCTCTGTGGTCGTGGGGAGCTGGTGTAAACCCCGAGATCCTGCTGTGAGTGAGCAGCTGCGGGCGGCAGACGAGAGTGCAGGATGTCCCCATGCTCTGGGGGCTGCCACCCTGTCACGTGTCCAGGCAGCTCAGCCCGGAAGATGGAGTCACAATCCCACTCAGCCTACATGACAGTCAAGCGTCAAACCCAGCGCCCCCGCTGGGCCGGCCGCTGGGTGCCAGAGGAGTCACGGGAGACCAGAGAGACAAAGGTCAGGCCTCCTGGAGGCCGTGTGGCCAGGGCAGAGGGGGATCAGAGTGCGGCCCACTCAGCGCGGCCCCACCTGCTCTGACTTATCACAAGAAAACAAGCGACACCAACAGGACCAACACACACCGGGGACAGTGCGGCTTGTGAGGGAGGGCAGAGACCACGTAGGAGACCTGGGAGGACAGCGCGGTTGAATGTCTGTGCCCAGGCCTCCCAGGCAAGCCACCAAAGGGCCCCGTCCCTGTCCCACTCCAGGGGCGACGGCTCCAGCACTGCCAGGATGGAGCAGAGGCTCCCTTCCCACTGGGGCTCCCTGCTGCAGGCTGTGACTCTCCCTGGGGAGTCCTGGGGCCAGGACCCCCAGCACCTCCTCCACGTACCCTCACAGCTTTGCCCCACACACACACCAGCCTTCTCCCAGAGCTGAGGGGCTGTCAGCCACACGGGAACAGAAATCCCCAAGCATCAGTCTTCAAGCTCAAAATTGTTGATGTCCTCAAACTTTTTTCTTAAAAAGGACAGAGTTGGCTTTCTCCTTCCTTCCTTTAACCTATAAAGTTAAATCTATATGTTTAAATTTCCTAAGTGAAAAAGTATAATTGAGGGAATGGGCTCCAGGGTCTGGCTTCAAGTCCTAGCTCTGTCACTTACCTAAACTTCAGTTTTCTCAACTGTAAGATAAGCAGAATAATATCTACCTCGTGGGATTACAGGAGATGACAAGTTTAAAAGACTCAGCGAAGGGCCTGGCACATAGTAAGTGACGGTGAAGAAGAGGAGGAATACGGTGATGGTGACGATGATGGGAGAGACGGTGGCAATGACGATGGACTCTCTCCGGTTTACAGACAAAAGGTGATCAATACGTGGAAAGCTTGGTGGCTAAGAACTCTGCTCACAGCCCAAATCCATAAGACAGAACTCTCCTTCCTCCCCCAAGCCTCAGGTCCTGCAGCCTCAGCAGATGCAATCTTGCATCCTTACTCATCAAAGAGAAGGTCAGAGGAAACGCGCCCCTCCCCGTGCCAGCTCACATTCACAGAAACCTCATCCCCTCCTGCCCCCATCCAAAGGCATCCACCTCCAGCCACCGGCAACACAAGGCACCGTCAGAAACACTCGGCGTCATCTCTCCCAACTGCTAATCCAGTTATTGTATTTTACTTTCAGTGGAAATTCCATCACTTTGTACTAAATCCCACCATACACAAAACACTGAGTGGCTTCTCCTGATAAGAAGAGATACAGCCGGAATATTGCCACATTATGTACTGCCTATTATCTGGGCTTTTCTTGTTGAAAATTGCATCATCTTAGGTGCAGGTTAATGGTACGCACTCCGGACGGCCAAGCCAGATTCCCCCTGACCTGCACTCCACGAAATCTGACCCATTTCACCCAAGTCGGAGCGCTGCTGCCCTTCCCAGGGTTTCACTGTCCAGAAGGCTCCAACATAAGACGAACAGGAGAGCAGCTCTGTGGCTCATCCTCTAGGCTCGGGCTCATCACTCCAAACGGCTGGACCTCTCACAGACACAAGTGATAAGAACACAGGGGCTGCCTGGGAGCCAGGAGGCCAGGGCTCCAGTCCCAGACTTCCCACCGTGGGAGCCCCGGCGCCTGCCCTCTGGACTCTGTCCTCATCTGGTGAGGAAGAGGGTCCAGCCAGGACCTCTCTAGGGCTCCTCCTGTCTGAGACGCCTCTCCAGAAACATGAGCATCCACCTTCAGCTTCACAGTCTAAGAAGGAAAATCATTCATTTCCACTGAGAAAGGCCACGGAAAAGTTTACTTCTTGCAAATGTTTTCTTTACAAAAGCCAAATCCCAGAGCTGATATGATGGGGGCGGATTAGACAATTAAAGCAGGTGCACAGAATACGAATCCGCACTTGTTCGGCCGGGGCTAGAGAAGATCGCCACCCTTTCCTCCCACAAGTCAATTTACTCGGAGCTAGCAGCCTTCGCTCCAGATAAGCACATTGACTTTAAAATAAAGTGTGCGCCAACAGCTGCAGCCCTGTGACTGGAGCAGGCAGAGATGTGGCGTGGAATGATAATTAAATATATTTTCATCATCCGTCATTTTTTTTTTTTGCTGCAGGTGCCAGGGTAATAAATCTGGACTCGCCTCTTTTGTCAGCTGGCAGTGAACACATTTTAACATGAAATCTCCCGGGAGGAATTAAGAGTCACTTGGCCTTGCAAAGGAGAAAGGGTTTTACTTCCAAACTGCCAAGTGGGGAGCTCACAGCTGATTGGTTTCATAATACTTTATTATTTGACAATATATATGCCCCAGGTTGTATTTCAGAATACCACACCTATGGGATAATCAGTGCTCCAGGAGACCTGCCATCCCATTCTAGAATAAAAACTTATTTGGGGAGATTTTCACCGCTATTACTTTTTATGAATCCCAAATTTAATGTATTATTGACTAGGTAGATTCCAGTATTTTAAAATTTTCCCTCTGTTCTTTCAATTCCCCAACAGCCTTTCCCCCCCGGCCCCCATAACACAACTGCAGGGAAATCTGCTGCCTTCGCTGCCTGTCGTGTGAGTTAAGTGCTTTCGATTGGCCCAAGGAGTTTGGATGACTTTTTATTTCGACAGTTTAACAGCTCCTTCTCCCCAGGGGCAGCCCCTAGTGCACAGTCCTCGGAAAAGCCCACTGAAATGGCCCATCAGAGCTTCCTCGAAGCCTTTCCCTCCTCTCTGACCACACGGCCCCTGCAGAACACCTTCCCTGAAGAGCTGGCCCAGGAAAGCGGAGGGAACGGGGCACCTGCCGCAGGGCTTCGGGCAGCTCCTGCGGGCCACACACCACCCCTGGAAGGAGGTGAGGGGTTCCACGCACATGTTAAGGCCAGGAACACACGGAGACATGGCCAGCCAGGCAGGGTTGCAGTTACCAAGTCTCCTCCTTCCTCCTCAAAGGAATGTTCTAGAAGGAAATCCTTGCCCAGTGCCCACTCGCAGGGTCACCTGTGGCTCCACCCAGGTCGGTGGGCGTTCACACCTGTGGAACCTCTGGCAGGCCACCCGGGCGGATTAAATCTCCACGTGTACTTTGCAAAAGGAAGAGCGGTTTCCTTGCCAGGACTGACCCAGGACCACAAGTGATGGAAGCTTCCACAAGCATCTAGGAATCTGTCAGGTCTGCATTCCTCAGCAGAGACCCCCCAGCTCAATAACAACAAAAAAAATCACATCTTGACACCCTAAGGTCAATGCAAAGTGTCTCTGAAAACGCTTTATAAATCTAACACCCTCTCCTTCTACTGACTGAGGTGTCTTCCCACCAGGCCGCTCATTTGACCCCAGAGCTGCCCCGTGTAGGGGGAACCAGGTGACGACTCCGGAGGAGGGAACCCACAGAGAGTACAGCGTGAGGCTGGATCCCAATCGCGATCCCAGCACGCTTTGTTTTAGAAACGGGAGCCAATTCTAAAATCCATACGGAAGCACGAAGGACCCAGAGCTGCCAACGTGCTCTGAAAGAGAAGGATGGAGAGTTAACACAGCTTTGATTCTAAGGATTTTTTTTTTTTTTTTTTTTTTTGCGGTACGCGGGCCTCTCACTGCTGTGGCCTCTCCCGTTGCGGAGCACAGGCTCCGGACACGCAGGCTCAGCGGCCATGGCTCACGGGCCCAGCCGCTCCGCAGCACGTGGGATCTTCCTGGACCGGGGCACGAACCCGTGTCCCCTGCATCGGCAGGCAGACTCTCAACCACTGCGCCACCAGGGAAGCCCGGTTCTAAGGATTTTAAGATTTATTATAAAGCTACGGCAGTCAAGTCAGTGGGTTTGGCGTGACGACAGACAACCGATCACTGAAATAGAACAGGGTCCAGAAACAGACCCTCATACCTGTGAACGAACGACTTTCCATAAAGCAGCAAAAGGCAACTCAGTGGAGAAGTGGGAGGCTTTCCAACAAATAGTGCTGGAATAACCGGACATCCACATGCAAAAAAACCAGAAAAATGAACCTCACCCCATATACAAAAATGAACTCAAAGTGGCTTATAGACCTAAGTTTAAATGTATAAAATTTTGGTAAGAAAACATAGAAGAAAATATCTGTGGCCCTGGGTTAGGCAAAGATTGCTTCGATACACCACCAAAAGCATGAGCTATGACAACAAAATGATCCATAAATTGGACTGCATCAAAATTAATTTCTGTTCTTCAAAAGATACCGTTACGAGAATGAAGAGAAGTCACAGACTAGAAGAAAATCTCTGTAAAGCCTATATCTGCTAAAGGACTTTTTCTAGACTATATATAAAGAACTCTCAAAACCCAATAATAAAAACACAGGGAACCCAATTTTTTGGAAATGGACAAAAGAGTTGAACAGATATTTCACCAAGAAGACACAGGGGTGGCAATTAAGTGTGTGAACATCATTAGTGATTAAGGAAATGCAGATTAAAACCACGACCAGGTGCCACCAACCACCTACTGGAATGGCTAAAATTAAAGCGAATCCAAAACGGAAGCAGACTCGCAGACACAGAGAACAGACTCGTGGTCGCCAGGGGGCCGGGGCGGGGCGGGAGGGGGGAAGGGGGAGTGTGGGAGTCTGAGGTTAGCAGATGCAAACTGTTACATAGAAGATGGATAAACAACAAGGTCCTACTGTAGAGCCCAGGGGGCTATAGTCAATAGCCTGTGGTAAACCATAATGGAGAAGAATAGGAAAAAGAATGTGTATATATATATATATATATATATATATATATATATATGTATGTATGTATAACTGAATCCCTTCACTGTACAGTAGAAATGAACACAGCATTGTAAATCAACTATACTTCAATAACATAAATCTAAAAAAATAATAAAAAGAAAGCGAATGACCATACAAAGTGTTGGCAAGGATGTGAGGGAACTGGGACTCTCATGCCCTGCTGCTGGTTGGAATGGAAAGTGGTACAGCTGCTTTGGAAAGCAGTTTGGCACCTTCCACATGATCCGGGCTTTCCACTTTTAGGTGTTTACCCAAGAGAAGAGAAAGCATACGACCATGCAGAGGCTTGCACACGAATGCTCATATCAGCTTTATTTGTAAGAGTCAAAAACTGGAAGCAACCCAAAGGCCCATCAACAGGTGAATGGACAAATCACCTCCTATCCACACAGTGGAACACTGCTCTTCGATAAAAAGCAATGAACTGATACCTGCAACATGGATGAGCCGCCAAATAATTGTGTGGAGTGAAAGAAGGCAGACGGAAAAAAGAGTGCAGACTGTATGATTCCATTTCTATAACACTCTAGGAAATGCAAACTAACTATGGTGATGGAAAGCAGAACAGCAGTGCCAGGGAAGGAGGCGGGGCGGACCTGGAGTGAGGAATTACAAAGGGGTCCAGGACACTTCTGGGGCGGCTGGGCATTTCATTCTCCTGATCTGGTGATGGTGATGTCAAAACCCACCAAGGTGTACATTTTAAATATGTGCAGTTTATCATATGTCGATGATGCCTCGGTGATGCTATTTTTAGATAAAGACTAAAAAGGTGAAGGGGGCCCCTGGAGCTGTGTGAGGAGGCCCCCAGGATGTGTGCGTGCTGTGAGCAGGGAAAGGAGAGAAAGGAGCCAACAGGAGGAACAGTAATTTGCCCGTGACTCGTGGAGGAAAAGCGCGCATCAGAATTCATTCATTCATTCATTCATTCATTCAGTAAATTGGTGTTCCGAGCCCTGAGGACACAGAGGAAAATATGGTTCTTCTCCTGAAAGAAATTGGGACAAGAACCCTGACTGGTGGGTGCATCACTGTTGTGTATCTTGGCCATAAATTCGTACCATGTGTGCAGGTGTGCAGTGTGAGTGCGCCGCCAGGCTCCCCAGCGGACTGACTTCAGACAAATCACACAAACACTTTGTGCCTCTGCGTCCTCCTCTGTAAAATGAGGATAACAGTCGTATCCACCCTACAGGGCTGTTATGATTCAATCAATTAATATCTGTGTGATTCTTAGAAGGAGGCATCGTAAGCACTCAACCAAGAGCCATATTTGGTGCTATAATTATCACTGCTTTTATGACTAACCCTTCTCAGAGACACCCACCAAGATGTAAAGATAAATCCAGGTGCTGAGATAAATGACTGATTCTACTTGTTTTTCTGTCTCTCCTTACTTTTCCTCATTAAACACGTATTACTTCTAAAGTGAAAGTTTTAAGCAAATGCAAATACACAGATGAACAAATAATCTAGAACACTCGACAGCTCCAGTAGGTACCAGCCCACACCCCCTTTGAACAAGCTCCCTATGGGTGCTCAGCCCGCACCTTCCCTCCTTCCTCAGACAGCCTAGGAGTCTCCCCGCAAAAGCCCCGACCAGAACCTTTATCTGCAGCAGGTTCACAGGTGGGAGGTGTGAACAGAGGTTTCTCTTGGCCCCGGCTTCCTGTAGCCTTTTATGCGAATCAGACTGAGGGCATCTCTGCCCCAGGCAAGGGCTGGTGCGTGGAACAGAGAACGGAAGAATCAAAGCCATGTGGGGCGTGGTCCCACCTGCTCCCGCCCTGGCGCCAGGTGACATGAGGACCCCAGAGAGGCCCATCGTCCCCAGCAGGGGTCTTCTTCCTTACGTGGTGCCAACTGCATGCACCCTATGCCCCAGAGAACAGAGAGGGCTGCTGGGGGGGTGGGGGGGCGGTGCAGCAAAAGGGTCCCTCAGCCCCCAAGAGGGGCATAAAGCAGCTGAGGAAACCTGGCCCTGGAGAGGCCAGGGGACAGGGGGGCAGAGCCGTGACCCATACGGGGTGGCAGCCAGGAACCTGAGGAAATGGCAGTAACTGAGGGCCAGACCCCTCCCGCCACCTGCCCCTCACACACCGACAAACCCAGTGGTGGTTTAGGGGCAGCTTTAAATGTGCTGAGAAACCCCAGAATTAAATGAGATTATGTTTCTGCGTCCTGGTGGAAGGAAGGATTGAAGTAGAAACTAAATTCCGTATTGGAGAGACAGACAGACAGCTCCGTGTCGCATACCCTGCGCTGTGGCCTGAGGGTGGTCTCTGTCACGGACTTATCTGCGGTCACCACTGGCTGAGGGTTTGTCTTCAGCGGATCGAAGCAGCGCGCGACACAGTGAGGAACGCGGGTGCCAGCCCCGTGGAACAGAACGGAGGGAGCCCTGGACCCTGTCTGGGCACCGGCTCTCCACCAGGGGGACAGGCGTGTGGATGGATGATGACAAGTCTCCAAGGTCCAAGGGGAGGTGAGGCCGGCTCGAAGCTACAGGAGAGGGCATCTGGACAGATCTGGAAGCATCCAGAGACCAACACGGGCATGTGAAGCCCAGCAAAGACAACTTAAGTCTAAAGGGTGGTCCCCCCACCAGAAGCTCACAGCTGAGCGAAGGGGAC
Organism: Pseudorca crassidens; assembly: GCF_039906515.1. NCBI lineage: Eukaryota > Metazoa > Chordata > Mammalia > Artiodactyla > Delphinidae > Pseudorca > Pseudorca crassidens. Next base: position 4,953,917 of record NC_090297.1, on the reverse strand, counting down.
AAACGTCATGAGAACGAAACAAGGACGGCCTTGGGAGGGTGACCACGGAGTCCCCAAAGCGCTCACTGACGGACTCATGTCGTGTCGTGAGGGTTTCCATCCATCCTCCTCGAGATGAGAGAAGGGCCAATGCAACACGTTCCCAATAAAGCCAAATTGATTTCATCTGAAGAACTGTCCTTCATCCGGAGATTATGTCCTTCCAACTTTTCTGTTCGGAAACGCCGATGATATATGGTCGCTGGAATTTTTCAAAGTCTTACTTGGCAAAATTCAAAGTTGGCGACCCTGAACGTCCCTCCTGTTAAAAAAATTCCCGGCTCTGAGAAAGCGCTCGGTGCCGAGAAAACAGCACGATGCAGACGGGGTCTCTGACGGGACTGAGGGGCTGGGGGCCTCCTTTAGACGGGGTCTCACGGACGGCCTTTTTGGGAAGCAACATTTAAAGTGAGACCAAAATGAGCTGCGGCAGCATGGGAGCGGCTGAAGACAGAGAGGCCAGATGGAGGCGACAGCAAGAGCAAAGGTCCCGCCCGAGTGCCAATGAGCTGGGTGAGATCTTGGAACCGACCCAGGCGAAGGAGGGAGGGTGCAGTGGCCGCAGCTGGAACGGCAGGGAAGGGCCTGTCTGGGAACAAGGCAGGCAGGGGCATCTTCCCAGGGGAGACGGAGGTAATCAACTCTTCCCTGGGAGGGTTAAGATGGGGAAGGCAGGTGGGAGTAAAGGTAAAGAGGAGGGGCTGTGTGAGAGCAGGAATAGCACAGAGGACCTGGGGTGAAGAACCTGTTTAATAAGATGCAGCCCTGCCCGCCTGGTGTACCATCGGCCTAAGACATTCGCACCTGCTGAACAGGAAGGTACAGACACCTGGTTCCTCCTCTGATGCTTGCAGAGTGAGCACGGCATTTTAGAAGTCTTTTCAGACTCGCTGTCTTGTAAACCGAGTGGTTTGGGGGCTCCCTGCCCGTTGAAGCAACGGATTTCAGTACTTCAGGCAGAGGAGAGGACACGTCACCCACCAGAACAACAAAGGGAATTCTCAGCTCTGAACGGCTGGCATGATTTTTGTTAGTGTAAGCAGCATGGCCGCAGATCGGAGAGCATTTTGTTCAGAGGGAGGGTTTTCGGAATCCGGGGCCTGGGTTCCTCCTCGAGTGTGGAGAAGATGCCCCTCCGCACCCTCACCCTTTGGCTGATGCCCAGGCGGGAGGAGAATGAAATGCAGAGGGAGGGAGCGCAGGGAACACCCCTTCCTGTCCCGAGAGACTGGGGAGGGGCCGAGAGGGAGGATGGAGGTGGGCACGAGACCCTCGTCACCTCTCCCACACACACCACCCCCCAGATGGGTACCAGGAGTCTGAGACCTGAGGGTCAATGATCTGCTTCCTGGGTACCAAGGAGGAACCAAAGGCCCTAGGAACACGGTTCCCAAACTGTGCACCCAGGCACCCTGGAGAGCCTCCGAGAACTCATGAGACCACAGGATATTTTAAGTTATGGAGGGAAACAAGCAATACTACATATCTGTCGGACTCCTGTCAGACACCACTGGAATAACAGTTTCACCGTGAGATGAGCCTACGAGCCTTTTGAGGACATCACGTCACTGTGAAGCTGAGTTTTCAGTGATTGCTGACATAAGAAGGACCTGGAAAAAATCCGGATGGAACAGGAAGTGGGGTTGGCGGCACCCAATCTGACTCCGGGATTTGAAAAGCTGTCCAGCCCCCGATGGTCACACATATCCCATTAGTAAGTAACTGGGTAATTTAAGAATGAAATAAAAAATTATGAGTATGATATTTTCAAGCAGCTGTTGTTAGGACACAAATATTTATTAAGGCTTTTGGATCTAACTGCTTAATAAACGGAACTGTTAAGTATTCTTAATAAACGGAACTGTTAAGTATTCTTTGAACTATTAAGTATTCTTAATAAACGGAACTGTTAAGTATTCTTAACGGAACCGTTAAATATTCTAGGGATGCCATAAAAAAAAAAAGAAAATCACTGAGGCACTCGGGGTGCCAAGAACCAAGAAAGTTTGGAAACTTCTGCTCTGGAGCAGGTAGATGGACGAGACGGAGAGCAATCGTGGACGGCGGCCCGCCTGGAGCTCACGCTCAGGCTGCCGCGTACTGTTCTGGGCAACTGACTTTGGAACAACTGGTTTCATCCGCTAATAACCCTCTTTGTCTTGAAGAGGAATCAGCCCCTACACAGGAGGGTGCAGAACTCTGCTGGGCACAGAGTAAGTGACCAGCGAGTGGTGACTGTTGATCATTCTTATCATTATTACCTTTATTATGGATGTGATACCCCTAGAAGGCAGGGGCACAGAGAGGAAATAAGGCCCCTGCAGCCGTTAAGGCAGTGAGGGGAGGAGCCCCCCAAGACCTGCCCCCAGGTGGACAGACACCCCCAGCGGGTGGCTTTGTGCCCCATGACCTGCGGGCCCCAGCGCCTCGGTGGGAGAAGGCGGGAAGGCTGAGGCCTCTGATGGTCAAGATGCGGAGGCCGCTTTGGAAGGGGCCTTGGAACGCTGAGAAGATAAAAGTGGACCAGCTCCACCTCCAGGGCTGCCTCCCCAGAGGCCAGATGGGCCGGTGGTTCCTGGGGCTCATCCGTCCAGGCTTTCTGCAAGCAGCACCCACGGAGCCACCCGTGGAGTGCAGGGAGCCCTCCCTCAGCCACCACCAGGCCACGAGCACACACCCCTCCCCAAACCCCAAGGCGCAGGGGGAAGCGGGGGAGGGGCGCTCCAAAAGACTGAACAGGGACCCAAAACATCCAGGCAGAGAGGGGTTCCCTCAGGGGCTGATACAAGCCATTCGACTACACTCCCAGAGTGGACCTAAAACCTAGGAGCCCAGCCCTCCGCTCTCGAAAGCAAGGTCAGGCCACGTGGAGAGAAGGAGAGAAGCTACGTTTTCTGTGCGCACCTGGGGCACAATGTAAGTGGACCGGTGACCCTGCAACACACGGGCCGAGGCATCAGAGACGGAGGACGTGAGTGAAGGTGAGCCCTGGGCCAAGCCAGCAGGGCCCACCATGGAGCGGCCCACGGCCCCGTTGCCCCAAAGGATGGATGAGCGATTCCAAAATTCCCCAAGTCCCCAGGCTTCGGGCACCCGCCACCCCAGGGACCTGCAGCCCCCGAGGGCCCAGTGGGGCCAGGGTCAGACTGTGTGGTCCACTCGCCACACCCAGGAAAGCTAGACTAGGTCTCACGAAGAAAACGCCCAGAGAAATCCGACCACGAGGCAAACCCATCCTGCCAGAGTGCATCAAAATCACTGTTTGCAAGATTTCTATCTGCCCCAGTTGACTTGTTTCAAATCCGAAGTGCCAGATTCCCGGTATAGTAATAGAAGGGGTATTCATAGGCACTCCGGCTTCCAGTAAGATGCAAAAAACTTCGCTCACATTTTTTAAAGTTTATAAATAGCCTCGGAAAAGGAGCTGGAACACGCTTCTTAGTAAATACAGCTGACCCATTTTCCTCATTCTTCACCAGGAATAAAGCGACTGTTACCACGGAAAGTACAGAAGAGTCTAAATATATATTTCCTCCTCACAGGCACCAGATCAGAAAAGCAGCGTCGACACCCAGGAGGCGAAGGAGGGAGAGGCCAGGCCCCCGGTTACCAGCCCGCACTCCCGAGGGCCAGGGTGGCAGCGGGTGCCTCTGGGAAGCCCACGCCCCAGGCCTGACTCTCGGCTCCAGCAGCCCTGCTCAAGGTCATGGGGCTCGGCCAGGCCTTCCTTGACCTGCCTCCTCCCCAGCAGCTCCTGTGTCCCCACCGTCTGTCTCCCCAGCTAGTAGGAAAGTTCCAGAAGGGGGACGTCGCCCCTTGGGTTCACTACTTACACCTATTCCTGGAACCTAGCATGTGGTAAGTCAACTCTATGAAATGAACGAGGAGGTGACAGGCGGGCCTGGCTGGCCTGTGCTCCCAGCGCTGTTTCTGATCCTGTCAGCCTCCATCTCGTTTCTACGCAGGAACGTACCCAAGTCGCCCCTTCATCTGAGAAGCCGCAAGCCAGCTTGCGTGATGGCCTCGGAGGGGGTCCTTGTTTCTGATGACTTCCATACCTTGGGAAACTGTTTTTCCCCCTCCTTTTGGCAAGAGCTGTAGTATGAAACAATTACCCACCAACCCAGCAGGTCTCAGTGATTCGGAGGGAAAGAACGAGGCCTCTGGGCAGTCCGTGGTGAAGGTTAAGTGTGTCTGTCCATCCACTGCTCTGTGCCGGGTGCTGGCGCCTCCGCAGGCCCACGGGTAGACGTCTGGCCAGCTTCCCCGGGAACTCATTCACGGCCCCCATGCTTCGCCTGGCGCTGGTGGAAGAGAGGTCTCAGAGGGGCTGCAGGCTGGGCAGAAACGCAAAGCCTTCCCCGGTGTTTTCCCAGGAGTCGCAGGGGATGCGGGGGGCGGGTACATGGTGGGGCAGCTCTGCAGGACCTCCTGGGGACGGCGCCTGTCACCCTGAGCAAACAAGAAGGTTCCCCCCGAGGCTTCAAAGGACAGAGGTCTCTGGGGTGCCTGCCACCCAAGCAGGGAGACACACGAACAGACACACAGCTCGTGGGGCAGAGGCCAGGGACACCCCAGAAGGCTTTCATGGGAGCCGGGGTCCCTGTGGAGGCAGGACACTGGGCCAGACCCGGGCGGGGCTGGGGGATCACCTGGTGTCCAGTAACTAGGAAACAGTGACGGACATGGACTTCCTGCCCCAGCTGACCCTAAACCCCTCGTCTGGGCAGCTCATCCCCACGGAGAGCAACCACGCGGGACCCTCCCCAGGCTGGTGGAAACCTATCTCCCTGCCCCACCTGCTCGCACTTCACCCGGTGCGGCTTGAACAGGTTGCCGGCCCCGTGCTGGGGGCTGGGCTGTGGGCGTCCCCACAGGGCCTGGCCACGTGGCTCTGGGGTGGCCTGCTATCCCTCCTCACCTCCCTGCAAGCCCTTACAGACCTCCCGGACGGGGAGCTGCAGAGCTGAAAGCCAGCAGCCCACGAGCCCACCCCGAGCAGAGGGATTTAATAAGGGTCTGCTGTCATCCCTGTCCACGCTCTGGTCCCAACACGGTGACACGAGGAGGCCCCCAACCTGATCACGGATACTCGGGGGCTCAGGCTCGCATCCCCCACACCTCTGCACACCACTGGGCCTGCGCACGGCAGGTGCTCAAGCAGGGCTGCAGGCCGCCTTCTTATAAAGAGTGAGCGCTTGGAGTTCTGCGAGTTTACGCTGTATTCCCGAAGTCTCTGTTCTTTATCAGTTATTTCTCTAGATTAACTTTTTAATTCATCATCTCGCTTATGATCATCAAAGAGCTTAACTGGTACTTATTTGATGGAATCTACCTTATCTATGAAATTTACTACTTCAGAGAAGTGCAAGCAGCGACCAGCAAGCAGAAACCGCCCCCCATCACCAGAGAGCCACCTGCTTTATCCTCCACCAGACTTGTTCCTGGAACAGGTAAGGGGAGGGGGGATCTAAGGTCCCAGCACCCCAGATTAAAACCTGGCTCTCAGGGGAACTTGGGAGCCATGGGGTGGCTTTAGAGCATGTCAGCCAACCCTTTGGCATTTCTCCCAACAAGAAGGGCATGTAATTCCCCCCTCCTTGAATACAAGCTCACAGAAGCGATGCTATGTGACTTCGTGAAGGCAACACAGCTAGCTTCCCCTGGGTTCCCTGTCAGGACTCGCACCTCTAGGGCCCACGTGAGAAGTCTGGCTGTCCTGCCGCTGCCGTGGAGACCACACAGAAGGAGGGAGGCCCAAGGAGCCCCCCGCTGCTCTGCCCCCAGTGGTTTGCGTCTTCCCAGACACGGAGTGAGGGGCCCTCCGGACGACTCGGCAGCACTGGGACCCCGAGTGAGGGTCCCTGGCCCGGCCCAGCCACCCCCAGAACCAGGAGAGGTGATAATAATAAAGGATTCTGCGAAGCCTGAGGTGACTTGTTATGAAGCCAGAATTAGCTGGAACGATACACAAGCCTTGCTGGCCATGGGGCTCTGGCCAGACACCTTCCCTCCTTTTGCTCGCCTGAAATGAGGGGACCGGGGACCAGGAACAGATTTTTGCTGGACTTTTCTCTTGATTTTAAAAAAACGAGAGACAAAAAGAAAAATCAAAACAAAACAGGTATAATGGAACAAATTCTTCATAAAGTTAAATTCATTCCGTTTGAGAAATACTCTTTATATTGCAATTATGTCCCTCTTATATTGCTGGTATTAGAATATTCTTCCACTTATGAAATGATGATATAGTAGCTGGCCTCTGGCTTTTAATGGCCTCACTTGGTCAAATTAAAACTTTTAAAATTTGACCAGTCTGTGACATCCAAAGTCGGGGATCCACCTGGCCTCAGATCACTTCCATATCTGATAGGCCGTGATTTAAGAAATTCCCTACAGAAAAGGGGAGCTACCTCTCCTCCCGCCAAATATACTCCACAAAGCCCTGCCCCGGCTTATGAGCTCAGACACCTGGCTCCGGTTTAACACGGCTCGTTGGTCACCCAGAGTCGGTCCTTAACAGGCCTGCAAGCCCTTCCACCCGAGGCAGCCCCCTGCCTCAGGCCCCTGGCGTGCCCACCCCGCTTCTGGGGGTGCCCACTCCTCCCACCGGGCCCTGCAGGGCTCCAGGAAGCCTGAGTGGATGAAGAGCCTGAGGCTCAAGCAGAAAGAATTCCTTCAAATCCCAGCAAAAAGGGCCTCGCTTCCTAAGCCCAGCGCCTTCTCCAGCAGCATCTGGCCCATCCGAGGCAGGGCGGCTCGCCCCAGAGAGAAACACACAAACCTCCAGAAAAGGGTGTCTGTCAGCAGATCTGCACTTTCCAAAAACAGCGTGTTTCCAGGTCACGGAACAGAGAGACGCCAGCCAGAAAAACGCTGTGGGCTTGATTTCTGAAACGGTGAAGCCGCCTGGAAGCGTCTGGCCCTCTGGCCTTGCAACCCGGCCAGGTTCACATCCTTTTCTCCCCTGCATCAAAGGGTCTGTGGCCATGGAGAGGGAAGGTGCAAATCCCTCTAGCCATGGGACGACGATCAGGGTGTCACGGCAGGATTACTGGGCTGGAGCGTTTTCTAACCCTCACGGCATCGGCCGCCCTAAAGCACCCGAGAGCCGGCAGCATCCCTCCCTTTGCCCAAATCCAGGTGTGCGGTGGCCCCAGGCTGAGGCCCCTGAGGGGGTCCAGGCTTCCCTGGGAGGGGGTATGGGCAGGACAGGCTGTGTTGATGCCTTCCTGATGCCACATAAATACCATTTTGAAGCCACCACAGTATTTCTCGAGCACAAACAGTACAGTAAAGCCAAGACATTTATATGCAGTTGGGAGACATTTATCCTGTGACAACATTCTATTCCAATGACTTTTCTATTGCCACCAATGATTAATGATGTAAATTCTGTCACTTGGGATGATGGATGCAGGGCAGCTAAGGGGCCTCGCATAGATTACCCAAACCCCGGCTTCCCATTGGCTCCCAGGACAAAAGTGGCCTGGGCTTCAGTCAAGCGTAAACGTAAAGTTCTTTGAGATTAAAACAGCAGTCTTCTCGCCCAGAGCGGCCGGTTCAGGACTGGGGGAAAGGCTCCTCTTCCTCAAACATGTTTTCTCTCTTCGGCGTCAGGGCCGCTCCATGAGCTCCAGTCAAGAAGTGCATAATTCTTTGCAGAGAGGAGCTGGGAAGGCCTTCGCCACAGCAGGAAAGTTAGAGGCAGACGAGCAGGGCCCAGGGCCTCAGGGGGTCTGGGCCCCCAGGTGCTGGGTCTGACGCAGCCCCACCAACCTAGGTCCCAGGCAGACCGAGCTCCTCCCTGCTTCTCTGCTGTGGTCCTGCTGGGCCACTTGGTCCAGTGACCCGCGTCTTCTCCCAGGGCCCCAGGGTCTCTGAGGTCCTGCCATTGTCCTGCACCAAAGAGGGCGAACGTCCCCCTTGAGAAGGCCTCGCTGCTGCTGCTTGGCGGTTCTCCCTCTGTCTCCCCTTAAATGCTGTGTCTCTGGGGGGCTCGCTGAGGCTCTCCTTCCCTCTCACTCCACTGCGCCCCTTGGGGGCTTCTATCTACTCCCCGGGCCGTAGCTGCTGCCGACTCCCGAAGCTGTGTTTCCCAGGCCCTCCTTGATTCTGAGCTTTACACTCACAGATCCTACTGCCCGCGGGTGTCTCCTAGAGGCCTCCAACCGCAGGCTTCCGTACACCCCGGGGTCCCACGTGGCAGTGAACGCGACCTCCTCCAGCCCAGCAGGCCAAGACAGAAGCCCTGGAGCTGTGCTGGCTCCCCTCCGGCCCTCACCCTCCAGGTCGGACTGATGACCAAGTCCTACAGAGTCCTCTCCTTAACAATGTCTCGAACCTGTCACTTCTCTCCCACTCTGGCCCAGTTGTCACTGAGATTAATGGCAGCAAGTTCAGGGTCTCTGAACAGTTTTCCTCACGTACGGTCTTGCCACCGTGGCCCTTCCTCCGAGCAACAGAAATCGTATCAGCCGCCTGACCCGGGCCCCCCGGTGTCTCCCCAGGCTCGTCACACACGCTGGCCACCGCCGTCGGGGCTCCGCTCCACCTGGGGCAGAGACAGCTCCAGCACCCCGACCTCTGCCTCGCTCCACGCTGCACACTCTCTGGACTTCGGGCGGTTTCTCGGACACGCCGTGCTCTGGATGCCACATCTTCATGGGGTAACTCCACCTGCCTGGAACAATTCCCTCTCCCCTGCCCCCTTCACCTGCGACCTCCTGCTCAGCCCCCAGGTCTCAGCTTAGCCATCGCTCACTCAGAGAAACCATCCCTGACCCCCCCACCAGAGCACACGGGCTTTGCTGTGGGCTCCAGGAGTGGTCTGTGATCCTGTCCTCCTACCCCCTGACACACCGCCCCCTCCCCACGGGGTGAGCTCGGGGTCCTCGTCGATCCTGGCCATTAGCACTAGGCCCGAGCACTTCACACGGCGTCAGCGCAGAATAAGCGTCCGTTACAGGGTTGCTCAGTGGGGACACCGAGTAGGGAACCTCTCTGCATGTTGGGCATCTCCCCTCCCACCCGCCCTTGAATGCAAAGTCCTTGAGGCCCAGAACTCTGACAAGTTCGTTTCTGGACCCCTGGGGAGCCCGTCACAGGTCTTGCACAGAGTAGGTGTTCAGAACATGTTTACGGAGAAACCAGCAGAGAAGAAAGAAAAAGACCTCATATAAAAAGCCCAGGGAACCTAGAAAATCAGTCGCCTCATTCATAAGGCAAAGGCTTAAAAGTTTAAAGATGGAGAGAGAATGGATGTGCAGTGCGCAGCGAGCATGCGGGCCTGTAAATCAAGCCGTTGTAAATGCCACGGGAGAGCGGCTCGGTTTCCCTGCAGAAACGCGGGAAGCAGCTGTAATTCAGAGGTAAGGCGGGCCTTACAGGAACTCGTGGGTCTGGATTCCTGGCACTCCTAACTCAATTTGGCCATCTCTCTCAGCGTCCTTTCTTGGAAAACAGATGCGCTTTCTACTTTGTGATGCCTGGGAAAGGCCTGGCTCTGCGCTGACAGGTGGGGGAGCCCCAGCCAGGGAGACACCCGGAGAGTTCTACTGTCCTGGGGATTCCCACCCGGTGGCAGGAGAAAGCACAGAGGAAGAACGCAGACACACTGTGTACCCCGGCCCCCTTCTCGACCCCTTCCCAGGCAGCGTGGTCACCTCCGAGGCAGCTGGGCCTGGGAACAGGAGGGCGTTCACAGGACGTGCCCTGGAGACTTGGGGGCTCCACTGCCCACACCCAGCGTGAGGGACCCACCAGAGAGCAACCGGCCACAGACCGGGGTGGGGAGGGGGGCATCGGTCCCACGCCGGCGTCTGGGAGTGGCATGATGCTGGGACCAGACTCTTGTTTGTAAGGTGGAGGGCTACCCCGCCTCCAGACCCCGACCTCAGAGAAAGGCTTGGTCAGCAGCAGGGCTGCCTGTTCGCCTTCTCAGTGACCGTGAACATCACTGACTGTATCCTCCTCCCCAGACCAGCGTCTCCCACCATGCCAGTGGCCACAGCTGCTGGAGGGGAAGGCCAGAGGCCCATGGCTGCCTCTGGCTCATTCACCACATGGGCCCTCATGCCCTCCACGGCACACCACCTCCTCTCGCCCCCAGGCTCTGCCCGTGGACCTGCCTCCAGCAAAGAAAGTCCAGCCCTCCCTCTCCATCCAGGCTGCGCTGGGCTCCCCCATCTTGAAAAGCAAGGCTCGCTCAGCTCTATTCTCCCCATCCCCCCTCCTCTGGCCACTCCTCACCTTCTTGTGAAACTTCTCAAACTGCAGTCACACCGACACCTCACCTCCGAATCAGGAGGCTGGGCAGGAAAAGAACTCAGGAGCAAGTCCCCAAGAGGACCGGACAAAGGAGTTATGAGATGCAGAAATTCTGAGACCTTCGAAAACTGCTAGATTTCTTAGTTGACTGAATGCACATACCCCACTACAAAAATTATCTTCCAAGTCTGGTTTTTAGGTTCCTGGAGTAAAAGAAGTGAAAAATCTAATTTTTGAAACCTTCATAAATATGTGCATTTTTGTGGCTAAAACTACCTAAATGAATCCACTTTTGCCTGACAAAGTAGAGGAATCCAAAGCTCCTGGATTTTAAAAGTTTCCATTAAGGCAGCTTTTCTTTTTTCAAAAAATAGTGACTAGAAAAATAAATCAGAAGGCTTCATGAAGCCCAAGGCCAATAGGAGACGGCCAGGACGAGGCTCCCTGACAAGTCCGGCAAGCCCGAGCAGGGCTGTGTCTCCTACTTTTCTTATTTCTGAAGCAGCTCCGGCCAAAGGCGTGCCTTTGAATCGTACAGAATTAGAATTCGGCTGTGGTTTTTTCCCAGGCAGTACAGTATGTCTCCATTGGTGCTACAGCAGGCTCGTAAATTAAGATAAAAAGCTGGTGAGCATGTGGGCGCCGGCGCGGCAGGGAGCTGCGCGGGGTCGCCATGGCAGAGCTGCAGCAGCTCCGGGTGCAGGAGGCGGTGGACTCTGTGAAGAGTCTGGAGAGAGAACATCCGGAAGATGCAGGGCCTCACGTTCCGGTGCAGCACCGGCTGTTGTGAGGACGACCAGGCATCCATGCAGCAAGTGCACCAGTGCATTGAGCGCTGCCATGCACCTCTGGCTCAAGCCCAGGCCCTGGTGACCTGCGAGTTGGAGAAGTTCCAGGACCGCCTGGCCCTGTGCACTATACACTGCAACGACAAAGCCAGAGATTCAATAGATGCGGGGAGAAAAGAGCTTCAGGTGAAGCGGCGGCTGGAGAGTTGCGTGACCAAGTGTGTGGATGGCCACGTGAACCTCATCCCAACCAAGACCAAGAAGATGAAGGAGTCTCTCTCGTCCATTGGGAAATAGCTGTCTGCTACTGGCCATCGGGGCTGAAGGCAGGAATCTATTTAAAAAGAGGAACGGGGATTTGGGTTTTCTAAGGAAAGTTTATGAATGAGGAAATTAAGGATGGCAGCAAGTTTAAGGCCTATGTCACTTGCCTCTGGACACTGGTTCTTTGTGTGTGAATCCTAGAAAGTGAAAAAACCTGGTGCTAAAATTTGGGTCAGAGATAGCACAGGAGAGTTTCTGTGAGGCTGAATTTCATGTGGCCAGGGCTTATCCCGGCAACAGGGAGTCTCCCTTGCACCAAACCAGAGCCCTCCAAGGTACCAGATTCTCTTAGTACACAGATACCAGCAGGCTGGCAGGTTCACCTGACCCGCCTATGAGCTGGTGGGGTGTGAGGAGAGCTGTTTCTGTTCGTTGCCAGCCTCCTGTTTGTCTGAAAGATCACTACAACATGTTCCACAAACTGGAAGTAAAACAAAATCCAGGAGGGTCACTAATTTAGAAGGGGAAAGGGGGCCTCTGGGGCTTTGTTTTGCGTGGTTTTGTTTTATGTACAAGGGCATGAAGCTACTTTAAGATGTAGAGTTGGGGGGGGTAGTTTGGATAAAAACTTTAAAAGGGTCCTTGCGGATGTTCAGTTCTGGCCGTCGGAATGTGCATGTGCATTTCTTAAAATTCTCACACATGACATCTTTCAGCCTGGAGACCCTGCAAAAACATAAGAAGTGCTATCACACTGGCAGGGGAAGCAAACCTCCCCTCTAACTGGCAGCCGTGATGAGCCCTGAGGCTGTCTGCAGCAGAGTCAGCAGAGTGACAAGACAATCTTGCAGTGACACTCACCCTTGAAGGGAAAGGGGATTTTGACTGTGCTGTATGCTGGTATTCAGGAATGAACAGCGAAAGAGGAATTGTTAGCTGCTTATTAATTAAGAGAGTTATGAAGTACTGGCTTTGGAAAAATCTGGTTTCCATAAAACAAAATAGAATGAAAGCCTAAACCCAGTATTGCTTACTTTGTCCCCTGTAATAACAGAGCTCTGTTGAAACAATCCCTTGGCAACACGAAGGTCAAAGGAGAAAAAGTCAGCAACTCAGGGGCGAGCTGTGACTCCTTTAGAGCAAAACACGGGACAGCCCCCCGTTACCAAATACCGCTTGTGCGACATGCATTGTTCCTGCCGCAGTTCAGGCACCTTATCGTTTTATTAAGGACCTTGTTGTGTTTTTACCAACTTATTACTTGATAACATAGCCTGTCTGTTTGCTGTTTCAAGACTGTGACACATTTCCCTAGTGGTTTGGTTTTAAAAATAAATAAGACTTAATTTTTCTTCAAAAAACAAAGCTGGTGGGATGGAGACAAGAATGTGTTCCTGAGGAGGGGAGAGAAAGCAGCAGAACACTGGCCCCAGAGTTGGTGGCTCCTGGCACCTCCCTGGCTAACAGGGGCTGCCCGTTTCCTCAGACCTGCTGAACTAAAAGCCCCGACTTCCGCAAGCCAGGCCTAAGCGGGCTGCATCTCAAAGAGGGAAAGGTCTGTGACCCAACCAATGCACCTGTGCCACCCTCCCTATGGGTCTGCCTGGGACCAGGCGCTGAGAAGAGACTGAGAGCACCCCATGTGGCCTACAACTAGTACCACTGGCCAGAGGCCACGATAAATGGCCATGGATGGCCACTAGCTAGGCCATCCTAGCTAGTAGCTCTGTGTGTGAATTGCTCTGCCTTAATTCAAGTGCACATTCATTTACTTGAGAATTCAGTACTTGTTAAATGTATCAGGTGCTGTCCTAACACCAGAGGCACAACAGTGGAAAAGCCCTGCCTTCTTGCAACCTACATTCAACTGGGGGAGGCAGGCAGCAACCAGAATCCCTCAGAAGTGATCAAGTGTGATTATGCTCAGCACCCCCACAGGCAGTTTAGACCATCTGACAGAGACCCTTGCCCTAGTGCAGGGTCTTTGCCCCCTCTCGAGATGCTGACACGAACCCTGTGCTCCAGACAAAACGGACTATTCATTTGCCTCCAAATCCATCCTTGCCTGCTCCCATGCCTGCATTTGTGCTATTCCTTCCCCTAGGAAGGGCCCCCTCTTTACCTCTCAAACACCCTACTCTGCCTTCAGAACCAAAATCCATGCCACCTCCTCTGCGAGTCTCTCCTGGTCCCCTCCCCACATCTCCCTCCTCTGCACATTCCTCAGCTTGGTCTCCAGCATGGAGTGCGGAGCCCGGCACAGCACAGTTTGAGGGGCTCACACAGAAATGCTCATCCATAAAGCAACTTAAAAACACTCAGGAAGAGAAAGAACAGCATTCAGGGTAGGAAACAGTTAGTGGAAGCTTCCAGGAAGAAGCTGACCTGAGTCTCTGCTGGAAGAAGCTAAGTGGGGTGAGGGAGGAGCAAGGTACTCTAGGCAGGGGCCAGCACCTGGCCAAAACCTCCCAGGGATCAAGCAGAATGCCTCCCTTGCCATGACTGCACTGTGCTGGGGAGGGCACCCCAACAAGGATGGGGGTGTGGGGAACCCCAAAGGCAAGTGGCTCTGTGGGGACCCACAGGCTCCCCAGCAGTGCAATGAGCAACCTGATGGAGCCAGTGTCCAGCTGTGTGGGACTCACAGGTGGGGGGCGTAGGGGACTCAACCTCCCCAAGCATCTGAGCCAGAGGATGTGGCGGCCAGAGCAAAGATGAGGGCTCCAATCTAGAGGCCAGGGGGAGAAACTGGCCCCAGAAGTCCAACCCCTCCTCCATGGCCTCTGTCCCCAGGAACGTTCACACATAGAGAAGGAAGGGTGGCACTTAGGCCCTTTCAGAGAGGGGGAACTGAAGCATAGATAACGTGACTCACTCAAGGTCATGGCACACTGACGGCAACCTGGGTAGGTCACACCTGTAGCTGGACGGGGGTGCTGGGGAAAGCAGCCCAGCGCTGGCGTTACAGGGCGTGGGCTGGGTTCAAATCCTGCCTCTGACTTACCAGCGGGGTACCTTTGGGCAGGCTACTTAACCTCATGGAGCCCAAGCTGCCTTCCCTACAAAGTGGGAACAGAAACGCCTCCCCAGCTGCCTGACCGGGTAGTGGGAAGTATTCTGTGACCCATGTATGGCGACCGGCAGTGGCCTGGCTCAGCCCAGAGTGGCTACAACAGAGTATCCCCTGCGCACTGGGGTCAAGTCTTCTGCTGAGAGGGAGACAGTGGGGACCACAAGGGAGCTGGGAGAAGCCGTCAGCCAGGAGGACAGGTGCTGGGAGGACTGACCAAAGGGACGCCCCCCCCAGGTAGGGCACCCCCTGCAGAGGGAGAGCGTCTCAACCCAGCCGGTCACCAAGTGGAAATTACGAACTTCTCCACTGCGGCAGCAGAAATACCAAGGTTATTTTGAAAAGTATAAGAAATGTTAATTCCCTGGGGCTCTTTATGTAAAGATAGACTAGAATCAAGAGGATGGAGTGGCTCCCAGGAAACTGACAGGAAGAGAGATGCACGTTAATATTTCATTAGTGTCCCATTAGCAAGATAACACACGTTTTCACACTTGGTGACTTCTTGGGAATAATGTCTTATTCAGAAACAAACGGGGCCACCACTGCCGCTTACCCTGCTGGCCTGCGAAGCATGCTGCAGCAGCCAATCGGAAAGGACTTGACCTTCAGGGTTATGGCTACCCCAGCCAGTGAACTCAAGAGTGTGTGACTTCCTGGGAGGCTCCTAAAATACCTGCTAATCCAGATGAAACCCAAGCAACTGGGGTGAAAACGTAGGGAGGCAAAGCCTTCCTTATGCTTCTCAAACCAGGCTTGTACTGCTCACCCCTCCAGGCCACCCACCACCTGAGGGATCCTAACACCCTGGCCATCACCTCTGGCTCTACAGTTACAGCTACAGTGGAGGGCAGGGGAGGGGAGGCAAGGGGGCAGGGATTCAGGAAGATAAGGGGTGGGGTGTCCTTAGCTACCATTGTGCAAATCACTGTCACTTTCACTTGCTCAGCAAATATGTACCAAACACCTAGCGTGTGCCAGGAATAAGCTTGAGGCTGGGCACAGGGCAGGAAGCAGACAGCAGGCACGGAAGCAGAGAGAAGTAATGA
Source organism: Pseudorca crassidens (assembly GCF_039906515.1). Taxonomy (NCBI): domain Eukaryota; kingdom Metazoa; phylum Chordata; class Mammalia; order Artiodactyla; family Delphinidae; genus Pseudorca; species Pseudorca crassidens. The sequence goes on along the minus strand of NC_090297.1, from coordinate 4,938,438 downwards.
AGTTTGAGGGTTTACGTTTCACAGCAGACCCAAGAGGCAGGCTCGGTGTTCCCATTTTTCAGATGATGAAAATAGCTCAGGGAAGTCAACTGCCCTCCGCAGCTCAAGCCACAGACTCCTCTGCCTGTCCTTACAGCCGGAGGCAGGGATGCGGTAAAGGGAGGGGCCTGGCAGGAGGGCTCTGGGTCCTGGACCTGCTCTGCCCTTGTTGGTCTACCTTTCGGGGCATTTAGAGATGACAAAACACATGCAAAGACTCTGCAGATGAGCTTTGTTTCCAGGCTTTCAGGTGTGTCACTAAGGTCTTATTTTCTGGATGGACGATAATTGCCAGCAGGTGGGACAATCGCTCAGCCCGCTCCTCCCCGTCGCCCACGAGGGCACGAGGTGCCAAAGAAAACGAGCACAGGCAGGGCCCTCCCAGCTCAGAGGAGCCACCTTCATTCATGTGGCCTCCCGGGCGCCCCAACGCCCTCCAGGGACCGCCTTACGGACTGCACTTCCTGGTCCTTAACAAAAGTCATCATCTGCGTCCGAGGAGTAGAGGGCATCTGGCCTCCAGGGACACCCTCCCCATTTCCCTCTAATTTGATCTATTAATTTAAAGCAAAGGAAGCTGCCAGGAGTGGTGGGCACAGGGGATGGCTGTGAGGATGTAATTAACGCAGCTGCTCCAAACGCAAGGTGATGCCTCATCAACTCATTAGCAGGTGTACAGCAATTTAGGATGACAGCCTGGAGGACGGCAATGGGGACACGCAGCCACCTTCCAGGTCCGTGCCTCGCCCGCCACTTCAGTTTCCTGGCTGTCGAGCAATGACAAACAAAGCTCTCCCAGCAGAAGGCTCCGAGCTCCCGGAAGCCCAGCAAGAGGTGCTGGTGCCGGAATGGCTGGCGGCCTGGGGGCCAGGCCCAAAGCACCCCGGACCCAGCTAACCACAGGGTCCCATGCAGAGACCCGCTAGGGGACAGGAGAGCGCAGCTCCAGCTTTTTTTTTTTTTTTTTTTTTTTTTCCGTACGCGGGCCTCCCACCGCCGCGGCCCCTCCCTCCGCGGAGCACAGGCTCCGGACGCGCAGGCCCAGCGGCGACGGCTCACGGGCCCAGCCGCTCTGCAGCACTCGGGACCCTCCCGGAACGGGGCATGAACCCGCGTCCCCCGCCCCGGCAGGCGGACCCTCAACCACTGCGCCACCAGGGAAGCCCTCAGCTCCAGCTTTTAAATACTTCCCCATTAAAGAGTCAGCGTGGGTTCCTGACCCTGTTCGCTGCGCTCTGCAAACACAGGAGACAAAGATGGACCAAGAGGACGTGGTGGCCTTCCCAAACCACGACCTGCTGGAGGGACACAAGTTAAGCAGAGGGCTGCTTCCAAACATCACATCAAGTCATTTTAGCATTTTCCCTTCAAGAAACAAGACCAGCTAACCTATAAGGGAAAAGAATCTTAAAAAGGATAGATAGACAGATACATAGATACATAGATAGATGGATATATACCTGAATCGCTGTGCTATACACCTGAAACACGTTGTAAATCAACTATACTTCAATTTAAAAATAAATAAATAGGGAGGGAGATGCAAGAGGGAGGAGATATGGGGATATATGTATATATATAGCTGATTCACTTTGTTATAAAGCAGAAACTAACACACCATTGTAAAGCAATTATACTCCAATAAAGATGTAGTAAATAAATAAAGTGGGGGGAAATATAAATAAATAAATAAGAAACTGAATGAAGAAAAAGAAACAAGACCAGCATTTCTCCCCACTTCCAAAAAAAAAAAAATATATATATATATATATATATATATATATATATATATCTCTAACTGGCTTCATCTTGTAAGCCTCAAATACAGCAGAAACATTTCAGTAGAGAGGGTTAACCCTGCAAAGTTATGCTCCAGCCTGGCTCCAAAGAGACACACGGGTAGTTTTGGCCCACCCAGGTGACTCTACCCATGCAGAAGCTGGAAGATAACTGGGGAAAAAAGAAGAAAAAAGGTTACCATACTGGTGTGTTGACATGACAACCCTTCTTTTCTTTCCCAGCAGGTCGCCTAGGTAAAGCCCTTGGCGGCTCTGGAATCACCTGGATTGTGAACTTCAATGATGACCCAGCAGAAGAAGATACACAAAGTGTCCCTTCGATCCCTGAGCAGCCACCTGGGCCCAGAAAAAGTTAACACTGCTTCAGCACATCTGCTCCACAAGGGCAGTGAGGGGGTGTGGCCAGACCCCAGGGCCCAGTCACGATACAGATAAAGCCAAGAGCAGAGAAGGGACGGCTGCAGACCCCACAATGGCACATCGTGAAAGGCCCACGGACTCGGGGACCAGTGAGCAGGACGAGGTTAGCTGCTCAGAGCTCGAAACAGGCTGGGCCGCCCTCAGGGTGAAGAGCAGAGCAGATGCAGGAAACTTTCCTTGGTGTTAGGGTAACATGGGAGGGAGGAAACCCAGAAGCCGCCATCCCCTCTGAGAGCTGAGCCCGAAAGAACCAGACCCGGACAGCTCACTCGGGAGCTCTTCACAAGTCTTTTCACGCACACGTATTAATTTCACCCGGGTCACACTCACGATCTGAGGTCACCCCAGGGAGGCAGGTGGGTACACCCAGGCCTCACCTGTCACAGGGCTGCCTCTGGCGGGCCACCCCACCTGCTGCGCTTAGACCCACATTACAAATGAACAGCTCTACAGCCGCACCAGCTCCTAGGAAGACTAGAGCCTTCTCTACCCCAGCGATCTCTCCCCCTCGCACACAACCGCAGCTCTGCCAGGTATAGCTCAGTCCTCAGCTGTGCCAACTGACCCAGGGGTCTGCTCTAGGGCCCCACCTCAGGGTGGAGACCACGTTCACCTGGGAACTGCGCCCCTGTTGGAGAGGCCCCGGGGCCCAGCAGCCCCGAGGCGGGCCCTTTCTGGCTATGAATTTCCAGATGGTGGCTGTTCCCGCCCCGCCCCAAGGGGCCAGCAGCATTTCTATGATTTTTGCTTAGAAAGAAGAGTTAGTCGTATTTCTCTTCCAAATGCAGCTGGAACAGGGAGGCAAAACTGACCTTTCACACGTATTTTGCATTAATTCAGAAATACTCTATCCGAATAAAGAATATGAGGTGACTTTACTTCACGCACCCTTTCATCTAAATTATTAAAAGCCCACATATAATACTTCGGACGACCAAAGCAGACAAATTTTTTCTCTTAAGGCAAGCAAATCCTCATTTTCCTGGAGAGTAAAAGAGAACGTGCAAGTCAGCCCGCTTAATCCTACCTGCCTCCATTGAAAAAACAGAAAAGGGATTAGGATGTAAAATGACCAGGATGCTTGTGGTTACTATTGTACTTCACCATGTTATTCTTTGATTCGATGCCTTTTAATTAAATTTAAATTGATCGAGCAGTTTCAGCAATGATTTCTCAATACTCATGTGTGATTCTGAAGATGCTAGAATCTGGCTAAATTAATACTTCACGCTCACCTGCCAATAACAACTCCTGGTGAAAAATTGCACATTCAGGAGGCTGGCAAAGACTGTCCCACTAAGTAGTGCTGGGAGGACGAGGCAAGGAGCATCTCAGGACAGATTCCCAGCTACCTGAAGAGTCTGGTCTCACAACATCGTACACAATGCCTCGTGAATAGTATTTTTATGAGAGTTGAATCAAAGCGTATTTTTAAAAATTTTATGTCCACCTTCCCAACTCCACTCCAAGAAAATAAAATGGATGCAGATTTTGGTTCACGACTGTGAACTCAGACTATGCCAAACCCGGAGAAGGGTGACAGGACCAGTGTCCTAAGAGGCTTGAATTTATGGGGAGAATCAGGAGGTGAGCAAGTTGCCAATTCGCTGACACAAAAACCTTTTCTTGGGGAAAACGCACTGAACTTTCTTTCAGTCTGCTTCTTGAATACTCTAGCTTAGCATCTGCAGTGAGCTGCAAAGTGTCCTGTGTGCCAGGAAACAGATAAGCTGTGGGTAAAAGGGCTGTATGGTGGGAGCAAGACAGAAGCACCGGGACTTCCCTGGTGGCGCAGTGGTTAGGAATCCACCTGCCAGTGCAGGCAACAGGGGTTCGAGCTCTGGTCCAGGAAGATCCCACACACCGCAGAGTCCGTGCGCCACAACTACTGAGCCTGCGCTCTAGATCCCGCGAGCCACAACTACTGAGCCCACACGCCACAACCACTGAATCCGTGCGCTGCAACTACTGAGCCCACGTGCCGCAACTACTGAGCCCACGCGCCACAACTACTGAAGCCCGTGCGCCTAGAGCCCGTACTCCACAACAAGAGAAGTCACCGCAATGAGAAGCCCGCGCACGGCAACAAAGAGTAGTCCCCGCTCGCCGCAACTAGAGAAAGCCTGCACGCAGCAACAAAGATCCAACGCAGCCAAAAATTAATTAATTACTTAAAAAAAAAAAAAAGACAAAAGCCCCGGCCATCCACCTGCGCAGCATGGAGAGCAGCTGGGAGTCCTCCACAGATGCCAGGCACCCACTCTGCCAGGCTCGGAAGGCCAGGGGCCACAGTGGAGGTTGGGCATTAAAAACCCCTTCCTGTGCCTTATCTGCAGGGAGACGGATAAGACGCAAGGAGGTGGTGCGTGTCAGGCAGCTGAGGTGCCTTGAAGAAAACCAGCAGACACACAGGGTGAGGGGTGCTCTTCGATGGGGTGACAAGGGGAGCCATGTGAACGGGGCATCTGAGCAGAGCTGAGGGGAGGAGGCGTGGTAAGAACGGTCTGGGGTTCCAGGCAGAAGGAACACAAGTACGCAGCCATCAAGAACACAGGAGCTGAAGCCAGACCACCCGAGGCCCGGAGGTCACGGGCGGGCTCTAGATTTCACCACAAGCGTGATGGGAGCTCAGCTGGGCTTCGCGCTGGCTTCTGTTTGGGGGCAAGCGCAGAGGGCAGGCAGGCTGGCTCTCTCTCTCAGAAGTCAGGGCCACAGTCCCTGACTGGGTGGCTGCCCACCCTTCCTGTCAGGCTGGCCCAGTACCCACTGCTCCCCCTCCCAGAGCCTTCGGTGTCTCGCAGGGAAGGGACCGGCAACCCAGGGAACCATGCCAGCTCGCTACCTGGCAAGAGTCACATGAGCCCCGGGAGGTGCCCCAGCTCCGGAAGGTCACCAAGCGGCAGTTTGGACAAGGCCCAGGACTCCTGCCTGGCCTTCATTCGAAGCTCACCCCACAGCAGGCTTCGCCCGAGTTCCTGAATTAAGCTGCGGCGTCCCACTCTCGCCCTTCAAAACTTCTGCGCCCCTCCCACGAACCTGGGGACCCAGGGAGGTGGGCGGCCAGGAGGCGGAGGGTGCAGCAGCTGAGGCTGCAAGTTGGTTTGTCCTGTCTCTTCGCAGCGAGCGTTCCCAGAGGTCAGGGACTGTGTCCCCTCCTCCGTCCCAGGGCCCAGATGTCTGGCAACTCAGCAAATAGTGAAGGTGGACGCTGCTGCTCAGGCCAGGACAGCCCATGACTCTTACTGTTTCTCCAACTCAAGGACGCAGTGGAAACCACACACTGGAGTGTTAAAAAGCAAACAAACTGCAAAGCACTTAGAACAGACGAATCACAAATAGTTAAATACTGAGGCCTGAAACTGACGTCTCCACTTCCTCTTCCAACCCCAGGGACAGCAAGGCCGAGTCCCGGCTCAGAGGGCACCGACCTCCTAGCGGTCACCTCCGCTCTGCCTCCGTCACCCGCAGCTGCTCAGCCTGGCAGGTTTAAACTTCGCTGAAATGCATATTTTGACTTACTGAAGAAACTTGCGTTGCCGCAGGCAAATAATAACTATGAGAATATTTCACATAGCACCTTCCTCCCGCACTCCCTTTAGGGAAAAGACTGCCGCACTCAAAAATGAGGGGGAGGGAAAATAAAATAAAAAATACATCGAAATAACGGCCACCTAGCGAGAAGGGGAGGCAGATTTCTGAGCCGACCTCCAGACTCACGTGGCTCTGATCTGCCTCTGAGACAATCTCACTCTGCCTTCTGTTGCTTAAACAGTAATTATTAAAGACATCAAAGAAAAACGCCCGCTCCACCGCTACCGGGGCCGCGATCCCCGGCCCATCCCTGCCGCCACCCTGGCTTTCTGTGTCAGTGGGGTAGGACCAGGCTAGAATAGAGCCTCTTCTCTGGCACCAAGAGCCACTTCATTTAAGGCCAGAAGAGAGACCACGGCCCACCCACGGCCCTGCCAGGAGTGAGAAGCAGCAGACACGACACGGGCCTGTTCTGCCATCTCTCATCAGCATCAGTAGCCCAGACACAGCACCTGCACTTGGCGTGGAAGACAACTCCCCTGTTGGGAGCCAACCTTTCCGCCTCCTGTGGAAGGACGCCAGGCAGTGAGTGGGTTCCTCTCCATTCTCCTCCCCGCCCCTCCCCAGGAAGGGAAGCCTGGGAGAGTCCGATCGCCAGGTCCACTTGGGACGTGACATGAAAGAGGCAATCCCTCTTCTTAGCATCGACTCTAGAAAGCTTCCAGATCCCAGAGTGGTCCCTCCTGGTCGTCAGAAGAGATGGTGGGTGACTCGGGGGGCTCCTGTGGCCAGAGCACAGACACTCAGACAGGAAAGTACAGCACCAGCTCCGCACCCCTTGGGGCACCTGGGGGAGCCCCAAGTGTGGGAGCGTGGAGCTTTTCCAGGGAGGGAGAGGCAGGTGCTTCCACCAGGCTGCCCAGGCGGACTTCAATAACCCTATGTGAGCCCCTCTGTGTATGAGGCCCTGTGTCTGGGCCCAGGACACACGAGTGAGAGATCCAGTACTGTCCCCGGTGTGTGTATACACACTCACGAATTACTAACAAAGAAATATGTGAAGTGCAGCACCAACCCAAAGCACGGAACAGCCCATTCTGCCGGGGGACGAGGATAACACAGGAGGATAAATGTCACTGAAACTCACGGTGCTACCATCACGCAGGGACAGACGGGGCAGGCCCTGCGTGGACCAAGGGCTTCACTGTCATTCTAAGGAGCTGAGGCTTTACATTGCGGAGCGGGGGGAACTGAAAGCAGAAGTGGGTTGTAGAGAAAGGGCGAAGAAGGCAGGGAGACCCAGGAACAGGTCAGGGGGTCACGGGGGCCCACTCTGGGGCAGTGGTGGGAGGGATGGAGAAGACGGAAGTGGGGGAGGGACACAAAGAAGAACAGGCAGAAGTGACAGATGTTCATCCACAGACTCCAGAGAGCACCAAAGGCACCAAGGAGCGGTGGGCCTGGGCTACTGGTCTCAGGGGACACCCAGAACCAGAGGGAACAGTAGCTGGAGGATTGATGAGTTTGGTTTGGACAGTGAGTGTGAAACGCTCAGTATGCAATGAAACACAGATGTGAAACTCAGGAGGGAGGCGGGGCCTGAAGATACAGATGCGGCATCATGGGTGTACAATGGACACTGAAACCATGAGAAAGAAACAGTTTCTTTTATGCCAGAGTCCTCTTACAAGAGAAAAGAGGGCCAAGGACACACACAGAGGCCCTGGAATCTCAAAGGGGAGCCAGGAAAAAGGCAGCGTCTGTGCGGTGAGCAGGAGAGAGGACGGCGTCCCAGACCAAGGGGGAGGATGGTTTTTCTTCGAGGAAAGAAAGGGACAATTAACATCAACAAATGTTGCAGAGAGTCCTAAAATGAGAAGGTTCTAGTGAATGGGTGGGGAGGCAGAGGCCCGACTTCTATGGTCAAGGAGAAGACGGGAAGGGAAGTGGAAAGAGAAAATAGTGGCAGGAAAGGTCTGAGAGAAACTTTACAGCAAGTGAGAACAGCAGCACATTTGTGAGTAAACGAGAAAGAGCCATTCGGAGTAGACATCTGGATCTTTACTAGCCGCAACTCAAAGAGAAGTGTGAGCTGCAGATACCTTGGGAATCATCCAAAAAGTGGTGATGGTTGAAGCCGTGCCCATGGACGACACGGCTCATGGAGAGTCCAGAGAGAAAAGCAAGGACCCTGGGGTTTAAAGGAGCTGGAGCAAGAGCTTCTTTTCCAAACCCATCCCCACATCCAGCTCAATCCATAAGGCTGGAATTCCAGCCACATTTCCTTCTAGAAGGGGGTGCTCCGATGATTAAGGCACACGGAAAGTCTTCAAGTTCTTTGCAACACTGAGGTTCTCAGTGAATGGTGAAATGGGTAAATAAAGTCAGGTCCTATGGGACCCAGGGTCAAAAACACAGGTTACTTACCTGTCCCTTCGATATTCTGAAGCTTTGAGACATGTCAAATCAATCAATCAGAAAGTTGAGCCTTCCCTATTAACTCCAGGAGAATACTGGATAACATCAACGACATGTACCAAATAGAAACGTGGGTTGGGCTTCCCTGGTGGCGCAGGGGTTGAGAGTCCGCCTGCCGACGCAGGGGACACGGGTTCGTGTCCCGGTCCGGGAAGATCCCACATGCCGCGGAGCGGCTCGGCCCGTGAGCCATGGCCGCTGAGCCTGCGCGTCCAGAGCCTGTGCTCCACAACAGGAGAGGCCACAACAGTGAGAGGCCCGCGTACGGCAAAAAAGAAAGAAAGAAACGTGGGTTATGCAAAGTGCACATAATGATAACCAAACAGAAGGGACAGCTAAAAAAAGTCAGGACTCAACAAAATGTCTACCCAAGTGAGATTTTAAGACGCTTCCATTAAAGTACAACTGCCATACAATAAAATGTAGAGACCTTAATCTGATGAGTTTTAACTACCTATGCCCAGGTGATCACAGCCCCAATTGGCATCTAGTCCTTTTCCATCACCGAGGCAGCTTCCTTGCTCTTCCCGGTCACTTGCCCTCCCTGCCCTCAAGAAGCCACTTTACCACCATAGATTGGTTTGTACTTCTTTTGTTTTCTAGATCCATCCATATGGTTATATCAGTCGTTCATTCCTTGTATTGCTCAGTGGTGTTCCATTGTGATAACAATTTATTTACCCATTTTTCAGATGATAGGTATTTGGGCTGTTTCCAGTTCGGGGCTTTACATGAACATTCCTGCACAAGTCTTTTCATGAATGTGTATTTTCTTCTAAGGTACTGGAATTGCTGGATCATACTGTAGATGTTCAACTTCATAAAAAGTGCCAAACAGGTCTCCAAAGAGGTTGTACCACTGAATGCACGTAATACTCCACAATCTCACTAATATTTGATGTTGACAGTCATTCTTATTTGAGTCATTCTAATAGGTGGTATCTCATGGTGGTTTTCATTTGTATTCCCTGATGAGTCAGATGTCCAGCACCTAGCCACATGTTTATTGGCCATCCGGGGATCTTCCTTCGTGAAGTAACTGCTCAAAAGTGCACAGGTGTATATGTTCTGACAAACAGGGTTGTGTGACCACAACCATAATCAAAATATAGAAAATTTCCATCACCCCCAAAAGTTCCTGTGTGCCCTTCTTGGTCAACTCACCTCCACATCCAATGCCCAGCAACCACTGATCTGTTTTCTTTCCATATAGTCTTACCTTTTCCAGAATGTCAGATAAATGTTGTCAGGCAGTACACAGCCTGTTGAGTCTCTGGCTTCTTTCCCCTCACAGAATGCATGTGAGATTCAGCCACATTGTATCAGTCTGTTTTTATTACTGAGTAGTATTCCAACAAAGGTGTTGATTCATTCACCAGTTGAACGAATGCCATTTGGGTTTTCAGCTATTGGAAATCATGAATAAAGGCACTGAAAACACAACTTTTCATTCTCTTAGGTAAGTACCTACAAGTGGGATTGCTGGGTCACATTGTGAGTAGAGATTTAAAATTGTTTTACAGGGTAGATTTATAAGACACTGCCAAACCTCCTTCCAAAATGGCTGTGCCACTCTGCCTTCCCACCAGCAAGGTATGAGAGTTGGTGTTATCAGGTTTCGTTTTTGTTTTTGTTTTGTTTTATATATTTATATATCTATTTACTTGGCTACACCAGGTCTTAGTTGCAGCACACAGGATCTTCATTGTGGCATGTGGGCTCTTAGTTTTGTCATGTGGAATCTAGTTCCCAGACCAGGGATCGAACCTGGGCCCCCTGCACTGGGAGCGTGGAGTCTTAACCGCTGGACCACCAGGGAAATCCCTGTTTTTGTTTTGAAGGCATTCTAACAGGTGTTTACTAGTACCTCATTGTGGCTTTTAGTCTCATTTCCCTGATAATGAGGTTGAACTTCTTTCATGTGCTTTGCCGCCATCTGTACATCTTAAAGTGTCTATTCAAATCTCTTGCCCATTTTTAAACTGCGTTGTTTGCATACTATTGAGTTTTAAGAGTTCTTCATATATCCTGAATATTAGTCCTTTATTAGACATATGCTTTACAAAAGTTCCCTCCCAGTCTGTATCTTTCCATTGTCTTAACGGTATCTTTGGAAGAAGAGAATTTAAAAAAAATTTTTTTTTTTTTTGGCGGTACGCAGGCCTCTCACTGTTGTGGCCTCTCCCGTTGCGGAGCACAGGCTCCGGACACGCAGGCTCAGCGGCCATGGCTCACAGGCCCAGCTGCTCCACGGCATGTGGGATCTTCCCAGACCAGGGCACGAACCCGTGTCCCCTGCATCGGCAGGCGGACTCTCAACCACTGCGCCACCAGGGAAGCTCGAATTTTAAAATTTTGATCAAGTCTGAAATACATTTTTTTCCTCTTGTGGATTGGCCTTTTGGTATCTAAGAAATCTTTGCTTGTTCCAAAGTCACAAAAACTTTCCCTTTTTTCTTCTGGAAGCTTTACAGTTTTAGAATCTAAACTTTGGCCTATAATTCATTTTGAGTTAATTTTTGTACATGGTCCAAGGTATGGGTCGAGAGGTTCATGTTTTTTGCATATGATGTCTAACTGTTCCATTATGATTTGTTGAAAAGACTATCCTTTCTCCATTGAATTGCCTTTGCACCTTTGTCAAAAATCAACTGACCATGTATGTGTGGGTCTATTTCTGTACTGTCTGTTCTATCCCATTGATCTATGTGTCTATCCTTTTGCAATACCAAACTGTCTTGATTACGGTAGCTTTATAGGAAGTCTTGAAAATCAGGCATTGCAATCTTCTAGCTTTGTTCTTTTTCAAAATTGATTTGGTTTTTCTAGGTCCTTTGCATTTCCATATAAACTTTCCAGTCAACTTGTCTAAACTCTGACTAGGATGGCACAGAATTCATCAATCATTTTAGGGAAAGGGGGCATCTTAACTACATTGAATCTCTCAATCCGCAGTACAGCCCTCCATTTACGTAGCTCTTCTCTCATGCTTCCCAGCAATGTTTTGTAGTTTTCAGTGTAGAAGTCTTTACACACATTTACTCAGTTTTACTCTAAGGTATTTGATGTTTTTGAAACGATTGTAAATGGTATTGATTTTTTAATTTTTCTTTGTTTTCCTAACATATAGAAATACAATTGACCTTACATCTTGCAGCCTTGTTGAATTCACTCATTCTTTCATGCGCTGCATATATGTATATATTTATTCCCCAGGACTTTTCATAATCATGTTGTGTGCAAATACAGGTTACATTCTGGAGATAGATTACTTTGTCTGAAACTACAAAGGATAGGTGCTTTTCAATGATAAGAAAGTGTTCCAAATTTCAGGGGGGAAAAAAAAAAGCCTTGGAGAAAATTTAACTGCGTAAGTTGAGATGGCAGATTTTTATCTCAGAGTTTTATTTCCTTCTCTTGTTAGATTAACGCCCTCTTACAAGGGAGGGTGGGAGGCTGTTTCGCTGCATGGCAGTGGGATGCGGTCATCCGGGCATTCGGGTGGACGGGACAACCTACACACAGCTTCAGTTACTCCTTCTATACATCGCCTCTTTCTCCGGTGGTGTCAGTGTTGGCAACAAGCCTGCAGAACACCAGCAGCCCAGGGAACGAAGCAGACGTCTTAGTGCCTCCCCACCCTCTGTCACCTGGATATTTACCATAAGCTTCTGATAACAAGGTCTCGGTGGGCCTGGTAAACAAACTTTGTATTTCACATGTGATTTTTCAAAGAGCTCCAGGGAGTGGGGCTGTTAATAGCACTTTTTCCACCAGCACATGAGGCACGTGATAAAGTCTCAATTACAGGTAACCAATAATCCAATGACAATAAACACATAGCAGTGTTTGAAATGTAAAAACTGAAAACACCCTTGTTGAACAGGAAGGCAGCATCAAGTTCACCAAGTTTATGGCTCAATTACTGAAGTCCACAAAAACAAGGAAACAGATCAACTGGTGAAAGACTTGACAAGGGATTGGGTTTTAAATGTATTTCTGCCCCCATCTGATTTTTTTCCATCCTGCAATCTTATATAATTTGACTAACGTCCTCAGTCAGATCTATGGTATCAACCACTAGGATCTGTTTGAAGTTAATGATTGCCTCCATCACAAAAATCAAGTAATTAATTATCATGCTAGTGTGTCTGCCCAATAGCCTCACATGTGATTTCTCTATTATGAGGCAGTGAGACTATATAGGTATGTGCATTTGTGTGTTATATATATAATTTTTTTAACAGAGAAATAACTCTAGAGCACTCCGCTGCCATTCTATCAAATTCAAGGCAAGTGATTGCTGAGTTCCCAATTACGTTCAACCTTAAATCACACTGCTTGGTCTGGTTGTATATCCAGCCCTACAGGGAGTTGTGCAAAGGCATATATTTGGCAAGCTTTCAAAGCACGGCTACAAAACACGTGCTGAAGAAAATGATTGAAAATATTAAGAAAGCGGTCATTTATTTTAGAAAGCCTGTTCATGTGAGACAATACGCTGCTTCCCAGAATAGGCTCCATCCATCAGGAAAACACTACAAGCCAGCACACCCTGGCTGGGGCCTGAGGCTCAGCCACTACACTGCCATGATTATGATTCATCACCCTCGGTGCATCTAAGATGGATAAGCGGGCTGGCCACGCTTCCACGATGGCGGCCGAGCTGTCCAGGGTGGCAGACCCTCCCCCACCCAGATGATCTCAGGGACCCTAGAAAACCACCTGGTTCTCCCTGTGGATCCTCACGAGAGCACTGAGGCACAGAAGAGGGATGGAAGGCCTGAGCACCTTGGTGCTGGGTCTAGATCAGTTACTACTCCATTAAGAGATAACAGTTCAGGGCTCCCCTGGTGGCACAGTGGTTGGGAGTCCGCCTGCCGATGCGGGGGACGCGGGTTCGTGCCCCGGTCCGGGAGGATCCCACATGCCGCGGAGCGGCTGGACTTGTGAGCCATGGCCACTGAGCCTGCGCCTCTGGAGCCCGTGCTCTGCAACGGGAGAGGCCACAGCGGTGAGAGGCCCGCGTACCGCAAAAAAAAAAAAAAAAAAAGAGAGATAACAGTTCAAACGAAACAAACCAGGGCTCCATGGCAACCAAGTACCTGTTGTCAACCAGGAGGTCTGCTATGTGATAAGAGGCCAGTGGCCCTTCTAGGGATCAGGCTAGCTGGGCCAGTTAACCTTGGCCAACTGAAGTAGAGGAGAGTCCATCTGAGATGAGACTCGGGAAGTCTCTTTCCAGTGTCTTCCCTGAACTCCCCCTGGAAACCTTCTGTACCACCCTGAGGGGCCAACCCACAAGCCAATTCCACCCAGAATAACTGTTCCCAATGACGAGCCCATTTTCTCACTGTCTGTGAGCTCTAACTTATATGCCTGAAAGAGAGAATTTATAACCTCTCCTTCCATCACTCCAACCTGAGGAATGGGCAACAGATGAATCTTGTAAAGTATACATAATGATTAGTTTCCTCTAGATCAGGACATACTAAAATTTAACAAATATTTAAGTCTCTCAACCAACTTTAAGAAACATTTAGGGACTTCCCTGGTGGCACAGTGGTTAAGAATCCGCCTGCCAATGCAGGGGACACGGGTTCGATCCCTGGCCCAGGAAAATCCTACATGCTGGGAAGCAACTAAGCCCGTGCACCACAACTACTGAGCCTGCGCTCTAGAGCCCGCGAGCCACAACTACTGAGCCTGCACACCTAGAGCCCGTGCTCCGCAACAAGAAAAGCCACTGCGATGAGAAGCCCGCGCACCGCAAGGAAGAGTAGCCCCCTCTCGCCTCAACTAGAGAAAGCCCGCGGGCAGCAACGAAGACCCAGCGCAGCCAAAAACAAATTAATTAATTTATCTATTTAAAAAATAATAAGAAACATTTAATGAGCCAACCACAGTACCAAGGCAAGGAACATAGAACTGCATCTTACTAACTGAACCACTGGAATCTCAGCTTTCCTAAGGCAACCACTTTGAATCGGTGGGGGGTTTCAGATACCACTTAAACACAGCATCTGCAATGAAGACGGAAGTTACTGGCTGGTGGACAGCCAGAAATGTCTGCAAATATCTAAGACAAGAGAGGACATACCAGAAAAAGACAACCAAGCAGTTCGTGAGCAGGAAATCATTTAGGCTCTTTTAAGGGTTAGAAAGGAGAAATGAACAATGGTAAATGAGTGCTTTTCCCTTGCTAACATCCAAGGCCAGGGAAATATGGCCAGTGAAATGCAACCAGTGTGTCCATGAAGAAGGGCCAGCCTCACTTATTCAAGCTGGATCAGACGGCCCTGTCTGCTTCACTTTCAAACAAATAACAAGGAGCACACACACTAAATGTGTGTCACACACACTGTCAAGTGTACCATGCACACTAATTTCTAACAAGCCGCACGGGAAAGTCACTGCCCTTCAAATACTTAACGGGATTATTGACCACTAGTAGCCAGGTATGTACGGGAATAGGTTTAGAGTATTCAGTTGACTAAGCCAGCATGTTAATTTCAAAAGCAATCAACCAAAGGGTCGAATCAGGAAAGCGAGACCATTTAAGAGTATGCAGTGGATGGTTTCTAGTGTTTGTTATCAGAGAAAAGTGGCTCCAGTGGAGACAGGCTTACTGAGTGTTCGGTAACTAGGAAACCAATGAGTGACAGGCACTCCCAACTCCTCTCCCTGCGACCAGCTGACCCTAAACACACACCAGCAACTCATGGTGGGAACACTGCCTGCTGTGCTGCCCACTTCTTACAAACAGGACCCTCCATAAACTGGTCAAAACCCATCTTCCAGCCCTGTCTACCCACCTTCATCTCACATGTCTCAATCCTGCACAGGCCAGGCAAGCCGGGAGCAGGCAGTCAAGTGCCTTGACTTGGGTGCGTGAGGCTCCGTCACACGTGGAAGGGGGAGACTGTCTTAAGCCGAGTCCAATGAGCTGACGCTCGAAAACGACTCAGCCCTCCTGCTCAAGGCTCTGTCCACAGGTCTGAGCGCCAAAAAGGTCCATTTCACTACAAATCATCTGAGAAGTTACTGTTTCTTTCATACAGCCTAACCACTGTAACAACGTGCTGATCAAGGTAGCAGCAAGAATGGAAAGCTGCACAGGGGAGATTTTGCTTAGCAGACGGGTCTCCTGGGCTCTACAACCCAGTCCCCAACTAGCGCATTTGAGACCAAAGTAAATGCTTCAATCACCAGCATGGAATGGCGTGATATAGCTGAGATTCAGTGAGCTGGAAATATGATTCTTTTCTCCCTGAGGAAGGTGAACGTGAAGGGTTCAATTAACTACTTCCAGGCACTGTCACCAACTTTCTAGGTATCAGCAGACTTACCACATTTTCCTCCTAAAAATCTGAGATGTCTCCAGGAGGAAAAACCAAGGAAGCAAAAAGAAAGCTCCCCACCAAAGTTTAGATTTCTGCAAATATCGGTATCTTAGCAGATTTGTTCCCTCACCCCAGAATGAAGGTTGAACATAGCGTCCCCATCACGCTCCTAAGAAACACGCCACAGGAGAAAACACAGAAAATGAGGCCTGGCTTTCAAGCTGGGTGCAAGTGAGTTCACATTCAGCCTCCGGCAAGGGAGGCAGCGCCGCCCTGTCCCACGGCCCCAGCAAAGACGCAGAGCACCGCTGGGGGGGCGCCCACTGAGAGCCAAGAACGCCGGCAACATGAACTCTTCATGGGCGGGGGCAACCACATTCACATCCTCCTCAGGACACAGGCCCATTCTGCTGAAGCACAGCCATTCCGTGAATCCCGGAATGCCAACTTTCAATGTCTAAAGGCAAGGTTTACAGCAGTGTTTCCTCAACGGTTCCCCAAAGGACTTCAGGACTGTCCTTCTAGGGGCCCAGTTATACCAGGTCAGCGCTCCCCTAGGACAGCAGTGATCTCCGGGGTTCCTCGCCTGCATCCACTTTATCAGTGATGATCTGTGCACACGTACAGTCACTTCTAGCTGCTGGGAATACAGCTGAGGAGACAAGGTCCCTGCCCTAAAAGAGCATGCATTCTAGTGGGGTGGGGAGGAGAGAAGGAAGGAAAAGAAAGATAAAACATTCCAGACAGTAATAAATGCTATTAAAAACACACACACGAAACCTGCCAGATGACAGAATGAAGGGGGACTATGCTAGATTGGGTTGACCGGGAAGGGCCTCTCTAGGAAGATGACATTTGAGGGGAGACCTGAATGGCATGAAGAAGCCAGCATAGCAAGAGGGGGAGGAGGGGAGGGCATCACGCAGAAGAAACAGCCAATGGGAGAGAAGCACACTTGATGTGTTCCAGGTACAGGCAGCGTCAGTGTGCCCAGGAGGAGGGCAAACGGTGGTAAGTGTGAGCCGTGGCAGGACCAGACCACGAAGGCCGACTGTACATCACACGGATGGAAAGTCACCGCAGGGTTCAAGCAAGCTAGTGACCTCATCCTGATTACATTCTGAATAACTCACCCGGGCCCCGCCCAGGGAGCCGAGGAGTCCACCCGGGAAAAGGTGATGGATGTCCAGGCAAGGAAAACGAAGGATGCTTGGACTCGGGAGGTACCCGTGGAGACGTGCAAAGCAGAACACGTCCTGGAAGGAGAACCGAAGGACCTACAGATGGAGTCCACGTTTGGGTTGAGGGAAAGGGCAGAATCAAGGACACTCCTGAGCCTCTGGCTTGAAGCACTGCTGGGTTTGGATGTCAGCCCTCGTCTTCACTTTCACAAGTATTCTCCAGGCTCTTTCCACCAACAGTGAACTTCAACCCTCACCAGCCACCTTTTAACAGTGGACAGAGAATACTGCACCCCCTGCAAAACTGAAAGGCAGACTTGGGAACTAATACTTATAATCATGCTCCAAAATGAAAGGTAAGTTCCAGCCTAAGGGAGGCCTGACGAAAGTCCAGAAGAAGCTGCCCGAGCTACTCACCCGACTCCGCCCGCGACACCACCCTCTGGACCGGGAGACTCTGCTTCCTGGCTCTGCCCAGGCCCTCCAGACGAAGAGCTGCTCACGGAGCATTTTCAGCTTCCTTTAACCAGGCTTTTAAAAACAGATACTTTTTCTACCCTAAGTTTGTCACCATTTAAAATGTTGTACTGGTTAGTGGTAATTATGTAAATGCAAGCAGCCATGTCTATTTTTAAAAGGGAACCCCATTTTGCATTCTTACATCCTGAAATGTTTAAAATAGCTAGTCCAGTGATGTTTTCACTTTAGTCGAACCGTTTGTGTGGATTTAAATACAGGTTCAGCAGAAACCAAAGCAAGTCACACATTTACTTTCTATTAAACATCTAAATCAGAAGATTAAAAGCCTATTTTACATTTAACAGAAAGAAGCCGTCAAATCAGCAAAGCAACAGCCTCACCGTATTTACTGCCAAGCAGGGCTGAGGTTTGAGAGGTAATCAATTTCGGAAGGGAGGGATGGGTTTCTTTAAACTCTTCAAAAAAGGAAAAATACATGTGAGCAAACCTTTAATTACAGTATCTTTCAAAGAACCTACAAAGCCTTTATTCTTTCCAAACCTAATGCTTTTTAAAGGCAACTCTTGCCCCTTAATTCCACATGAAATATGCAGTATAGCATAATTAAATTTTATTCCACGCTATTTTTGTTGGATTCATGGAAATAAGAGGGTGGTAGCATCTTTTAAAACAAACTTCCCAGCAACTTCACTTTCACAGCGAATGGCTGGTTCTCAAAATTGAATTTAAAATGCAAACCCCACTCCAAAGGCATATTTCAGTCCAGGACAGACAGGTGGACCCAACCTGCAAAGAAACGACTGCCCCCTCCTCCACTCACTAAACTGCGTGTGCCACAAGGTACCTCTGAACACAGATCTCACTTCTCAACATGTAAATACCGGGGCCTTGTTTAGTTCTTCATATGAATCTATCCGGTGGGTAAAGAAAACAGAAAGGAAAAGGACAGGGAAAGAAGCACCCATCTGTGGCAGAAAGACGTGTAATCTAGGTAACTATCTGGGTAACTGGATCATTTGTGGGGAGTGGGCTTGATGTTTTTGATCATTATTGTAACTTACATAACCAAAATCTTAATCTCTTTTCCAATCAGTGTCAGTAAGCTACAACTGGACACAAATCATCTCTCTCTCAGACTGGTGACCCAGGTCACAGGACTCAAAGAAAAAGAAGTGGTAACACACTTGTCGAGTGATCCACAGCAAAGTCCACCAGCCACAGGAAGCCTGGGACCCCATCTAGTCTGACTTTCTGGCATCAGTCCCATGGGAGCCCCCCCGATGGGACAAAATCCTAGTATAGTAAAACATGCATCTCCCCCATAATGTGCACAGGAAGCTAAAGTCTTCACTTTACATTTTGCAAACATATCAATAGGGACCATCTCAGATCAATGGTGACCCAACCTCTCAGTCCAGCCAGACCATCCCATTTGCTCTATAACTTCCTAAAAGGCACCAAACCTAAAGAGGGTAACCAAAACAATGAAAACAAAGATTTATCAAGTGACATCCGACATTGCTGTAAGACAGCAGCGTATCCACCCAGGCTAGAGGCCATTAGAAAAGCCACTGGGGATTTATCCCGGCTGCTGCTCCAGAATTCTGAGCTGCCAGGCTAGAACCGGGCAAGCACCTGGATGCTTTGTCAGCTTAAAACAATTTCTTTAAAAAGATGGTTCTTAATGAGACTGTGAGAACCTCAAGAGATTAAAATGTATCTTAAAATAATAAAATAAAATGTGTCTTAATTCTTACACTTGACTTTGGCTTTGTAGATTCGTCTACTTTATTGATTTTAAAAAAGACCACCGGGCTTCCCTGGTGGCGCAGTGGTTGGGAGTCCGCCTGCCGATGAGGGGGACATGGGTTCGTGCCCCGGTCCAGGAGGATCCCACGTGCCGTGCGTCCGGAGCGGCCTGCGTACTGCCAAAAAAAAAAAAAAAACACCACCCACCAAATTCAGCCAAGTGATCAGTGAGAACTTAACAGCCTGGGAAAAGCTGCCACTACAGCCACCAATGGGTTCCTCTGAACTCATGGTTCCAGAAGGGTTAAAATGAGCTGATAAAAATAGAGACCTAACCAAAGCCAAACAAACAAACGTGACGACAAAATTAAATTTTTAAACCACAGAAACAGGTATTCGAATTTAAAGCATCTACCCCACCATATTTGCAAAGACAATTTTTTGAGACTCATTTTTGTTTTCTGTTCAGATCTAAATGTTTAAATAAGACGTCTGCTAGCTTTTCAAAAAACCTGGCCCATTTATCACTTTTTCGAACTACATCATCTTCCCATTCAAATATCTCAGTGACTCTTGTAGGAAAGATGCTGCTCGTGTCCCTAATGTCAAGGTGTCTCTGCAGTACAGGGTGTACCCAAAGATCACAAACAGGATGCCGCCTCAGAAGAAGCTGCAGTTATACTGGGGCCTGTGGAGGCTCGGTGACGGCACAGACCAGTTATTTCCCCTGAAGGCACAGCATAGGGAGACTCCGTTAAATCAAGCCTAATGTTGCTGATTTCACAATACTCAGTAAGGATCTGGGCTGAAACAAAATACATCAACTGTCAAGTATTGAAGAAGTGTTTTGCATATTAAAAGCACAAATATCACTGGGGTGGAAGTTGGCCAATTTAAACGGGGGAGGAAAGGAGCATTTTCACAGCCACATCCTTGCAGGAGTACCAGGCAGACATGGGCTGGAGGGGCTCAGTCTATATCTGCAGGATGCCTCTACTGAACTTCAACTCCAACTCTTGCTATGTGACCTCAACCAGGGGTGACAAGGCTTTCCCTGCCTCTTTCTCGGGGTTGTTAAGAAACCAAATAACATGTCTGTGAAATCATTTGCTTAACCGTAAAGGCACATAAAATTTGAGTTGCTGATATTCTGGGTTTATATAATAATGCTAATTATAGGTTACTGATATATTAAAACTAGCCAGTGAACTTTTAACTGGGAAACCCAGCAAGTTTCTTCCTGTATTTCTGAATATTAGAAATATTGGGGGATTAGGGGAAGGGGGGGACTGAAAATGCATGTGCTTCTACCTTGACTTAAACTGATGGTGTGAGAAGTAGCCCTGAGACTGCAAAAATGCCCAGGTGAAATAATGACATAAACTGCCTATTTCGTCTTTCCTTTGGTTGCACAGCTCATTAACTGCATAAACAGGGAAACTATTTAGGTGTTAAGATCCTGGAAAATCAAAGAAGGTATTCTGATGTCAAACGGTCACAGACATGGACCAACATAAAAACACAAAGAGGGTTTGGAAGCAAATGCCACATCTACAGCAAAACACAGGTATTCAAGGCCATCATTTCAGCCTTAGCAAAGCAGTGAATTGGCACTTACAGCCTAATTTGATCAAAGTTCACAGGGATTATACATGAAAAGTTATCAGGAAAACTCAACAGTATAAAAGTGAGGCTTGCAGGAAAAACTAGGTAAGGAGTACATGAGAACTCTGTACCATTTTTGCAACTTTGCTGTAAATATAAAACTATTCCAAAATTAAAAGTTCATTTTTCGAAATGATCTGTTAAATTTAAAAAGGGAGGAGAAACTTGCTTTTGAGGAAGAAAAGGAAGCTAACATATTTAATAGCACTCTGTGCAGTTCAATATAAGACTTTTTCACATATCAACTCATTTCAACCTCACAACCATCTCTTGACACAGGTTAGAATCAGCAGCAGCAGTCCTACCTGACATCTAAAGAAACTCATAAAAGAACAATCTTCCCAGGGGATCCCACAGTTTTTCAGAGGTGGAGGTGGGATACAGTTCCTGGTCCGCCTGACCACAAAGCCCAAAGCCCAAAGTGTAACCAGGTCTGGCCAGGGGACCTAAGTGGGAAAGGGGGGGCTGCCCTCTAGGGAAGGTGGAAACGGGACACGGACGTCCACGTAATACTAATCTACTGGGCAGGCTCATCTCAGCCGTACCAGTGAGTCACCCAAAGGCCATCAGTCCAGGAAGTGACATGGTCCCCTTCTTGAGAAGGCAAGTTAAGAGATACATCTAAAAATGGATGTCCTGGTGCCCCGTGGAAAACCTTGACGTTGGTATACCTTCTTACAGCAAGTTCACCTGAAAATGTTTTCAACCCAGAAATCGACCCACAAGCTAAGCTTCTAAAGAAGGCTCCCTGGGTACTTCCCTGATGGCAGCAGTGGTTAAGAATCCACCTGCCAACGCAGGGGACATGGGTCTGAGCCCTGGTCCGGGAAGATCACACATGCCGCAGAGCAACTAAGCCCGTGCACCACACCTACTGGGCCTGCGCTCTAGAGCCCACGTGCCACACCTGCTGAGCCCGGGCGCGACAACAATTAAAGCCCGCGCATCGAGAGCCCATGCTCCGCGACAAGAGAAACCACCACAATAAGAAGCCCACGCACTGCAACGAAGAGTAGCCCCCGCTCGCTGCAACTAGAGAAAGCCCGCATGCAGCAACGAAGACCCAACACAGCCAAAAATAAATAAATAAATAGATTTATAAAAAAATAAATAAATAAAGGAGGCTCCCTGAAAGGCTGTTACTAGTGAACTCAGGGCCACAGCTCCACGGAATAGGAAACTGACAAGCACCACACACGTGAAAAATACAAAATCACAGGTGGGCATAAACCAACCACCATGCAACTTTTCAAAACCCACCAAAAGGAAAGCTCAGAAATAACCAATTATAAGGTGGCTCCCCTTTAGAAGAGCCATCTGAAGGCTCATGGGTCACCCTCTCTGCCTGATGTCCTGTGTGCCACCAGAGGGCACTAACTCATGTAATCGCTCTTGAAATTCTGAAGTCACACATTTTGAACTGCAGGAATGTTGAATGAAAGCTAAATTTCAAATTAATGAAAGGACAAATTTGATATGGGCTTTAAGGACTTGGCAGTCATAAATTTCAATTTAATTCCATAAAACTTAGAAGTACACATATGACGCAGCAGAGTAGGCTAAAAACAGTAAGTTAACCAACTCTTCAGATTTATGAAAATAATGGATTTCAAAATAGAGCTAAGAGTTACACATTTGCTCCTGCATCTTTTGTCACTGGGGCTGTCATTTGTATAACATGTCCCAGCAGCTCTGACATGTGTACACAAAAGAGCACAAAGAAAAACATTTCACTTCTTCGTTGCTTTAAAAAGCCACTCTTCATTGAATTACCAGTGGACATGTACCATAATAAAATTATAGTAGTTTATTATGCATGATTAAAACATGATTTAATCTTTTGTACGAAAATCCCTGTAGAATAAATAGCGAACATTTACCGGTGCTCATTACGCCCTAGGTTGCTATTCTGAGTACATTACACTTATTTAATACAACATCCCTCTGAGAGGCTGTAAAACTCTATTTTAGTAAAAAGTTCAAACTTGCATTTCTTGAAGGCAATAAAGAATTTTTCTTTACATTTGTGTCTTCCACCGATGATTTATTTGTCCACAAGACTATAAATTCAGATTTGTGAGTTCTGCTTCATTAACCCCCTTCTGCAATTATTTCTTCACCCCAGAATTCACACTTCTTACACTTCCATGCGACGATAAGATTACATCAAGAGTTCAGTGATCAGTTTAATGAAAAATGCATTATGCCCTGAAAGGGGTTTTTGTTTTGCTTTGTGGTACATAAAAATCATAAAAATCTTGGCTTTTCACACTTAATTTAAAAGGAACTGAAACATATTTACTGTTTGATCAGAAATGCTGGTTACTTCTCTGTGTGACATACAATGCCAGTTCAATTGGTCCTGCTTTTTCTGCTTTTAGTTGATTCCTTCAGTGTCCAATAAATAACTGAAGTTTACACTGAAATGGACAAAATTGGACCAATAAAATACGCTACACCTGAAAAGAAGTTTCAGTTCTTTAGACAATTCGTCACGAGCTGGTGCCACAAAAATAAACTCACCTTGAGGTAACAGCCCACATCACAGGATACTGTCTCCTTGGTTTTGTTTTTGCGGGAGAGAGAGAGGGAGGGAGGGAGGGAGGGAGGGAGGGAGGGAGGGAGGGAGGGAAGGAAGGAAGGGAGGGAAGGAAGGAAGGGAGGGAAGGAAGGGGGCAAAGAGGGAGGGAGGGAGGGAGGATGGAGGGAGGGAGGGAGGGAGGGAGGAGGGAGGGAGGAGGGAGGGAGGGAGGAGGGAGGGAGGGAGGGAGGGAGGGAGGGAAGGAACAACCTCCTCAAAGAACAACATCTTCAAGAACAACACGGGTATTCCAGCCTACGCCAACACACAAAGAATAAAGATGGAGTCCCTGTCACATTCATGAAGGTAATCTGGAACAAAAGTACTCTGTTACTAATATCTAAATAAATACCTTCAAGTTCCCTCTGTATCTTTGTTAATGCCCATTTGATCTAGGAAATATTTTGGTTTACCTTGTTTACTTGATGCCAAATCTTATTCTCTTAAATGATTAAATATCAAGAAAAGATTTTAATGTCTGCTTATTTTCTACCTCCCTATTTTCTTTTTCTTTTTTTTTTTTGTTTTTTTTTTGCGGTACGCGGGCCTCTCCCGTTGCGGAGCACAGGCTCCAGACATGCAGGCTCAGCGGCCATGGCTCAAGTGGGCCTAGCAGCTCTGCAGCATGTGGGATCTTCCCGGACCGGGGCACGAACCCGTGTCCCCTGCATCGGCAGGCAGACTCTCAACCACCGCGCCACCAGGGAAGCCCATACCTCCCTATTTTATTTTTCAATGTTTCTTTCTAGACTCTCATTAGATGTCTTGATATTAAAATATTCCAGACATGACTCATGTTTTTCTTGCATCTGTTTCTTCATCAGGAGGCATGGATACCATAACATGTAGTAAGTTTTATAATTCATAATTCCAAGTCCTGATGTGCTCTTATGAACACCCTCTACTAGTCTGACAGTCATTTCAATCACAACAAAATTTTTATATTTCTCCCCAAATTTCACTGCTTTATCATTTTTAGAAGTCATGTATAAAAGGCAAATTAAAAGGAAAACGTTCAGGAAGGATGCAGTGCTAGGTGACCCATTGGGCAGCATTTATTTAGACTCCACGCTGTGCAGGCTCTGTCCTACGTGCTGGGGACACAGGGTAGACATGACAGAGGCCCTGCTCTCATGGAGCTTCCGTTCTCCCAGGAGTCAGACCAACAAACAGACCGTTGCTCTTACAAAAATAGCAGCTCGCTAAGGGGACCGAGAGTGGCATCTGGGCATATGGGTGGTCACAAGGCCTCTGTGACCAGGTGGCATGTGGACAGAGACCCCCTCTATCTGAGCTAGGTCAGGCCAGAGATCTCCTTCATAATAACTCTGGATGAAGCAAGACTGG
This sequence comes from Pseudorca crassidens, assembly GCF_039906515.1. NCBI lineage: Eukaryota > Metazoa > Chordata > Mammalia > Artiodactyla > Delphinidae > Pseudorca > Pseudorca crassidens. The sequence continues at coordinate 4,913,825 of NC_090297.1, read as the reverse complement.
GTCACTTTAATCTTTTTAGTAACATTCAGTTCAAATTAATTTCAGGTTTTGAGTACAATTAATTCACTAATAGAATTGTCTTGAAGCCAGATATGGAGCTGGCAGGATGGCAAAGCTCTCCCTACGAATTCTGCCAGCTTTCATTCCAATATGTCAGCCCTCACGGCTCCAGCTCTGTGGATCTCTCTTCTTGCTGCGCCCATGAACAAGTGTGTGGTGAGAGCCTGAAATAAATAAGTGTAAAATGGGTCAAGACCGTCGCTTCTATTTCTGTTTTTAACTGAAGAAAGTTTGCCCCATTTCCAGAGGCAGAGAGAAGAGACCTCTGGGTAAAGGCAAACTAAAGTATATGTTAAACGTATATATACGTATGTATATGTACATGCATATATGTACATATATGTTCCCACACATCTGACTTATTTCTCTACGGTAACTCAAAATTGGTTCTTTTACAGCCGTTCTTTTCGTAATCATTACAGCATAACTCTCATTGGGTTGCAGGTTGTATCTTTAAGAGGCCACAAAACTTTTGTAAAGGATCAAATTAAAAATTAAAGGTTTGAAGATGATCAAGGTTCAGATTCAATTAACATTAATTTTAGAAGGATTTTTTACTGACTATGCACATTCAGTAAACTACTTAAGTTTTTGTTTTGTTTTTTCTAACACAGCACCCCGGGGGAGTCATTATGTACAATCAGCTCTCTAATTCAGATTAACGTGTCTAAGTACACGTTGATATAACAGAACACAATGTTTCGAGAGGCTCCCCTGCTAGAGACTATTAGTTGAAGCACAGGACTAAAAAGGTGAACTTCGTAAACTGAATTCCAAGCACTCCCAATCGTTACTTCCTAGGCCAGTTTCACAGGTTAGAAAAATACAGGATTTCAAAGGATACAGAATAAGGAAACGGACTACCAGTTGCTAATTATGTAAGATCCCAATAATAAGCCATAGGTGATTTCTACAGTCCCCTTAAAATTACCCAAATGCACACTGATGGTGAAGGAAAGCCTCAGATCTGTTTTCTCGAATCTGTCTCTCATTTACAACCCCTTGCTTAGGTACTCTTGGGGGGAAGAGCCATAAAGTGAGTGTTTGGGGTAAGACACTGAACACTGTACCAATGAGTCTTACAGGGCAAGTTGGGAACGCATGGTGTTCTGGGGGGAGTGATGCTGTCTGATTTGTTTTTTGATTTTGGGACTGATTTCCAACCAGTCCTCAAATTGACTGAATATTAGCATGACCACTGAATTCCAATGAATCGAGGTAAGTAAAAAAGAACCATCATATTCAGGCACGTGTCCAATGCTCAGAAGACAGTCGATTTCACAAGCCTTGAAGGCGTCCTAAAAAGGACACATTACAAAAAGAAAAGAGCTTCTTACAAGGGAAGCTCTCATGACATTTCTATCTATTTCCCTAGGTGCTATTCAATTACATAATTAGTTAAGACAGCAGAACAACAGATGGAAGGTTTCAAGGCGATCAAATGTAAATTTTATATATACATATGTGTGTGTGTGTGTGTGTGTGTGTATATATATATATATATTTTTTTTTTACCATAACGTGATTGTCTCTATGGAATCAGACAGCAGTTTCTGACTTGTTTTCTATTGCTCTTTGCCCATCTGCTTTCTGCTACCAAAATTTTAAGATGTGTACCAACAAAAACAGTATCTATTCTCTTCCCTCAAAACAGTTATTAAGTGTACCTCTTTGGCTTGAAGGTACATGACCACAGTGTGTCACCTGCCCCATTCAGCCACCCACAACTACATGCAGATGCTGGGCTGGGTGCTATGGAAAAAGAAATAGGTGAGGCCCAGCACCTGCTCCAGACTCACAGTTTCGTGAATTAAAGATGCCGATAAAGAGAGAAATTACAATACAAGGTGGCAAGGGCCCTCAGAGGGATGGAAAGCAGTGCCCACGGTAAGAGTGAACCAACAGGTCAGGCTGTGCAGAAAGGGTGTGTGGAGAAGTGACAGCTGGGCTGGCCTCTAGAAGGAACTTCTGCGAGATAAAGCAGATCTGGGGAGGAAGGGCCAGGGGAGAGAAAGAAACAGCACGTGTGAGGGACAGAAGTGTCCGGCAGTGGGGGTGAGGTGAGAGGTGGCTGGTGCAGGCGTGCTGGGCTGTGGGCTCTGGTATTTCTCTCCCTGCACCTACATCTACATCCAGAGACGGGGGCATCAGGTTAATGAGTACGTTACTAGTAAGGGCAGATGTAGATGACAGTGCACAGAACCATCCAGAGAGCTGGCGTGCGTGTGGGGTCTCTGCACCCTGAGGAGGCAGGAGGGGCAGGAGCTTGCCTACTGCAGGCCAGACACCTGCCTTGGCTGAGGTTACACCGACTACGTGGTTACAGCTTAAATTTCAGCAGTAAAGTTCTGAAGGAATAAATTACAAATTTAAATGCTACACTCTGGATTTTTTGAGGCTAGACTTATAACAAGAGCACGCTAGCGACCCACGTCTAAATTTTTAAAAAATGAACAGATGTCCAAATGCTCACCTTCCTGGTCTCCTCGACACGCTGACCTTCACTTTCTAAGAAATCAGGATTGTGTGTGTAGCAAATTAAGTAATTACGCTAACGATGATTTTAAAAAGCTAATCCTTTGGTTCTCTAACGTAACGTGTTATAATTTACAAGTGGCATCATAAAATAGCTCTTCTTTTGCTGGGATACATTCCAGTCCATTCGTCATAAAGATGTGTGTGTAAAGGAGTGACTTTATAAGTAAAATACCACTTACTGGGGAGGAAAACCTCAAAACAAACGGCAATTAAGCCATTAACGTTCTTTTAATTTCTTGCTTAACTTCCAGCTTTTGGTATTCATTTCCCCGTCAGATGGAAACATTTGAATTAGAATAGAGTTTAACAAAACTTATATAATGAGTAAGCTTTCATTATTACTAAATTGTGTTTACTGAGTTTTTTCTTTCCTGTGACTACAATGGGCGAGAAGGCCGTCATACTTAAAAGATAAACTTAAAATATAAAAGTGCACAGTCAGGGACCAAGCGGATTCTCTGTGATACTGAGGGCATTACTGAAGTTGGGATGCTGAAAACACAGACTACCAGGTAGACCCCGCTTCCTCGTGATGTCAGCTCACATGGAATCAACAAGCAACGACGCCCTCAACACTAAGTCATCCAGGGGCATATGGTTCACGAATGCTCGGCTCAAAGCGGGCTCCCCCTAATTTGGGGGCTGATAGGACTTTTGAGGACTTGGGGGTTAATCTTAATACAGAAAACAAACTAAAGGGAACCTAAAGTAATTTCAACTTGATAAAGGGACAGAATCAGGGTAGCCATTCACCTTTTCCCCGGGGGGTTCATTATTGGTATGGGAAGTACTAAGAGCCTGTGCTGCTGAGGTATCCTGTCTACTCTTCCCAAACAGTTCATCACTTTCCCTAGCCTACAAGGCTAAAAAATAGCTTTCTGACCTCACCTTCAATGTTGATTAACCTTTAAAGACACACTGTGGATCAAAGCCTATACACACACACACACACACACACACACACACACACACACACGTATGTGAAGTCTTTGCATAATAAAAGGCTGACCACGCCTGCCTTTTAAAAGCATCAGACGGCAGGCAGGTTCTGTATACTCTATTACATGGGACTGCCTCAAAGCTACTAAATGTGGGCTTCTGCAGGGATTCAAACACATTTAGCATTGTTAAATACAATTAATAGAATTTGAGGAATGTGAAGATTATGCCAAATTAAAGATAGGAATCTAAAGGATAAAAGTCAAAACCCCAGTGAAAAGTTGCCATTTGGTGGAGATCCTGCAAAATTACGGCCTTGTGTTCTGATGTTTTCTGTGACTCAGAATTCTTGCCTCAAGCCCCTAATTCCAAGGAGTTACCACTTGGATCTGACTTGAGGCAAGAACAATCCCCCAGAACCTCACAGATGCTTTGAGAAGTGTAACGGGATCAGGGGCAGAAGGGCTCCTTGGTGGGTAGAAAGTTAGAGCAGAGGCCACTGCAGCAGCAACCCTACCAACAGCCCCGGTCTCCCTCTCCTGCCTCTCCGACCCTGCTCGTCTCATCAGGACCATAAGTGGTTTCAGATCCGCACAGACAATCCTTCACAAACCCTGGCCTCCCTGTTCCTTAACCCAATGCCCCCCATACCCTTGGACTGTATTTCCACGATCATTCCCAAGACCTACGCTGTCCAGTATGGTAGCCACAAGCCACACATGGCTATTGAAATGTGCCTGGTCTGAACTAAGATGCTTTGGAAACATAAAATCCATATCAAACGTCAAAGATGTAGTACAGAATAAAGGCAAAATATCTCAACAGTTTTTATATTGATTACATGTTCACATAATACATGGGGCTAAATAAAATATATTATTAAAATTAATTTCGTTTGTTTATACTTTTTAAAAATATGGGTCCTAGAACATTACAAATTACACGTGCGGCTCCATTATATTTCTACTGGACAGCACTGCCCTAGACCTTGATGTTAACCGTAACTGCACCCCTTGGTGATACCAGATTGAAGCATCCCACTCTCTGACTGTCCCTACGCCAACAATTCCATGGCCCCACTCCTCGAGTCCAGCGACCCCAGGGCTTCTTGTTGCCCCTCGTCTCCCTCGTGCTCCACTTTTGCTCCCGGCCAAGCTCAGAGTCCACTGCCCATCGTCACATCAGTGCTCAGCTCCCTTGCCCCTCCCTCCCTTCCCAGCACTTCCCTGGCAAAATCCCCATCCCAGGTTAAATCCAACTCTCTGCCCTCTCCTGGCCCGCACTGGGGCAGCAGCAAATACAACTCCTTGAAAGCACCTGCTCCGCTTCCTCTCCTCCCATTTTTGCTTGAACCAGCTGGAATCGGTGACGTCCTCACCATTTCACTCATCCGGCTCTTATCAAAGTCACCAATGACCTCCACGCTGCCAGATCCAGGGTCAGTTCTCAGCCTGTATCTGACCTGACGTTCAGCAACACTTGAACACGGACGATCACGCCCTCTGCTTGGAGACACGTTCCTTCAGGACACCCCGCTCTCCCGTCTCCTTCCCTGGCGTTCCTTCTCATCCCCTTCGCTTCCTTCTCAGCCCTCCCCTCACCACTGGTGCCTCCCGCGCTCTGCGTCTGAGCCTCTCCAGCCGCCCACACCCACTACGATTTCATCTATCCCAGAGCTCTAAGAGCCTTCGATACGCTGACAACACTGAAGACTGGCTCAAGGCTAGGCCCCTCCTCTGAACTGTGACTGCTTACTGGACACCTCCACGCGGCATCATGACGTTAACACAGCCGAGACCTTTCTCCTCACCCACCTCCCAGCCTGCTGCTCCCACCGTCTTCCCCATCTCGGTGAATGGGAACTGCATTTACAGTTGCTCGGTGCAAAAACCCTGGCATCGCCCCCAACTCCCCATGTCTCTGCAGAGAGCCAATCAGCTCTCCCTTTGAAACACATCCAGCATCTGATCACTTCTTGCTGCTCTGGTCCAAGCCACCCCCGGCCCCTGTCACAGTCTCCTCACTGGTCTCCCTGACTCCATCCCTATCCCCCTAAACCAGGAATCAGCAAACTTTTTCTTAAAGAGCCAGACAGTCAATACTGTAGACTCTGTGGGCCAGATGGTCTCTGCTGCAACGACTCGACTTGGCCGTTGCAGCTTGGAAGCAGCCTCAGACAATACGCAGACAAATGAGCACGGCCCTGTGCGAATAAAACTGGAACTTAAACGGACACTGAAACCTGGACTTCATGTACGTTTCAGGCGCCACAACATACTACTATTCACCTTACTGTTTCAGCCATCTAAAAATGTGAAAAGCATTCTTAGTTTGCTGGCTGCACAGAAACAGGTGGCAGGCTGGACCTGGCGCTCAGGCCTACACAGCACTGCCGGCCCCGGCCCTAGACTACTCTCTGCACTGCATTCAGAGTGATCCTTTTAATCACGTTGTTTTCCTGCTCAAAAGTTCTTGGATGGCTCCCCTTCTCATTCAGTAAAATCAAAGACCTTCCCACGCCCTATAAGGCCCCGCGGGATCTCGCTGCTGACCGCCTCATCTGCTCCTGTCCACTGTGCTCACTCGATGCGACCGTGGCGGCCTCCCTGCTTCTCTTTTGCTATTGCCAAGCCCACATCTACCCTGGGGCCTCTGCCTTTGCTGTTCCCTCTGCTTGGAATACTCTTAGCCCAGATATCTACATGCATCAATGTGTCACTTCCTTCAAATCACCTTAGGAGAGACACCTGCTCCAGCCATGCCAGCCAAAGCAGCACGCGCACGCACACCAACATCCAGGGACCCTTAAAACGGTTTACCTTGCTTCGCTGTTCTGCGTCACACCCACTGTCATATGATGTTTCCTTATGATATTTATTTAGGTAGAAATAAACTGATCAGGCAGTTTTTTAACAGGGAGACAAAATAGCGTAGTGTTTAAGAGCATGAAATCTGGAGGCAGATTACCTGGGTTGGAATGCCAACAGCACCATGTACTAGCTGTGTGACACTGAGCGAGTTATTTTTACCTCTCTGTACCTCAGTTTCCTCCTCTGTGAAATGGGGACAATAACAGCCCCTACCTCCTCAGTGTTCTGAGCGCTGATGAGGTAATAAATGTAACTGGCACATGTAATCACTCAGTTAGTGTTACTTGCTTTTTGTTTATTGTTTACTGACCCTTCCCAGAAAATAGGCTCTTTGTGACAGAAATGGCCTTGATTTGTTTACTGCTTTACTCCGGGCGCCTAGGACAGTGCCTGGTACTAGGCTTTCCATAAATACTTATTAAACGAATGTATAAACCTTTGAATTTAAGTCCCTCTCAAAGAGGGCAGAACACTCCCCCACCCCCAGCACCACACTGATACCAGGAAGGGCAAAGCTTTCTTAAAACCCACCGCAGAAAGAGAAACAAAAACCCTACTATTCCAGGTGTGTTTGCTGATGTTTCTCTCTGTGGAGAAACCTTGAAGTGAGCCATAACCGCCGTGCTCCGAGGAGCACCAGTGTCACTTCGTAAGGGGCCTTCTACGATCTCAAACTGTGCTGCCGCCTCAGAGGTCACGTGCTCAGGTCTCTAACCAGATGGAAGAAGAAACAGATTCCATAGTCAGGTTCAAATTCCCCATGCAAAATGCCAACCCAGTAGCACAGTTCTGTACAGGCCTGACCAAATTTCCTGGATACAAGCACAAAGACTGCTTACTCAAAGTAGCCGACATTTAATTGACTTCTAAAAACAAAGAATATCTCGTCAAATAAAAGTCTTTCCCGGGGGCTTCCCTGGTGGCGCAGTGGTTGAGAGTCCGCCTGCCGATGCAGGGGACACGGGTTCGTGCCCCAGTCCGGGAAGATCCCACATGCCGCCGAGCGGCTGGGCCCGTGAGCCATGGCCCCTGAACCTGCACGTCCAGAGCCTGTGGTCCACAATGGGAGAGGCCACAACAGTGAGAGGCCCGCATACCGGGGGGAAAAAAAAAAAAAAAAGTCTTTCCCAAGCAAAAAGGTGGTAAAAACATTTCCATCCACCCGTCATACACACTCAGTCACTCACAACCATCACAGTACTATGGATTCGGCCGCTCTCCTAAGAGGACTGAGTTTTGATTTATAAATGGTATTAACATGAGCTAAAGTACTTCCGAGTTCTACCGTTCTGGGGACGAGTCTTTAATGTGAAGATACTGATACATATCCTGGTGTCACACGGGCTCTTCTTCCAGTGAGAACCCCCTACTTCCTTTAAAAGAAACAGGAACGATAGGGTCACACACCATTAAGCAAAGCAGACAACTGCCCTTCTGACCCTCTAAGATGTTTCCCTGTGAAATAAGGAACATCTTCAGTATTGGTTCTACCAAGTGGGAAACAAATGAGTGAGATGTAGGTGGTAAAAACACACCTATAGGGCTTCCCTGGTGGCACAGTGGTTAAGAATCCGCCTGCCAATGCAGGGGACACGGGTTTGAGCCCTGGTCCGGGAAGATCCCACATGCCGTGGAGCAACTAAGCCCGTGTGCCACAACTACTGAGCCTGCGCTCTAGAGCCCATGAGCCACAACTACTGAAGCCTGCAATCCACAACTACTGAAGCCCACGCACCTAGAGCCCATGCTCCGCAACAAGAGAAGCCACCGCGATGAGAAGCCCGCACACCGCAACGAAGAGTAACCCCGCTCGCCGCAACTAGAGAAAGCCCGCGCGCAGCAACAAAGACCCAACACAGCCAAAAATAAATAAATAAAATAAATTAAAAAAAACAACACCTATATCCATTAGTAGAGAGTTCAGGTGTATAAGTGCCTCCCTGTGCTGAATGCCAGAAAACCGTGTGCCTGGATAAGTAAAAGACTATGAGGAAGGGTAAGAAATTGGGGGTCAAGGAGGGGATGAACCCCAAGAGGTCAAAGTGAACTGCCTGACCCCTGCCCGCACGGCTCTGGCCTCCTGCTGACAGGGACATAGCGGAGCAAATGGCCAGGGCCACTGGGGGCAGGTTTTTTCCCAGAAATGATAAGACCTGAGATCTGTCTTTTCCTGGTATCCCAGTGATGGTTTCGTTTTTTCATTCTGCAGCTGGCTGGTCACTCAGGTCACCGTGACACAGCACAGAGGACACACATGAGGCAGGCAGCACCCGTCCCATCTCAGTCCTGCACTGCTACACGGGGGCAAGAACCTGAAAAGTCAGGATGATGGCGCGCTAATTTAATACTGTATTTAGCTGATGATCCTAAATAACACTTTGTCAGCTTTTGTGATCTAGCACAAAACCACATGCCTTGTGATATACCAGCTGGGCTCTGGTAATGCCCTTGACTTGAGGCTTAAAAGCTTTGGCTGGGACAGAACTTTGATGTATTGAATTTCCATTTCAAACTGCGATGATTATCCCTGGCTTTGGCATCGCACAGAGTGCTACCAAAATTAGATTATGGCTAGTTAATAAGACTACCTCTCCCCTCTGGTCCACTTCTGGGAGCGCCGCTGCTACCCTCTGCTTTGCTTGTTTGCAAGATCAAAAAGCCATGGCTGTCTAGTTTACAGGATGCGGGGATAAGAACCATCTGCCTGGTCTGGTGTTTCTTTAATTAAAACTTTAATTACAGATGTATCTCTGCACAGATACGTGAAGTCTATCAGCTCCTGTTCTTAATTACCTGTGCTAATGACAGCTGAAAGGAGAGTGAACGTTTGCTGGGTGTCTCCTACGTGCCAGCACTTGTGCCACATGCCGTAAAACATGCCAGAGCAGGTACGAGAAACCCAGAGTCCAACGGCCGCCGACAACTTGCCACCCTCCCTGCCAGTCCTCTTCCCATTGCTACGGAAGAAGGAGAAATGTCCTTCGGGCTTCTCCCAGGGGAAAACGAGGGGCGGAGAGGGGTGAAATACTCCAAAGGATCAATAAGAAGAGAGAGGAGAACTCGGCACCACAGGCTGACTAACATCCACGTTCTGTGCGGGCACATGTGTCTATCACATGGTATATTTCTGAACCCACCTAGAGACACGTGTGGAAAGTGGAAAGTCTGGTCTAAATCCTGTGATTCGGAGGCATGTCACCTGGTGCCACGGTAACCAGGGCCACGGTTTCCCAGGGAGATGGCACCCACAAACGAGCACAAACAGGAGATGCTTCCCCTTCGCTCCTGACTGAGCAACGATCCTGCTGCCGCCTTGGCCTTCAGTCGCCCCCCTGCTGGCGAGGGCAGATTTTCACTGAAGAATGGCAAAAAATAACTTTTCACACTTGGACCATGTTTCTTGGCCTCCTACCGCCTCCAGAGGGGTTAAACGCCATCAGAACTGCCCCCCAAGGGGCCTGCTCAGCGCAGGGGCCCCTCCTACCCACCAGCCTACCCATCAGGGCCGGGTATTTCTCCGTCATCTCCCGAGGCACACAGGTCACCGTGCACGGCCACAGGGCATCCACGCGCCCCAGCGCTGGCTCTGCTCCCCTCCCCGGGCAGCAAGTCTGGACTGGCTGAGGGCCTCCGGGAAGGGCTCCCCCTCTCAGGAATGACTCCTCGTCACCAAAATAGGGGGCCTGACCCATGACCTCAGACCTTCAGCAGCAAATACACTAAAAGCCGGATGCCAGTGCCTCTAGAGGGGTCAAGTCCATCATTGGCCAGCACTCTGTCCTAGTTAGTGACGGCGTTTCTCAAACTGTCATGCCAGATTATCTGAATTTTCAAGATAAAGCACCCAACTTAAGGTTGATGATCACAAACAAAATCTGACAACTTTCAAGGTGACTCAGGGTAGCGCCTTCACCTCTGAAAGATCCCAGGACATACCGAGACGCGTCAACTGCTAGGAACACCTGCGATGTGCCCGGCCCCTTGCAGGATTTCAAGCATTTACAGTCTGATGACAGAAACACTCAGAAGCATCTGGCAGACGATGGAGAAAAAGAGAAACAGAGGAAAGATAAGACAGGGAAGGGTTGGGGAGGAGAGGGAAGGAGGGTTGTAAAAAATAAATGCACGCAAGTAGGGCAGAGAAAAGAAAGTACAAAGGCGAAGGAGAAAGGAGACAGCCCACTGCTTCATTTCGCCCCATAAGCGATCTCAAACCTGGTTTTTGTGATGGTCAGATGCCCACTTCCAGAAGACTACATCCCACCGAAAGGACAGCTGGGACTCTTCCCACAAAATGGCTGCTGGTTGCTGGTGAGTGCACCACCACACTGGCCCACAAAGGCCCACTGTAGCTTACAATGCAGCTAACTATAGAATTAACGGCACTGGCCCGTGTTCTGGATTAGTGATAGCTTTTCCTTACTTACGAGTAACATAAACATCCTGCATCTTTGTGCTCTGATCGATGGTTCTCTGCTAGAACAGGCAGCTCAGAGTCTGGGATGGGGCCAGTGCTCCACATTTTAAAGCTGTACAAGGGATCCTGGACGTGCAGCCAAGAGCAAGGAAGCCGCTGCTACGCAGCCCCTCCAGGCGCCACGCGAACGGCGGGGCCTTCCTGGTGATGCGGGTGGTGGGGTGCTGGAGGCCTCACTAAGTAAGTCTGGGGCACTGACGGCTGAGGGAACACAAATGCATGCAGAGGAGGCCCCTGCAACCAAATGGCAGGATCTCCTGTCAGGGGTGCAGCCAGGTTTGCCGGCAAGCACAAGGCAGCAGGTACCAGAAGGGCAGCTCCTGGATTCAAGTCCCAGTTTTGCAACCTACTAGGGGTGTGACCCTGCACGAGTTTATTTAACCGACCTGAGTGTCGGTGTTCTCAGGTGCAAAACAGGGTTAACGAACACCACCGACCTCATAGATAAATGTATATAATTATGTGGAAACGCTTGGGAATATGTGACACACAGCAGTGACTTTCTTCCCCCTTATTCTACTGAGGATGAAGCAGTGAAGCCTCCTACAGCAAGGTAAAAATCTCTCAACACATAAATGCTTTCTGACTCTGTGAAAGCTCACTAGACAGCTGACTGAAGCTGAGAGAATGAGTAAGTGCTGACTAAGTAAAGGATGGGGTCTCTCCCACGGGTCTTTCCTGTGCCTCCATAGGCAAAAATAGCTAAAACAAAAGAACCTATCAACAAAGGGCCAATAAGCTCTTAATTATCTAAACTTTTCTTCCTAAAAGGTTAGGAGCCCAGATTTAACTTGCAGCACCTGAACTTACATTGTTTGAGAGGTGCCTGATTCCCATAAACTATCCAGTGCCTCTTCCTGTAAGCATGCCTGGGCCTCCAAGACAACAGCAGAATACTAACAGGGACACTCTTTCAAGTTTAGTTTTCTGCAAGGTGTAGGAAATTCCATTTCATGGGAACTCCCACGCTGCCTGGGTTTCTCCTGGCGCGCAGGATCGGGCCCAGATGCCACGGCCACGGCCACACTGCCTGCCGGCCGCTGCTCTAAGTACACACTTCACATGCAGCAGCTCACCTAGGACTCTTCATGACGCTCTGAGCAGGTACTGTTATTATCAACCCCACTTTAAAGAGGAGGAAGCTGCGGCACAGAGGGCTTAGATAACTGTCTCGATCCGACCACCTGCAAAGGGCCGAGGTGGGATGCGACGCGAGGCAGCCTGGCCCCAGCGCCCACGCTCCCGGCCGCTCCCAGAGGATGCACTACAGCAGCCTCTCAGCATGAAGACTGCCGCTGCTGAGCGCACAGCCCTCGCATGAGGTTTACTTTCAAAGGCACCTTTCTTCTGGGTTCCCAGGGTGTCCATCACGCATTTTCATTTATCCTGCCAACAACCCTAAAAAGCAAGCAGGAGACGTACAATATCTACGTTTCACACAGGATAAAACGGAAGTCGAATCAGTGAAATGTTCTACACGTTCCTGTACGTTAAGTGGAGCAACTGATTTCACTGTTTTCAACCCTAACGTGGAAGTCTTTTGAAGTCTTGCTATTTGAGTTTCTGGGTTTTGTGTGTCGCTACCTCACAAGATACCCCTGGCACATCCAGAGACCCGGCTGGTCCAAAGCAGGTTTTCTGACTCTCAGCCTAGGGTTTTCTCACTGAATCATGCTCACAGAAACTACATCCGTGTGGCTTACAACTCACCAGAATTCCTAAATACTAACCAAATAAGCACTGCTCACTGAAAATAGGTAACGAATGTGTCCGTATACCAGCTCTCTTCGACGTAACTGCAAAATAAAATTATCACAATAAAAACATTTCTCTTGGGTGCCTATTAACGTCTCCTTAGCTCCTACTGGACTTATGAATAAAGTATTTGACTGTCTCTAGAGGACCTAGGAGCCTTCAGGGAGATGTCAAGAGGCCCTGATTCTGTCAACAGGGAGCTTGTGACTCTCATCAGCTAGCTCCCCCTCAGGGGTCGGGCAGGTATAGGGCTGCTTAAGCAAGAGGAGTGCAGAAGACCGCCACTCACAGCCCCTTTCAGCCCTGCGACGCCTGTTCAATAAACTCCAAGCTACACATTCTTCTTCTGGTGCTAGAAGGATACGGAATACATTCCTATGCAACTCTGAAAGCATTATCATAAAAAAAAAAAAAAAACACCTTAAGATGCAAGGTTGGATAAATAAATGCTCCTAGCTTCTGGAACATTCATTCCATGTGCTTTCTGGCTTTGTAATCATGGAACGTTTTACCTACTCATACTTCTCAGCTCTGATATTTTGCAATTCTGTGAAAAGATACCCAACAGGCCAAAGGCAATTTCCCAGGGATGTAAGTGTAACAGACAAAGACGAGCTAGTAAGCCTGAAGAAGTGTTCCTAAGAGTTCCAATCTCCACTGAGCAGCTCACTACACCTAATTTTAATTTGTGGTTCTAATGAATGACATAAACTTTTATAGGTATCAACAAAGCTCAGAGAGGACTTAAATCCATTTCAGTGCTCGTTTAGCAGCTTCAGCTGTGTGCAATTAAAGCATCAGCATTAAATGTTGGAGAATAAAATAATGAGACACTTAAAAAATAATCTGTGCTTCAGCAGGCCATGCTAGGAGATTTCACATGATTTTTTTTTTTTTTTAAAGAACATGAATTCTCAGGAATATCTTGTCAGTTCCAAGAATTAACTCAAGTTTCATTTTTTAGATTTCAGTTTTTTTGCTTTTGAATAAGAATTTTTTGAAAAGTGGAATACAATTAAAAATGCATTGTCTGAAAAACAGTCATGAAACAGCATATGGCATAAAGCAATCTGGTATATGGACCATCACAGCTGACTGACCAGGTTTCAGCAGAGACAAAAGGCCACTTTTGATCAGGTTAAAAATGTTGCTCGTTCTTAACTTATACCTCAAATAAAGAATAAAATACTGAAGGAGGGGGAAAGGTGAATTTTGGAAATGAGACAACTTTCTTATCTTCCAGTCCGTACATGGAATTAAAGGGCTAAACTTTTCCTCCCACAAACACTTGAAAATATAAAACATAATGTGAGATTGTAGAATGTGGCAGCTGAGACCAGTAAGTTCAAGTTGCCACTATTTCTGAAAGATGAGTTAATCTGCAAAGGAAGGGGTGTGTGGTGGTGGTGAGGGGGTGTGTGGTGATGGTGAGGGTGTGTGTGTGAGAAGGGGCGGGGCAGGGGCATGGGGGGGCGGGGGGGCTCTGGGCGTCCGCTGTGTATGCAAGTTATGTGTGAACACCAAGTTCATTTGGCTACTGCAAAACATGAATAGAAGAGGAAATATACTGCATGGGGAAATGCACTCATTAAACTTAAATTTTAAAAGGATGAAAACACAGATTACACTTTATTTTTAAAACTGAAATGAATTTTAATACAGAAAATGAAGACAGCATTTTGCAAATTTATCGCTCAAAGGGGTATCTCTATTTGAGGAAATCAGCGTGTTACACTTTGAGAGATGAAATGTTACAGCTTGTACACCAAAATCAAAAAATGAAATTAAATTAAAAAATGAAATGGTTACCAAGGTAATGCAGGTCAGGGGATCAAAGGTGAAGGGTCACACATTATTAAAAAGAAATCCAAAAGGACGGCTGCATCATGATCTCTGCAAAACAAAGGAGCTCCAGTAAGTAAAACTAATATCTCCGAGAATTTAAAATCAAGTTCTTGAAAAGAAGACTCCCCTGTAATTGAACACAGTCATTCCTGATTCCGTGTAGAGCCATTTTTATTTAGGTACAACACCAAATTTTAATTACCTTTTTGTAAAAATTTAACCATTCAATCATATTAAAACCCCAAATATCCCCCATTATAAGTGACTAAGAAGTGCTGACAATTCCACTGGACCCCACACCCTGTTTTCTGGAAATGACAGTGTTTGTTAAGTTGCCAACATATCAGAAATCTAATTTGGTCACAGCGTGGTGAGTTTTTTTCCTCTCCTCAAGGAATGAGTTCCAAAATTGAGGTTTTGCAAATTTGTTTCATTTGAAGTAGCTGCATAAAATTTCCATTATTGGAACATTTAGTATAACAATGTTCTAGAAGACAGCAATAAAGTGATACATGATAAAATAAACTGTGTAACTATATCTATTAAGATCTGTTCTCACATTCAACTCTCACTGCGGGACGGGGTTGGTGCGGGGGGGGGACGACATTTTAAGCAAAATAACTTGCTGTCTCCACTGGAATTACACAGAATTAATAGAAGCTTGACACCAGCAATATCTTAACAACAGAAAAAGAGTATATGACAGTTTAGGCCTCAATTTCCTGTTATTATTTACTCATCTCCCTCATTAACAAACCAAAAAGGACATTAATAAACCTTAAAAGGACAGAAAGGGCTAAGGTTTTGTTTTGCATCATGTGGCCACCACGGATATCATGACAAACATACTTATTAACTTTGCGGCAACAGCAAGCATAACGATTAGGAGTTACGGTAAATAATTTCCATATTCCTTTCACTAGTAAATAAAATGACTACTATTAGTGATCTTTAGTCTCATCTCTGAAACTAAACTTGAGCAGGCTACACTGTCCTGATTTCAGGATCCAAATTCCTTACTTGTTGCTGGACAGGCAACAATAGAAATAACGCCTCTCCATCTACGAGGGTAAACGAGAGCACCACTAGCCAAAAAGAACTTTAAGTACCATTCGTTCTTCCAGTCTCCTAGCTTAGTTTCAATCTTACAATATCTAACATTTGAGTTTACCCTGATAAAATCAAATTCCCCAAATACTTCCATATTAAAATATAGACAACTGCCCCAAAGGATTTTATTAAGAGGAACAGAATACTCTTTCTGGTGGCTTAGAGCAATCAATAAATAAACTCTATAAAGATTTTGTTCCCCCGATTAGGTTTTGTTAAAAAATAACTTGCAGAGCTTCATGCACTAGACACAAGTGTGTTAGCGCCTCAAGGCCACATTTCTAAAAAACGACTTTCTTTTTAAGTTCCAGAGCTACTCAAAAGTAAACTAGCATTTCATTTATCTGGGATGCTCATCTCATGTAAAGTCTGTCACATACGTATTTGTTGCTGGGAGGCATGCAAGCAATTTTGAACACTATAGAAGGAATCGATACCCCATCAAAACAAGGCATATGTTGTTTTAGTAACTGTTATTCAGACCACTTTAGCACGTTTGTAAGAAAAGGCAAGAAGCCAGCAAGTATACCATTAGCCAAGTTTTGTTTTATTAAAATATTTCCTATTAAAAATGAGAAAAAGTATATTCAGATCAAATATATGTACCCCTTCATTATCAAAACACATGTATTTATTAAAAAACTTCTGGACAACAAGAGGAGAATACTTATAGATGCTTCTCGAAATTCTAAATCATTTCTAAAATTCACCGACTCAGAAAAAAAATGTGTTAGCCCAAATTTTCTACTAGCTTAAGCCCTGCCAAAAGTTGCACACACCAGCCTATGCCAACATGATGTGATCCCCAAATAGAAGGAAGTGCTCTTTGAGGACCTGAAAGCATTACAACCAACGAAATTCCCACAAATAATTTCACGGAAATGAATATAATCTAAGTAATAAACACAAAACAAACAGAACACTCCCCACCTAGGCACTTAGGAGTTCCAACAATTTGAATAAATTTGTGCCAGTAATGGTAACATTTTAGGTGATTTAAGAAAATCTGTAATATGAAGGATTTCAGCTAATGTTTTCAAATGTGTTTGCTATTTGGGGTGGAAGAAGGGAAGGGCTACCAGGAAGGAGTTTACCACGTCCCTACTATTCAAGGATCCTAGAATATAATTTAATAAGTAATAAGAGGGCTAGAAACAGCCAGGGGCCAGCACAACTGGGGAGCACGGATTCAGCCGCAACAACAAAGAGCTGAGGCCAGAGCCCCTTCGTGGAGGCAGGTATCTGGGACACACATCCTTCTTCCCACAGAAACAGTCTGACACCTGCCTACTTAACCGGAAGTCTGTTGAAGCAACAGTTCTGCTCCAAATTCTAGAGGCTATGGGACCTGAGGAGCTTGTTGCTTTTTCCCGAAGGGCTGGCCCAAGCTGAAATGTAGGAAACAGAACATTCTACTAGCCCCATTCCTGGGCCCCAGACAGAGTGCCTCAAGGACTACGAATGAACGGGATTCATACATACCAATACATGCAAAGATTCAGGGTGTAGGCGGAGGGGGGTTCTTTAACCCAAAACAAATCCTAAGTGGCAGAACTAGCACTTTTACATCAAGGGGTAGAGAAGGAGAGTCCTCTTCAAATGACAAGCAGTAACTGAACTAAACAGGGAATGCTCAAAAACCCTACTAACTCCTAAAACCTTAGGAGCATAACTAGTATACCCTACCCTCAAGCTAAAACCGGAAAGAAAACTGTACCACAGCACTGGTGAGTTATGTTACTGAAATAAGAGACACACCAAGTTTCACTTTCACAAGACCAACAAGTCACTGGAGTTCTAGCAAAGAAGACTTTGCCAGGGAAATTCTCACCCATATTATGCTCTCACTTCCTGACAACTTTTTGTAGGGATATGTTTTCCAACATGCTCAATTTGTACTCTAAGTTTTTGGGGGGTTGTTTTTTGCGCTTTTTGCTTTGGTTTGGTGTTTTTTGTTTATGGTCGTTGGTTTTTGGGTTTGGGTTTTTTTTTATTTTGGGCCAAGGACCAGCCAGCATTTATAAGCAAAGAGAATTGGTTCATTTCTCAACTAAGCAGACATAGAACAAAGAACGTCATTTCTAATACGGTTAAATCATGACAGAAATGCTGCCATTCTCACCTCAAGCATATTACTTTCAAAACACAAAGAAGAACCAGAAAGAAATAAAAAAATAAAGAGCCAAGAAAATTCAGAGAGTCAGAGAAGCTACGAGACAGTTGAAGAAACCCATTAAAATAGAGCCCTATATATTTTACTAATTCTTTACAAAATGGCTATTAACTCAACAATATAATGCTCTCTGAAGCAGAAACTAATCTCATCAAGTGTATTCAGAGAGTTAAGGGAGAAATGTCCAGCCAAAAGTTTATTATAGTGATGAGGCAGAAAAAAATTTTAATCTATAAACATAAATAAATAAATCACCAAAAAAAATAAAAATAAAATAAAATAAAAATAAATAAATCACCAAAACGTCACTCAATACAACAGGTAATTCACTAGAATAAAATGCACTTGAGCAAGTATATCCTTCTGTTAAGTGGGGACTATATTTCTTTTACCCTTTCATGTTAGAATTTGTTAGTTTCTTCAGCATATTAGAAATACTGCCTGGCTGAAAAACCAAGAAAATAAAAGCATTTGGTCTCCATGTTTGTGGCTCCTCCAAGTGGGGCCCAGGGCAGCACAGCCAGCACGAGGTACCCCGTCCCTGACCCCCTTCCCACAACAGACACCAGCTCTGCCATTTTTTTCAACCTTTCTGAAAATATATTTCCTCTGTCAAGCTTCTCAAAGACAGTCTGTTCTAAAATATGTGCCTGTTTCTCAAAACATTTTATAAATGATACAGCAACATACACCTACAATCAATCATCATATTATTTCCACCACAATCCTCAAAAAGAAAACAAAAGCTAAAACTACAAGTTAAATACCTTTCTACCTAGGACTTTATCCTCAACAATATAATTTTTTCCCTAATAGCTTCAAAGATTTCACAAAAGGAGAAAGCAAGTGGGAGGAAGGGGCTGCCATGAGCACAAGGGAACCCTTAAGAGTGATGGATACACTCATTCTGGTGGAATGGTGATGGCCATGGGGTGTGTGCATGTGCACACTTCTCAAAAGTATGTGCAATTTATTATATGCCAATTATACCTCAAAAAAGCTATTTAAGAATGGGGTCAGAGACTGAAAAACTCTAAATTCACCAAGCATTGGGCAGAGTACTCAAGCACTGTGTAGAAGGCCTCAGGAGTGGAGAAAAAATTAGCCTTAGACTGAGCACTACTGCAGACCCACCTAACAAAGCAAAACCTTAAGGTTCAAACTGCTTAAAAGTAACTTAGTTGCATCCCAGAACAAAGTTCAAGAAGAATTAAAGGGTCCTGCTCTCTTAAATCTTGTCTGTCAATCTCCCACCTTTTAATCAGATATGGTTGGGTTTTAGTGAACCATCCTGCTGTTTTCTATTTATTTCCTGTGTTCTTTGTTCCTTT
This sequence comes from Pseudorca crassidens, assembly GCF_039906515.1. NCBI lineage: Eukaryota > Metazoa > Chordata > Mammalia > Artiodactyla > Delphinidae > Pseudorca > Pseudorca crassidens. The sequence continues at coordinate 4,894,727 of NC_090297.1, read as the reverse complement.
GCTCTTCCTTTCTGCCTTCTTTTGGATTAATCAAGTATTTTTAGTTAAAAAAAAATTTTTTTAAAGAATGGGGGGCGGTCAAAAGGCAGGGACTTTGCCCTCTCCCTGCACACTTTAAACCACACAGCCATGCTGTAGCCACCATGCAGAAGAAGCCAAGAGTCACAGGGGAGACAGTGGGAGCCACCTTCCAAGCCACTGAACCAACCAATTCTGGAACCACCTGGTTCTGGTCTTCTTAGGTGAAATAATAAAAGTAATCTCACTGTTTAAAATAAATGTATATAGCACAGGGAGATCAGCTCAGTGCTTTGTGACGACCTAGAGGGGTGGGAGGGAGGCTCAAGAGGGAGGGGATATGGGGATATATGTATGCATATAGCTGATTCACTGTTGTACAGCAGAAATTGACACAACATTGTAAAGCAATTATACTCCAATAAAGCTGTATAGATAAAAATAAATAAATAAAAACTGGGCAAAGAAACTGGAAAAAAAAATTTTTAAGTGTGTATGTATATATATTTTTAAAAAATTTAATAAAATAAAATAAATGCATAAATACATAAATATTATAAATTTAAAACATTTGATACTGACTACTAGCTTTCATATTAGCCGCAAACCTGAAATTACCATAGTTTCTAAACTGAAAATCAAGGCACAGTATGACAGTTTCTCTAAGAGACTTGAAAAATCAGCTTTAGACACACTCCTAGCTTTGCAAATGATATGCAAATTCACCAAATATTCTTAAATTTCTTCCTCAGATTTAGCATTTATATTATGTCAACTCTACCACAACTGAGACCCGTTCCTTTCAGGTACTATCCCCACTAGGGAAAAAGAATAATACAATACATGCCAAATTTCCCCAAACACAAATTTATAAGAAATAAAACAAAAGCGAAACAGACCCACCCACTGCTGACTTTATTTCTACATGACCTGTTTTTAAGTTTACTAACCTACAACGCAGTGCTTACTTTAATTGCTCTACTGGCTTCCTACAGTGACAGTCAGAACGATTAGACTCCAACATTTCCCACTTCCTCTAGTCATTGATTCTCAAGCTTCAGATGAATAAGAATCCCCTATTTAAACCAAGTCATTTGTAAAAATAGTTCTCAAGTCCTTCCCCTAAGAGATTACAGTTTAGTACATCAAAAGAGGAGCTAAACAATCTGCATTAGTAAAACCCCAGGTGAGTCTGACTAGAACAGTCCACAATCCTCACTTTAAGAAAAACTGCCCAGGACTTCCCTGGTGGCACAGTGGTTAAGAATCCACCTGCCAATGCAGAGGACACGGGTTCAAGCTCTGGTCCAGGAAGATCCCACATGCCACGGAGCAACTAAGCCCATGCACCACAACTACTGAGCCTGTGCTCTAGAACCCACGAGCTACAACTACTGAGCCCACACACCACAACTACTTAAGCCCGCACGCCTAGAACCCTCGAGCCACAACTACTGAAGCCCGCGCCTAGAGCCCATGCTCCGCAACAAGAGAAGCCACCGCAATGAGAAGCCCGCGCACCACAACAAAGAGTAGCCCCCCTCACCACAACTAGAGAAAGCCTGCGCGCAGCAATGAAGACCCAAAGCAGCCAAAAATAATTTTATTTATTTACAAAAATATTTAATGTTTTATTTATTTATTTACTTTAAAGAAGAGAAAAGAAAAACTGCCCAGGTGGGTCCACCCCATCCTCCAGTCTCCACACACACCCGCCTCCTGCAGACATCCAGGCACAGATGTCAGAACTGCCAAAGGGTAAAGAAACAAATTCCAGCTGCTATCAGCTTAAGGTGGCCCTTAAGTTTTTAAATGCCAATGGATGCCTAAAAAGTCTCTAAAACCCCAAAGAATAAAGCTATACTGAAAGATAGGGTAGCTATACAAGATACAGGGAGTTCTTTTCCAATTAGAACCAATTCTAGGTTCCAGTAATAGCTCTACCACTTACTACTTCTATGACCTTGGACAAATTATTTAGTTTTTTTAACTAAGTCACATTTTCTTCATTTATAACATGAAGATAACAACACCCCTACCTTATGGGGTTGCTATGAGTATTAATGAAAATAAGTAATATAAACTGAGTAGCATGGTGCTTAGGACTTAAAAAGCAATAAACATAAAGATGTGGCAAATATATACAATGGAATATTACTCAGCCATAAAAACAAACGAAATTGAGTTATCTGTAGTGAGGTGGATGGACCTAGAGTCTGTCACATAGAGTGAAGTAAGTCAGAAAGAGAAAGACAAATACCGTATGCTAACACATATATATGGAATCTAAAAAAAAAAAGAAAGAAAAAATGGTTCTGATGAACCTAGGGGCAGGACAGGAATAAAGACGCAGATGTAAAGAATGGAACTGAGGACGTGGGGAGGAGGAAGGGACGAAGTGAGAGAGTGGCACTGACATATACACACTACCAAATGTAAAACAGATAGCTAGTGGGAAGCAGCCGCCTAGCACAGGGAGATCAGCTTGGTGCTTTGTGACCACCTAGAGGGGTGGGATAGGGAGGGTGGGAGGGAGACACAAGAGGGAGGGGATGTGGGGATATATGTATACATATAGCTGATTCACTTTGCTATACAGCAGCAACTAACACAACAATGTAAAGCAATTTACTCCAATAAAGATGTTTTTTTAAAAAAAGCAATAAACACTGGCTCTGTGATTACTATTATGATGCTGATCATCTTGCATTCTTTTGCTTATCTGATTCTTTCCAAGGTTTACAAGAGGGATACTGCTATCCCCATTTTTTCAGATGAGCAACGGTTAAGGTTCAAGACATAAATCTTAAAAATGTCAGAGCTAGAATTGAAACTCCATCTGTCCAGGTCTGTCCTACTCCACGGCTCTGGCCCTGACAGGTATGGAAGGTGTTCCGCCAACCCTGACAGCCTCCCATGTCCGTGCTCTGCACAGGGCTCTGCACACTGAGGTTCCCAATCATGTTTGGGGAATAAGGCAATGAATGAATAGTAAGGTCCTCAGGGGCAGCAGAGGGGAATGTACTCTTCTACATACACTACCGTACCTATCCCACCGCCCCTTACACAATGAATTTAGAAGGATACATGTGGGACTTCAATCAGGGGAACCACAGATATAAATTCAAGAACTTGCACACAAAAAAAGGAAGAGTAATGATTTTCCACTCTGCAGTTCTACTCACTAATTTAACTTAAAGACAAACTCATTCGTTCAACAAATGTATATTGAGCACCTAACCATGGGGCAGGCTCGGTTACCAGGTGCCCGGGACGTGTGATGAACAGCAGAGAAGACGTCCCAGCTTTGTCTATCTTAGCCACTGAGGCGAGGATTCAGACACAGAACAAGTCATTTCAAGCACCATGAGCAGAGTGCAGGATGCTACGGAAATACACAGCAAGGGTACCTCATCAATTCTGCTAGGGGGTCAGGCAATTTTCCCTGGGGAAATAATGTTTAGCTGAGATCTGGAAGATGACATGGTGGAGAGGGACCATATTCTAAGAAGAAGAAAAAACGACACGTAAAAGGCAACGTGGGAGGAAGAACATGAGTGTAGAAGGAACTCGGGGGGAGAACAGAGAACAAGGGGAGAGAGGCCAGGCAGGAGGCCGGAGGGGTGACAGACAAGATTACACAGGCCTTGAGGACCATGTTGAGAAGTTGGACGGTATCTTAAGTATACGATGGAAAATTATTCAAGGGATTGAGAAATGGGGTACCATAATCCAACTGGCATTTTTAAAAAACCACTCTGGCATCTGGGTGGACACTGGGTTGGGAGGGGGCAAGGGTGCAAGTAGGGACAGGGGCCAGGAGATCTCTAGAAGCTGTCTGGGCACAGGTAATTGTGGCCTGGACTGGAGAGGTGGCTGTAAAGAGTGATTTAGACTGGAAATTTATTTGGAAATAGAGCTAGTAGTCTTGGATTCAATACATAAAAGATGAAGGAGGTGTCAAAAATGACCTCAGAGGAGCGACAGCGATGCAAGATGGCAGCCACCACAGGCTCGGACAATTTATGAAAACCAAATATACAGCCTTAAAATAGAATGTGGACCTAAATACCCAGAAGCACCCCCCTGTGTAAGATCTGTAACAAAAATTAGTATGAATGGAGTTAATAGTTCTAACGGAGTGGTGGTATCAGTGCTAGCATACCAAGAGCCATACCAGTGCTAGCATAATGGCAGAATTCATATAGCATCAAAGTTGTCCTGCAAGAGCTTCGGCTCCTAATGATGTCTAAAGAAAATATGAAACTCCCTCAGCCTCCTGATGGACAGTGTTACAGCAATTAATCGAAAAGAAAAACCACAGGCCCTCCCCTACCCCCCATTCGATTTAAGCAGTCTTCGTTTTCCACGGTAGTAAATTTTCTAGATACGTCCTGTAGACTCAAAGTACTGAAAAGGAAGCTCCCATTCAAAGGCAGTTTATCTTAAGATACTGTAAACGATACTAATTTTTTGTCCATTTGAAATATATAAGTTGTGCTGTAACAAAAAAAGAAAAAATGACCTCTGAGAGGAAAAAAATAGTAACTCTAGATTGGAGAAAACTGATAAGCACTGCCTCAGCCAGGTGATGGAGGTTAAGAGCATCACAGTGAGAAGTCTTGTTGATAGCAGGCACCCCTGATAAGATGAGACGAGAAGGGCTCTGCACCTTCAAGGTCTTCCTTCCCAAAACCCATAATCCCAGCCTAATCACAAGCAAAACAGCATACGAACCCAAACTGAAGGACATCAACAAATACCTGATCTGTCAAGGTCACCAAAAACAAGGGAAGTCTGAGAAACTGTCACAGTCCAGAGGAGCCTGAGGACACATGATGACTAAATGTCAGGTGGCCTCCTGGAGCAGAAAAGGACATCAGGGGAAAACTAAGGAAATATGAAGAATGTGTGGAGTTTAGCTTATAATCCTATATCAGTACTGGTTACTGGCTGGGATGAACGTACCACCCTAATGTTATTAGGGGACACTGGGTGTGTGGTACACAGGAACTCTGTAATATTCTTGCAACTTTCCTGTAAATCTAAAACTACTCTAAATGTAAAAGTTTATCTTAAAACTGGCCCCCTGGTCTGACTTAAGCACCTGGGAGGTGCCCTTTATTGAGACAGGAGAGACAGACGGGAAGACCACAAGCTCATTTCAGACACATGAAACAGGACAAGATCCTGCACTGGAGGAATCAGATACCAGGTGGGCAGCTCTGGTGGGGCCCTCGGCAGAGAGAGCTGAGCTCAAAACAAATGCAGGAGCCCTCGGCAGGCTGAAACTATGGGAGTGGGCAGGGTCACTGAGAGCAAAAGTGGGTATCAGGAGGTGAAGGGCCTCGGCTGCTTCCTGAGAAATATCCACGTTTACCAGTCACACAAGAAGAAGGTCTAGCCTCAAGCCCTGAGGAAATCCCACCTTAGGTGCTGGTAGAAGAGAGCAAGATGGAACGTCCAACATGGGGGAGAAGAACCCAGGGGTGCATATACCAACCCAGAGGCCAAGGGAAAAGCACGGTCAACCTGTGTGAATATGTCTGAGAAATCAAGTAAGCCCTGGAAAATGCTCCTTATCTTTAACAATTCTGAGATCACTAGTGATCTATGAAAGAGCTTTCAGAAGAAGAATGGGAATTAAATTCAGACTGGAATAGCTGACCAAGAGGTGAAAAAATGAGGAAAAACTAACTCTTACAAGAAGTCTGGCTCTCAGGTTTGCACGCCCATGGTCACAGCAACATTACTCACAACACCTAAAGGCGGAGACAACCTAGGCGTCTATCGATGGATGAATGGATAAACAGTGTGGTATATACATAATGAAATATTATTCAGCCTTTAAAAAGGAAGGAACTGACATGTGGATGAATCTTGAGGACATTATGCTAAGAGAAATAAGCCAGTCACAAAAAGACAAACGCTGTACAATCCCACTTATATGAGGCACTTAGAGTTATCACATTCAGAGAGACAGGAAGTAGCAAGGTGTCTGCCAGGGCTGGAGGGAGAAGGGAACAGGGAGTTAGTTGCACAACAGTGTGAATTTATTTAATGCCAAGGAACTGTATACTTTAAAATGGTTAAGATGGTAAATTTTACGTTATATACGTCTTAGCACAATTAAAACTTTTTAAAAAGAAGTCTGAGTCTCAGAATGTTAAATTCATATCAAGCTATAATGATTTACAATGAAAAATATTTGAAGCTGGATACTTTAACCTAGATCAGCACTTTCCAAACGCATCCCTAATGATGCGCATCACAACACACACAAGTCACAGATGTTGATCCCCTCATGCTCTGCAAGGGGGCCTGGGCCACCCACACCCCAGACCAGCGGTCTCTGATCTCAAGAGTACTCATCCATTAATCCCATATGCCTTATAAATACTTTTATTTTTGATGTGTTCTAAGATGTGAGAAAAGCTGAGAAACAATGGCTAAAGAAATGAAAATTACAGATTATTTCAATTCTATTTTCAGTGGCAAGAAAAGCTGCTTTAAATTAGTTTTCTTCATCAACCCACAACTTCTGCTGCCAAAAGGAAAAAAAAAAAAAAAAGAAAGATTGTCACCTCAACTTAGAGAAACAAATGAACCTCTACTACAAAGCCACACCTCACTTCTGCTAGATTTTTAAGGATAGAATAGGAGCAACAATTTTCTCTTCACACTACGTCAGATCAACAAAAACTAAATCAATGTGTAAGGGACAAAAAAAGAAAAAGGAAAAAACAATGTGGTACTTGATGCAGGCATAAGAGAAGCAGATCAATGAACAGAGAGCATCCAGATACAAAACCGTGTATTTGTGGAAATTTAGCACAAGGTAAAGGCAACATTTCAAATCAGTAGGAAAGGATCAATGATTCAATAATAAGCATCTATTTGGGGAGAAAAAAGAAATAAGAAGCTCTACCTCACTCTGCCAATATATACAAAATGTCTATGTGTATTAAACATCTAAGGATAAAAATTCAAAACAAAGAAGAAAATCCAGGGAGAATAATTAATAACTGGGGTAAGGAAACCTTTCTTAGGTATGCTGTCAAGGCCAGAAAGAGTCAAAGTTTGAAGGCGTGACTCACAGGACCGACATGAGGACGCAACGAAGACAATTAAGACTGAAATATAGGGCTTCCCTGGTGGCGCAGTGGTTGAGAATCTGCCTGCTAATGCAGGGGACACGGGTTCGAGCCCTGGTCTGGGAGGATCCCACATGCCGCGGAGCAACTAGGCCCGTGAGCCACAAGTACTGAACCTGCGCTCTAGAGCCTGTGCTCCGCAACAAGAGAGGCCGCGATAGTGAGAGGCCTGTGCACCGCGATGAAGAGTGGCCCCCGCTTGCCACAACTAGAGAAAGCCCTTGCACAGAAACGAAGACCCAACACAGCAAAAGTTAATTAATTAATTAATAAACTCCTACCTCCAACATCTAAAAAAAAGAACTGTTTAAAAAAAAAAGACTGAAATATAGGTTTCTAGCCAGGAAAAAATTATACATACACACTTTTTTAAGAAAAACACATAGAAATCAGAAATAAAAAGGGTGAAGAATCTACGAGAAAAAAGAACAAAAGAATGAACAGACAATTCAAAAAAGTAACACACGTGGCCAAAACATAAAACATGTTAAATCTCAGGAGCACACAAAGAAATGCAAATTAAAAGAAGACATAGGGCTTCCCCGGTGGCGCAGTGGTTGAGAGTCCGCCTGCCGATGCAGGGGACACGGGTTCGTGCCCCGGTCCGGGAAGATCCCACATGCCGCAGAGCGGCTGGACCCGTGAGCCATGGCCGCTGAGCCTGCGCGTCCGGAGCCTGTGCTCCACAACGGGAGAGGCCACAACAGTGAGAGGCCCACATACCGCAAAAAAAAATTTTTAAAAAAGACATAATTTTTTCACCCACTGGACTAAGAAAGATTTAAAAAACTGATAATCCCTAGTGTTGGTTAGAGTTTAGGGAGCCGAACATTCTCATATTCAGCTACTGAGAGTACCGATCAGTGCCTCTCTAGAGGGAATATGGCAAATGCTCGTGCTCTTTGGTGAGCAGCTATGTCGGCAGGCCCTAAGAAAATAACTGGAGAGGTGTGCAGAATACTGGGTAAGCAATAAGGGACTGGTTAACAATTTTTATAGAAACTCCATGCTCTGCAAGTTATGTACATCCACCTCCACACATATGCACTGGCATGCAAGATGACCACAACAGATTTTGGCATTGGGAGAAAAACAGAGAAGAGGTATCTGTGATTCCTTGTGGGGGGGGGACCCGTGGAGGGGAGTGACACACACACATACCATACACACACACACCACACACACATACATATACATACATATACACACACATACATACACACACACACCACCGTAAGGCAGTATAATGCTTAAAGCAAGACAGGCTGGAAAAGAACTTCAATATATAAATCAATATATAATTCCAATTTGATTTGATTTTAAAATTACTAAAAACAGTCACCTCTCAATTGGGTAATGCCTGGAAGGATGAGTAGATCTGTAAATTATATTAATACAACTGAGAAACAAAGAGTGGACAAAATTAATGCCATGAAACAAAGCTAACTCAAAGAATTCCAAATATAATTGGATAATTAAATCCTTTCAAAGAAAATATAATTGCAATTTGAATTGGGGATATCAGTACTAATATCCCTACAACATGCAGACCTTCCCTACAATAAATGTTCATCTACAACTAATCTCCTTTGGGTCCCTCAGTGTGGGATAATAGTAAGTATATACTGGTCTCTAGGCCCAGTTCCTGGCAGAGAACTCCTAAAACCCTGGTAATTTCCTAAGTGTTAAGAACATCTTTTGTTCCCATATTTGGTCTTTGACCTGTCCCTGACACAGGGCTCCTGAAACCCTTGTAAATTCAAAGTGATAAAAGCACTAAGAGCATCTTTTGTTCTAGTAAGGCCACCTGTTGGGGGGGGTGGAGGCAGGAGAGGGGGCCCTCCAGCACGGCTCTGGGTGGGGGCTGGTCGCCAGAAAGACCAAGCCACAAAAAGAAGCTTGGAATTTTCAGCCCCGCCCCCCATTCTTCAGAGAGGGAGGAAGGCTGGAAAGGGAATTAATAATTGATCAAGAGGAAGCCTCCATAAAGCCCCAATAGCACCAGATTCAGAAAGCTTCCAGATTGTCGATATGAACACATCCACACTGGGAGAGTGACACACCCCAACTCCACAGGGACAGACACTCCTGCACTCAGGACCCTCCCAAGACCTCGGCCTATGTATCTCTTCGTCTGGGTGTTCATCTCTGCCCTTTAATAAAGTGGTAGTAAGTAAGTACTTCCCTGAGTTCTGTGAGTGACTCTAGCAAATTAATTGAACCCAAGGGAGGGGGTCATGGAACCTCCGGTCAGCAGCACAGGTGACAACCTGGACTTGCTTGCGACTGGCGTCTGAAGCGGGTAAATAGACTTTTTTTCCTACAATGCACTTGGCAACTCATTTTATTTTTATCCTCCCCTTTAGAAATTAAGCTCCCTGCAGACAGGCTTTTTTTTTTGTTTTTTCTATTCCAGGAGTTTAGAAACTGCCTGGCACAGAGACACTCGTGTATTTGTTGGGTTAATGATGGCCTCCTCTCCTCTCTGTGGTCTCTCCCTCCCAGCACAGGTCGCTCACACCTACCAACCTGCTCTAGACGCTGGGCCAGCCTCCAGCCCGGCTCCTCTCGGAGGCGAAGGCACAGAGCCGCTGTTGTCTGCCCTCTGCCACCCTCAGCGCACCCTGCCCTCCAGCCACCCTGCCTCTCCCACTCCTTCAGACGTGCCAGTCTCTTCACCCCAGAGAGCCTTCCCGCAAGCCTGCCTCTGTCCACAACACTCCCCTCCCTGACCACTGATCTCTCTAACCCTCCCGTCCCTCCCGTCACAAGAAGTTCACTTCCTGGGAGTCTTTCCCTGGTTTCTGATCTATGTTAGGTCCTCTGCTCTTGAACAACCTTTCACAACCTTCATTTTGTAAATACATACTTATTCTTACAATTATCTGCTTAATGGCCATTTCCCTTTAAAGGCAAACTGTGTCTTGATGACCACGCTATACGTCCCCAGGGACTGGAACAGTGTCTGAAAAAAGGAGCTCAACTGACCAACTGAATGGCTGGCTGTCCTACTAGACCACAGACTCGGCAAAAGCAAGTTCAACGTCTATTTTGTCCTCTCTTATGTATCTGGTGACAAATACGCTGTCTGGCACAGAGAGAATGTTTAACATTTATTAAATAAATGCTGAACGAATACAGGGGTTAGGGACACCATAATCCTATTCCTGAGGAGAGGAAAAAAAAAAAAACTGCTACCACCTTGACATCCTGTTACACAGAGCCTTCCTTCCGGATGATCTTACTTAGGTGTATTCCTCCACAGCATCCTCCTACAGCCCAGGCGTCTTCACCCACATGTGCAGCATCCCCTTCGCTCAGCTCCTGCCATGCGGGCCGCCTCCCAGGCCTCTGGAGATGGCAGCACACACAGCCCAGCACCCCCCCGCAGCTTCCCCCAGGGCGCCTCCAGTGAGACGTCTCCCCACGAGGCACCTTCCTCCGGCACAGGAGAGTGGCTTATGGCAAGTTCCAGAGGGCGGCTTTCCATCAAGTTCCACCAGTGTGACACCACCACGACCTCTCCGCCTTGCAGTAAGCCTCACATCACAGCCTGCCCTGGGGACGAGGCCTGGGTCTCAGCCTTGGGCAGGGTGGGACTCTTCCTTGGGGGCTCTGCCTCAGCTCTAGAGGATGCAGCTACACTGTACGTCTGCTATTCTTATATCCTTTAGAGTTCTCTTCACTTTTTATGAGCCTATCCCTCATTACTTCCATTCCCTGTTATGGTGAAAAATGTTCATTTCTTTAAAAATTATGTTTTATATCAGCAAAATGAAAAGACAACCTACTGAGTGGGAAAAAATATTTGCAAGTAATATGACTGATAAGGGATTAATACCCCAAATATATAAACAGCTCATACAACTCAACATCAAAAGAACAAACAACCCGATTTTAAATGTTCATATTAGGGCTTCCCTGGTAGCGCAGTGGTTGAGAGTCTGCCTGCCGATGCAGGGGACGAGTGTTCGTGCCCCGGTCCGGGAAGATCCCACATGCCGCGGAGCGCCTGGGCCCCTGAGCCATGGCTGCTGAGCCTGCGCGTCCAGAGCCTGTGCTCCACAACGGGAGAGGCCACAACAGTGAGAGGCCCGCGTACCGCAAAAACATAAAATGTTCATATTAAACATTTTCCTTCAATTTAGTCTTTGTTTTTTTTTTTCTCCTGCTTTGATCCAGACTGATACAGATTTGGAATTAATGTATGTAGTGTAAGGGTCGCATTTCTTTCCCCCTCCCTACATGAGTATCTAACTAACTAAACACATTTATTGAAAAGACTGTTCTTTCTCTGTCATCCTACAGAGCCTCCTGTGCGATAAATCAGGTGTCCAGATACGAATGGATCTGTGTCTGGACTATTTTGCTTGGTTGGTCAACTTGTCTAGCCTTTTACTAAAACCATATTATTTTAATGACTATAGCTTTACAGTAAGTCTTGCTACCCAGTATAGTAAGTCTGCTCAGTTTGTTGTTCTTCAAAATTATTTTGGCCATCCCTGCTGTCTGCACTCCTATGTTAACATCAGTTTGTCAACTCCATCAAGAAAACATCTGCTGGCATTCTGATTAGTACTATACTGAAGGCACAGTTGAATTTGGGAAGAATCAGCATCTTACAACACTGATTCTTCTAATCCATTAACATGGTATATCCATCTATTGATTTAGACCTTTAACTTCTCTCAGTGTTTATTTTTTCCCTGTATAGATGCCTTATATTTCTTTACATTTATTGTGAAAAATCTGACTGTGTATGTTACTACAAATGATATTTTTATTTCACTTTCTATTTGTTGTTGATACACAAAACTGCAATTGTGTCCAGAGTTACTTTGAATCTTGCAACCTTATTTATTAATTACAATAAGTTCCAAGGAGATTTTTTTTTTCTACATACACAATCATGTCATCTACAAAAACAGTTCTATTCATTCCTTTCTGATCCTTGTACCTTTTATTTTTCTTGTCATATTGAACTAGGTAGGGTCTCTAAATAAAATAATAAAGTAGTGGTAATGGTGAAAATAACTTTTTTTTTTTTTTTTTTTGCGGTACACAGGGCTCTCACTGCTGTGGCCTGTCCCGTTGCGGAGCACAGGCTCCGGACGTGCAGGCTCAGCGGCCACGGCTCACAGGCCCAGCCGCTCCGCAGCATGTGGGACCTTCCCAAACCAGGGCACGAACCCGTGTCCCCTGCATCGGCAGGCAGGCTCTCAACCACTGCGCCACCAGGGAAGCCTGAAAATAACTTATTTCTATTCCCAGTCTCAGGAGGAAAACTTTCAACACTTCACCATTAAACATGATGTCTGCTATAGGATTTTTCTAAGTAATCTCTATCAAATTAAGGAATTTACCTTTTACTCATAATGTCTTAAGGGATTTCATTTTGAACAGATGCTGAATTTTACCAAAGGCAATTTTTACATCGATTGACATTATCACATTATTTTTCTGCTTTACCCTATTAACTCAGTGATTTCTACTGATTGATTTTTCAAATAGTAAACCTATCTTTGTAATAAGTCTGATGCTCTGATTTAAATCTTTTGAAATCTGTCAACACTTCCTTTATAGATCAGCAATTTTTATAAATGTTCCATGTGTATATAAAAAGCATGTATAATAGTTATTGGGTGCAGTGTCCTATTTATTTCATATTTCATTTTATTCTGTATTTCATTTTCAATATTTGTTATTTTCAATCTCCTAGGTCTCTCCTACTGTATCTAATCTACTGGCAAACCCACTGTGACCTCAATTAGGTCAAGACTGTTAGGTGTGTTATTGAGATCATCAAGTGATTCTTTGTTTATTCAATCAGTTAATTAAGTGTATTAAGACTTCCCACTATGATTGTGGATGTGTCTATTCTTTGTTAGTTTTGCCAATTTTTCCTTTCTGTATTTTGAGGCCATGTTTTTAGGCACGTACAGATGTAGAACTATTGAATTGAGTATTTTATCATTATGAAATGTCTCTCTTTATCTCTAATAATGCTTTTCTGCCCTAAATTCCACTTTATTAACATAGGTACACCAGTTTTCTTTCGGTTAGTGTTTGAGTGATATGTCTTTTTCTACCATTTTACTTTCCTTCCACTTTTATGCATCCTTGCAAGCAGTACAGAGTTGTGATCCACCTTTTTTTTTTAATCTCTCAATCTTTGTCTTTTAATTGAAATTTTTAGTTCATTTTTATTTATCAATAATATAATTACTGTGCTCGCTTCAGCGGCACATATACTAAAATTGGAACAATACAGAGAAGATTAGCATGGCTCCTGCGCAAGGATGACACGCAAGTTCGTGAAGCGTTCCATATTTTAAAAAATAAATAATAATATAATTACTGATATCCTGAGTGTAAATCTATCATCTTACCATTTGCTTCCTATTATTCCCACAAACTCGATGTTCCTTTTCTGTCTTCTTTTGGATTAATCAAGTCTCCTTGGGCTACTACTACTACTATTACTCCTCCTCCTCCTCCTCCTCTATATTTCCTCTCCATGAGCTAGTAGGTATATATTCTTTTAATGTTCTTTTAATGAATATCCTAGAGATTACAATATGCATCCTTGACTTATCAAAGTCTCAAGTAGATTAATAATTTTACTACTTCCTGGACAATGCAAAGACCACAGGATACTAACCCTATTTACATCCCCACAACTCATATGCTATTATTAAAATTTTTAATTCCATACATATTTTAAACCACACAAGACATTATTATTGTTGTTTCATATATCAACATTCATTTGCATTTACCCTCTCTTTGGTCTTCACCTTTTCCTACATCTTAAAGCTGCCAGCCAGGATCATTTCCCTTCTGCCCAAAGAAGAATCTTTATTAGTACTCCCCTTTAGTGCAGGTCTGGTGTGTATTAATTTTTTCCATTTTGTTGATCTAAAAGGATGATATTTTTGCCTTCCCTTTTGCAGGATGTTTTGCTGGGTATAGAATTCCAGTCTGGCAGTTTACCTTCTTGAAAATACTGTTTACATTTTGAAAATACTGTTCCATTGTCTTCTGACTTCTGTTGCTTGTGTTGAGAAATCAGCTGTCAGCCTTACTGCTCTTTTGAATGTAATACGTAATTTTTCTCTAGGTATTTAAGATTCTCTCATTATCTTTGGTTTTCAGCAATCTTATGTTTCAGTGAAATTTTATTAGAATTTATCTGGTGCAGGGTCTACAGTATTTCTTGATTTGAGAGGCTTGTCTGTTATAGAGAATTCTCAGCCATTATCTCTACAAATATTGCTTCTGTACTATTCCTCCTTCCTTTCCTACTCAGATTTCAATTACACATTGTTAAATATTTTCACTGAATCCCATGTCTCTTAGAATCTTTTATGTATTTCCCATCATTTTTCTCTCCATATTTTATCATTCTGAATATTTATTTTCAATTTATTACTATACAAATCTACTGTTAAACCCAACCATTGAGATCTTAATCTCAATTAATTCAGTTATAGACCTTCAATTCTAGAATTTACGTTTTGTTCTTTTTTTTTTTTTAAGTTCTAGTTCCCCGATTCTTAATCTTATCTTTTATTTCTTTAAACATATTACATACTATGTGATGGTATTTAATTACTCTATTATCTGGATCGCTGACAATCCATTGGCATAGTCTGCTGTTCCTCTTGATTTTCTGTCAAATTGTCCTAAATTCTCATCTAGTGGGTAAGTACCAGACACTGTAAATAAATCTAGAGATCATTTGAGGCTCTGGGTGATGTTATCTTCTTCCAGAAAAAATTCACATTTGGTGCTGTCAAGATCACCTTGATCTAATCAAGGACCGAGGGGATCTGAAATTCAACTTCAGTACTTCTCAGAGATCACTGTTCCCAGGATACAGGCCTTTGGGACTCAAAGCCTAAGGAGTTTTCCAGGGCCCCTTCCTCCCTGACATACCAAACTCCAATTTTTGTCCCCCGCTCTCCAGTTCCTTAAATCTATCAAAATCTCCTCAGTTTTCCAACTTCTCATTTGCTTGCTTCTTCTTGAATCAGCAGATCGATCCTCCAGGGCAAAAGTGGATGCAAATCTGGTCTTGCATCTATGAGCTTCCTTACTTCCCCAGATCTCAAGCCCACAAATCTTCACTGTTTTGTTACCTCTATTACCTTCACACAAATTTTGTTTTAAATTTTGTCCAGCTTCTCTACTTGCAGGAAAGAGGGCCCAACCACTCTGTCTACCATTAGCAAAAATTTCCCCACTCCCATATTTTCTATCTTTGTAGGTTTATATTTTGTGATTCTTTTCTGTCATTTTACCAAAATTTTGGACGGTAGATAAATACATCTTCGATGAGTAACTGCTTAACCTGTTACTCATCACAGCTTAACCAGAAATCTCCAGTCATTCATTTTACTGATAGATCTTTTATATATTAAGGATATTAAACCTCTGTCAAATATGTGACAAATACTTCTCCTAGTTTCCCATTTACATTTTAATTTTAGCACATAGAAATGGTGAGTTTATATGTAGTCCAGTTTATCCATCTTCTCCTTTGTAATTCTGATGTCATGATAAGAACACTGAACATTATGTAAATACAGACTCATATTTTCTTCTAGTGTATTATCATTTCCACTTTTTACATTTACTTCTTTAGACTTATTTTGGTATAAGGTATGAGACAGACTTAACTTATTTTTTTGATTGGTAAGCCAACTGTCCCAAATTCATTTAAGTAATTAACTCTCTATTTCCTCCTCTAAATAGTGTATAAATCTCTTATAAATCAAAAACTACTTTCTTGATATTTGTATAATTTTACTTTGCTATCTGGCACTGCTGACCCTTTTGTTCATTCTCCTTGCTACTCCAACTTCCCTTGGTTTCTGTAACCCCTCAGCTCTATTCCTCTTCAACTAGTCCTTCTCAGTCTCCTTTACAAGCTTAATTTTCTTCCCATTTCCCTTATTCAGTCTCATGCTCCAGAGAAGATGATGGAAACCGTTCATTACTAGAACCTTTCTCTTCTCTCATTCTCCCTACTCTCCTTGTTCACCTGTACTGTCAGTTTCTTCCAGCTCTCTCTTGACTTCCCAGATCTATATCCAACTACCTTCTAAGATCTCTTCCTACATGTTCCACAGGCACTCTCTAAGACACACTATACAAATATAATTTCAGTGCCTCCTCAAACCTACTTTTCTTTCTGTATTTCATTATCTACATACCACCATCATCCAAGCCAGAATCTCAGTAGTTCCTCCTCTCCTTTGCCATCACATCTTAGAGGTCATGATACATCCTACTGATTCTAGGTCTCTGGTCAGATCCTTCTCTACTGCCGCTGCATTAAAATAGGTCTTAATTATCTCTGGTATGGATTCCTCCCCAATTCCCAACTTCCCTCCAAACCATTCTCTAAACTGCCCAAGAGTGACTGTGTAAAATGAAAATCTGATCATTCTACTTTTCTGATTAAAATCTTTCAAGTGATCCTGACTACTTGTAAGGTAAAAATGTAAACCCAGCATGGCATACAAGGCTTTCTGTGAGCTGGTTGTTGCCTACCTCACTAACCTTAATTCATCTATCTCTCTCCTTAAACCCTGACCCAGCCATACCTAATTACTCAAGCAAGCCAAACTACTGCCTTCTTCCAATCCTTTGCTCATGTGGTTCCTTCAGCCAGGAAAGTTTTCTTGCTGATTCTTTGTCCAGCAAACTCATAATCATCTTCAAAATACAGTCTTAGTGTCATACTTTATAAAACATCCACCACTTATATGCCTCAAATTTATCTTGTACACACATACCTCACAATTCCATTTTATCCCTTATCACACCACTTTGCAATTATTTTTTATGTGTCTTCCCCATATGACTGTGACACCCTTTTATTCACCTCTGAATGGCCCGGCTTACCTCAGGGCTTGGGGACACAGTAGGCACTCAAAATGCTCACTGAATAAGAAGATTAACAGACATGATGCTTACTTAACAAACTGGTTTATAAAACTTATCAAAAATATATTTCTTAATGGAAAACTATGAAGAGTGACATTTGACTCAAATTGTAATCTCATCAGGTAACAAATGTATCTCTGAAGTTTTACAAATAGCTTAGAAGCACTCTAAGTAATACTAATGAGGCTCTGTATTATAAATTTAACCCATGTAAAAATCACTTGTTCAAGGGCTCCTGTTAGTTAAGGAGTTAAGTCATCTCATTCAAAAAACATGAGATAGATAGATATAGTTCTACACCAAAAAAAGAAGCTAAAAGTCTACATAACTAGAGCAAAAATTTTTCTAGTCTTTGCGTACAAATGGTACAAGACACTTTGTTTTTGAACTTTTGTAAAAACCTTCACATCTATTTCCTAACTATGGGACAACTACAGCCCCAGGCAGGACAGCTGCATATCTTTCTTTATTTGGGCAATTGCTTTCTCATTACAAAGAGAATAAAAGAGCCACAACAAACATCCAAAAGAAAAGTGGCTCCATGTAAATGGAGAGTAGATAAAGGCATTTTCCAATAAGTTAGATGAAAAGAATGTTTTGATTTCTCAGATTATCAAAAAGGATTTGATATGAAAGTTTTAATAAATTTGTAAAATGTACTTTTAAGCACAAAAAAATCTTAGTTCAAATTTTAAAATCAAATATATACAGTGAAAAGTGACAGAAATATTCCATTAACCTGTTTTCAAAACACTCACAGACCTGTCAGGAGACGTGAAGACCTTGTTAAAAAACAGACCACAGGTACTACCCTCCAGTTCAGAGTGACATGGATACAAACTGATAGGAAGCCATGACTACTGAAACTTCCAGATCTCAAGAAGGAGCATTTCAATCAGCCATGTTAACATCTTCCAGTCATTAAAAAACTAGAAAACGAAGACTACAGCATTCGGTACCCCCATAACCTTATAAACGGCACTGATTTCTCCGCCTACCACACTAGACTGTGAATTCATGTCTTCTGTGTGTTCTGCAATATGTGTTTACACAAGACTGTATAATAATAAAGCAAACACTTGTGGAACGCCCCCCCCCCACCTACAAGGGGGAAGTTTTTAACACCCCAAAACTGCTTTTCACAACCCCTCCTCTCTCCCACAGGTAAGCACTATCCTGACTTTTGTACCAATTATTTCCTTGCTTTTCTTTAGAGTTTTCACAACCTGTGGCAATTTTCTTTAAATAACAGCTTTATTGAGATATAGTTCACATACCATAAAGAGTACTTTTAGGATATTCACAGAGTTGTGCGACCATCACTGCGGCAGTTTTTATCTCCATCGATGTGGTTAAGATAGAATTTCCCAGGATCCCCTTCCCTGAGTCTGCCCAAGATTTAAAAGGTGGAACAGAACAGCCTCCACTCTCTGAATGCCTGCACGGTTAGAGGTGGTGACAGATAGAAACTGAGGTGCCAGAGAGTTCCAGCTCATCCACATGTTTCCTCTTTAGACACTAGCTTTAGTTCCCCTAACACTAGAAGCTGGGCAGCAAACACATGAAAGGATAGCCTGTCCTCCCAGAAGTCTCCCAGACCCCGGCAGGCTGCCTGGGCCACCCACCCCAGTGTTTCAGGAGGTGGTTCATGACCCTTCTCTGACCTTCTAATTCCTCCTCTGGGCTCTATTTTTTCACCTTCTCCCAGGATTATGTACAGACTTACTTCTGTAATAAATAAATCCCTTATTCCATAATACTCCCAGTGGTTCTGCTTCCCTGACTGAATCCTGATACACACCAGCTACTTGTTTCTCTAAACAATAGCTCAGCATTGACTCTTTTCGAACTTCGTAAACACAGAATCAAACACTATTTTGTGAGATTCCTCCATGCTGCTGCACACAGCTGTTCCTTGCTCACTTCTCACTGCACTTTAATAAACTATTTTATACCATATACCATTTCAATGAACTTTTTATTGAAATGTAACATACAAAAAGAGCACATGTCATAAGTGTACCTGTGTCTCTGTACATGTATCACACCCAAAATTAAGAAACAGAACCTGGGCTTCCCTGGTGGCGCAGTGGTTGAGAGTCCGCCTGCCGATGCAGGGGACGCGGGTTCGTGCCCCGGTCCGGGAAGATCCCACATGCCGCGGAGCGGCTGGGCCCGTGAGCCATGGCCGCTGAGCCTGCGCATCCGGAGCCTGTGCTCCGCAACGGGAGAGGCCACAGCGGTGAGAGGCCCGCATACCAAAAAAAAAAAAAAAGAAACAGAACCTTACCAGCACCCCAGAAGCTCCACTAATACACTCTCCCTACTCCCCAAAGGTAACTACTCCTGACTACAACCATAAATTATTTTTCCTGGCTTTGAACTGTTCTGAACTTGTATCCAGAATCATATAATAAATAAATTTGAGAGTCTGGTTTCTTTCATGCCATACTATGCTTGTGAAGGTTATTCGTTTCTTGAATATACCATCAGTTCATTCATTTTCATGGCTGTCCAGGTTACAGTATATGAATATATCACAATTAATTTTTCCATTCTGTTGTTGTGAGCATTCGGGCAGTTTTAGGTTTGAGGAATTTGGAATCACACTCCTGAGGACATTCTTGCACATGTCTTTGGAACGTATATGCACATACTTCTGTTGGGAACATACATCAGGAGAGGAACTGCTGAGACACACAGTGCAGACAATTCTAGATAATTCTAGATTTCCAGCACTGATGCAGATGACCGTCAGCAGTGCGTGAAAGCCCCCACTGCTCTGTTCCTTGCCAGCACCTGACATTGTCTTTTTGAATGCAGTCATCTGGGTGTGTGATGGCATCTCACTGTGGTTTATTCTACGTCTGTCTGATGACTGATGAGGTGAAGCACCTTTTCCCATGTTTCCTGACCGTCTGTGAAGTACCTGTTCAAGTCCCTTGCCCATTTTCCTATTGGGCTTGTCTGTCTCTTTCTTACTAACTTGCAGGACTTCTCAAAATATTCTGATTATATTACATTCTGTTGGCCAATCCCACACTTTGACTTGACTTTTCATTCACGTAACACCATCTTTTGATAAACAGAAGTTATTTTAATGTAATCCAACATATCAACCTTTTACTTTATATAAAGTTAGTGCTTTTGGTGTCTTATTTAACATTTATATACTACCAACCATGGGCAAGTGAACTAATGTTTTATAAATATTACGTTACGTGTTGCCCCTGTTAACTCATGGAATCCTCCAAACCATCCTACAAAAATAAAGAATGATTCTCCCGGAGACACAGGGTGCTGGCAATGGACTGAACAGCAGAAGGGAGGCTGCCGGATCCAGCAAACAGACTCTTACCAGCTTAGTGCTGCCCACTCAGCTGTGCACACTCATGTGGGAGTACAGCTCCCACCAAGAGAGCTCTTACCACCACACCTCATCCTTACCCACATACACGGAACATGCACAGACATACATAAATACAACATGCACATAACATTTCTCACGTGCCTAGGACAGTCCCAGTCCACATTTCAAAAATTAAAAAAGTCAACCTGGGGGGATCTTCAAGATGACGGAGGAGTACGACATGGAGATCACCTTCCTCTCCACAAATACATCAAAACTACAACTACATGTGGAACAACTCCTACAGAACACCTACTGAACACTGGCAGAATACGTCAGACTTCCCAAAAGGCAAGAAAATCCCCACGTACCTGGGTAGGGCAAAAGAAAAAACAGAGATAAAAGAAAAGGGACGGGACCTGCACCTCTGGGAGGGAGCTGTGAAGGAGGAAAAGTTTCCACACACTAGGAAGCCCCTTCACTGATGGAGACGGGGAGCGGGCAGGGAGGAAGCTTCAGAGCCATGGAGGAGAATGCAGCAGTAGGGGTGCAGAGGGCAAAGCACAGAGATTCCCAAACGGAGGATCGGTGCCGACCAGCACTCACCAACCCAAGAGGCTTGTCTACTCACCCGCTGGGGCGGGTGAGGGCTGGGAGCTGAGGCTCTGGCTTCGGAGGTCAGATCCCGGGGAGAGGACTGGGGTTGGCTGCGTGAACACAGCCTGAAGCAGGCTAGTGCGCCACAGCTAGCTGGGAGGGAGTCTGGGAAAAAGTCTGGAACTGCCTAAGAGGCAAGAGACCATTGTTTCGGGGTGCATGAGGAGAGGGGATTCAGAGCACCACCTAAATGAGCTCCAGAGACGGGCGCGAGCCACGGCTATCAGACCCCAGAGACGGGCATGAAACACTAAGGCTGCTGCTGCCGCCACCAAGAAGGCTGTGTGGGGCTTCCCTGGTGGCGCAGTGGTTGAGAGTCCGCCTGCCGATGCAGGGGACACGGGTTTCGTGCCCTGTCCAGGAAGATCCCACACGCCGCAGAGCGGATGGGCCCGTGAGCCATGGCCGTTGAGCCTGCGTGTCCGGAGCCTGTGCTCCGCAATGGGAGAGGCCACAACAGTGAGAGGCCCGCATACCGCAAAAACATAAATAAATAAAGAAAGAAGGCTGTGTGCAAGCACAGGTCACTAGCCACACCTCCCCTCCCAGGAGCCTGTGCGGCCCGCCACTGCCAGGGTCCCGAGATCCAGGGACACTTCCCGGGGGGAACACACGACGCACCTCAGGCTGGTGCAACATCATGCTGGCCTCTGCCGCCGCAGGCTTGCCCCACATTCCAATTATAACTACCGTACCCCTTCCTCCCCCCAACCTGAATGAGCCAGAGCCCCCTAATCAGCCTCTGCTTTAACCCCATCCTGTCTGGATGGGAACAGACGCCAGAGGGTGACCTACATGCAGAAGAGGGGCCAAACCCAAAGATGAACGCCAGGAGCTGTGCTAACAAAGAAGAGAAGGGGAATCTCTCCCAGCAGCCTCAGGAGAAGCGGAGTAAATCTCCACAATCAACTTGATGTACCTGCATCTGTGGAATACCTGAAAAGACAACGAATCATCCCAAAATTGAGGTGGTGGACTTTGGGAGCAACTGTAGACTTGGGGTTTGCTGTCCGCGACTGACTTATTTCTGATTTTTATGTTTATCTTAGTATAGTTTTTAGCGCTTATTACAACTGCTGGATTTGTTTATTGGTTTGGTTGCTCTCTTCTTTTTTTATTATTATTACTTTTTTATTTCTTATTTATTTTTTCATTTTAATAATATTTTTATTTTTTTTCTTTCTTTTTTTCTCCCTTTTCTTCAGGCTGACAGGACCTTGGTGCTCTTGCCTGGTGTCAGGCCTGAGCCTCTGAGGTGGGAGAAGCCAAACTCAGGACACTGGGCCACCAGAGACCGCCTGGCACCAAGTAATATCAATTGGTGAGAGCTCTCGCAAAGATCTCCGTCTCAACACTGAGACCCAGCTCCATCCAACGGCCAGCAAGCTCCAGTGCTAGATGCCGCATGCCAAACAACTAGCAAGACAGGAGCACAACCCAACCCATTAGCAGAGAGGTTGCCTAAAATCATACTAGGTTCACAGACACCCCAAAACACACCACTGGACGCAGCCCTGCCCACCAGAAAGACAAGATCCAGCCTCATCCACCAGAACACAGGCACTAGTCCCCTCTACCGGGAAGCCTATACAAGCCACTGAACCAAACTTACCCACTGGGAGCAGACACCAAAAACAACGGGAATTACGAACCTGCAGCCTGCGAAAAGGAGACCCCAAACACAGTTAAGCAAAATAAGAAGATAGAGAAATATGCAGCAGATGAAGGAGCAAGGTAAAAATCCACCAGACCAAACAAAAGAAGAGGAAATAGGCAGTCTACCTGAAAAAGAGTTCAGAGTAATGACAGTAAAGATGATCCAAAATCTTGGAAATAGAATAGACAAAATGCAAGAAACATTTAACAAGGACCTAGAAGAACTAAAGATGAAACAAGCAACGATGAACAACACAATAAATGAAATGAAAAATACTCTAGATGGGATCAATAGTAGAATAACTGAGGAAGAAGAACGGATAAGTGACCTGGAAGATAAAATAGTGGAAATAACTACTGCAGAGCAGAATAAAGAAAAAAGAATGAAAAGAATTGACAACAGTCTCAGAGACCTCTGTGACAACATTAAACACACCAACATTTGAATTATAGGGGTCGCAAAAAAGAAGAGAAAAAGAAAGGGTCTGAGAAAACATTTGAAGAGATTATACTTGAAAACTTCCCTAACATGGGAAAGGAAATAGTCAATCAAGTCCAGGAAGCGCAGAGTCCCATACAGGATAAATCCAAGGAGAAATACGTCAAGACACATATTAATCAAACTATCAAAAATTAAATACAAAGAAAAAATATTAAAACCAACAAGGGAAAAGCAACAAATAACATACAAGGGAATCCCCATAAGGTTAACAGCTGATCTTTCAGCAGAAACTCTGCAAACCAGAAGGGACTGGCAGGACATATTTTAAATGATGAAAGGGTAAAAACCTACAACCAAGATTACTCTACCCAGCAAGGATCTCATTCAGATTCGACAGAGAAATTAAAACCTTAACAGACAAGCAAAAGTTAAGAGAATTCAGCACCACCAAACCAGCTTTGGAACAAATGCTAAAGGGACTTCTCTAGGCAGGAAACACAAGAGAAGGAAAAGACCTACAAAATCAAACCCAAAACAATTAAGAAAATGGGAATAGGAACATACATATCGATAATTACCTTAAATGGAAATGGATTAAATGCTCCAACCAAAAGACATAGACTGGCTGAATGGATACAAAAACAATACCCGTATATATGCTGTCTACAAGAGACCCACTTCAGAGCTGAGAACACATACAGACTGCAAGTGAGGGGATGGAAAAAGATATTCCATGCAAATGGAAATCAAAAGAAAACTGGAGTAGCAATTCTCATATCAGACAAAATAGATTTTAAAATAAAGACTATTACAAGAGACAAAGAAGGATACTACATAATGATCAAAGGATCAATCCAAGAAGAAGATATAACAACTGTAAATATTTATGCACCCAACACAGGAGCACATCAATACATAAGGCAAATGCTAACAACCATAAAACGGGAAATCGACAGTAACACAATCATAGTAGGGGACTTTTAACACTCCACTTTCACCAATGGACAGATCATCCAAAATGAAAATAAATAAGGAAACACAAGCTTTAAATGATACATTAAACAAAATGGACTTAATTGATATTTATAGGACATTCCATCCAAAAACAACAGAATACACTTTCTTCTCAAGTGTTCATGGAACATTTTCCATGATAGATCATATCTTGGGTCACAAATCAAGCCCTGGTAAATTTAATAAAACTGAAATCGTATCAAGTATCTTTTCCAACCACAACACTATGAGGCTAGCTATCAATTACAGAAAAAAAATCCGTAAAAAATACAAACACAGGGGCTTCCCTGGTGGCGCAGTGGTTGAGAGTCCACCTGCCGATGCAGGGGACACAGGTTCGTGCCCTGGTCCGGGAGGATCCCACATGCTGCAAAGCGGCTGGGCCCGTGTGCCATGGCCACTGAGCCTGAGCGTCCGGAGCCTGTGCTCCACAACGGGAGAGGCCACAACAGTGAGAAGCCCGCATACCGCAAAAAAAAAAAAAAAAATACAAACACATGGAGTCTAAACAATACACTACTAAATAACCAAGAGATCACTGAGGAAATCAAAAAGTACCTAGAAACAAATTACAATGAAAACACAATGACCCAAAACCTATGGGATGCAGCAAAAGCAGTTCTAAGAGGGAAGTTTATAGCATACAATCCCACCTCAAGAAACAAGAAACATCTCAAATAAACAACCTAACCTTACACCTAAAGCAATTAGAGAAAGAACAAAAAAAACCCAAAGTTAGCAAAAGGAAAGAAAACATAAAGATCAGATCAGAAATGAAGGAAACAATAGCAAAGATCAATAAAACTAAAAGCTGGTTCTTTGAGAAAATAAAACAAAATTGATAAACCATTAGCCAGACTCATCAAGAAAAAAAGGGAGAAGACACAAATCAATAGAATTAGAAATGAAAAAGGAGAAGTAACAACTGACACAGCAGAATTACAAAGGATCGTGAGAGATTACTACAAGCAACTATATGCCAATAAAATGGACAACCTGGAAGAAATGGACACATTCTTCGAAAAGCACAACCTTCCGAGGCTGAACCAGGAAGAAATAGAAAATACAAACAGACCAATCACAAGCACTGAAATTGAGACTCTGAATAAAAATCTTCCAACAAAAGTCCAGGACCAGATGGCTTCACAGGCGAATTCTATCAAACATTTACAGAAGAGCTAACACCTACCCTTCTCAAACTCTTCCAAAATATAGTGGAGGAAGGAACACTCCCAAACCCATTCTATGAGGCCACCATCACCCTGATACCAAAACCAGACAAGGATGTCACAAAGAAAGAAAACTACAGGCCAATATCACTGATGAACAAAGATGCAAAAATCCTCAACAAAATACTAGCAAACAGAATCCAACAGCACATTAAAAGGATCATACACCATGATCAAGTGGGGTTTATTCCAGGGATGCAAGGATACTGCAATATACGCAAATCAATCAATGTGATACACCATATTAACAAACTGAAGGAGGAAAAGCATATGATCATCTCAATAGACGCAGAAAAAGGTTATGACAAAATACAACACCCATTTATGATAAAAAACCCTCCAGAAAGTAGGCATAGAGGGAACTTACCTCAACATAATAAAGGCCATATATGACAAACCCACAGCCAACATCATTCTCAGTGGTGAAAAACTGAAACCATTTCCTCTAAGACCAGGAACAAAACAAGGTTGCCCACTCTCACCACTCTTATTCAACATCGTTTTGGAAGTTTTAGCTACAGCAATCAGAGGAGAAAAATAAAAGGAATGCAAATAGGAAAAGAAGAAGTAAAGCTGTTTGCAGATGACATGATACTATACATAGAGAATCCTAAAGATGTTACCGGAAAACTACTAGAGCTAATCAATGAATCTGGTAAAGTAGCAGGATACAAAATTAATGCACAGAAATCTCTTGCCTTTCTATACACTAATGATGAAAAATCTGTAAATGAAATTAAGCAAACACTCCCATTTACCACTGCAACAAAAAGAATAAAATACCAGGGAATAAACCTACCTAATGAGACAGAGACCTGTATGCAGAAAACTATAAGACACTGATGAAAGAAATTAAAGATGATACAAACAGATGGAGAGATATACCATGGTCTTGACTGGAAGAATCAACATTGTGAAAATGACTACACTACCCAAAGCAATCTACAGATTCAATGCAATCCCTATCCAACTACCAACGGCATTTTTCACAGAACTAGAACAAAAAATTTCACAATTTGTATGGAAACACAAAAGACTCCGAATACCCAAAGCAATCTTGAGAAAGAAAAACGGAGCTGGAGGAATCAGGCTCCCTGACTTCAGACTATACTACAAAGCTACAGTAATCAAGATAGTATGGCACTGGCAATAAAACAGAAATATCGATCAATGGAACAGGATAGAAAGCCCAGAGATAGACCCATGCACATATGGTCACCTTATTTTTGATAAAGGAGGTGAGAATATACAATGGAGAAAGGACAGCCTCTTCAATAAGTGGTGCTGGGAAAACTGGACAGCTACATGTAAAAGAATGAAATTAGAACACTCCCTAACACCATACACAAAAATAAACTCAAAATGGATTAAAGACCTAAATGTAAGGCCAGACACTATAAAACTCTTAGAGGAAAACAGAGGCAGAACACTCTATGACATAAATCACAGCAAGATCCTTTTTGACCCACCTCCTAGAGAAATGGAAATAAAAACAAAAATAAACCAACGGGACCTAATGAAATTTAAAAGCTTTTGCACAGCACAGGAAACCATAAATAAGACAAAAAGACAACCCTCAGAGTGGGAGAAAATATTTGCAAATAAAGCAACTGACAAAGGATTAATCTGCAAAATTTACAAGCAGCTCATGCAACTCAACATCAAAAAAACAAACAACGCAATCCAAAAATGGGCAGAAGACCTAAACAGACATTTCTCCAAAGAAGACGTACAGATGGCCAACAAACAATGAAAGGATGCTCAACATCACTAACCATCAGAGAAATGCAAATCAAAACTACAATGATCCAATAAAGATGTTAAAAAAAAAAAAAACTACAATGAGACATCACCTCACACCGGTCAGAATGGCCATCATCAAAAACTCTACAAACAATAAATGCTGCAGAGGGTGTGGAGAAAAGGGAACACTCTTGCACTGTTGGTGGGAATGTAAGTTGATACAGCCACTGTGGAGAACAGTATGGAGGTTCCTTAAAAAACTAAAAGTAGAACTACCATACGACCCAGCAATCCCACTACTGGGCATATACCTGGAGAAAAGCATAATTCAAAAAGAGTCATGTACCACAATGTTCACTGCAGCACTGTTTACAAGAGCCAGGACATGGAAGCAACCTAAGTGTCCATCGACAGGTGAGTGGATAAAGAAGATGTGGCACATATATACAATGGAATATTACTCAGCCATAAAAAGAAACGAAACTGAGTTATCTGTAGTGAGGTGTACGGACCTAGACTCTGTCATACAGAGTGAAGCAAGTCAGGAAGAGAAAAGCAAATACCATTCGCTAACACATATATATGGAATCTAAAAAAAAAAAAAAAAGTTCTGAAGAACCTAGGAGCCGGACAGGAATAAAGACACAGACGTAGAGAATGGACTTGAGGATGTGGGGAGGGAGCAGGGTAAGCTGGGACGAAGTAAGAGAGTAACACTGACATACATACACTACCAAATGTAAAACAGATAGCTAGTGGGAAGCAGCCGCGTAGCTCAGGGAGATCAGCTCAGTGCTCTGTGACCACCTACAGGGGTGGGATAGGGAGGGTGGGAGGGAGACGCAAGAGGGAGGGGATATGGAGATATATGTATACGTATAGCTGATTCACTTTGTGACACAGCAGAAACTAACACACCATTGTAAAGCAATTATACTCCGATAAAGATGTTTAAAAAAAAGATGCTAAAATAATAAATAAATAAAGTTAAAAAAAAAAAGTCAACCTGACTAAAGATTAAATTGTATTTCCAATGCAATCTCATAAAAGAGTGAAATGGTACAAGTCTAAACCATTTAGACTTGGCATCAATTTACAGAAAATGACAAGCAGATAATTCAATGGTACAGATGAATAATGCAAAAAAAAGAATTAAACAGTAAGAAAATCAAAAATTAATGAGTGGGTGCTTCCCTGGTGGCGCAGTGGTTGAGAGTCCGCCTGCCGATGCAGGGGACACGGGTTCATGCCCCGGTCCGGGAAGATCCCACATGCCGCAGAGCGGCTGGGCCCGTGAGCCATGGCCGCCGAGCCTGCGCGTCCAGAGCCTGTGCTCCGCAAAGGGAGAGGACACAACAGTGAGAGGCCCGCGTACCGCAAAAAAAAAAAAAAAAAAATTGAGTGGGCATGGAGGAAAAAAAATATTTTGGTAAAAGTTAGAAAGCAAAGTGAGATTAATCTTCACTATATATTTGTGAAATATTTTTAAAATCATACTAAATTTGTTGTCATAGTGAGATTATGTCAGTTTCAGACAAACAGTACAGTAAAAGAACTACGGGAATGTACAATGAGGATGCTTATAATTACTTTCAGACTAGTAAGACTATCCTCAATGAAAAGTTATGAGAGGCCATTAGTAGCCAATACCTGCCCTCTCAACTCCCTCCATGAGGTCTGAGCTAACGTCTTGGTCATTTTTCCAGATCTTTCCCCGAGCCAACAATATAAAGTTTTCTAACAACTTAAGTTTCTCAGAAACTGATCATCTTGTAAAGTATGGTGTCTTTCCAAACTGGATGGCCACGTCATCAGAAATGCTCACTGTCACAGCGTTTTGGGACTGGGTGGGTAATGGAACAGACAGAAAAGAACCTTAAGGTATGAGTAAAGAAGAGCATCTAACTGATGGAGATGGACTATGGGAAGGAAAGAAAAAGTGATTTGTTACAAATAGGTGTTTCATATCAGGCTGAAATATTCAGAAGGGAAAAAAGGATAAAGAAGGCCACAGAAAAAAACAGAAACAGAAAACCTGTGCCCTCACAGACACCAGACTTTGATGTTATCCGTGGCTTAAAGAGTTTTAATCCAAATTCCAAAGTGTCAGTTCGTTCCAATGATCTGTGTTCTAATAAAGTAACTGCACATTTAATAAAGCCCACTTATCTATTACAGATGTTCCCCTCCAGATTTCCTTTTGCTTACTTTTAACAACAATTTGTTTAATTACAGTGAAGACTTCTTCTGAAAGCAGTCAACAGAAGATTTAAGGCGGTGATTCCCAACCTGGCTGCACTTTAGAATCTCCCAGGGAGCTTTTAAAACCCCAAGCCCGGGGCCCCACCCCAGAGACCTCAGTTTAATTGCTCAGGGGTGGGGCTCAGGCCCCGGTATGTTTAAAAAGCTGTTCAGGACTTCCCTGGCGGCGCAGTGGTTGAGAATCCACCCGCCAAAGCAGGGGACACGGGTTCGAGCCCTGGTCTGGGAAGAGCCCACATGCCACGGAGCAACTAAGCCCGTGCGCCACAACTACTGAGCCTGCGTTCTAGAGCCCACCAGCCACAACTACTGAGCCTGCGTGCCGCAACTACTGAAGCCCACGCACCTAGAGCCCGGGTTCTGCAACAAGAGAAGTCACTGCAATGAGAGGCCCGTGCACCACAACGAAGAGTAGCCCCCGCTCGCCACAACTAGAGAAAGCCTGTGCGCAACAACAAAGACCCAACGGAGCCAAGAAAAAAAAAAGGCTGTCCAGGTGACTCTAACACGCGGCCAGGAGTGAGAACCGCCAACACAGAGACAGAGCGCGGGCCTGGGAGCAGGAGCAGGACTGGGCTTCTCGGGGGGCATGCTGACCACTTTGCACAGAATCACGGAACACCCATATACACACTCACTCCGACACCCCAAAAGCTATCCCACTTGTTGCTATCCCACTTGTTGCCCCTCTGAAGGGGCAGCACCGGCCCCATGTGAGAGCCGCTGGTCCAGAGCATGCATGGACCTGGTCTGCACTAACTTGGTCTCCCCCTCTGGGCGGCAGCTTCCTGAGCTCCAGTGCCGGCGTGGACGACAGCAGTCGTGTTCTAACCTTGCTTGCTAACAGCCAGGGTTAAGGGCTGGCTGGGGCAGCTGCTGCTGGAGGCGGCCAGAAGCCCAAGCGGGAAGAGCTGGCCCCACTCCCCAGCTTCAAGCAGAGCATCTCCACTTTCTTCTGTTTTACAGATTCAGCTTACCCATAAGTTTATGTTTGGAAAGAAAGGCTCAAACACTCAAAAAAAATTTTTTTTAAGTTTGAAAACTGCCAGACCTTCCGGTTCAAAAATACAAGTATTCAACTGAGAAACACAGTTCCAAACTGCAAGCTCCTGTCGTGTTCCTCCTGTTTCTAACCCCAGCACTTGGCACATGGTAGGAATTGTGTACATGATGGTGAATGAAAGGAAGAAAGAAAAGAGGAATGAGGAGAAATCTGAGGAAGACGTCCTCTCCCCCTTGTTTGAATCTACTACCTTGAGCGTCTTCAGGACCGCAAATTCCTAAAGCGGTAGATTCGGCTCCTGCGTGTCGTGTACAGTTTGGCACACGGTGGCCTGACCACAGGGATTCTGTATGTGAGGCGTTTCTCCGGAGAGGCATGTGGAAATTTGTTTCTTCTTTCAAGTATAGGTGTGTGGGTTGAGGGTGGGGTGGGAGGGAGCTGGATCAGCTCTACAGTGGCTCCCATGACGCTGGCCTCCTGTGCAAACCCCTCCCCTTGAACGCGGGAGTGACCGTGAATCGATTCTAACCAACAGAACACAGCCAAGGGATGGGAGTGAGTGCGTGCGTGTGATTCCATCACATAAGACTGTAGCATCCTTCTTGCTAGGACTCTCTCCCCCTTGCTGGCTTTTAGCCAAGTGGCCGTGTTAGGAAGACACAGGTAAAGAGGCACTGAGGGCCATCTTCAGCTGATAACCAGTGAGACACTGAAGTCCACAGTACATTGGCTCACCTGGAAATAAACGCCGCCGACAACCTCCTTAGCTACAAAGAGTCTCCTTCCACAATCAAGCCTTCAGATAAGATTCCACCCCTGCCCGGCAACCTGACTGCATGCAGCCTTAAGGCAGAGGGCCCAGCTAAGCCGGGCCTGGACACCAGACCCACAAAAACTTGTGAGGTAAAAAACATATGGTGTTTAAAGCTGCTAAGTTTATGGTAACACCGTCATGCGGCAATAGATTACTGAGTGTAACTAAGGGTGGAAACAGCATGTTGCAGGGCCCTGGGGTGGGGAAGAGCCAGGCACAGGTGAAGACCTGGAAGCAGGGAGGGGTGGCTGGAGCTCAGCAAGCGTGGGAGGGAGGGAGGGCCCCGGGTAAGGCTAGAGAGAGGCAGGCTCCGCCGGGCACCTTAATGTGCTTGAGTTTATATCCAGGGAGCAGTGAAAGCTCCTGAAGAGTGCAAGCTGGGGAAGAAACGTGATTCGATTTGCATTTTACTATTTTAAAAAGGTAACTCTGGCTGCTGTGGGGAGAATGAACCAGAGGAGGTCCAGAGTCGAGGCATGGCAGGCACGTAGGAGGCTCCTGTGGACATGCAGGTGAGCAGCAGTGACAGTGGCGATGGGAACTGGAAGGATTAAACAAGTGAAGATAGAACAGGGGGTCCATGAACTTGGATGAGAAAAGAACTACACCCTTAGGTCAGTAACCTCCAAATGAAATACAGTATTGTGTTTAATTGTGAATACAGGCAACAACTCAGCAATACGGGCAGTACCTGTGACTTTTGAATCTCAGACTCTTTTTTAATCCCTGTTACTATCATTACTATGAAGTATCATTTGTGTTTATCATTACTTCAAATTTGTGGTAGCTACAGACCCACCACTAGATCTGTTATTTAAGAACATTTAAGAAGTATATATAGCACCATGTCACAAATCTGTGTTTCATTAAGATTTTTGTAACTATTCAAGACTGATTCTGAAAACGTGTCCACAGGCTTCCTCACTCGAATGCAAAAGGGCCCGAGAAACCCTGTGACAGAGAGAGGAGGGGGGCGGCTTGATAGGGTTTGGGGCTGCACTTGCTCTTGGGGGTGAAATAAAAAATAAGGACCACTGTAGGGGCAGCAGATCTGGGGAAAGACCGAGAGTTCAGTTCTGGATGATTATGTCTGAGGTGCAAGTAAGGCATCTGAGTAAATGAGGAAAAGTCAGGGCTTAATTTGAAACACGTAGACAGTACTTTGAGCTCTGTTAGGAGCTGAAACTACTTAACGAGAGAACGTTGTATGAGAAGAGAGGTGGAGGGCAGAAGCCCCAGGGAACTTCACCCTGGAAAGGCTGGACTGAGAAAAGAGATCTGATTGGGGCGGGGGTGTGGTACGAGAGGCAGGAGGAACACCCAGAGGAGGGTGTCAGCACAGAGAAGCATCTCGGGAGGAAGGGAGGGGCGACCACGCTGAAAGCTGTTAAGAGGCTGCATAAGGTGAGGATCGTGTCTCCTGGGTTTGGCGATTTGTATGATGTTGGAAAAGATGGGCAGTTTCGGGCGGTGGGGGGGGGGGGACAGGAATAGGTGAAGAATAACTGGAAACCAATAAAGTGGAACAAATAAGTGGATTGCTTTCTTGAGAAGTTTTGATGTTGAGGATTTTAAAATGGGGCTATTGATGGAGAGGGAGGTTGTTTATTTTCTGTTGCAGATTGGGCACACCCAGAAGACCTCTGTATGTGAATCAGAACGATCTGGTACAAACAGAGGGACTGATGATGCAGGAGAACACAAAACAACCGCCGGACTGAAGTCCCTGGAGAGGAGAGGGTCCGCGTCCAGAGCTCACGTGAACAGACCAGCCTCTGACAGAAGGAGGGAAGACACAGTCCCGGCTTGGTGGCAGGAAGCTCTAGAGCACCTGCTGCCTTTATTTGCTAAATGTTGGGGGGGATTCAGGGGCTGAGAGGCGTGGGGTGGTGGTGACGGCGAAGGAGTGGTCTAGCATGAAGAATGCAGGCAGTATGACGTGGTTGTGGAGAGTGAGAACACGCGCGGCTGGAGGGGAATCTCACAAAACTGTGGGTAGTGGTCACTGCCCACTTGACGCTGGGGATCAAGAATTTACAGAGACGCAAGTCTGAGTCTTTATCTTGTTTCTCCAGCAACACTGAGCTGCTTGGGTGAAGGCACAGAGAAGCCAGCAGGTAGGGTTCATTCGGGATCGGGATTTGTCCAGCTCGATGTGAGAGGAGGAGGAGAGGAGGGCAGGAAAGTCAAGGTACCTATAAGAGAGTGACTATGTACTATGAACTCTGGAATTTAAGCCGGAGAAGGAAGAAAGAAAGGAAAAGAAGACCTCTCAGAGAAAGAGCATAAGTGGGAATTAGCTCCTAAGAGCAGGGGTAACCGTGGGCAGCTGCGGGTAAGGAGCAGGAAACACGGGTCACCTCCAGCAGGTGCCACAGTAACGAGGTAAACGGAGGGTCCACCAGCTGGTTGGAGCACCCGAGATTTCCAGAAGAGAGTGGACCGCGCGAACTTAATGCCTCACCTCCAGGGAGATGACAGCTTTATGACAGCTTCGGATGTACCCATTCGTTTGAGACAGGTCCTCCAGAAGGCAAGCTCCACAGAGCAGGGATCTGTTTGGTTCGTCCCTGTTTTCCCCAGAGCCTAGTGTTCGATAAATACTGTTGGGTATGAATGTCATTAAAACGTAATGAAGTAAGGAAAGGACAGGAAGGGACTGCAGCTCTGCACTGCACATAGGACACACTCTCACCGAAGCACTGAGTTGTGGCCAGACCACAGCCAGTCCCCAAGGGATAAAAGGCACGAGTTCCACGCTGACTTCAGAAATGTGGCCAGCCGCCCGTGGGGTGACAGAGCACCTGACGTGGTGAGGTGCGGCCGCCAATGACCAGGGCTCTGCCCACTGGCCCAGGGGCAAGCAGAGAGGCATCAGTACGTCTGCTCCTTATTTCAGAATAACCACATTAACTCTTTCTTCTGGTACCTTCATGTCTATAAACCACATCTTGGTTCGACTCTGGGTTCTTCATTCCTTAACACCTGCCATCCTCGCCTCATTGGCTCTTCCACCCACATTCCACTGGAACCATTCACCAGGGTGACCAAGGGCCTCCCGGTGCCCAAACCCAGCGGTGGCGGCCCCGCCCTCACTTGACTTGACTACTCCGTCCCCTCTGATGACACCCTCTGTGGCAGGAAGAACAGTGCCCCCTCCCAGGATAGCCATGTTCTAATCACCAGAACCTGTAAATATAGAACAATTAAGGTTGCTAATCAGGCGGCCTTAAAACAGGGAAAGGATCCTGGACGACTTGTGTGGGCCCAATGGAACCACAGGGGTCCTTAAAACTGAAGAGGGAGAAGAGAGAGGCCAGGTCGGAGAAAGAGAAGTGACGGCACAGCGGGGTCGGAGAGACGCCACGGCGATGGCTTTGAACAGGGAGGGAGGGGCTCCGAGCCCCGGAGCGTGAGCAGCCTCTGGAAGGTGCAGCAGGCCAGGGAACAGCCTCCCCTGGGGCCTCCAGGAAGGAACGCAGCCCTGGCCACACCGGATTCTGGCCCAGTGAGACCCTTGCCAGACGGCTGGCCGACCTACAGAACTCTAACAATAAACCTGCGCTGCTTTAGCCACTCGGTTTGTGGTCATTTTGTTACAGCAGCAAATAGAAAACCGATACAGCCTCCTTGGGCCCCTCCTTCTCCCGGCTCCCAGCTCCCGCTTGCCTGGTTCCCCTCTACTCCCTGGCTCTCCGCAGCCTGCGTGGCTGGCTCCCCCACCCCGCTCCACTCAGGGCTTATCTCCTCCCTTCTCCATCCATCTTTTGCCCCAGAGTGATCTCATCCGGTCTAGCAGCCCTCCAATTTATGTCTCCAGACAGGACCTCACTCAGGCTTCGAGACAGTGGCCCACTCAGCACAGCCACTTCAGTGTCTAAGAGACATCTCCAGTCGATACAGCCCGGGAGAGCACTCGTGACCCACCCCCGCCACGCCCCCTTCGGCCTCCTTTGTCTCAGCTATGAACACCAGCACCAGTGCGGTAGCTGAGTCCGCAAACGAGGAACCTGTCTTGATCTCTCCTCCCCCACCCCCCATATCCAATCCCATGAGTCCTGACACCTCTGCCTCCAAAAGACACCCCACTTTTCACCTTCTCCACTGCTTCCATCGTCTCTTCCCAAGATCGCCAATTACTGCAACAGCCTCTAACTGGCCTCTCTGC
This sequence comes from Pseudorca crassidens, assembly GCF_039906515.1. Taxonomy (NCBI): domain Eukaryota; kingdom Metazoa; phylum Chordata; class Mammalia; order Artiodactyla; family Delphinidae; genus Pseudorca; species Pseudorca crassidens. The sequence goes on along the minus strand of NC_090297.1, from coordinate 4,859,264 downwards.
TTCCCCGTCAGTCACAGAGCAGCCAGAGAACAGCTTTGAAAATAAAGAATCCACATTATGCCTATCACCTCCTGATAGTTCAGCCTCTGATGACTTCCTGTTACTCGTAAAATTCCAAGTCTTTGTGCCTACAAAGCACTTCAGGATCCAGCCCCTGCCTACCCTGCCGATCACCTTCCCGATGTCCACTCTGCTCCAGCCACAATGTTGCCTATATTGTTCCTCAAGCCAAATGCATTCCTGCCTCAGGGCATTTGCACTTCTATTCCCTCTGCCTAAAATGTTCCCCTAGATCCTCAAGCAGCCCTCCTTCATCATTCGGATCTCCGCTCAAATGCCTCTAACAAAGGCCTTCCACAACCAACCCACCTCACGTGCTCACACCTCAGTATTCTGTTCTGTTTTCTTCTTAGCACTCTCTGAAATTCTTATCTACTTACTTGCTCATGTGCCGTCTTCCCTTCTAAACTATGAGCTGCACGACAACAGGAGCCTCGTCTGTCTGGGATCCTTAGCACCCTCAACCAGTGCCTGGCACATCTTAGCCCTCACAACTGTTGCCGAAGGCATGAATGAAGGCATGAAACCCAACGGAGCACCAGCAGGCTGAGGTCAATAAACACGATGCTGTGGCCCACTGTCCAAAAGGCCCAAGATATACGCAACATATTAGGAGAAAAGCCAGGCTACCAAACTACATGTATAGTAAACCCATTTTGAGTTAACAAATAATAAAATATATGCCCGCATCAGCGCAGGAAAATGTCTGAAGAGACTTACATCAGAAAGTCAACTGTTCCTCTCTGATGGCAGGCTTCGGGGTGACCTGGCCATCTTTCAACCTGGGCTGCACTGTGTGAAGTCGGGGTGGGGAAAGTCCTCCCTCCCCCAAGGCTTCCTGCCTTGCTTCCGGCCTCACCCTCACTCACCCTGACGCAGAGAACCGTGGGGTCTGAGACAAAGAAGTGAGCGTGCTGCCTCAATCCTCCCTCCTGTGACGGAGGGAAGCTGGAAGCTGCTCGCGTGCAGGAAGCACACATTCCCACCCTCTCCTCCAGGTCTCAAGTTCTTCAGGGGCAGCTCCCCTAGATCTGTTTGGCGACACCAATGACTATCACTAAGCCGGGCTGTCGCACTCAGGGATGACGTATTAGCAGCACACTTGAGTACAGACCTAAACAGTATCTGTTGTTGGATTCTTCACGCACTCGTTCATTTAAGGAACAGTCACTGAACACCCAGTAGGTGCCCCTAAGTTAATTCTAAGCTCTTGGGATCCATCAGTGAACAGAGCACATGAGGATTTCTGTCCACCAGGACCTGACAGCCTAGCAGGGGCAGCCACACAATACACAATAAAAAGAAGTAAATTATACGCTATATTAGATGATGATCAATGCTGATTCCAAAACACTTATGTCTCACTATCCTCATTTATGAAATAAAAGATACATAATCACCACACAGCAGGTTCTCTGAATTGCCTGAGGAATGGATTGTTAAAAATTACTGGGAAATGCTTAAATACAGAGTCTTGATTGATAATAATTAAAGCATTTAACAAAAATGATTCTTAAATGATTAGAGTTAGGAAGTCTAAATTTTGCTCAACAGCACAAAAATAAAATAAAACTGTAAAATGCACATTAACAACTGGTCTTCTGATGCCGGGAAAGGGGAGCCTGTCACCACATAGTTTAAAGACATGTCAGGAAAAATGGGAAATGACTACACGCTGACCTCGATTTCACAGATCCTGCTTAATCCGAAGCTATTTTAATGTATCCTTCCTCAGAAATGGGAAGCAGATGACATTTTCGCTTTCTTTCAATTCTTTCTAAACTTGTATTTAAGTGTTTTTTCCCCTTCTCTTTCTGAAAAGGCAGCCTTTTGCAGCCTTTCCTAAATAAGAACCCCAGGTAACATCGGAAAGCCTCCCTCTCGGCAGCCTCTCTGTCCCCCCACACAGCGCACTAAGAGGGTGTGACCTCTCAACACTTTGTCCTTGACCTTCTGTGTTGAGACTTTCCCCCTTCCCAACAGTGATACCCACTGACCTCTTTAAAAGAGAACTATTGGGCTTCCCTGGTGACGCAGTGGTTGCGAGTCCACCTGCCGATGCAGGGGACACGGGTTCGTGCCCCGGTCCAGGAAGATCCCACATGCTGTGGAGCGGCTGGGCCCGTGAGCCATGGCCGCTGAGCCTGCGCGTCTGGAGCCTGTGCTCCGCAACGGGAGAGGCCACAGCAGTGAGAGGCCCGCGTACCGCAAAAAAAAAAAAAAAAAAAAAAAGAGTAGACCCAGCTCTCTGCAACTAGAGAAAGCCCACGTGCAGCAATGAAGACCCAACGCAGACAAAAACAAATAAAATTTTTTTAAATAAATAAATTTATAAAAAACAAAAAAAAGATGCTCCACATGTCACCAAGGAAATGCAAATTAAGACAACAATGAGATACCACTATGCACCTATTAGAATGGCCAAAATCCAGAATACGGACAACACCAAACGTTGGTAAGGATGCGGAGCAGAAAGAACTCTCATTCATTGCTGGTGGGAACACAAAACAGTACAGCCACTTTGGAAGACAGTTTTGGCAGTTTCTTACTAAACTAAACATAGTCTTACCATACGATCCAGCAATTGCACTCTTTGATATTTACCCGAAGGAGTTGGAAACTTATGTCTATGCAAAATCCTGAACATGAATGTTTATATCAGCTTTATTCATAATTGCCAAAACCTGGAAGCAACCAAGATGTCCTTCAGCAGGTGAATGGATAAATAAACTGCAGTTCACCCAAACAATGGAGTATTATTTAGCGCTAAAAAGAAATGAGCTACCAAGCCATAAAAGGACAGGGAGGAACCTTAAGTGCATATTACTAAGTGCAAGAAACCAATCTGAAAAGGTTACGTGCTGTATGATTCCAACTCTCTGACATTCTGGACAAGGCAAAACCGTGGAGACAACAGAGAGATCAGCAGTTGCCAGGGGCTGGGGGGATAAACTGGCAGAGCACAGAGGATTGTTACGGCAGTAAAACTAATCAAATCATTGTGTGAAACTAATCTAATCATTGTATGAAACTACACTGATGGATGCACGTCATTATACATTTGTCCAAACCCACAGAATGTGCAACACCAAGAGTGAATCGTAATGTAAACTATGGACTCTGGATGATGATGACATGTCGACAACGTAAGTTCACTGACTGTAGAAAGGTACCACTCCAGTGGGGGATGCTGACAGTGGGAGAGAGTGCACAAATGAGGGGGCAGGGGGCGTGTGGGAACTCTCTGTACCCTCCCCTCAATTTTGCTGTGAACCTTAAACCACTCTAAAACTTAAATCTTAATAATAAAAAACAGCAAAAAATAGAAGGCGTGGCCTGGGTTCAAGGGTTTCGGCTGTGACTATACCTGGAGCCCAGCCCCTCAGGCACCTGCTCACTTTAACTTCAGGCTCAGGTGGCTCTAGTTTCCAGCCCAGGTCAAGCTACTTTTCAGCTTCCTGGTTTCTTGGACACAGGAACCTTTCCCTTTTTTCCATCAACTCCTTTGGAATCCCAGTAAAGTGAATTCAGCGCTAAATGAAGCTTGCCTCGGAATTCCACCTTGGTTCTACCGCAGCTGCCCGACCCGGACGCGCACACACACCCACTAAACCCTGTTCAATTCCCCAGAGCTGGAGCTTCTCCCACTTTCCACATTTCTCCCCAAATGTAAACAGCAGGTTCTTTAAATGTTACATTTATTTCAACTCTACACTCTTCACCAGACCAGAGAACACACAACCACTGAAGCGTATGAGAAAGCTCCATGAAATCCACACATCCTGCCCGGAAAATTCTCCCTAACAGAGAAAACACTCTCCCAAACACACACTTATCTTTCATCACATTCACCCCAGCCCATCTGTGGTTTCTCATCCATCTAGAAAGGAATTCTTTTTGCACTTTTTCTTTTTTCCCCCAGGCTTCTAAAAAGCATTAAAACTAGAAAACAGGTTATTTTTTTAGGAACTTCTTTTAAAATCTCCAACAGAATTTCATAATCACCAAGACAACATAATTTATCATTAGAAACATTTGGTAGGTAGTATTAAAAAGACTGGAAGGTGGTAGACAAGTAGGTAGATGCTGTCAGCTTTAGGGTTCGGCTGTTTTCAGCTATCTGGGCCAAATGGAGATGGAAGGAGGGGATGGGGTGGAGATTATCCTTCATGCTCCTTCTTAAAAAAAAAAGTCACAAAAATTGGAATATGCCTCCACATACCCCTACCACTGCCACCCATACTTTAAAAAGGGCTCCCTATATTACTTTAGGTAAATACCCCAAAAATAACTGCATTTCCTGACTTCTAGGCACATGAGACATGAGAAAAAGACTCTAGAAAGCATAACTACATCCCATATAGCCAACGCACACTGACATATACCTGAGTGGTTGAGGGGTAGCAAAGCTGAGACTAAAGCCAAGTGAAGTTGCTCAGAATACATGTCGGGGAGGCTGGGAGTCCTCATCTTGATGAGTTTCACCTGGAACACGTTAGACACGCCCATTCTCAGGCCCCACCCCAGACCTACTAGGGCAGAAACGCTGGGGTGGAGCCCAGCAATCTGGGTGCTAACAAGCCCTCCAGGTAATTCTGACGCCAGCTCGGCAAGAAAATCACTAAGCTAAAGAATGCTGGGCTTCCCTGGTGGCCCAGTGGTTAAGAATCCGCCTGCCAATATAGCGGACACACATTCGAGCCCTGGTCCGGGAAGATCCCACATGCCACGGAGCAACTAAGCCCGTGCACCACAACTACTGAGCCCGCGCTCTAGAGCCCATGAGCCACAACTACTGAAGCCCGCACTCCTAGAGCCGTGCTCCTCAAGAAGAGAAGCCACTGCAATGAGAAGCCCGTGCACCGCGACAAAGAGTAACCCCCGCTCGCGGCAACTAGAGAAAGCCCGCGCACAGCAACGAAGACCCAACACAGCCACAAAAATAAATAAATTTAAAAAAAAATTTTTTTTTTAAGAATGCCAGCCTTTCCAGGTGTTCTTCCCTCTTCTGTCTCAGCTGACGTTTCAGTGGGGCTCAGCTTCTCCTCATGGGAGTCACCACCACCAAAATCTCCCAACATTACTGAAAGCAGTGGGCTCTTTTATCCCCACACAGCCCATCGATAAAGAGTCCACAGAATATACAGTTTTAATGCAACTGAAAACTCTACAAGCCCCTACCATCCAACTTAAAAAACGTGGGCCCAAAATGCATCCGCATTTGCACCTTAACATTTTAGAAAACAGTGTCAGGAGACTGCGCTATACGTTAAGACCTGGGTAAAAGCACAAACCCTTCAGTTGTCAACCCCAGTGCTAGACGGGTATGAAAACTTGGAGAAGATACCGAAGAAGAACAGGCAGCGCCCTGAAGAGAGGCTGGCTGCCCCTTGAAGGTGCCGACTCCACCAAGGCCAGAGGGACAGAAAACCCCCCGAGGGTGATGAAAATGTTGTGGAATTAGATGGTGGTGATGGGCGCACCACTTTGTGTACATACTACAGACCACTGAATTGTACACCTTAAACATAAAAATAAATGAAAGGATGATTAAGAGTTGTTTTTTTTTTTTAAGGCCAGAAACTATCAAACTCTTAGAGGAAAACATAGGCAGAACACTCTGTGACATAAATCACAGCAAGATCCTTTTTGACCTACCTCCTAGAGAAATGGAAATAAAAATAAACAAATGGGACCTAATGAAACTTCAAAGCTTTTGCACAGCAAAGGAAACCATAAACAAGACCAAAAGACAACCCTCAGAATGGGAGAAAATATTGGCAAATGAAGCAACTGACAAAGGATTAATTTCCAAAATTTACAAGCAGCTCATGCAGCTCAATAACAAAAAAACAAACAACCCAATCCAAAAATGGGCAGAAGACCTACATAGACATTTCTCCAAAGAAGATATACAGACTGCCAACAAACACATGAAAGAATGCTCAACATCATTAATCATTAGAGAAATGCAAATGAAAACTACAATGAGATATCATCTCACACCAGTCAGAATGGCCATCATCAAAAAATCTAGAAACAATAAATGCTGGAGAGGGTGTGGAGAAAAGGGAACACTCCTGCCCTGCTGGTGGGAATGTGAATTGGTACAGCCACTATGGAGAACAGTATGGAGGTTCCTTAAAAAACTACAAATAGAACTACCATACGACCCAGCAATCCCACTACTGAGCATATACCCTGAGAAAAGCATAATTCAAAAAGAGTCATGTACCAAAATGTTCATTGCAGCTCTATTTACAATAGCCCGGAGATGGAAACAACCTAAGTGTCCATCATCGGATGAATGGATAAAGAAGATGTGGCACATATATACAATGGAATATTACTCAGCCATAAAAAGAAACGAAATTGAGCTATTTGTAATGAGGTGGATAGACCTAGAGTCTGTCATACAGAGTGAAGTAAGTCAGAATGAGAAAGACAAATACCATATGCTAACACATATATATGGAATTAAAAAAAAAATGTCATGAAGAACCTAGGGGTAAGACAGGAATAAAGACACAAACCTACTAGAGAACAGACTTGAGGATATGGGGAGGGGGAAGGGTGAGCTGTGACAAAGCGAGAGAGGGGCATGGACATATATACACTACCAAACATAAGGTAGATAGCTAGTGGGAAGCAGCCGCATAGCACAGGGAGATCAGCTCGGTGCTTTGTGACCGCCTGGAGGGGTGGGATAGGGAGGGTGGGAGGGAGGGAGACACAAGGGGGAAGAGATATGGGAACATATGTATATGTATAACTGATTCACTTTGTTATAAAGCAGAAACTAACACACCATTGTAAAGCAATTATACCCCAATAAAGATGTTTAAAAAAAAAAAAAGTAAACTCCCAGGCTGGCACTCTCAAACAACTCTGGAAGCAACAGTGATCTAGCCTCCAAAACTGGAGAGCTGGGCTTAAGACAAATCTTTAAAGGTCTCAAAGCATAACCTCACACGACCACCAAAGACACAAAAGAGGCTTAGCAGGTATCATACCTAACACTCAGCTGACTGGGGGCAGAGCCAAGACTATACCTGTTTCTAACCTGCCAACTCTGTACCCTTTCCAAAACATCAGTGATCCTTGGGTTCACTAAGAAAGTTTTCATTCCACATCTTAATTCACAATCTGAAAAAGTAAAACCTATAACAAATATATTCTAACACGCGAATTCATTGCTCAAGTCTATGGTTTGCAATTACAGTGGCAGGGGTAGTGTCATTTAAGTTGTTCTTGAACTGATGAGAAAAACCAGAAGTGAACTTAAGACTAAATGATATATTTGCGCCAAGGCCTAATGACAGACTTAGAGAAAGGCTTGCTGAGCAAAAAGCTGTTTATGACTAGTTCAGTGGGGGAGGGGCAGGATAACTGCAGGGCACACAGTAGTGCCACGTGCCAAATTCAAAAGAACCTGCCTAAGAACAGTCAGGGTTATATTCATGTTGCAAGAGCCAATTCAGTTTGGGCAAAACATCATCCGTTGCATTGAACTAATGTTCTTAATATAAATGTTATTAGTTTTGTGGTTTCTTTTATGTAATGTATATATCTATTTGAGTTTTATATTCACAGAAGAATTCTAAGAATTAAGAAATTTATCCTGAGTTTTTTGTGTTTTTCCATATTTCATTCATCCAGCAAATATTTACTGAACACTGAGTATGGGCCAAATATTCTTCTATGTGCTACATTTTGAAGTAATATAATAAAAATAGTTTAGGTCAAACTGTGCTGGGTCTACAGAAATGTTCTTCCTTTAAATAAGGATTTCTTTAACATCTTATTCAAATTTTATAAACACTACCCCACTCTCTGCAGGTAATAAGATCTGCTTCTTTTACTGCTCCTCAGAGCCAAACCCCATCCGTATTGATCTCTCTTCTCCTGTCTCCCCTCACTGACATGGAAGGACGTGCTGCCTCCAGCTTTCCAATGCACCCTCTGCTGCTACCTTTGCTACCACCAACGCCCAGGTGACGCAGGCTGTCTGACAAACAGGACTGTGCTCATTTGGATCTCAGTATCCATTTACCTCACTTCATACTAAGTTAAACAGAGGAATTATGGTTAATCCAACTGCTACAAAATTAACATTTAATTACAAATTTGGTACCATATATAAAAATCAAACGCTTTCACTCTTAAAACCTGGCTCTGGACTTCCCTGGTGGCGCAGTGGTTGAGAGTCCGCCTGCCGATGCAGGGGACACGGGTTCGTGCCTCGGTCTGGGAAGATCCCACATGCAGCAGAGCGGCTGGGCCCGTGAGCCATGGCCGCTGAGCCTGCGCGTCCGGAGCCTGTGCTCCGCAACAGGAGAGGCCACAACAGTGAGAGGCCCGCGTACGGGGGGAAGAAAAAAAAAAAAAAACCTGGCTCTGTGTATTGTGGGTCATGTGTGCATTTTCCTTTTTGTGATTTAACCAGAAAAGCCCTGCCTGGCCTCAGAGATGACCTGGGACCAGTCAAACCCTTAACACTGGAGCTTCCTTGGTGGCACAGTGGTTAAGAATCCGCCTGCCAATGCAGGGGATATGGGTTCGAGCCCTGGTCCAGGAAGATCCCACATGCCGCGGAGCAACTAAGCCCATGTGCCACAACTACTGAGCCTGTGCTCTAGAGCCCACGAGCCACAACTACTGAGGCTGCATGCCATAACTACTGAAGCCCGTGCACCTAGAGCCTGTGCTCTGCACGCAACAAGAGAAGCCACTGCAATGAGAAGCCCATGCACCGCAACAAAGAGTAGCCCCCGCTCACCCCAACTAGAGAAAGCCCGCGCACAGCAACGAAGACCCAATGCAGCCAAAAGTAAATAAATTAAATTTTAAAAAACCCTTAACACTGCCAAACTATCTCACTCACCTTTATAATCAGAGTATAAAAATACTTTTCAGCTTAGCTCACATCTTGGAAATTTAAAGAGTCTTAAATGATCCCCCCAAAATATGGGTCTATGTTTCAAAAAGATAATATGTAAATATACTAGTAAAACCAATCAATGAAAAAATTACAGCCCTAAATCTACGACTTTATAAGTTATACAGACAAAAATACAAAAATACTCAAGAATATATGCCTATACAAAAAAATGATTTTAAAACGTTTTTAAAGTAATGTGGCTTCTTGTTGTTAAAACAAAATAACCAAAATGAAATATAATTTAACAATTTTCAAAGTCATAAAGTCCATTTTTCTTACTTGAATATAAAAAGTTGAGGGAAAAAAGTATTCAGGACTTAAAAGGGTACTTCTCTCCCTTTGAAAAGCATTATACTCAAGGAGTTTTTCTTCTTCAGCTTCTCTGGTATGGCTGAGAATGCATCAGTCTATATGTGTACTGCTCCCTCGACAGACATTTTTACCATTAAAAAAATGCATTTAACATGAAAATCTCTGAAGCTATCACTAACTACAAACCTGTGCTGCAACTTTCTTTAAGATCAATACAAGTTAGAATTCTTTTTTGTTTGCTTGCTCTGGAGAAACTTTGTATTAGCGGAAAAACAAACAAAAGAAAGAGCATTAATAGTTCAAAAATAGCAGCACACAAAAATGATCTGAACATAGGTAAGGAGAACATTTTCATTATAAAAGGTTCATGGTGCTGCATTAGTTTGGCTTTGGAAGAATGCCATTTGAAATCCAGATCCAGCAAGTGGGGAATGCAGTAGTTACATTTTAAGTCAAACAGCTAATTAATGACTAAACAGAAGGAATTTCAGTCTGGACAACATATATGGAGTACTAATATGTGTAATTATGAAGTAGTCATTTGTGTAATCAGAAAGCTGCATTAGCATAATTATTTCTGGCTCTGGGCTTTAAAAATATTAACTTAAAATGCAGAAAATTGTAATAGTTCACCTAATGAAGGTGTGAATACCAAACTGATTATGAAATAAGAGTTGGTTCTTTAACAAATGTGCTCTGTGTTTAATACATTCTTTCTCTCCTGCCCAGGATATAAAAATCAAGCCTATCAACCCTCCAGTTGTGCACAGGTACAAAATTTCTATTTTTTAATATATTTTCTTCCTCACCCAGAGCCCACATGTGAATATTCATTATTAAGAATCAAAACTCCTTCCCTAAGAAATGAGTGTTTGCTACTTTTTTTTTTAATCCTCAGAAAAAAATACATTAAGTTTACGTATAATACTGGAAAATGCAAAGTGAAAAAAGAAGCAAATGAATAAAAACAAAAGGATTAGAAGTCACTAAACAGCACGAGATCTTGGGAAAGTCTTATTTGAAATCGTTCTTCGGGACAGAACTGTAGAAAAGTATGGACTCCAAAATCAGGCTATAGGCTTGGACTTCCAAGGCCACCACTTTCAGGTACTTTAACATCTCTGTGGCTCAAGTTTCCTCATCTATATTGTAAGAATAATCACAAAACCTACCTCATAGTATTAGTTCAAGGAGTAAATGTGATTATTCACAGAAAGAACTCAACAGTGCCTAGCATAACAGTAGATGGTCAATAAATGTTCGCTGCCATAATGACCATCATCACCATCTCCATATTGTTTTCAGAACCTGGGAAAAGAGTGTTTATGGCTGAGAAAGCATAATCTAAAATTGATTTCTTTTTAGATACAACAGTTATTTTGCAATTGCAAATAACATTCAAGAAAGGCAGGAGATCTTACTTATTCCAGTGAGTTAGAAAAGGTTAAAAGTGCTTAAGTAGGCCCTAAAATCGGTCTTATCTTCTAAGAGTCTTCCTCTTCAGTGACTTTCAGCTTTACCAAATTTGCATGTGAACCCACAATACTAATCTTATATTAACTCTTTTTAATCCGAACCTAAATTCTAGAATGGATCTGCCAGGTACGCTAATGTGGTTAAGGGTTATGCGTCTTTAATTCAAAGCCTAGACGACACACAGTAGAATGAATGTTCCCAAGAATTAATCAGCAACGTAGAAGAAATGAAGCTCAGACAGAGAGAGACAGGCCCTGTCTAGTGCGCTACCTTGACCGAATTATTTCACCACTTTCTACCCACACTCCCTCATCTGCAAAAGGAAACATTACACACCTTGCAATATCATTAGAAGGCTCAGAACTAACGATACACAGCACCCAGTCACCAGCAGGGAGCAGGTGCTGATACGCGGCGACACGTGAAAGGGCACCATCTCACCCTCCCTCTCTCAATGGATGCACACGCACAGTATACACGGTGGGTTTTCTCAAGTAACCGCAGATGCTACAACACAGGTCTGAGGAAAGGGCTGTCTCAAAAGTACAGAGGAGTCAAATTATACCCAGGAACTCAACTGTATACACCCATCAGAGAGAGAGAGAACACGGGTGACAGAGAAAGATGACAGCTGACATCTCATACAGGCAACCCCGGCCGCCAGTCTACTTGGCGAACAGATGCTGTGCAGAGAGTGAGATGGAAAACACCCACATCGGCTGTGCTCGCAACTGCGCTGGTGCCACATGCCCCTCCCAGTGCGAGTGCCTGGTCCCAGGAAGTGGGATCAACAGGAATGTAGTTTCTGTACAACACAGCTCCTAAGCAGCAGCCTACTCCTTCACGGGGTCCTCCGCCAGAACACAGCAAGCTACCCCAACCCCAGGGGGAGGGCGGGCCCTTCGCAAAGCGGGGTGGCTACACTCTACTCCCTGAACCACTGAAGATTCCACGGGCAATGCTGCCCGAACGTGACTGACTCCGCCTTACCCGGGGTCACAAAGTCCCACTGCGACACAGCCCCTTCAGGGCTCAGTGGCGACATTAAGGATGGCAGGCTGAAAGACATGGGAAAATGCCAAACCCAGCCAGGTCAGAGAAACAAGTACTTTCACAGGAGTACTAATTGTTTTGTTTCTATTATCCGAGCCAGTAAAAAAAAAAAAAATGACATGTCACCATCACCACGTAACACCCTACAGAATTAAAAACTCCTGCTGCCACTCCAAGATTCCTGTTTTTCTCCTAAAGCCAAAAATCAACAAGAAAAAAAAGCCAAAGTCCTCCACACAGAAATATGGGCCAGCCTTTGAATTCAGTTCTGTCGTAGGAGTTTTGTCGGTTTTCAGCAGGGAGATCACCAAAAGCACAACCGATGGCAAGGGAAGAGGGCGTGTGCCTTGGCCCCTGCCAGCCGAGGCCCCCTGCCACGCCCCCGCCTTCCACAGGAGCACACGCTCTTCTACCCACATTTCAGCAGCAGTGACAGCTCGTGCAACCACCCCACATTTCTCAGCCCCCAGTCTCACGCTGCACCGGTCGGAAGGGGGTGCAGTCTCCCCTCTTAGGACTTGAACTGAAACCACACTGGGACCTAAACCAGCGGTCTCCGAGGGGCTAGGTGTACTGGGTCCTAGAAGAAAATGCGGAACGACTTCTTATCTGCCTCTTAATTTTGTCCTCTATAAAAATTCCTTATTGGGTGTTTCACAATGTATCTAAAATATCAGTAAGGTGGAACACGTAAATAATTCAGAGGTAAACAAATGTGTGAAAGTTGGAGGGCTGTGCTCAAAAGTTCCAGAAACTTTTGAAACCACTCAGCTAAAGAATCTACCGACTAACTTCTGACACCGTTGCCTACAGCTTCGTAAGACTCTTAAGACCACTAACTTCAATGCACTAAGCAATTGCTGGTTTCAAATGTAATTTCAAGTCATAATTAAAATAAATTGCCAATTACATAAAAAGATAATACTGAAAAAATTATGTTTTGTTACATTTATAAAAAAACTGGAACTAATGTATAATAACATAGTATCAAATCCTGTTTCAGGGATTACTAAGAAACTTACTGAGTTCTTTAATATTTCATGACCTAGTTTTGACTTACTGAATGGCTCCCAAATTGTACTATTTTGCTGACAGAGTAATGATCTACGATTAGGACTAATTTTCAGCACCTTTACTTTGTTTTCATGTCTAAAATGTTTGAAACAGTTAATAGATGACTGATTAAAACAACAGGCCTCCAAACTAGCTGTTTGTCAAAACAAAAGTATTCTGTCTGAGGGGGGAAATATAATTTATTCAAATAATCAAAATACGCATACCTTAAAAGAAGTTTAAAATCAGTTGAGACAAGGTAACAAAACTATGAGATTCTAGTGAGTATTTAACTCTGTAAACTAGGATAAGTGAAGAGACTTTCACATAACCTCATAACTCAAAACAAAAGCACTGTAAGTCAAGAATTTGAGAAAACGATTTTTTAAAAATAAGGGTAAATAGGCAGCACTATTTTCTTCTTGTATCTTAATAAAACTGAGTGCCCAATACAGGGCAGGGTGTTATATTTATAATTTAACTTGGAAGTACTGATAAATGTTGAACCAGCAACACGAATTGATTGAGACCAACTTTGCAAAACCAATAACCCCAGCCATTTGAATTAAAGGAATAGAATTCCCAGCATGATGGACACAGACCCAATTCTCATCACCACACTAAATGGGTATTACCCTAAATTGAAATAGTCAGATTTCAAAATAAAAAAGATGACAAAGCAATCCACCCCTAATATTGAGACTTCCAGATTAAGATTTACCAAAAAAGGAAACATCATCCAACAAAATAAACTCTGATTCACTCTACTTCATCAATCTTCCTTCTAACTGAATGTCAGATCAACAACCTACTATACAGCCTTCATTCTTAATACAAATTCCTATCGTTAAGGTAAACCAGTTAATTCTCCATGCAAACTTTCTTCATCAGAGAGGACAAGAGCTATTTTGCTAATAAGAACCCTGCCCTTCCAAATTCTACAGAAACTTCACATTGTCAAGACACGGCACATTCTGTAGAATACTGGAGCTGTACCCTTATCAATTCATGACAACGTAAGAACTAAGGTTTAACTGAGATGCAAACAGAGTCAACCACCAAATGCAACACACCAAAATGCAAGAAAACACAAAGACAGAAGAAACTCATGCTACCTTAGTAAGTCAGCGTGCACATTTGATAGTTTGCAACACAAGCCAAGCAGATCAGAGATAGGTCAAAAAACATGTTGGTTTCTGTCAAATCCAAATTAAGTATTCTTCTCATTTACAATTTCCTAGTTCAATATTTTGAATTTAAAGCTAATATAAAGTAGTACTATGCAAAATGACCTAGCGAGTTTGCCCTTAAAAAATATTGTACCCCTAAAAATAGAAATTTATCTACCTCATTAGTGTTCCAACGGTGCCTCTCTTTGGGTAAACTTGAACATTTCGGCAGACATTCAAGCAGCTTTTTCGGTAAAAAGATTTTTACATGACTACTATTGCTGTTCCCATGATCATCTATAAAGAAGAAAACAATAAATTCAGAGAAGATCATAGAGAAAATCTCCTGTTAAGTACACTGGCAAGGTCAGAAACAGCAGCTGAGTTTTAGTCACTGGGAGACCAAGAGCATTATTCCTCTTAGTTAACAAAACTCATTTACACACTTATCAGATAGATGGCAGCAGGAATCTGGTCAAGAGGCTCTAAAATAAGATTGAGCTTTTTGCTCCGTGGCGAGCAAATGAACAGGGAATACCCCAGCAGCTGCCCATAAACAGAACATCGCTTTTAAAGGGTCTTTCACCAGGTTTCCATGAAGTACATCAAAACTATAAAATGATTTAAACTCACAACACCTAGAAATCTTCTATTAACAGCTGAAAATGTTTTTAAGGTTTTTAGAAAAGAGGAATTATAATAAAATATGACTGCTTACTTTATTGATAAATTAATACTACTTCATCCCCTAGAATACAAATGAGACTTATCCTTTCCAAAGAAAATTACAAATCTTATACATATAAGGAATTTAAACCTCCAGTTAGCTACCTAGGTAATACAGAGGCTGGCCTTTCTAGCCTAAATCTAAAAACATACACTTTTAATTAATTTGATTTACATATATATCTACACGATTAATGTATTTCATCAAAACGTAACTCTTCTAAATCAGTGAGGGAAAAGCTCCTTACTTTCAGACTAGATGGTATGTCTATCTGATAATCAGTCTCCCTGATACTTTCTAAAACAGATCATTTCCTTCTTTCATTCACTTATTTATTTACATATCATTTGTTGTTTCATTCCTGTAACAAAGTCCCTTTGCCTGGCTCCTAATTTCTTGCCAGGTTTGACACATTTAGGTCAGAGTTTCAAATTACCCACTCCAATTTTTTTTAATGCCAAATGGAAGCCCCAACATCCAAAAGGTACAATGCATAACTGGGTGCCAAGGAGCAATATATTAAAATACTGAAGACTGAATTCGCTCCAGAAAGTCACAGGTGAAATGACTTAACTCTGATATCAGTAAGGTAAGAAAGGATTCGAAGTCAAGAGCCCAGGATTCTGGCCCAGTTCTGCTACTTTCTAATTGTGTGACCTTGGGTAAGTTACTTAATATTTTCAGCTTTCCCAAATCAAGGAGAATGAGATAATCTCTAATTCTCCTCCAGGCATAGATCCCTAGAGAATTTACTGTCACATTCAGTAATTTTAAATGCCTTACAATTAAACAACCTTATATGGGCATACAGGTATTAGTTAAGAATGTTGAAAGTGAAATACAGTAGTATATTTTTCCAGTCATTTACTACAATTTTGTTTAGCATAGACTATTTTTTGAACATGCGAAAAACATAAAAGAATAAAAAATACTTCTACAGTCATAATAAAATCTTCTCCAAACACTTTTCATCTGATTAACACATTTCTTCTCAAGGAAAAGATCTTAACAGGGAAATACTGGGTACAGAAATAACATCTAAGAAATTTACTACATCTTCCCATAGGGAAGAACTTGAGAGTTTTAGCATATTAAATCTTTTTTGGTCCATGAACTACACAACCAATTGAATTATAATGCCTATCCTCTATTTCTATAAGCAGTATAAAAACTTGAAAAACTTAAAAATTGACTGCAAAATTTTAATTTAATAGCAAAATAAAATTAAACTTTTAAAAAACCTTGCTACAAAACCAAAAAACAAAAAGGGTTTAAGTAAAAGCAAGTTCATAGAAAGTTCTGTATTAATTACACACTATAAAACCTTTGTAATTTTATGTGCTTATGCATGCTCCCTGCACTTCATCCTCTCAAGGGAGGTACCATGGCCATAAAACTTTAAAGTGCACAATACCAAATCACATGAGCCTTTACCTCCCTTCTCTCTTTCCCTAAAGTGGTTTTACTCTGGTCTTTAAAAATCTCCCCTGATGTGTAGAATCTTCAAAGTAGAGGTGAAAAAATTCTAAAATCTATACTCAATTCCGATATTTACCAATTACAGGGTACCTTCTATGAAAACAGTACTATGCTAGATGCTCAATCAATTGGCTTACTTTGAATAGTATATGACTAGTCACAGCTCTGAAAAAACTATTTACGTATAATTTTGACAATGAATGGAATATGAAACCCCCGCTTCTATTTCTATGTTTGTGGTCACAACCTGATGTTAATCATCTGTCCTTTTAGCCTCCTTGAAGAACCCGGCTGTCCTGCGGCATAGGAAGCATATGAGTGAGTGTGTGGGTGTATGTGTGGGTGTGTGTGGGGTTGGGGAGAGACAGAGAGAGACAGAGACAGAGAGAGAGAGAGAGAGAGAGAGAGAGAGACGGAGCGAGCGAGCGAGCACTCTTCTCAACAGCACAACTAACTGCTAGAGAAAAGGCTTCTTTCTGTCTTCCACTCTGATACCAAATCAGGCAGCAGTGAATCGGCCCAAAGGCTTTTAAAGAGGAAAAGGAGAATAGCTGTGTGAGCACTGTCTCAATCAAGTTCCTAAATTTAGCACTATATGGGGATGTGCGGCCATGGGTTCAAAAGGAATAGAAGTATGACAGGCCAACGGGTTCCCCTTAATCAGTTTTTAAACTGTGCTATTTCCAGAATTTTAGGTTCATGCTGTATATAAATTGGATGTTTTTAAGAAACATAACAATGGGTAAATTTTCCCACTGTGCATTATGAAGAGGGCAGTTTTCACACTGGGAAAAGAATATCAGGAATTCAAACAGCCAAACTGTTAAAACTCGTCTTTTCAAATTTCAGTTTTTCTAGTTAAAATGGAATAAAGAGTAACTTTGCTTTCACATTAGAAAAGAACTGCTCACATGGCTATACTGTATAAAGTTGTGTTGTTTAATTAAATGTTGCTTTTTAATGTTTTTGGAGTAACTATAATTGATATCATAATTAGATAACACATGTACCAGTTTTTAAATCCTTGTCTCAGTACAAGGATTCCAACAGTATCTTGAGTTAATGTTAAAAGTAAGTTATACAGTGGTTTCAACTGCATCTCGGTATTTAAATCCAGAGTTAAACTCTGACACTGCAAAATGGAAGTGTCAACCAAATACAGTAAAACACTTCACTATCATTATCTAGCAAAATATGCGTGTCTGATACATGACTTCACAAAATAATTTTCTAACCTACTTCACAATAAAAAGAACTTGTGAAGCTCTTGAAATTGACAGATGATTTGTTTGGCTGACAGCTATTAATTCCAGAGAATGAACCACCTTTTCCAGTCAACCTTCAAATATTTTCCAAATAATAACTTTAGAGGCATCGTATAACTCAACTAAAACTTTCTAAAATGTACGAGAATGCTCATTCACTTAGTTAATCAGGCAAAAAGCAGAATTCTTATTTTCATGTTTTATTTCTAAATCTGAGATTTCACATTACCAAATCCTTCATTTAAATCCAAAGAAATGTATTTGACCTTTTCCTTGGAACACACTGTTGACTTCTACAAGGTAAATCATAACTGTATTAAGTCTAACCTGGAAATGATGTATACATTTTATTTTGATTCATAATTAATAAAAATTCAATAATTTTGGTTTTGTGAATAATTGCAAACACTGTTATTCAATCAAGTTGATTATGATTAACCTCTCAACCTCTAGAACAAACTGTTCAAAATAAGCTGGTCTAACAGTGTACCAAATTGCTCAGTCTTACTGGGAATATATCTGATCAACAACTTGGAGTGGTAAAATTAAAAGGAAGCGCTACAATTTTCTGTTTAGCTCTAATTATTATGTGCTTAGATTTAATTAGTAGGATAGGAACTGATTCAGGGAAACATAAGCACATATTGTTAAATTCAAGTCAGCACAGTGCTCACAGCAGCAAATACTGCCATTACTAATCTAAGACCTTCAAATCGCTATCCATCCAAAATAAATATTAATTAAGCACCAACGATGTGCCAAGCCTTGGTATGATTTCCTCTTATTCTTCTCGAAAGAAATTCTCCAAAATTAATTAAACTCAGTTGTAATTATCCAAAAGATTTTTTAAAGGTTAAAAAAATAATAAGTTTTCTTAATAGAAAAGTATAACTAGTTTTGCTATTTCACAACCCCTTTCCTCTTCTTAGAGTGCGTGTGATCATCAAATCTTACCCTTTCTATTTTTAGGTGGCCAGATACCCTCTCCCTGTCAATCATATTACCAAACCTCTGACCCAGGTCTAGGTCAACTCAAACTCAGGTTTAATAAACTTCTCACTGTTTACCTGAATTTTATATTTTCAATCTAAAAACATGTAGGTGGGGGCAGATAAAGCGGCGAGGCCCAGAAGCCTTGCGATCAATTGCCGTCAATTTGGGTTTGGGGCATCCTCTCCTGCTTCGTCCCATTCAACTTCAATCTGAGCTACATGTGATCAAGTACATTTATTTTCTACTATTTATGAGGGAGCAGACATTTGTGGGACTCTATATCAGGCATCCAGAAAGGATTTTACATTGTCCTCCTTCATTTAATCGTCACAATAACCCGTCTGGGCATAATCACCCCCATTTTACAGATGAAGAACCTGAGGTTCAGATTAATTTGCCCAAGATCTACAGCTAGTAAGTGGCTCAAATGGGATTCAGACATGACCTCTGGCTTTTCCGGCAATACCACAAGGCTCCTACTCTAAGTCACCCAGAATTTGACACTAGAATTACAAAATCGTTGTATTAGTGTATCTAACATTTGCAGAGTGCTCTGAGTTTTCCATGTGATTAAACCCTTTGCCTTTGTAATCCTCACAGAAACTTTACGAGGGGAGTATTATTTTGCTACCCCCAGATGGATTAAGTAACTCATCTAAGATCACACAGCAAGTTAAAGGCAGAACCCAGGCCTCCTCATCACAGGCTTTCCTGCACTACAGTGATGGAATTACTCTCACTGCCAAGCCCACCCCTTCCTGTAAGTCAAAAGCTTTCGAATCCTACCTTCTATAGGTGGCACGGTGTTGAGAACACAGTAGGTGCTAGTTCCGCAGAATACACTTTGGGAAACGCTCTAAGGAAACAGAAAATAAAATGTAAAACTAATCTTTGAAAAAGATAAATACTGGCTCTTCTGTGATATTCCTGCCAAAGATGCAAAACCTGAATCTAATCATGAGGAAACATCGGACAAATCCAAATTGAGGAACATTCCACAAAATGGCCTGTAGTCTTCACAAACGTCAAGGTCATGGAAGTCAGAAAGGACTGAGAACTGTTCTGGATCAAAGGAGGCTGAGGAGACAATCAAGCGCCACCCAGGGTCCCCGCGGGGCCTTTCTCTACAAGGTCAGCACTGGGTCAACTGGCACCACCAGAATAGCTCGGAGGATTCGACGGTAGAGAGGTCTGTGTGTTCATTTCCTGATTTTGATGCCTGCATTGTGGTGATGGAGGAGAATGTTCTTGTTTGTAGGAAACACATAATAAAGTACTGACAGTCAAGGGCGATGAAACATACCGGCAACTCACTCTCTCACATGGGGAAAGAAGTTCTCTGCACTACACCTGCGATGTTTCTGTAGGCTAACAGTGTTTCAAAATGTAAAGTACACGTGTGTGAAAAAAAGATATATGCTGCTGAACCTCCAGTACCTGAGCAGTTTTTTTTAACAGGGAGCATACGTGCTGTACGTACAGTAAATTGTTACTAAGGAGAACCAATGCCATTTCATTCTGCAGCTCAGTCAACATTCAACGACATCATTACCGCTTCCCAACAGCAAGGCCCATACCTGACTGATTCAAACGGACCTGAGTGCCAACTAACAGCATGGCGGGCGGAGTGAGTCAGGGAGACGTTGGAAGACCAGGTCTCTGCTCTCAGGCTGCTTCATGTAGATAAAATTAAAGCTTTCATATAAAAACCTACACCATGTTGTACAGCAGAAACTAACACAACATTGTAAAGCAGTTATACTCCAATAAAGATATTAAAAAAAAAAAACCTATACCACAGTAACTTTTAAAAAGGAGGGGGGAATTTCTCTGAGTCTTGCCAGCCAATTAGTCTGGGTCCCTTTTTGTTCAGTTGTAATATTAAATAAACTTTTAGATTATTCCTCCAGCACTATAAACCACAGATTTATATACCTAGAAAACCAAAGACAGTTCAACAATCACCCTCAACATTTCATGTTTAAAATACAAAAAACTCAGTTCTCTTACTTACTAGCTGTCCTTGGGAAAGTAATTTAACCTCTCTGTATTACCTCATCCAAAAAAGTACAGAGAATTGGATGGGATACTGCACAGATAAGGGCTTTAGATTCAAGAGTACCACTCAATATAAAATGCCATTGTTACTACGGTTAATGAGGATCATCTTTTTTTTTTTTTGCGGTACGCGGGCCTCTCACTGTTGTGGCCTCTCCCATTGCAGAGCACAGGCTCCGGACGTGCAGGCTCAGCGGCCATGGCTCACGGGCCCAGCCGCTCCGCGGCATGTGGGATCTTCCCGGACCGGGGCACAAACCCACGTCCCCTGCATCGGTAGGCAGACTCTCTACCACTGCGCCACCAGGGAAGCCCCAGTGAGGATAATCTTTAACAACGTTAACATTTTCTGACAATACACTGATGGCTGCCTGGATTTTTTGTGCCGCGAAGAGTGCTGAAATCTGACTAAGCTCACTCCCCTGAGGCTCTGATCTTCCTCTCCCTTGGAGCCACGGGAAGTGGGTGCTTCACCACAGAAAAAGTCTTTCTCCACAATGCGACCCCAGCTACCAGGATAACCATCAGCTCCTAATCATTTATTTCTTGTTTCTGGAAAATTCTTGTTCCAGTACTTTTACTGTCCTTCTTCTGCTTGATTTAATCAATAGTGGTAACTACTGGTTAGCAATCCAGGCCTGAGGGTTCTCCCTGTGAACTATGGACTCAGCATTCGTGTTCCTTTGGAAAATTCAACATTAGTCTCTCCCCCAACCGAGTGTGGGATTCTAGACTTCAGGCAACATCTTTGAGAGTCGCCAGCAACAGCCTTCTCAGCACCGTAATGCAGCATCTCATCTTAATGTGGTTTCCAAATTGAAACTTGAAATTTTACGGTGTTAAAAAGAATGTTTTACGTTCAAGACTTAACATTTTCTGGCTTCCTATTACCCAAAAACAAGATAGCTTAGGTTTACCACTGATCAAGACATCTCACAATGGTCTTCTCAAAAGTTTTAAAAACCACTAATGTACAGTGGAACACATTAGTGAATGACTTCATAAAAAGAACTTTTACACCTGACTTCAAAGTTTGATGACAGGTAAATTAGTAGTAAAATGTATCAAATAACAAATCGAAAGAATTAAACGCTAAAAACAACATATGTAACAGAAATATCACGAACAACCAACCATGATTTCTCAATAGCACTAGCGTAATAAATGAAGTCTTAATAGTTCATTTAACCAGGAAAGAAACTCACTCACATAACTTGAGAGTGAAATCAAATGACATCCCACCCTAAAAAACACAACGTGAGTCTCAAAGCAAATAAGGCGAAACAAGCAAACTCACACAAGCAATGGCTACCTTGTATGAAGTACCCCGGGGCCAGCCTCTGAGCTAGGTCCTTTCACCAGGCCGAGACCTGGCTCTGGAAGCCAGACTGGCTCCGGAGTGCAGAGAGGGGCACTCACTGGTCGGAGGATCTGGAGCCACGGGGTCCTGAGCCAGGCCCACCACCGCCTGCTGGCAAGGCCGGGACAGACAGCTGAGCTCTCTGCGCACAGGCAAGGGCCGAGTGGGAAAAGTACAAGCTCTAACGCCAGCTCTGGATTCCAGTCTGCATGCTGCCCTCCCTGGCTGGCTCTCAAGTCTGACTCGGACCTCTCTGCCCTCGGGAGCCTCCCGCTGACTGAGGCGAGCAGCCCAACTGGTGCTGTCTGAATAGCCTGTATTTCCCTCCTGCCGGATGCCTCCATCTTTATCGTAACTCCTTCCATGTGTTCTACACACATGAAAGGAGCACCTCACGTGTGCCAGACACACCGTCCTAGGAGCTGGGACCCAGCAGTACACAAGACTAACAAAGGTCCCACACTCATGGGGTACATGCCAGTGGGGGAGGCAGGTGGTAAGTGGGATAAATGCTGTGAAGGAAATAAAACGGAGTGATGCTCTACAATGAAAAGTCAGGTAGGGAGAGCTCTGTTTCTGAAAGAACATCCATGTGTGGAGCAAAGGGACTACTTGATTAGAGCATCAGGAAACCCGGACTCTCTCATTAACTAGGTTGAGCGGCTCTCAGCGTGGCTGCACTTCAGTCATCTAGGGAGATTTTTTAAATTCTGATGCCCAGGCTGCAATCCTGACCACTTCAGCCAGAATGTATGGAGATGGAACCCAGGCATCAGTATTTTTTAAAGGTTCCCAAGTGATCCCAAGGTGTATCCAGGATGGGAGCCACTGAAACAAACAGCTGCATGACGCTGCTAACTCTCTGACTTTGCCAGTTTTCTCGAGAATAAAATCACAGGTTGACCTTGAGCAGTGCATCCCCAACTTTAACGCATATGTGGGTCATCTGAGGCTCTTGCAGGTTCTGACCCACAGGTCTGAGTGGTGCCTGAGTCTGTGCCTCTGAGACACCCCCATGATTCCTAGCCAAATTAAATTTATAAATTTAATGTGCTTTGACACCGGCCACACCTAGACTATCAGAAACTAGATGATCTAAAAGATGAGGAATTAGATCTAATAAAGATCCAGTCCCAACACTCCTGACTGCACAATTCCATGGATTCCTAATAGACTGAGAAAGTACTTTTGCCTGTTAACACAAACTATAATACAAAACTATACCAGAATATCCAAGCAAGAAAAGCAAAAGACACTACAAGGATGGTTATTCAATTAAGTACAGTCCAGTGTCCGCTAGAAGTACCCAAGAGAGGACACAGAAGCTCTTTAAAGTATTCCCTGCCTTCAAAAGGTATATCTAATTGGAGACAATACTAAAAAAAAAAAAGAAAAAAAATGTAATGAAGAAATAATACATGATTTATTAAAGCCTGAAGTGAGGAGATGAGAGCAGTATGGAAACCTAGTAACTATCTGTGTACCAGCACAAACTCCTTGGAGGCATGAAATATGTTTTATCCATTTTTGCCTCCCTTCAGAGAACCTAGGTCAGAGGGTTACACATAGCCACATTCGTTTTATATACTAAAATATATATATATATATATATATATATAGTTTTGGATGATGGAATAAATGAAACAAAATGCTATATAATGAGAAGTGATTACTGGCTTTTGGACAGAGAAGCTGCATGATGAAAACTGTATTTACAGTTCTTTGAAATAAGGACTGACAATGCTTAAGTCTCCATAGAGTCCCTTTAAAACTAGCTGAGGACCCACATAGCTTATTAAAACAAAGGCAGAGAGATGCCCCATTGAATGCAATAAACCAGCTGTATCAATTAAAAGTGATACATTAAAAAGATTTTGTCACATAGCTTTAAACTGAGCCTTGAAATTCACTGATCATTACACATAACATGACATATAAAAAATCAAAATTAAGGCAGAGTCCGAAATTCTCAGCACCTTTACTAAACTCACCAGTTTTGCCTAGCATTCTAGGCATCGTGCCTAGTTAGGCAGGCTAACTCTTAGAGCAAACTGTGTCATGGCTCAAATACCATAAATATTTACTTCCTGCTCGTGTAAAGTCCAAAACAGTAGATCAGGAGGCAGCTCTCCTCCAAGCAGCGGCTCAGGCCCCACATCTCCTTCCATCTCATGGCAGGAGCCTTCCTACGTCACTGGGCTCTTCTGCATCAGCCAGCAGAGGTAAAGGACACGGATAACCGAGCCGGACGGTTCTACGGGCCAGGCCTGGAAGTGGCACACTTCTCAGCTCTCACGCCATTGGCTAGGATATGGCCACAAAGCCACACCTAACTGCAAGGGAGATTGGGAAATGCAGTCTGGCTACCTGCCCAGGAAGAGGAGCCAGGTTTCGCAATCAGCTAGCAGTCTCTGCCACAATGTCATCTGTAACTGTTTGTTTTTTTTTTTAATTATAGAAGAGTCATTCCTTTCAGAAATATCTTCTAAACCTACAACCTCCACCTTTAATCCCTAAGGCCATTCAGCATCTAAACCCAATCTAGCAGTTTTTCTACTCCGATAAATATTTTTCTAACATATTCAAGATAAGACTACATCCAGGGCATCCTTGAAGGGATGTCTGGCTTTTTTGGTACTTAACGTCTGGCACATAATAGAAGCGCAAATATTCGTTGAATTCATGGACGAATGGCATTCCCAGAAGTTCATGGAAAGGAAAAAGAATGGTCCCATCTCTTGCTCTGGTGACGGTAGGATTTACTGAAGACCAGCAGTCTTTTTAAGAACCTCTGTCTCCCTCTCCTGAGGCCACCCCGAGTTGCCACCTGTCTTCTGGAACATGAACAATCAAGCAGTAAGACAAGAGCTACTTTCGACCCAGTAAGAAGAACTAAGGGGGTGAAAATACTCTACCATGTTGACGGACAGCAACAGAGCCAACGCTACCATTGAGAGCACAGGGCTGCTCGACAAAGAGGAACACAGGGTCTGTCAGAGACCAGGCTCTGGAAGCCTCGATAAAACCGGGCTAATGACCTCTGAGACTAGAAAGCCAACATGCACCCTAAACACAAACCACAAAAGGTTAGTGGGGGAAAAAATTACATGGTATAGTACAAAAATATTTTGTGCTCATGTATTAGAGACAAAATTAAAGTGTGTACTCAAGTTAAAAGGAAAACTGCGAGTCTGCTACGTGGCTGACTTCCTACTACTGGGGCCAGCGCAGTAAGAAAGTGAAGCAGTAACCTCTAAGGTAATTGGGGCACAAACCATTTTAGGCTCTCAAATTGAGTTCAACACCTAGAATTGAGTTCAACAGCAAACAAGTTGCTAAAACAAACCACAAAACAGTTGAAGGGCTACGAAGCTAATACAGGAACTAATACTACAATATATCGAGCCTGATTTATGACCTGAGAAATCACATTAATTGATTCACTACTACCAGAGATTCATGTAAAGCATATTTAAACTGATTTCAGAATGAAAAAAAAAATTCTTTCTAGGTATGAATCGCAATATCATTAGAATTTTTATAAATTTAATTTGGCTAGGAAGCCAGTATACTCAATACTCTGAAAATAATCAAAGAGCACTTATTAAATGTCCTCACTTGTATAAATAGATTCTAGTAGAACATATTCAGAAAAAAAAAACGCTATATGAAATTTAAAATTACACTGTCTCAGTAGAACTTACCATTACTAATACTGATAACTTTTTTAACTACTCAAAGAGAGATATAAAATATCAACTCAACAAGCTAGGCATTCCATTTGATATTATGTACATATAACAAGCATTTTCACATTTAAAATCTTATTCTGGCCCCAGAAGGCAGCAGAGCAGACATGATGTCTGTTCTAGAAAAGGCATCAAGGCACAGGCAGAGACACCTGCCAAGGGGCACAGGCTGGGAGAGGACAGAGCAAGAACCAGGAGCAGGGCTCCCTACACAACTCCTGGGCTGTTCCCACAGAACACAGGCTCTCTCCCAATAATGCAATAATGCTTCTCCACAAAGAACCAATGCAAAAGTTGGGGCAGAAAAAGTTCACAAGTTGCTCTGACAGAAAAGCCAAAACATACGAGGAACATGGAAGAATACCTAGGAATGCAAGCTGGGAGTTCAACATCCTAAAGGAAAGGCCAGCAACACAACAGCTACACACACACAAGTCTGGATGTTGATCTCGTAGAAAGATTTTCCGTGCTTCTCAAACATTTTTTAGTCCATGAACCACAGACCACCCACAACCGATCACTATTTGCTACGGCCCCAAAACTAAAACCTCATCAAAACCAAAGGGGAGGGGACTTCCCTGGTGGCGCAGTGGTTAAGAATCCGCCTGCCAATGCAGGGGACACGGGTTTGAGCTCTGGTCCGGGTAGATTCCACATGCCACGGAGCAACTAAGCCTGTGTGCCACAACTACTGAGCCTGCGCTCTAGACCCTGTGAGCCACAACTACTGATGCCGGCACGCCTAGAGCCCATGCTCCGCAACAAGAGAAGCCATCGCAATGAGAAGCCCATGCACTGCAACGAAGAGTAGCCCCTGCTTGCCGCAACTAGAGAAAGCCCACGCGCAGCAACGAGGACCCAATGTAGCCATAAATAAATAAATAAATAAATTTTTTTAAAAAAAAACAAAACCAAAGGGGAGGAGAACACTGTTTCTCATAGCAGAGCAATGAGGCGTCCCCTTGAATGGAACCTGGCCACGTGGGGCCTCACCTCATCCAAATGTTGCCAGAACTAGGAAGAATGCCAAGACACTCTCAGTGGCCAAAGACATCTGTCCACGCGCAAAAGCTCACACACTTCACTGTGAGAAGGGCTCTCTGATCCACAGTCCTAGCTTGATTACTATTAAACCATGCATAGTTCTAATAAGCTTAATTATCAGGTTGCCAAGCCCAGAGAAGATCAGAAGCAACAAATCAGAAGGGGAAAGGATAGCTAGAGACTGACAGATAAGTAGAAGCAAAAGTGACAAGGAACAGCAAGGACAGATTTTTAAAAAACAATAAACTAGATACAAGGACTTGAAAGGTACAACAGTTTGGGGTCATTTATCATAAAAGCAAACAGTCTACTGGAAAAGTCCTAAAAATATCACAGCATTAAATAAAGCCCAGTTCAGTAACTCAGGTACAACAAAATGAACCCAAGTTAACAAGTAAAATGTACGCTACAGTCCACGTGCTCTACTGAACATGGGGGGAAAGTGGCAACGCCTTTTGTTTGCAAATCTCTTTACATTCCATAAAATACTTCCACATGAATTACCTGATTTTATCCTTAGCAACATCCTAAGGCAAGCAGGACAGATACCCCCATTGGCCAAGAATTTGCTGATAAATAATTCAATTTTCACAGAGCAGAGGGTTTATCAATGACAATTACAATACAGTCTGTTAATCCATCTAATAGGAGAGAGCACTTCAAGAGGCACCTACGCCTCTCATCGGGGATGAAGAGAGACGGCAGGGAAGGCTTCCTCAGAAGGGTCCCCAACGCGACATACCTGAACCCTCAGCTGGAATTGCACCTCCAAAACTTCCCATCCTGCCCTATAGGGCATCTTTCCGAAGAACTGCCCTATGCCCCCTAGGGCCATCATCCCTCCCTACTGGAACTCCACGGTGGACTGCCCATGACCCCCACCCCCTGAAGTTAGCACACACTCTTGTATAACCTCCTCCCCTTGAGTGTGCACTGGACCTAGTGACTTTCTTCTGACAACAGAATGTGGCATTGGGACATCACTTCCATGAATAGGCAACGTGCATCGTGCCTCCTGTCTTGCTAGCAGACTCTCCTTTGCTGGTTCTGATGAAGCAAGCTACCGTGCTGGCTCTGCCCATGAAGGAACCACGTGAGCTTAGAAGAGTACCCTTCCCCAGTCGGGCCTTCAAATGAGACCTTGACTGCAGGCTTGGGAGGCCATGAAGCAACAGGTCCAGCAAAGCCCTGCCTGAACTCCGGACCCACAGAACCAGATAATAAATGTGTCTTTTTCTAAACCACTAAGTTTATGGTAATTTGTTACAGCAGCAAAGATAACTAATACACTGATCAGGGCCCAGTGATTTCTTTTCTCACCTTGGACTTGATCAATCATTTCACTATCATTTTACCAGCACTCTGCATTTACCACCAAAACCCTTGAAAGAATTGTCTACTCTCTCACTACCTCTTTCTCATCCTCTCAACTCACTATCAAATTGACAAAAATCAGTACCTTTTTCTTAGTCTTCATTCTACTCAACCTCTCGGCATTACAACTGATAACCTCCTTACAACCCTTTGCACTAAGCGTCCCTGACTTTATGTTCTTGTTCTACCACACCTCTCTGACCATTCTTCCTTGGTCTCCTCTGGTCCTCTCCCCTCTGGTGTCACTTAAATGGAAGCATTCACCACATTTCTGCCCACAAGTCCCTTCTCTTTTCCCATGACAATTTCACCCACTGCTGTGAATTCTACTCCTAATTCATCTGAACTGATTCATTCTTTCAACCAACAGGCACTGTTCTGGGCACAGAGCTGTATAATAGCCACAAGCAAGACAATCAAGGTTCTACGTTCATGAAACTTACATACTCTGCCAGAGGCTCTATTTGCCCCTCCAGGTCCACTCACCACCCTTCTCCACCCCGCCCTGTGCCAGGGAGGCTGACCTCTATGGACTCCATCACCAGGGCTCCCTTGCCCTCTGAAAGTTCAATGAAGAGAAAAAACAGGGTGATATGAATGATTCCCTAATCTCTGATCCACACTCCCAATGTCATATTGTACGCATACATGATAACGCTACCCCAATTACACCTAAAACAGAACCGATACGTTTGCATCCAGTCTCCCCCAAAGATATCCCTCCTTATTCCTCCCTCCCTCAGTTAATGGCCTCACTAACACCAGCTGTTGAGGTTCACAAGCTAAAGTCACCTCCAACTCTTCTCATTCCTCAAGGCCCATGGTCAGTCAGGCACAAAACTGTGCCTCTCTCACACATACACATACAGCTCAGTCACACCAGCTCCTTTTTCCAACCCACTGCTACAGACGTTCCTGCCAGGAGCTACTGTCTCCCAACTCCAGTCCTTCCTCTTTGCTCATTCATTCATTCAACCAACAAACATTTACTAAGCCCACCCCAGGTGCCAGGTATTCAAGCCTCTGACCACTAAAGATGTAAATCTAACTGAAGGAGAAAGAGAAGTAAACAAGCAAGTTCAACACAAGTAAAAGATCTAGGACCAGGAAAACCATAAAGTACTGTGGGTGCACCAGGGAAGGGCACACAACCCGATCTAGGTCAAGAAGGCTTACTCCGAAAAGTGTTATTTAAGCAGAAACCCAGAGGACGAGGAGAGGCAGCAAAACAGACCGTATGTGTAAGTATGTGTGTATTTGTTTTAGAGGAAAGTGCGCCTCCTAAGCCAAGGCGAGGACAGCGCGCAAGGCCTAAAACCAAGAGAAAGCATGGTGCCCTGAGACACCCAGAATCTAAAACAATTCCCCACAGTGGGACACTGGCGAGGACACCGGAGCAGTAAGCAGGTCCTTATTAGCACCTTCAAGCAGAACTGACTAAGCAATCAATCCCACTCCTCCGCTAAAAAAACAAACAAAACAACAACAAAAAAGCCTAAAAGCCTCTCCCAAAGCAGAGAGAGTAAACGCCAGGCTCCTCAGTCTGACTTTCCAAGCCCCTACAGCCCAGCCCCTACCTACTTTGCCCGGCTCATCTACCCACATGCACCAGGAACCCCAGCCTCCCCGGTACTCCTGGCTCTGTGCCTTTGCTCCATTTCCTCCGCTTGGAATTTCTCGTCAAACCAGCATGTTTGCCTGTCAATAATGCCAGGTCAAATTCTACCTCCTTCCAGAAGTCTTCCCAGTTCCTTCCAGCGCATGATTACACCATGCATCATGACCTGCCTTGACTCAGTTACATCCATATCTGTTCCCCTGCAGGGTGGAAGCTTCTGGAGTATTATGAACAGAAGTGAATCCTAATTTCCAAGACTAGGAAAAATGTTCAGAAAAATATTCAATTTATCAGCATTGCACTTCTAAGTAAACAACCAAAGAGGGTCATGAAAAAATAATTATTTTTGAATTATATAAATACAATCAATCACAAGCCTAAATTTCTGTATGTTCTCAGTAAGTATCTCTAAGTAAAAATGGCTACACACTGCCTCATAGGATAAAAAACAGTAAGTAGATAAGCTCAGAAAGGTTGCTACTTGCTCAAAGTCACAAGGCACTGAAGGGGTAAAGACCAGAGTCAAGGCTTCAGGGACTCCTCAAAAGCTACAAACAGGGCTTCCCTGGTGGCACAGTGGTTGAGAGTCCGCCTGCCGATACAGGGGACACAGGTTCGTGCCCCGGTCCGGGAAGATCCCACATGCCACGGAGCGGCCAGGCCCGTGAGCCATGGCCGCTGAGCCTGCGCGTCGGAGCCTGTGCTCCGCAACGGGAGAGGCCACAACAGTGAGAGGCCCGCGTACCGCAAAAAAAAAAAAAAAAAAAGCTACAAACAGCCAGATATAACCACAGTATCCCCATGTATCTCCCTAACCAGCCATCCGATTACCTAAAACTTCCTTCCTTCACTCTCCCCTCAATTAATTCCTATTTTCCTTCAGAGTTCAGCTCAAGAAGGCTCCTCCAAGCTTTCAGATGAGCAAATCCCTTTCTGATGCACTACACTCGCCTGCATAGCGTGGACGTGATACAGCACTAAGAAGGCAAGTGCAGTGTATCAGTTGTAATCACACACAGCACCTTGATTAACGCTGGTTTCCCTGTCAGCTGCGTGAGGACAGGGACCATGACTGTCCTTCTCTGGGCCTGGCACTTTATTATTATGTGCTGAGTAAATGAGCTGCCTTAAGAGTATAAGAGTAACTGATAGTCACATGGCCTCCACAGGACTACAAGATCCTAAAATAATTTCTGACACCTCCAATAATAATAATGACAATTACATAAAATTTAATGTCATATTACTGTAATATATTCTAACTCTTTTATAATTAAATATTCATGAGTGGAACCTGTTAATTCTCTATTAATCAGAATGAGTGTTAACCAGAATACCACATTTTTTCTAAACACGCAAGGCATCAGCAAACTTTCACATCAAAAGAACACACACCACAAGAAGCCGACCTATACAGGCCATATGAGTAACTATTTGCTGTCTTGGAACCTGAAAAGTCCAATTCCAGCCTCATAGAGAATTAGGTTTTTCAACAACACAGGCTACTATATTAATAAGTTTAAACAACAATTTTTTTTTAAGGCAAGATGCTTGGGTGCTTGAGTTAGGCAGGACTAGTTCCAGCAGATCCATAAAAAGGATTTAAACTCCCCAGATTGATCCACCCATTTAATATATAATCCCTATCAATATCAAAACAGCCTTTTTTGTAGAAATTGACAAGCTGATCTGGATATTCATATGGAAAATCAAGGAACCCAGAATATTCAGAACAATCTTGAAAAAGAAGAACGGTTGGGGGACAGACACTTCCCAATTTCAAAACTTAACTACAAAGCTACAGTAATCAAGACAGTGTGGTACTGGCATAAGGAGAGACATACAGATCAATGGATTAGAACTGAGACTCCAAAACCAAGCCCACACACTTATGGCCAACTGATTTTTGGCTAAGGTGCCAAGATACTTCAATGGGAAAAGAATGGTCTTTTCAACAAATGGTACTGGGACAACTGATATCCACATGCAAAAAAGGATGAAGCTGGAAGCCTACCTACCTCACAACATACAAAAACCCAAAATGAATCAGAGGCCTAAATGTAAAAGCTAAAACTATTAAACTCTGACAAGAAAACATAGGTGTAAATCTTCATGACCTTGGATTAGGCAATGGTTTCTTAATTATGACAGCAAAAGCATAAGCAACAGAAGAAAAAACAGATAGACTGAACTCAATCAAAATTTAAAACTTCTGTGCTTCAAAGGAAACCAGCAAGAAAGTGAAAAGACAATCCACAGAATGGGAGAAAATATGTGCAAATCATACATCTGATAAGGGATTGATATTCAGAATATATCAAAAATGCCTACAACTCAAAAGCAAAAAACCAAACAACTCGATTCAAAAATGGGCCAAGGCCTTGAATACACATTCCTTCAAAGGAGACACACAAATGGCCAATAAGCACAAGAAGAGATGCTCAACATCATTAGCCTTTAGAAAATGCAAATCAAAACCACAATAAGATACCACTTCACATCCACTAGAATGGCTGTAATCAAAAAGACAGATAACAGGGCTTCCCTGGTGGCGCAGTGGTTGAGAGTCCGCCTGCCGAAGAGGGGGACACGGGTTCGTGCCCCAGTCCGGGAAGATCCCACATGCCACGGAGCGGCTGGGCCCGTGAGCCATGGCCGCTGAGCCTGCCCGTCCGGAGCCTGTGCTCCGCAATGGGAGAGGCCACAACAGTGAGAGGCCCGCGTACCTCAAAAAAAAAAAAAAAAAAAAAAAAAAAAGACAGATAACAACAAGTGCCAGCAAGGCTGTGGAGAAATTGGAACCTTCAAACATCACTGGCGGGAATGTAATATGATGCAGCCACTTTAGAAAGCAGTCAGGCAGTTCCTCAAAAGTTAATCACAGAGTTACCATATGACCAGCAATTCCACTCCTGGGTGTACACCGGAGAGAAGTGAAAACACATGTCCATGCAAAAACATGTACACAAATGTTCATAGCAGCATTATTCATAGTAGCCAAAAAGTGGAAATAACTCAAATGTCCATCAACTGGTGGACAGATAAATAAAATGTGGTATATCTATATAATAGAGTATTATTCCACCATAAAGAAATGAAGTTCTGATATATAGTATAACGTGGATGAAAACATTATGCTAAGGGAAAGAAGCCAGTCACAAAAGGCCACATATTGTAGGATTCCATCTATATGAAATGTCCAGAATTGGCAAATCCATAAAGACAGAGAGTGGATTTCTAATTGCCTAGAGCAGAGGAGAGGGAGGAAAGGAGAGTGCCTACTCACGGGTAGAGGTTTCTTTTTGGAGTGATGAAGATGTTCTAGAATTAGATAGTGGTGATAGTTACACAACTGTGTAAATATACTAAAAACCACTTAACTGTGTATTTTAAAAGGGTGAATTTTATGTTATATGAATTATACCTCAATAAAGCTGTTACTAAAAAGGAATCAAATCCCTTTATGTATCTTTAAAACATTATATACTTTCCTCTTTTGTTAAGCAGAGCATACTTAGTATTGCTTCTGTGAATACACTCAAGGTCATCACTATGAAACATCAATTACTAAGCAGCTGTATTTTCAGACTTCATTGGTGTGCTGGCTACTAGCCCTTTTACATAGACCTCCAAACCACTGCTTTCAGCCTTCTACTGTTTACTATAATTTTACTTCCTCCTTCTACCATGAGAAATCAAGAAAAACCTGAGATTAGACGCAGGAAGGATACGAAGAAAAAGCCAAACAAGTATGCATACAGGTAGCCGCATGTGCTTAAGACAGAGGCTGTTCCGTTTCCTCCCTCCAGACTCCCTCTTCAGAGGCAATGTCTCCAACCGTCCAGGTTTAGTGGTCCACAAGAAGGGGAAAGGCAAGGGAGCCCACCCAAGCATCTCAACCGTGGGACACCTCAGAAGACACTGGCATCCCTCACACTGCCTGGTTCTCCCTGAGAACCACCAGGGCAATGGCTGCCAGGCCACCAGGTTCCCACGGGTCCCGGCTGCTTCACCACCACTCCAAGCACGAGCCCTGGGACAGCTGCTACACCCACTGCTGACTTGCTCCACACACAAGTGGGCTGGCTGGCTGAGGATGCTCCGCCTCATAGCTGTAGCCACAGGGAACATTTTCTCTGCAAAAAGTTTACTCGCTATAGCGAGTGGACATGAGAAATCCATTTTGGAGTCAATATTCTTTCTTTTACACTGTCTGATGGAGACAGAGGTCAAGGCATCAGGACCCCCTGCTACAGTCCCCTTCTCCCACAATCCTTCACCTTAAGCCCCTCTAAGTGATCAGCAGGCCAGCAACCCTAACCAGCCCTCTCTCAGCGTGCACCGGACCGGGGTGAACACCCAGCCATGGAACAAAGCAAGTGGCTGAGAGGAGTCAGTCCAAACCTCAGTCTAGAGTATTTTAAACACACGCCATAGAGACTGGAGTCAGATGACAGTGAGCCCTGGAACCAGAGTCAGGAGGCACAGAAGCCATGACCGGGACCCCTGCCCACTGCGTGCCAACTACAGTGAGGCAAGACGCCTGCGTGCGAGTGAGAAGCCCTGTGTGCAAGGAGAAACGGGGAGCAGCAGAGAGGGGGGCCAGCAGAGCCATGACCCCCGCTCAGCCCCAGGGGCTCCAGAGGAAAAGGCCACTCCAGGCTCTCCGGGTGCAGTTCCCAGACTGTCCAGTTGGCCTCTGCTCTCCTTATACAAAAACCACCTTCACTTAACCTAAGTGGCTTGTGTTCCCTGCAAGAAAAACAGCTCCAACTAAAGGAGGGCCAGCTTCCCCTCCCTGACATCAAGTGTCCTAGTGTCCACTTTCTATATAAATGAACCTCAGAGCCATCTGATGTTCATTTAGTGTGTGTGTGTGTGCGCGCGCGCGCGCGCGCGCACGCGCATGCAGGGGTCAGCAGGGTGGGGGGGGCAAGGGATTTTGATGCTTTATTTAAGGCACAACCTGCCAACTTAGTGTAATGAAAACATTGCCATACATTTACTTTTAGCTCCTTATAGCTACTTTTCTCATTGGGTTTTAAATCCATTTGGGGTTATTTTTTAATTGTGGAAAAATACACATAACCTAAAATGTACCACTTTAACCCTTTCTGAGTGTACAATTCAGTGACATTAAGTACATTCACGCCGTTGTGCACCATCACCGCTCACCACTGTTTATCTTTAAAAGCGCTCTGAAAACCACGACTTTTTCATTCTTTTGTATTAAACAGGGATTTCCGTCTATGCTCTGTCATCAAGCGACAAGGTGGTGCTAAAGGCGCTGGCGGGGAGACGGCAGAGAACACCCGCAACCACCTGGAGCAGCCCCAGGGCAGCTAAGTCCATCCTCGGCTCCTCCAGCCCCGGCCACAGAAGCTGGAGCCTAAAAATACCGGCAGAGGACACACACCGGCTGTCAAGGAGATCCAGCCCAGTTAGAAAGGCTGCCACTATCACCTGATTTGCATCAGAAGACACCCATACGGGCAGCAATGGCTCATCTGTAGAATAATCAGATTCAGTGGAAAAAGACTGATGGTCCTTGCCTCCCAGAGTGCCTGGAATAAACCTCTGGGCCTTGAACTTGGTCAAGTAATCCATGATCAATTTCTAGAGGACCCCTAGGAAGAAAAACAAGTACTTCAAAAATGTTGAGTACCCCACTCGTCACCTTCCGCTTGTTATAGCTCTCTTTGTAAGCACAACAGCCTGTTACTGATAAAATTAAATGAGGAAGAGACCTCCATCAGAAGCTTTGTCAAAGCAAATGATTCAGCCAGCACATTTCATAATGGCAGAGACAGAAAGGATAAGGCAGAGAATGTTGCCAAGAACACCGGGAACTTTAACTTGACCCTCAGTATCTTTAAATATGAAAGAAACTTTCAAAAACTAAATTATATTCAAGGTATCTCCAAACGCCAGGCCTGGAGCAGCCCGGGCAGTATGCACAAGTGAAGATGCTATATGATCAATTACAGTGGACTCACCGAAACTCCCCAATCCACAAGAGTTTCTTAGTAGGAAGAGTCTAGCAATAGATACATCCTAATAACAGTTATACTAATCAACTCCAGGAAATAAAGCTAAATGAATATAAATAATACTACCTTAAACATAAATGTCTGAGGTTAGCAGACACTTTTGCATCTGTAATCGTGTATTATCTAAGTCTGTTTTTCCAACACTATAAACTCTCATCCATATTAGAATAAAGACCTGAAATGTGTCACAGGGAATAACTAAGCAGAATGAACATTTTTGTGCTGTGCATCTTTAACAACTTTAACAATTTCTTTTGCAATTTTTAACTCGCAACGTGTTAGACCTAAAAAATTAAGCCCTCTCCGTATACCAGAAAGGAGGCACCTCGGTGACTATAGTTCAAATTCCTCGTACACAGACGGCCTGACCTGGAGCAAGTACCTCAAAAGGAAAAGAGAGTTACACAGAATAAGACAGCTGCACACCAGCACAGCAAGCCATGAAGCGAAATCCCACACATGCAACTTCGTTTTCTTAGCATCATAAGTCAGATTGGGAAGGAACTTTAGAGGCTGTCACCAGGACTACCCTCTACCCAACACGTGAATCCCCTTAAAATTATGACCGACTAACTCATTACACGAGAGCAGAAGCCTAGGAAAAGCAAGATGAGATGCTGAGCCAGAATCAAGAGTGACGAAGTAGGATCTGGTAAGGAAGAGAAGGCTGCAGAGGCCAGGGAGAGAGGCTTCTAGCACCCAGCCTACAGAAGTGGCAGCAAGCACAGCAAATACACCTCTAGCTGGGGTCCTTGCTCCTGTTCGCCAGTGTTCCTGGCTACTGAAAGAGAAGAGTACGCGCTGGGAACCACAGTGGACTTGTTCTCAAAGCCATACAGGAAACCTAAGCCTTTGTGGCCAGAGGACTCATCTAGCACTGTTTGGTTCAGGGTAAGACAAAAATGATATTGCTGGCACTACAGCTAGGCTGCCCAACATTTTGAAATCTGATATCAAAACCCGTAACTTTTCATAAATCCTACAGCAGTACACAGTAGAACACCGTTTTGAAAATGACTGCGTGTTTACGGAAACCCTCTACCATTAACTATTCCTTTTTTCAACAGTATTTACAATTAGATTCCTTCCTGGAGATTGTGTTTAAATAATTTTAAAATGATTCAGTTCTTAGAGAAAATAATAAATGTCATTTAAGTCAGCTTCAAATGCTTATGCATGTCTACTTGCTCTCATTTTTTTCCTCAGAGCATCTACTTAAAGGAGGAAGCTAAATAACAGACCACGAATCTCTGTTCCCCACCAGAAAACTTGGCTCAACCTAAAGGAACACCAAGCTCTCATTTCATTTAAGGCTGGGAGAAGACAATATCTCTGAGTTGTCAGGAGGTTTAAAAAGTCATCTCAGGAGTAACACTGGGTATCAATCAAAATGGTTGCAATTTGAATCATCTCTAACCATAAATTGTAACTGAGCCAAAATGATTTTTAAATATAACACATTTTACTTCTAGATGTTTCTTGGCAATTAAATAACTGGAAAGTCAACAAACCCCCAAGAAACCAGAGAAAATGAACTTTTTTTTATAGCTCACCATTCATCAACTACAGGAGGCCCGAAAGATGCCAGACGCCAGAGGCTCAGCCTCCAACACGGCCCTGCAGAGGCAAACTCCAAACAAGATTTCTTCAAGAACTGCTCTCACGCAGCACTAAATTACAAGCAGTGACCTCCCTGGAGGAGAAGCTAGAGTCAACAGCTACAGGAGTATGTGATCTAGGAAGATAAAACCCAACTCCGACACAAGAGCTGCCATGCCAGTTACATAATTATAATCACAACATACTGAAACTCTAAGTATCAAACAATAGTTATTTAAAATATTTCAAGAGGAAGAGAATCCCTCCCCCCTCAAAAAAAATCCAAATGTATTCCAAAAGTAATTTGCATAGAATATAATTTAATCTGCAGGCCTAACCTCTCTGAAATAAAGTAGAATCCTCTGATTTAGCCAAATTACAACAGAAATGCTGCTTTATAACAAAGGAGCTACAGCACAGCACCCTGAACTTCATGGGAGAACAAAAATGTAGTGTCAATATGTTCACAACACAGCTCAATCCACAAAATCATGAGATAATTAAACTGACTGTTTTTAGGATTCAATCTGTTTCGCCAGAAACCTTGTCCAAGCTACACTGATGCAAATCAGCATGAGCAACTCCAGCTCTGTTGAAACAACTCCAGTATCTTATCTTTTGTTTTACCTTTTATCGCTGATTTATGGGCTGATGGTAAACTGATTTGTCCATGTGCCAGAACTCAGCTTGGGAACACAGAACAAGAGAAGAGATTTGGAAGAACCAAACTCATGAATGAAAACGCTGACGTCATAGTTCAGCTCCCAGCAGAGCTCAGGGTAGTCTGTGAAGAAACAGTGCATCTTTGGGGATGTTAAGCCACTAGTCATTTAATAAAGGATATAAGATAGAAAAAGCCCTTGCTCAAAACAAGGGAGGGGAAAAAAGAGAGAAGAGAGAGAGAGAAAGAACCACATTAACAACCTTTTCCCTAGGCCAAATATGAAAAATACACATGGCATATGCCATGAACAATCATAACTTCTAAACCATGGAAATATTTCATATTATTGTTAAAAGTACTATTTTTTTTAAAGTATGGTTAGCTATGTCTCTAAATAAGAACAAAGTCTCATTCGCATCTTAAATCTTCCTCCCGCCGTGTGCCATCACATTCAAAAAAGAACACACAAGATAGTTTTAGTTCTTCACTAAAACCTATCTGGCATTGCCAAACCATGCCTAATTTTTTTTTGCGGTGCGCGGGCCTCTCACTGTTGTGGCCTCTCCCGTTGCGGAGCACAGGCTCCAGACACGCAGGCTCCACGGCATGTGGGATCTTCCCGGACCGGGGCACGAACCCATGTCCCCTGCATCGTCAGGCGGACTCTCAACCACTGCGCCACCAGGGAAGCCCCATGCCTAATATTTAAACAATTCTGAATATACAGGGTGGGACTCAGTGACCTCAGGCAAGCTACTGGAATTTTTATGTAACAGGGGAAAAAATGCTTTTATCTAATGATGTAATATAAACTAATAAAAAAAGAGATTATAAAAATTTGATTTAGGGGCTTCCCTGGTGGCGCAGTGGTTGAGAGTCCGCCTGCCAGTGCAGGGAACACGGGTTCGTGCCCCGGTCCAGTAAGATCCCCCATGCCGCAGAGCGTCCGGGCCCATGAGCCATGGCCGCTGAGCCTGTGCGTCCGGAGCCTGTGCTCCGCAACGGGAGAGGACACAACAGTGAGAGGCCCGCGTATTGCAAAAAAAAAAACTGATTTACTTAGAACTATTAAGAATAGCTAGTATGTGGACTGTTCACATTTTTCATCTCTTGACAGAACTTAAAATACAACTACTAAAAAAAAAAATACAACTAGTATTACAAACTTCTATGAAGTTTAGACACAATTTACTAAAATCCTATTATTCAGGACACTTAAGTAACTGATTCCTAGATTCCTAATGTTTCCCAGGAAACTTAAGATTATTACAGTCTTAGAAAATAAGTGACCCTCAGAGCCTCGATCACCCCTCCAGAGCACAAAACTACAGGGACATTTTCTCTTCTTTACCACTCACATGGCTTAAAATAGCCATTCACCCAAAACGGATTTTTTTTTTAATTTAAGCAGTAAACAATTTTGCCAATAAACATTTTAAAAAGATCTTATTAAGTTAAAATGCAAACATACCGGTTTT
Source organism: Pseudorca crassidens (assembly GCF_039906515.1). NCBI lineage: Eukaryota > Metazoa > Chordata > Mammalia > Artiodactyla > Delphinidae > Pseudorca > Pseudorca crassidens. The sequence goes on along the minus strand of NC_090297.1, from coordinate 4,819,742 downwards.
ATCTGAAAATCTAAAATGTTAAAAGAGATCATCTCACATTTCCACCACAAGTATCTTTGATAGAACATCACTACCCCCTTGTGGATTCACAATAAAAAATCCTTATCTTCAAATTTCACTTTTTAAATGTTTCATTCTGCTGAACTTCCATTAAAGTTTACATTCTCTTAACTAAGGGTTACTTTATTTCAATTACTTTTTAAAAGAGAAAAAACACTTAACATTTTAAAATAACCAATCCCATCAACTTCTTTATCTTCTAAGCATCCCCATTTTGGGGAGTGTTCTTCATACAATAAGTATATTTGCCGATTTCAGCATGGTAACCATACCAACGTTCCATTTTTTTTCCTTAGAATTTCTGAATTTACAATCACAGTCATCATTTTGAGATTATTTTTTAAAAATAAATGGGTAAAAAATAAAATAAAATAAAATAAAAGGGTAATTTCTTCACTATCGCATCTTTTCCTTCTCTTTGATAACCTCCCACTTTGTACCAATTTCTTTTTATTGCTTCCAAATGGTTTGATATCCATGTGCCCCAGAAAACCAGTGGGGCACATACCTCCTCAAGAATAACTTTTCAGGGGACTTCCCTGGTGGCGCAGTGGTTGAGAGTCCGCCTGCTGATGCAGGGGACACGGGTTCGTGCCCCGGTCTGGGAAGATCCCACGTTCCACGGAGCAGCTGGGCCCGTGAGCCATGGCCGCTGAGCCTGCGCGTCTGGAGCCTGTGCTCCGCAATGGGAGAGGCCGCAACAGTGAGAGGCCCACATGCCGCAAAAATAAATAAATAAATAAAAATAACTTTTCAGCTAAGAATTAAAAACCAAATCTAAGTTTTAAAAAGACTAACTCTTGATTGTATTGCTGTACCCTCAGAAATGCTTTCTGGCAATCTAAATCAACCCTGATGAAGGAAGAAAAGATAGTACCTGTTTTTCAAAGTAGAAAAAAGCCTTTGTTTTCTTTCTCTCTTTCTTTTTTTTTAGTTGCAGGAGTACCTCTGGCTGTATCTGCATATCATTCTAATATAACACAGATACATACTGTTAAACGTATGCTGTAAAAAAGATTAAATAGACTTAGATATCTGGTTTATCACTTGTTACAGACACTAGATTTAGCTGTAAGTTATAAGTCATCTCCGCAATGATGTGCAGGCCACAGAGAGAAGGTCCGAGTCCTGGTGAGTCGGACTGCCGTTTCAGAGAGTTAGTGCCCCATTTTCTCATAGAGGTTGGGCACAAAAGTAGGGACACAGTAACTCACTATTACCATGAGAAGACAAATTCCAGTATTCATTCTAAAGGTTAGGTGGAAATAAAGGAGGAAAAATCCACTTGGCAAGTGTTTTTAAGTGACTAAATACATGATCTTACCTTGTGGTAACTGCTAAGGAAAGATAGGAGAGACCGGCACGGTCTGTTAAATGACTGAACGCTCTGTGTCACCTGCCAACCCCACTGAAGGCTGTCTGTGCAAAAAGGAGCGACTGACAACGTGTCCAAAGCTAGCAGCTGAGCCGCAGAGGAGGCGGGGTCAGAGCCGGCCTTCATGGTTTCCTTTTTGGGGATTTTGTTATGAGTGCTGTTTTTAGATTTGGGCGGTGGGGGTGGGGGGGGTTGTATTTTGGGTGACATTAGGAAGTGAGATCACGGGTGAGATTAATGCCACTTAATCAGTGTCCAGGTGATGACGTGTTTAAAACTGTTCAGAACTCAGCCCCAAACATTTACTTGAAGGCACGTCACATCAGGCACCTGTAAGTACAAAGCCATACTGCTGAGAGCAGAGTGAGGGGTCCAGCCCCAACCAGCACGTCTTCCTCCCCTGCCGATACCCTCTCCTAACAGGCTCAGAAAGGGATACGTTCATTACATGTCTTGAAGGGCCTTGCTAAATCTGAAAAAGAGAAATAAAATGGGACTGCACTTTTCCAAATGAGGGACTCATGTGGAAGAGAACATGCAATTCTACCAAGAATGAGCAAAACACTGGGGTGAATGTAGAAGAAGAACCATTTCAAAAATATCTCTGGTCATTCCAGCTTACGGTATGTCAATTAGCTGAAAGTAAATGAACGACCCTCTTTAAAAAAAGTGAAAAGGGAAGTAATGTGGCTGACACTTGGCCTCTCTTTGCAGTGGGGTACATATTTCTTTTTTAGTCCAGGGTAATGAACTAAAAAATGCTCAGGAAGCATTACCAATCTTTACACAAGGAGGCCCATGACCTTCTACAAGCAATGGCGTTCAAAGCAGAAAGATGCAAGAGAACCTCAGAAATACACAGCCAGCATACTGATGGGGAGAAAAAAAAACACCCTTTACTGCGTCCCACCATATAAAAAATTCAAGGATGGCTGTCCTTGTCAATATATACAAAGAAACACTCTCCTTACAAATACGTGACAAATATCACAGGATGGAAGACCATCTATATGTTTACAAGTCCCAATGACAGAATGGTAACACATCTTAATCGCAGGACTGATGGCCACGACATCCATGGATGGCACAAGATACAGGGATCTAATAGCGTCTGATCAACTATATCCTGAACCTGATTAGGTATTCAAAAAATAAATAAAAAGAAAAGAAAGACAGATTACACACTATAATCTGGAATAGGGGGTGAATGACCGTGCATCCTAACTCATGTTCTATGGACATAGAAGCGGAGCCAGAACACTTCCTGCCCTCACCCTCAAAGACACCAAAGACCAGAGATGGTACTAAGACAGGCAGCATGATATTAGAAGACCCCACACTACCTCGTGAATGAAGGCCCCAAATGAAGTATCAGTAGTATACTTGCTGCCTCTGCCCAAAGAAGTGTATCGTTATCAAGCCAAAGAAACAGAAAGAAGTTGGCTAAATGCAGCAAAAACAAAAATTTCCAAAATTCTACACGGGGAGGCCCAGGCGCCAAAAGGACACAGTGTTTCACCGAGGATGCTATCCAGTTACAAATACTACCATCACCCCTTACCTTGTGGCTTAAATCCCATTCCATCTCCCTACAAGGAGTAACACTGCCTCTTACTACAGGACAAAAAGAATGGTGGGCATCCCTCTTTACTGAATGACAGAAAGGTTATAAATACAGTAATCTACAATTTTTTATTATAATAACAATGAGAAGAGCAATAAACAAACCTTGTGGGAAGAAAGGGAGGTAGGATTTAAGTCACCTAGAACATCAAAAAGAAAAAAAAAGATCATGGTAAGTAATTCCAGAAGATACAGAACATTTTAGAAAATGATCTGTTATAATGGAAATACAACAGAAACACACATCACCTTGTCCCCACAGAAAATATTCAGTCACATATTCACACAGATAAAGGACAATGGCAAACCCCATACTACAACAATCTTAAACAAGAGCTCTTCTTAAGACTGAAACACTAGCAAAATTGGTTTCTACAGATATTATAGAGGGGAAATCTGATTTAACATAGGAGGAAAAGAAAAAGTGCACTTCAGGTTAATTCTTTATCATTACTCTCATCATTAGGTACACCAAACCTACACCCCAAAATACTATAAGGCTATTTACCAAAATAAAGAAAAGACACAAATAACAGTACCAATAAAAAGTGTAAAGAATTAAAAGTCACATAATAAACAAAAGCAGTGATATGTATACCAGATACCTAGCCTAAGAATGGTCACTACAATTAGGCGTAAAATTTAGATATAACACTTCCTGGCAGCGAAAATGTACCAGCAGCACATACTGTCCTTACTAGCTGATAATATGAAATTTACCAGTTAATCATGAGAAAATGTTCTATCACTTCCTTCTAGAAAGGATGTATTTGATTTCATGTTCTATACAATCCCCACTATGCTGCTGTTCAAATGTTATACAAGCGCCCCAATCAACATATATCTAAATGACCTAGAAGTTATACCTAGACATTTAGGAAGAAGACTGACTACTTTTTTCTACACACACACCCACACCCCCACACACCCCACACACAGTCTGAAGGAAGGCTGTTGAGTGCTTCTCCCAGTCTGCCCTCCACCCTCTCCACCACCCCGACTCCTGCAGGGACAGGGAAAAGCTCAATGGGATAGTACACTATTAGAGTTATCTCTTTGTAAGAGTACAATCCAAACAAGTTCAGAAAAGAATTCCTTACACGAATACATAAAAAGACAAGCACAAGATACGCAGCGATGTCATTTGCACTAAAAGGCTAACAAGACCCCTATGGTCTCAAACAGTCACATAACCTGCCCCCCCACGCACACACAGATCCCTGCACGTAATACAAGCTCAGTGAATGAAGGTCTCCAGGATGAATGCACTCAGTGATGGGAACGTGGATGTAAAAACAACTTCTCTCCAAACGGCCAAATGCAAAGGTCTCACAAAGGAGGCAATGCACACAACTAGGAGGGGAAAGGAAGAGAACATGAGAATCACCTTCTGTTGCTTTTTCCATAAGGAAATTAGAAAGAAGTACAACTGCACACAAAGATGTATTTCCCCAAAACTCAGGAAATGGGAAACGAAGAATGGCCCAGAGGAATCAGGAAGGGAAGAAATGTTAAGCTAGAAGATGGGCCAACTGAGAAGCAGCCAGAAAGAAATATAATCCCACCAGGCACAGGGGCCACACCCAGCATAAACAGAGAGCTAAAATAATGCCACCTGACTCTAAAGAATAGGTTATTTTAAGAGGAAAGCCTAAAAACTAAAGAAATGGAAAAATGTGGATAAGCAGGATATATAAAGATGTCTCAAAGAGGAGGCAAGAGCAACCCTACTGTTTGGAAAAGGAAAATCTGACCCAACCTGACCATGAGTACAGGTTGCCGCGAACACGTCAACATTCTGAATCCACTGAACAATGAGATGAAGAAACCCAACATTTCCCAGGCGCAGGATAAGTCAGGTCTTCAAAAAGGCCAGGGAAGAGATGTCCCGTGGGTCACCCAACCTTGTCCAGAAAGCTGGGGGTAAGGGGAGAGGGGGCTGCGGGCAGGGGAGAGTGATGCTCTAACAGAAAGATATAAAAAAGAAAAATCATTAAGAGAACAGAACCTGTCTACCTGACCGTGCACTGGAAAAGTAAGAGGAAAAAGCTGATCTCCAATAATCTACGGGGACAGGTGACACAGAAAGCACAACTGCATCAAACTCCAAGAAAGGAACATTAACTTTGCACACTAACCTCCAGTGTGTTCCTCTAACCTTTACCATTTTCGTTCTACTGCCCTCGGAATGGAGCACCCTGGTGGGCAGGGAAAATTCCAAAAGGCAGTCGGTGGCACAGGGAAGAGCAGGAGAGGATCCACCACTGGAAGAGAGAGGACTCTACTGGGAACACGCCAACATATACAGCAGATAGTCAACTCTTGTTTTCCCAGGGTCGTTAATACTACACCCTAAAAATACACAATTCCATCAACTGAATATAGATGCAGGCAGAATAGAAATAGCATAAAAACTTTAAAAAAAAAAAAAAAAAGGAAATTGAGGTCAAAAGCACAACTTTCAGACAATGGGTATGATACCCACCGGATAACTCAATACTGACTGAGAGGCAAAGCCGTGAAGTCAACGACTCATGCTGAGCAATCCTCCAGGTAACCTTGCCCCGGACTCAGTAACCCAGGTAGAGAGTCTCCTGGCTAGAAAAGCGCTTCAAGGTCCAAAAGCGCAGTCTTGACAAAGCTTGTCGGGGAGGACGGGGCTCCACACTCGACCCGTCCCAAAGTAAGACTGGGCTGCTGAGTGAGGCACCCAACAACCATTCCAGCTATGGGAGGGAGGGGAGGGAGGGGCCCCAGAGCCAAGGGGAAATGGCCAAATACACAAACTGTGATGCTCAGAGAAAACCTGGAGAATCATCCCTCCCACCCTTCCACAAAGTGTCACAGGCCTTCCCAAAGGTAACTTTTCCTAATGTGCACAACCTCTCTCAATTATTTAAATGGTCAAAATAAAACAGTGACATATTTATGGCCATTCATTCCTAGTTCTGTCACAGAAACACATATTCTTCTCACCTGCCCCTATCCTGTGCCCAAAATACATGAAATCTCTCTCTCCTACACGGCAGTAAAGAAGTCAAGATGGGAACTTTTCACCCCGTGAAGAACCAAGCAGAGAAGACCACCCCTAAATTCAGAACGCCTAAGTTTTGGCGCACATGGGCAAGCCCTCTACACTTTGTGTATTCAGGGACTTGGTGGACATTCAGGATGTCATTCTGCTTATTCAGTACAGTACAAATGACAAAGGAAAGAGCGGTTAAGAATTGGCCATTTATCAATGAGTCTTCTGATTCCTCTAAGCCTGAAGAGTTACCAACAACAGTGATACATAGCTATGTCCTTACACGTCAAGGTCCCCATATACACCCAAGATGTACAGAGAGTCATCTAACCCTTCCAACTTCCTGTGTATAAGTAAAGGATATGATTTCACATATAAATACATGCCTATGTGCATATATACATATAAACAAATGCATAGTATCATTTTTTGCCAAAAAGGAACCAGAGCAGCAAAAAAACAGAAAGCATCTAAATTTCCCCTTCACCTGGAACCTGTAAGATTGAAAGAAATGTTTGCATCCCACGAGAGACAACACCAGGGTCCAAGGAAGGTTCTAGTACAACAAGGAGCACACTAGCAACCTCTTCCCGAATGGCATGTGGGCGACATGGGTGTCTACACTCCCTTTTCTGGATGGAAAGGCATATGGCTTCTTCTTACCCAGCCAACATGAATACAATTTAAGAAAATTAGAAAAAGTCAAGGTAACAGGCTCACTAAATATGGCTGACTGGGAAACAGAAGCCATAAGGAGGATATGAGTTCTCTTAAAAAAGAAATGGGAAGTTTATTTCCAGGGAAGGTTCAAAGTCTCTTGAATGTAGGATGTATGAAGTCTGGTTCTCACTGCACAGAAGACAGTAATCTGAACACCAAAAGCCAAGGGCACATGAACCTCTTTCTGGGGGGGGAGGGTAGCGTCAACTGATGAATGCTGCCCCGACCTAAGAGCGAGAGTAAACTGGAAGCAAAAATAGACCCGTTTTCCTCAGACACAGGCCGTCACTGCCGGGACCCCGGCCCTATATCTGATGGGGCAACCACCCTCACCCAGACGAGAAACTCCAAGGAGAGAGACGTGTCAGGGGAGAGAGACAGATGGGGAAAGGAGCAGTGGAATGTCCAGTTCCTCCCAAAAGAGAGAGAGGGCAACTCAAAGGGTATTCAGGAAATGAGCTCACCCTAACCCAGGAAAGTGTGCGGAGAGCGTGCATAATCTGTAAGAAGTATGTGCTTTCCTATTTAGAAATGACTTCAGAGCTGCACAGGCCCCCACTATCCACTGGGTGAGGGAAGAAGAACATGGGGAGCCCGAGTCCCCTTGTCCTGACAAAAGGGTCAATAAATGGTGTGCAGAGGCCCCAAAAGATTCCACAGAGGATGAGAGGATGATACGGACCCCTCTGCCAAAGGAGGATCAGGGTCACAGAAGGTAAAGGGCAAGGGAATATGGAGATCATCACTTGCCACAGAAACGAAGACCCCACCCTCCTGGCTGAGAGGGGTGCAAGGGCAAGAGTAGGATGGGAGCGACTGCTGGGGGCGGGGATGCTGCGCAGGCCCCCTCCCAGGAACGGAAGGGGGAGGGGTCACACGAGGCCCTTCGGCCAGGGGACGCTCAGCAGGAGGGGGTCCCCCTGGTGGGGAGAAGCGCGGGGACCCCTCCGGCTCTGGGAGGCGCCCACGGGGCTCCAGGGTGAGGCTGGACAGAGACTGCCCGGCCCCGCCGCCGAGAACCAGGGACGGCGAGGCTGAGCGCCGGCGGTGCCCCGACAGGGACCGGTCCGGGGCAGCGGGGCGCGGGGCCGGAGGGGGCCTGAGGAGGATAAACTTTCCGCCCCGCGGCCCCCACCGGGCCCGGCGCGGGGGGCGGGGGCCGCGCCGGGCCCGGGAGCGGCGGGGATGCCCGGTCCGGGTGGGGGAGGCGCCGGCCCTCCCTCCGCGGCTCCTCCTCCTCGCTGGGCCCGGCCCCCGCCCGCCGGCCCCCCGCCCCTCCGGCCCCAGCCCGCCCCCGGGTGGGGGTGTGCGGCGCCGCGCTCCGCCGCCCCGCGTGTCACCTCAGGACCCGGCCGCGCTCCGCCCCCCCACCCGCCGCCCCCTCCCCGGCCCGGGGCGCCCGCCCGCCGCCGCCGCCGCCGCTGCCGCGCCCCCGCGCTCCCGCCCGGCGCCGCCGATGCCCGGGATGTCCGGCGGGGCCGGGTCCCGCCGCCCGCCGCGCCACCCCCGGCCCCTCACGCTCCGGCTCTTACCTTCCGGCTTGTTTTCGGCAGCCATTTCCCCTCCGCGCGCCACATCCTCCTCCTCCTCGCGACCGGGACCCCGAGCGCGCGCCTCGTACCGCCGCCGCCGCCGCCGGCCCAGCCACCCCGCCGCCGCCGCGCACCCGCCCTGGCCCCGCCCCGCGGCCCACGCACTGAGCCCGTTGGGCCGCGCGGCTGCCACTCATCGCTCCCGCCACCAATCGTCCCGCACCAGGGGTCTCACTACTCTCCGGGAGGAGCGTCCTATCCATCCGGCCCATTGGCTAGTCACCACCCAACGGAATGAAAGGATTGGTCAAGAATCAACGCCCCCTCCCCACCCACTCCCAGGAAAGCCCGCCTTCCAGACCTAAACAAAGCTTTCCAGTGGCCAGAGCACGAAAGAACTGCCCAATCAGGAAGGGGCCGACACGGAATATTTCCTCGAGGCCGAGACGTGGCGTTTTGATTGGGCGTTACTACAGTGTTTCCCAGGCCGTCCAGACCAATCAAAGGGGGTTCCCGGAACTCGGGAGCGGCGAAGGGAAGCCCCGCCCCCGAGCGTGACCGTCATGAGGAAGGCGCTCGCTCATTGGCGCGTTGGGGCTTTTCCCGCGTGCTCCCGGGGCTGAAGGACGTTCCCGGGGAAGCCGCTGCCGGCGCGTGGGGTCCCGGTGGCAGTGGAGGACGCGGCGGAATCTCCGGGATCCCTCGGCCTGTCGCTTTCGGGGGGCAGCGAGGGCCGGGGGCCTCGGGGCTGGCGTCGGCCGGGCGCCGCGCTCGAGAGCCGGCCGGCCCTGGGGTCCGGGCGTCGCTGCGGGCGGTGGGGGAGGGGCGCGCCTCCGCCAGGTCCCGCCCCTTCCCCTCCCCCCTCACCGGCGCCCCGCCCCCTCGGCCCGCGCCGCCGCGGCCCCTCGAGCGGGTGCCTGGCCCGCTTGTGCCTGTCGTTGCCCGCCCCCGGTATGCTCCGTTGTCCCCTTTTCTAGAGGCTTAAAATACTGAAACTTTATTTTGGTCACGTTGGCCATGTGACCCGCAGAGCCGATGACTCATAGATGCCTGTCCCAGGATGAGGCCGCTGAGCAGAATCTTATAGAAACGTTAAACCTCGGCGAGCGTGCTCGGTGGGCGAGGCAGGCCAAGTTTGCTTCGGTCCTGGTCTCACATTCGTGGCTTTTCCGATCAAATATTTCGGCGTCCACCTCACTCACGCCCTGTGCGAGGTGGGGAGACAGCTGGGTTTCAGTCGCGGGGAGAGAGCTCAGAAGCGGGTTAGGATCCATCCCGGGGGGGAACAGAAACACCGCTGCAGCTTCTCTGGAAATCCGTCCACATCTAGTAAACCAGCACACACTGTACAGACAAGCCTAAAGCCAGATGAGATGGCAAAGATGAAAATGCCCCCTCCCAGAGAAATTCAGGAATTGTGCACGTGGGCAGGTAAGACCGGAAACAAAGGAGAGGGCTGAAATCTCCAAGTTTTAAGAAAAGGAAGAAAAGTTGAATGAAAAGCAGAGCTCCAGCCGCTCTGTGTGAATCTTGTACGGTTTGCAGTGAGAACCTTTCAGTCCTTTACATTTTGTTTTGTCCTTTGCTTCCCGTGGATGACAGCTAGCAGCAGCAGCGAAAGGTCCTCGTTTGAGTATTTTGGCACCAAGATTGAGTGTCAAAGTGAATTTTGTGCCAGTCCTAAAAACATGTGTTCTTTTTCTCGTCTTCACAACTGAAAATTTCTTAAGTTTTTCAGAAGAAGTAAATATGTCCCAAAAGAATGTTTTGTATTATACACTAATTCTTCAACAAACTTTCATTTTATGAGGGTCAAAAAATGCAAAATTTTAACAACTAGGATACAATATTTTATCAATTAGCATTCTTAATACCACCTATGTTGACGATCTGTGTGGTGAAACATATTCTTAAAAGTGCTGGTGGCATTGAAAATTAATGTAACCCTTTTTGAAAAGCAATTTTACAGTATGTATTAAAAGCCATAAAAAGTCTGCATCTTTTGACCCAGTAATCTTACTTCTGGGAATCTATTCTAAGGAAATAACACTAAATGCCAAAAAGCTATATGTGTGAAGGTATTCTTCACAGAATCACCGTGTTTATTACAACAAAAAAAGAATTGTGCTAATGCTGGATGTTTAATAACTAAATTGTGTTGTATCTACACAATAGAACATCATGGTAGTCACAGACATTAAACACAGAAAGAAAAGTTTACCCGTTGCTAGGTGGGGGGAAAGAAGTTTTCAAAATTATGGCATTCACTTGTTACATATGATGTGATTCCAGGTAGAAAAAACTGCATTTTAAAAAAAGACTGATATAAAATACACCCAAGAAATGATATTTGGGGTATTGTGAGTGGTTTCTCTTATTGTCTCTCATATAATATAGCTATGCTGTTTTTATAATTAAAACATATACTTAAATTTAAAGATAATGTTATCCAGTGTGTACTGGAGACCAGACTCTGTTAGATCCTGAGGATGTAAGGTTGAATAAAGTTGAGTGTCTCCCTCAAAGGAGCTCACAGCCTAGCAGGGTGAACAGATGTGAACAACAGCAGGTCAAGGTGCAGTGGCGACACAGGAGAAGGTAATGAATATCACCTGGGCCTCAAGTGCAGCCAAACAGTGCTGCTCTTATCACTAACTTTTTTTGTTTTGGAAAATGAAGTTATAAAAAATATGATGTATGTTAACATGTAATGGGTTTCTATTTTTAATGAACTAATAATTTTTTTTTGTATTTCTATACAGCCCATACACAACAGATAAACAAAACAAAAGCTCTTTGGAGTCCTCAGTTATTTTTATGAGTGTAGTGAATGTATCCTGAGACCAATGAGTTTGAAAGCCTCTGGGCTGCAGAATGAGATGTTTTTGGGTGGACTGGCTGGCTGGTGTCCTAGACCATTCCGGAGACTGTAACAAAGTACCAAGGATTGGGTGGCTTATAGCAACAGAAATTTACTCCCTCCAGTTCTGGAGGCTGGAAGTCGGAGATCAGGGAGCAGAGAGCAAACTGTCTCATGACTCTTAAAAGGACACTAACCCCATCATGGCACACCCCATCCCCCATGGCCTCATTTAATCCTAATCACCTCCTGAAGGCCCCACCTCCTAATACCATCACATGGAAGGTAAGGTTTCAACACATGAATCTGGGGGGAAACACAAACATTCAGTTCATAACAGCTGGTGTTTGCCTTTGCTTGGGAGGGTAACCAAGAGGTGGGTACTTCCAGTAAGGGAAGTGACCTGAGTTGCTAAAAGAGCCCAGTTGGAAAGCAGAGGAGTCAGAAGATGTGCTGGACGCCCCATTCCATCCTTTGAATCCTTGGCCATTTTGGCCCTAATGTTCTTCAAGGAAAGAATGTTACTGTCCAGGACCAGATGGACATAGGTAAATAGTGGGAATATTAAATGGTTACTTTTTACCTCAAAAATATTTGTAAAAGAGCTTTGTTTCCTGGTCAGCTTTCTGAAGTAATTAAAGTGACTATTATTACTGCTGATGATAATAATAAAAGTGCTTGGACTTGCTTCCTTAAACTCAAGGTACCGAAGCTCCATGTTACTGGGTTGAGAGACGAAAGCAAGGACTGAACTGAACCCATTTGAGAGCTCAAAGACTCCTAAAAGGGAAACTCACCAACACAGGTCAAGAAAGAAAGAATTATTCTATTTGTGTCTTCCTTAGCTTAGAAAGGTAATGATGATATCCAAAAGTCCTGCTTCCAGTAAGTTTCTCCCCTTGCCTTTCCTTTAAGTAATTTTTTAAATTTCGAGATCACTGTAGATTTGCATGCCATTGTAGGAAATAATACAGAGAGATCCTTTGTCCCCTCGCCTTTACAAGATAAAAAATAATGAAAACTTGTGAGCTTCTGAGAACAAACCTTTCACTAATATTCCTTGTTTTCCCTATCCTGCAAACACTCATCTTCCCTCCTCCCCCCATGTCCATTCAGCAGTTCTGGCAACAATTGCAATCTCGGAATACCTACCATCAGTATACAAGAGTAAAGACTTGTCTGATACCCCAAATATAAGGAGATCTACGCCTAGTAGACCTGAATTTCAGCTCACTTGAAATATAATTTGAACATAAAAGGCCCGATTTGCGGACCAGTAATCTGCTGAAATTTTGAAATGAATAAGTCGTTTCCCTTGTTCAGTATTTACTGAAGTGTAGTAAGGCAGAATGGACAGTAGTCTAAGGGCAAACCACACCACTAATGGCTGTTTTGTTTTCCTTTTAATATTAAAAGCCAGAACAGGGACTTCCCTGGCGGTTCAGTGGTTAAGACTTCGCCTTCCGGTGCAGGGGGTGCGGGTTCGATCCCTGGTTGGGGAGCTAAGATCCCACATGCCTTGAGGCCAAAAAACAAAAAAACATAGAAGTAATATTGTAACAAACTCAATAAAGACTTTAAAAATGGTACACATCAAAAAAAACTTTTAAAAAAATAATAATTAGGGCTTCCCTGGTGGCGCAGTGGTTGAGAGTCCGCCTGCCGATGCAGGGGACACGGGTTCGTGCCCCGGTCCGGGAAGATCCCACGTGCCACGGAGCGGCTGGGCCCATGAGCCGTGGCCGCTGAGCCTGCATGTCCGGAGCCTGTGCTCCGCAACGGGAGAGGCCACAGCAGTGAGAGGCCCGCGTACCGCAAAAAAAATAATAATAATTTTAAAAAATACTAGAACAGCACATTATCCATCGCAATAGGAGTTTCAAGAGATGTTTTTAATAGAATACTACTCAGCCATGAAAAAGAATGAAATAATGCCATTTACTGCAACATGGATGGAACTAGAGATGATCATACTAAGAGAAATAAGTGAGAAAGAGAAAGACAAATATATGATGTCACTTATATGTCGAATCTACAATATGACACAAATGAATATCTAGGAAACAGAAAGAGATTCACAGACATAGAGAACAGACTTGTGGTTGCCCAGGGGGAGGAGGGGTGAGGATGAGATGGAATGGGAATTTGGAGTTAGCAGGTGCAAACTATTATATATAGAATGGATAAACAACAGGTCCTACTGTATAGAGAGGGAGCTGCATTCAATATCCTGTGATAAACCACAATGGAAAAGAATATAAAAAAAGAAATGTATATATATGTATAACTGAATCACTTTGCTGTACAGCAGAAATTAACACAACATTGTAAATCAACTATACTTCAGTAGAAAAGGACATGTTGTTTAAACAATCATAAAATCTTTCCACATCACCCAACTATTGCATACAACATACCTGAGTGCACCCGCTCTCCAGGGACCCTCCCTGGAGTTACAGCTAAACACCTTTGATAGAATGTATCTCACCTCCATACCCTAATAAAGAGTCAACCCAGTTTTTCCTAGACTTTCCCTTTAAAACTGGAGTGTTTCCCCTCCTTCTTGAGTCTTCTGGTATGAGAGCCGGATAGTTTCTTTTATTCAATCCAAACTCAGGACCAAAGAAATGCCTTTTTTTTTTTTCTAAAGAGGGAAAATGCTAAAGAGATGGGACTTTGCTGGTTCGGATGGGCGCTTCATGACTTCCAAAGTTAACAGATCTAGGAGACCAGCAAGACAGTGGACTCGGAAACTAGACTGCCTGGGTTCACATCATGACTCTTGTTCACCAGCTGTGTGACTTCCAGCAAGTTCCTTCACCTCTCTGAGATTTCCTAACCAGAAAATGGAGATATTAACAGTACCAACCTCAGACAATTGTAAGAATTAGTTGATCTTTGTTAAGAACTTAGAATAATGCCTTGAACTTTGTTAACACTATATATGTATTTATTACATAAAATAAAAATACCTCTGGCCAGAAAAAGAAAAAACAGATCTAGGAGACCAGGATGCCACCTCTGATTCCTGGGACCCAGAGAGACATCAGTGGAGCCCCAAAATCTCTATAGAACAAGGACTTGGGGAGAGCAGTGTGATTGGAGGGAGGGGACAAGAGGACTTCAGCATATGCACAGCAGGGCCCAGCTTGCACATCCATTGTCTGTTTATCTGGGGTGCTTCCAGGAGGCTGAGGGGGATGGTAAGGTTGCTGAAGTCACCCCCAGCTACCACTGAAGACTGGTGAGACCATGTGGAGGGCTCACATGTTTGTTTTCTCTGTTTTCTCGCTTATTTGCTGCAACACGTTCCAATGTAATTTATGTCGACTCTCGGTCTTCCAGGGAAACTTTGTTTAGTTGTTGCAAGTAAAATGACCTGTCAAAACACCTGCAGGGAAAAGCTGCCACTCTATCAAAGACTAAATAGTTTTCTTTGGCAGTCACTGAGAAGCCAGTGCCCAAGAAGAATCAGACCGATGCTGTCTACGCTAGAAAATAAGAAGGGTGTAGACTCAGAGGCATTTCCTTGTCATTAGCTTTTCTGTTTTTCAAACGAAGTGAGCAATGTATTCTTCTTTGTGTATTAATCTGTGGCATATTACACAGCCGTTAAAAAGATGGGGGTAAATCAATGTGTGCTGTTATGGAAGGTTCTTCAGCTTAAATGTGTCACTGAAAAAAAAAGAAAGGCACAGGTTATAATGTATACTATTCTTGTGTATGTATAGATACAACGCTCATTGCATATATAGATATTCTTGTATATACAGAAAAAGTTTCTGGAAGAATAACAAGAAATGTATTGCCTGTAGTTGCCTTTGAGGGTGGAACAGAAAAAAAAATAAGGCTTACTCTTCATTGGATATGGTTTAAATATTTTTGCCATGTACATTCATCCAACAAATATTTATTGGGTGCCTCCCATGTACCAGATACTGGTTCTAGGTGCTGGGGATACAACAGTGAACAAAACAGACAAAAATCCTGCTCTCCTGGAGCTGGTATGGAAGTGGGAGAGACGTGATAAACAAGCAAATGTATGATCGCAGGTTAGAGAAGGATAAATACTGGGAAAAAACATAGAAGGAGAGGGTGGAGGGATGAAGGTGCTGCTTTAGATAAGGTGAGGTCTCAGGCCTGAAGGAATTGAGGAGAGCCAGGCAGTTATGTGGGGGAGGAATATTCTGGGCAGAGGGAACAGCAAGTGCAAAAGCCCTGGGGCAGATGCACACTTGGGGTGTTGTAGGAACTGTGATGAAACCACTCAGAAGGAGCTCTGGAACAAGAATCCAAAGAGGAATCTAAAGCCAGTTCACACAGGACTTTGAATTCCATGGTCCCAGAAAGCTGATGGAGGGTATTGAGCTGAGAGTATTATCTCAGCGGTGCTGTAAAAGGATCCCCCTGCCATGATGTGCAGAATATCCTACAACGGAGCAAGAGAGGAAGCAGAGAGACTTGTTGGGAGACTCTTGCAGTCATCAAGACTTGATGGTGGCTTAAACAAGGTGCATTCGTTTCCTGTGGCAGCAGTAACAAGTTACCTTAGTGGCTTCAAACAACGTTAAGTTTCTTCTCTCACAGTTCTGGAGGCCAGAGTTCCAAAAGTCAGTTTCACTGAGCCAAAATCAAGGTGTTGGCAGTGCTGTGCTCTCTCCGGAGGCTCCAGGGAATAACCGTTCTTTGCCTCTTCCAGCTTCTGGTGGCTGCCAACCATCCTCGGCTTGTGGCCGCCACGCCCATCTTTGAGGCCAGCATCAAATCTCCGTCTGCCCCATCTTCACATTGCCCTCTCCTGTGTGTGTGTGTTCCAGATCTCCCTCTGCGTCTCTCTTATAAGGACGTTTGTGATGGCATTTAGAGACCACCCAGGTAATCCTGGATCATCTGCCTCATCTCAAGACCCTTAACTTGATCACATCTGCAAAGACTTTTTCCAAATAAGGTCACAGTTACAGGTTCCAGGGATCATGACCTGATATCTTTGGGGGCCATCATTCAGTCCAACATACCAGGGCGGGGCAAATTTTTTTCGGTAAAGGACCAGGTAGTAAATATTTAAGCTTTGCAGACCGTATGGTCTCTGTCACAACTACTCAACTGTCACAACTGCCATTGCAGTGCAAAAGCAACCATGGACAATATGGAAATACAGAGGTGTGCCTATGTCCCAAAAGAACTTTACAAAAACCAGCCACAGGTCTTAGACCAAAGTGGACGTCCTAAGAGGTATGTGGATTTGGAATATGTACTGAAGGTAGAGATATTGCCCAGCTTTTGCTGATGAATTGGAAGTGAATTATTTAAGAAAGAAATGCTTTGGGCCAAGGTTTCACTCTTAGAATTTTGCCTGAGCAGCTGAGTTAATAGTGTTGCCACTTAAAGACAGGGACAGAGCAAGTTAAGGATAAGAATTCCATTTAGGACTTTTAAATTCTGAAATGTCTATTACATATCCAAGTGGCGATATCAAGAAGGCAACTGGATATATGCATCTGAGGTCCAGAGAGGTTGTGGCTAAGAGATACAAAATTGATGAGTAACCAGCATTCAATGGCATCTACAACTATGGAACATGATAAGGTTTCCTAGGGGAGGGAGTGTAATTCACTCTTTTACTCAATGATAATTTTCAAAAAATTTTTAAAATCATGAAATAAAGTGAATATGTACGGAGAGTTTTCTTTAGCTCTTTAATTAATGAGGGAACTAGTAAGGCGTTGAAACCAGTTCAAAGGAGAATTTGAAGAACACAGGTATATTCATAGACAAGGAAGAATGCTTGCTAAAAGATGCAAAGTTCATTCACATCCTACAGGGCAATGAAGTGTCATATTTGGGGTTATCTTTCCTGTAGGACAAAAGTTAATTACATCCATGGGCAAGAATCATTTGCATTACTCTCAGGTTTCTACTTCTGCTGAGTCCATAGAAAGGAGTTAAAGGTGCTTGTTCCTGGAGAATCAGCTCCTCCCCAGAGGGTCCACTAGGCAATGCCCAACACTGTGCTGAAAGGATGCTCTTCGTTTCCAAATCACAGGCAAATTTTTCCGGACATTCTCATTCAGCATTTTTAAAATTTATTTTACTGAAGTATAGTTGAGGGACTTCCCTGGTGGTCCAGTGGGTGGGACTCTGTGTTCCCAATGCAGGGGGCCTGGGTTTGATCCCTGGTTGGGGAACTAGATCCCACACGCATATTGCAACTAAGTCCACATGCCTCAACTAAGATCCCACGTTCCACATCTGGGACCCAGTGCAGCCAAAATAAATAAATAAATAAAACTTTTAAAAGAAAGAAGTATAGTTGATTTACAATGTTGTGTTACTTTCTGCTGTACCACAAAGTGATTCATTTATACATACATATATTCTTTTTCATATTCTTTTCCATTTTGGTTTATCACAGGATACCGAATATAGTTCCCTGTGCTATACACAAGGACCTTGTTTTTTATCCATTCTCTGTATGATGATTTGCATCTGCTGACCCCAGACTCCCACTCCAACCCTCCCCCATGCCTCCTCCCCCTTGGCAACCACAAGTCTGTTCTCTATGTCTGTGAGTCTGTTTCTGTTTTGTAGATAAGTTCATTCGTGTCATATTTTAGATTCCACATGTAAGTGATATCATATGGTATTTGTCTTTCTCTTTCTGACTTATTTTACTTAGTATGATCATCTCTAGTTCCATCCATGTTGCTGCAAATGGCATGATTTCATTCTTTTTTATGGCTGAGTAGTATTCCATTGTGTGTGTGTGTGTGTGTGTGTGTGTGTGTGTGTGTGTGTGTGTGTGTACCACATCTGCTTTATCCATTCATCTGTCAATGGACATTTAGGTTGCTTCCACGTCTTGGTTATTATAGATAGTGCTGCTATGAACATAGGGGTGCATGTATCTTTTTGAGTTATAGTTTTGTCCGGATATATGCCCAGTAGTGGGATTGCTGGATCATATGGTAGCTCTATTTTTAGTTATTTGAGGAACCTCCATACTGTTCTCCATAGTGGCTGCATCATTCGGCATTTATGCAGCATCTACTAAGGGACAGGCACCCCTCTGTGAAATTAGAGTACATCACTGAACAAAACCCAGATCCCAGGTCTCTTGGTGCTTATCTTCAGGAGACAATAAACATAATAAAGAGGGCTTCCCAGGTGGCGCAGTGGTTGAGAGTCCGCCTGCCGATGCAGGGGACATGGGTTCGTGCCCCGGTCTGGGAAGATGCCACATGCCGCGGAGGGGCTGGGCCCGTAAGCCATGGCCGCTGGGCCTGCGCGACCGGAGCCTGTGCTCCATAACGGGAGAGGCCACAGAAGTGAGAGGCCCGCGTACCGCAAAAAAAAACCAAATAAACAAACAAAAAAAACATAATAAAGAAATAAATTCAGGGCTTCCCTGGTGGCACAGTGGTTGAGAGTCTGCCTGCCGACGCAGGGGACACGGGTTCTTGCCTCGGTCCGGGAAGATCCCACATGCCGCGGAGCGGCTGGGCCCGTGAGCCATGGCCGCTGAGCCTGCGCGTCCGGAGCCGGTGCTCCGCGACGGGAGAGGCCACAGCAGTGAGAGGCCCGCGTACCGCAAAAAAAAAAAAAAAAGAAAAGAAAAAAGAAATTGACATTTCTACCAAGACTCGAAAGAGGTGAGGGGGTTAGCCATGTGGATATAGAAGAGAAAAATGCTGAAAATATAAAAAGAGTTTGGAATTTTTAAAAAAAGGTTAATTTTGTTTTTAATTGGTGAAAAAAAGCAGTAAAATTGGAATCATAGGTTGAGTCAAAACATTTTGTTTTCCTTCCTACGACTCATTCTTTCAAATTCTAAGCAGACAGATGCTGTGAGTACGAGATAAATGTGAAATCAGAAGAATAATTTTGTCCTGATCTTTTCCCCTTTCAGAAGGAAAATTGGCTCTTCGTTTTTATTGGAGGAGAGATCCATCTGCCTCACTCTCCCACCCACAAAGAATCAGACTGCATGTGTGACAATACTTAAAGGAAAATGAACATTTTAGTAGTAAATAGCAATTCAGTAATAGGTTTCTTTAAAGAGAATATCTGCTAGTTAATGAAAGTGCCACTCTGGAGTAGATGTGGAACTCCTGATCTGATTTCCAAAACTCTGCTGCAGTCAACGTGGGAAAATTAAGTCTTGTTTCTCTGCTGCTTATTTGGAGAGAAAGGGGGGCTGGGATTATTTCCATTTTAATTCAAACTGTGTAACGCAGAGCCTTAAGACTTGTGCAAAGATTTCTCAAAGCACAGTTTTCTTCAGTGACAAAAGATTTCTTTCTTTTTTCATCTTGTCAAGCATAATCACTCACAGATAAAGTCAATTTGCTCTTCTTGCCTTCACGTTGGGCTATTTCCTTTTACCAGCTGACTAACGTTTTCTAGGGCAGGTTGGAATTAATCATTCAGCATCCTGAGATTTTTCAGGCCAGCCAGGGCTGAGGATTAGAAACAATAAAACCAGGGTTTGCCTTCTAACAGAAGACCTCACACTTGGCCAGGTGTCGACCTGAGACCACCTGAGTTTGGGAAATTTTAACCAAACAGCCCAACCTTGATTCTCCAGGTCTGGGAAAATGTGTTCATTGGTCACCCTAACTAGAAGTCATTTGTACTAATGATTCCATAACTAGTGACCGTTTTCTGCTTTCCCAAGAGGCCCCACCATCAAATGCAAGCACACTTCATTGTTTTTAATCTCTGAATCCCCTTGGGCCTTCTAGGGAATTCGCTGAAAATCCCAAACCCTCCTTGCGTTTTCACCCCTGTGGCTCGAAACCCTGAGTGTTGATTCTTCATTGGGCATCTTCAAGTGACCCGAAACACCATGTTCTTTCCACCAGGGTGGTGTCTTAATTGGCCCCTTCTGCAGAGCCAGCCTCCATCTGCCTGTGCTTCTAAAAACAACGGGCCCTCTTGTCCTTCTCACATCTGGTGCTTCAAGACCAAAAGTCAGAGTGCGGGCCCCAGCACACAGGAGCAGCAGGCTGGGACCAGCCAGCGCTTTTAGGCTGGTTGGACAGGGCTCTGGAAGAAATGTCAAGGGATATTTGCTGCAAAGAGGCTCCAGAAATAATGTAAAATTGTTCTGTCCTTTTAAAAATGGAAAATGCCTTGGCAGGGTGATATATTATCTGCCTGGCTGCATTTTCTCTCCGTCTCCGTCAAGGCTTGAAAAGTACTGGCACCTCTGCCTTTTCAAGCAGAGCTCAGTGTGACTGGACCACATCTAATGCCTCTACGATGCAAATGAAGATTGAAACTGTTGTTTCCTTTGCTGTGTGTGACTAAATGCTTAAAGAGGATATTTTCTTTTCGATCCTCCAGTGGATAGAGCCTCTTTAAAAATACCTGTTGGCTCCCTCTTCCCATTGGCAATGGAAGTAATTCCTGCGCTGGAGTCTGGGTACCGTCATGATGAATGCCTTGCTCTGGGAAGGATCCCCTGCCCATGTTTGCGATGATTGTTGAAGTTCTAGAGGGAATTAAGAAGCGTGAAAGGCACATTAATGATGGGTACCTGCAATGAACCACTCAGGCTCGCCTGAGAAAGTCCGGAGAGCACATTCTGAGAGCAAAGTTGGGGAGGCAGATGAGTCACGGCCAGATTCTCTAGCTCTTTCTGGCACCCAGTAGCATAAAGGACCGGGGAAGCAGGTGGAGCTGCTGATGGAGAGAGAAGCCAACCCACACGCTGGTCATTCCGTCTCCCCCCTCATCTTCCCTGCCAAGAGGGGATCTGATCCTAAACAGCGCCGGTAGCATCCAGGCTCTTCGCTGAATCTGGGTGGTCTCTGGAAACACACAAACGCAGGCAAGGAAATCAATAACTCTGAGCGCCGTCAGAGTCGTCAGCCTGCAAATCGGCTGTGCTGGGCATTTTGAACCACTTTCATAATGAAGAGAAGCATAATTAGAATCCACCTCTGTTCCTTTTTCTTGCACGTCCATGTCAGCAAGGCAATCTATAAGCAAAACTTATGTTTAAAAGCAAAAGCACACAAACAAACATTTGGAACTTGTGATTTGGATCGTTTAATTTACTTTTAATGTCTCTTCTTTCCCCCTTTTCTCTAGTAAATGTTTGCAGTGTCTCACCTGGAGAAGACAGTGGAGAGCAGGTCATTTTGGACATGGTAGCTCCAGGATAACAGGGACTTTGCCACAGGTACTGCTGTGTGCCTGACACCTAGATTGGACCAGGCACAGGACACTGTGCAGTAAATACTGAATGAATGAATGAGTGAGTGAACACTCAGCCCGGCCCTATCCAAAGGAACCAAGTCGTTGCAGAGGCAAGAAATTCACATAGAGGAGAAGACAGCCCTTGAATGGATGCTGTATTCATCTGCTCGGGCTGTGATAACAAAGTACCACGGACAGGGTGGTACATTCCTCTACACCCAAGCGTTCACGGTGTCTCTCTTGTGTGTCCAGATTTCCTCTCCTTATGAGGACAACAGTTATATTGAATCAGGGCCCACCCTAATGACCTCATTTTAACATCATCACCTTTTTTGAAGCCCTACCTCCAAATATAATCACGTTCTGAGGTACCCGGCGTTAGGACTTCAGGAAACGAATTTCAGGGGAGCACAATTTAGCCCATAACTTACATGGGCTATTCTCACACTAACATTCAACACTTTGGTGCCTCTTAAAAGAGCATTGGTCCCATTTCCTGCCATATTAACTAAGGCTACATTTCCCAGGTCTTTCATCCCACACTCAGCAAAACACGTTATACAAGTATGCCTTCAATGTAAACCCGGGTGCACTTTGTCTTTTAAGATCCTGGTTTTCTATCAGCTTTCATCTGTGTCCTGAGAGGCAGTAGGGCATGTTCTCAGGTGCTGGTGCCCTCCTGCCTGTGCCCTCACCTGGGGCAGGTCACGCAACATTGCTGGGCCCCAGTCACCTCATCTTCAGAAAAGGCTTAGTAATCCCTGCCCTGCCTGCCTCATAGCATCACTGTGATGGTCCCACGATGTCATGTTTCCATGTTAAACTGGGTGCACGTGCCTGCAGAGGTGTATAAATCTCTGAACACACAAACCCATCTTTCTAGAGCAACTGTTTCAAAATATGATCTTTATATTAAAATAAGCACAGATGCACTAGGAAGCAGAATGGAAAATTGGTGTGAAAGGCAAATAAAACTGAAGGTTTCAAATAAATCGTGTCCTTGCTGCCACCTAGCCATTTCTGCCACCCCAGGTACTTGGGTAAGAACAGTTTCAGCAGTGCTGGTTATGCCCGTGAAGATATATGAGGCTGCCCTCCATGCATCAATATGGAACAATTGTTGAGATATGTTAAAAAGTGAAAAAATCCAGGTGCAGAACAAGGTGTTTAAAAAAGAAAGATGGGGGGGGCATTTATAAATGCATGTGAATGCCGAGCGCACTTCGGAGTGATACCCAGGAACGTGGTGACAGGGGGTTACCTCTGAGATAAAGACCTGGGGTCCGGAGACAGGGGTGGGAAGGAGGCTTCTCATCATAAACCCTATCTGATTTTTTTAACATATACATGCTACCTACTTTTAAAACACATTGGGTTTTTTTTTCAATAAGTTATTTTATTAATTAAGTAAAACTCAGAAAGTCAGTGGGAGTAGCAATACATTTGGCAGGGCAGTTACAAATAAAAACACATTGTTTTTAAAAGCAGCAATTCTGCTTTTAAAACGAATTCACGGGGACTTCCTTGGCGGTCCAGTGGTTAAGACTCCGTGCTTCCAATGCATGGGGTGTGGGTTCGATCCCTGATAGAGGAACTGATATCTCACACTCTGCATGACACAGCCAAAAAATAAACAAATAAAAAGAATATCGCTACCATGAAAGCAAGAGAAATGACTATTTTAAAATAAATAAATAAAAATAAAATGAATTCACTATTATTATTCAAATGATAGTTATCTTCTGAAGAAAAAGCAAATACTGGAGAATAATTATTAAATATAATTAAATAATTAATAATAATATAATTAAATAATTATTAAATATCATTGAATTACTTAATAGTGAAATTGAACATTTAAATTCCCTCTCTCCTTAGCATCTGTGAATTACTTCTCTGCTATTTCTTCCCTTGTCCAGGAAAAAAAAAAAAATTGCATCCAATTTCACATCATGCGAGATTCTGCCTACACGTAACATTTAATCATGAAAGTTTAGTTCTAAAACAACAAAAATTGAATCATTAATTTCTTTAGTAGAAGCCTACGTGATATGTATGCATAACAGGGACACTGGTGTCAGGTGATCACGAATAAATAAAGATGGTATGAGATGCATGCCGTCCACTCATTCATTCATATATTAAACAAGCACTAGTTGGGCACATACTCTGACACCAAGCACTATGGACCTGGGAATCCAGAAGTAGATAAAAATTTTTAAAAAAGTTTTGCCCCTGTTGTCCTCATCTATTCTAGTCCAGTGATAGAGACAGAAGAAAATACATGATTACATCTCAGGGTGAGAAATGTTTGCTCGAAGGAGTCTGGAATAGCCAGTAATGGTCATATGGGGGCCAGGATGAAAAACATGGACTTTGGAGTAAAGTGACCTTGAAGTTGCTCCCCTAAGCCTCAGTTTACTAAGTAACAGTAAGGAGTTAACGATAGGGTTGGTGAGAGTGTCAAAGGATTAAAAACAAAGTTTAAAGGACAAAGTGCTTATAAACCACACACCCCTGTGCCTGACACAAATATTAGCTTTTTCAAACGCTTTTTAACTCCTGTTTTTCATAGATGATTGGACATACAAGTCCAGAGCTCAGGAAAATCTGGATTAGGGATAAGGATTTGAGAATCCACACCGTCCAAGCAGGAGGTGAAGTCAGGGTGTCGATGAAGTTACAATGAATATACAATGAGTGGATGGAATTTATGAGCATATGGAGGTTAGGAATTATAAGGAGTACATGAGTATATAGGATGAGAGAACTTGGATGAAGCCCTGGAAAATGCTAGCATGAATGAGGGGAGAAAACAACCAGAAAAGTAGAAAAAACAACCCAAAAAATGTGGAGGAAAAGAGGGAAGGGGAAGTGTCTCTATGGACACTTCCTTTGAGAAGGAAGTGTCCATAGAGAAAAAAGTCACAGAAAAGTCAGGTTAGAACCATTTCACAACCATTAGATTGACTATTATCAAAAGAGAGAAAAAAGAAGAACAGAATAAAAAGCGTTGGCAAAAATGTGGAGGAACTGGAACCCTTGTACATTACTGGTGGGAGCGTAAAACAGTGCAGTTGCTGTGGAAGATAGTACGGGGGCTCCTCAAAACATCAAACATAGAATGATCATGTGATCCAGCAATTCCCCTTCTGGGCATATATACCCCAAAGGTTTGAGAGCAAGGACTTGAGCAGGTATTTGCACATCCATGTTTATAGTAGCTCTCTTCACAGTAGACAGAAGGTAAAAGCCACCCAAGTGTCCATCAGTGGATGAACGGATAAACAAGACATGGTATTCATACAGTGGAATACCATTCATCTGTCAAAAAAGAATGAAATTCTGACGTGCTACAAAATGGATGAATCCTCAGGATATTACGCTACGTCACAAATAAGCCAGTCACAAAAAGAAAGATATTATAGGCTTCTACTTATATGAGGTCCCTAGGGTAGTCAAATGCATAGAGATAGAGAATAGAAGGGTGGCTGCCAAGGGCTGAGGAGAGGGGAAAATGGAGAATGAGTGTTTAATGGGAGCAGAGTTCAACTGGGGAAGATGAAAGGTTCTGGAGATGGATGGTGGTGACAGTTGCACAACAATGTGAATGTGCTTAATACCATTGAGCTGTACGCTGAAAAATGGTTAATTTTAAATAGTGCTGCTATGAACAGTGGGGTGTGCAAGTCTTTTCAAATTAGAGTTTTATCCAGATAATATGCCCAAGAGTGGGATTGCTGGATGATATGGTAACTCCATTTTAGTGTTGTTTTTTTAACATCTTTATTGGAGTATAATTGCTTTACAATGGTGTGTTAGTTTCTGCCTTATAACAAAGTGAATCAGTTATACATATGTCCCCATATCTCTTCCTTCTTGCATCTCCCTCCCTCCCACCTCCCTATCCCACCCCTCTAGGTGGTCACAAAGCACCGAGCTGATCTCCCTGTGTTATGGGGCTGCTTCCCACTAGCTATCTACCTTACGTTTGGTAGTGTACATATGTCCACGCCTCTCTCACTTCGTTCCAGCTTACCCTTCCCCTTCCCCGTATCCTCAAGTCCATTCTCTATCAGGTCTGTGTCTTTATTCCTGTCTTGCCCCTAGGCTCCTCATGAGAGTGAAGTAAGTCAGAAAGAGAAAAACAAATACCGTATGCTAACACATATATATGGAATCCATTTTAGTTTTTTAAGGAACCTCCATACTGCTTTCCATAGTGGCTGAACCAGTTTCCATTCCCACTAACAGCAAGCAACTTAAATGTCGATCAACAGATGAATGGCTAAAGAAGACTTAGCCATAAAAAAGAATGAAATAATGACATTTGCAGCAACATGGTTGGACGCAGACATTATCACACTAAGTGACGTAAGCCAGAAAGAGAAAGACAAATACCATGTGACATCACTTATATGTGGAATCTAAACTGTGATACAAATTAACTTACTTACAAAACAGAAACAGACTCTCAGACATAGAAGACAAATATTGGGGCCTTCCCTGGTGGCTCAGTGGTTAAGAATCCACCTGCCAATGCAGGGGACACGGGTTCGAGCCCTGGTCTGGGAAGAGCTGTGGAGCAACTAAGCCCGTGTGCCACAACTACTGAGCCTGTGCTCTAGAGCCCGTGAGCCACAACTACTGAACCCATGTGCCACAACTACTGAAGCCTGCATGCCTTGACCCCGTGCTCTGCAACAAAAGAAACCACGCCAAAGAGAAGCCCTTGCACCACAATGAAGTGTGGCCCCCGCTCGCCACAACTAGAGAAAGCCTGCACGCACAGCAACAAAGACCCAACACAGCCAAAAATAAATTAATAAATTTAATAAATTTAATAAAAAGAAAAAAAAGAAAAATTTTTGGTTACCAAACGGGAAAGCGAGGGGGAGGGGAAGGGATAAATTAGGAGTTTGGAACTGGCAGATGCAAACTACTATATATAAAATAGACAAACAACAAGGAACTACTCTATAGCACAGGGAACTATAGTCAGTATACTGCAGTAAACCATAACGGTAGAGAATCTGAAAAAGTATATATATATATATATATATATATATCTGTATATATATATATATATATCTGTGTGTGTATGGAGATTAGAGATATATATATATATATCTGAATCACTTTGCCATACACCAGAAACTAACACAACATTGTAAATTAACTGTACTTCAATAAAAAAAATTTTAATGGTACATTTTATGTTACGTATATTTTACCTCAGTAAAAAAATATATCAAGTTGGGGACTTCCCTGGTGGCACAGGGGTTAAGAATCCACCTGCCAATGCAGGGGACACAGGTTTGAGCCTTGGTCCGGGAAGATCCCACATGCCTCAGAGCAACTAAGCCTGTGCACCACAACTACTGAGCCCATGAGCCACAACTACTGAAGCCCGTGTGCCTAGACCCCATGCTCCACAACAAGAGAAGTCACCGCCATGAGAAGCCTGCGCACCACAACGAAGAGTAGCCCCCGCTCGCCGCAACTAGAGAAAGCCCGCACACAGCAACAAAGACCCAACGCAGCCATAAATAAATAAATTCGTAAGAGGAAAAAAGAAACAAAAGCAGAGTCTTGCAGCTACCCCTGCAATCTGCCAGTCCCAGAGCTCGTCAGAGGCAATGGGATGCAGAGCCAGCTACCTACCTGGAGGAGAGGAAAGAAAAAGAGAAAATACATAGAGGGGGAGCTCTCAGAGGACAGTACCTCGGGCACGTGCTTCTTGGGTTCTGTGCGGCTTCTTGTCTGAGACCAAAAAGTTTGATCACCTGTCACTCACCTCCCCGACCCCCGCCTTCGCAGACCTTCCCTCCCGTCCTCCTCTCATTCCCTAGCCCACCTATTCTTACACTTGACGTGGGAGTTCATTCAGCAAATATTTATTAGCACCCACTATATGGCAGCCCCTGTAGCAAAACTGCCTTTGTGGATTTCAACATTCTTATAATGGGAGATAGATGGTAAAGTGCAAAAGTTAAGTACATATATCAGATAGTGGTAAGTGTTATGCGGAACATAAATTAAGGTTGGAAAGGGGAATGAGGGGAGTAAGAGTGAGGAATGGAATTGCAATTTCCAGAAGGGCAGTCAGGGAGGGCAGCCCTCAGGTGATATCTGGGCAAAGATAGAAGCGGGTGAGAAAGAGCCTTGTGGGTCCCTGGGGAAAGAGCATCCCAGGCAGGGAAGGGAGCCAGTGCAAAGACCCTGTCGCAAGAGCTTCCCTGTGGATTGGAGGCAGAACAGGGAAGCTAAACTACAGTAACAGCACAGAACACAGTGGGAGATGTGCTCAGAGTTCAAAGCAGCAAGCGAGCAGATCTGTTGAAGTGGGGCTTTGCTAGCAGTGTGAGGACTGCGGCTTTCATTCTGGGTGCAGTGGGAAGCCGTCAGAGGGGATAGGAGTGCCTTGATCTGACACAGGAATCATCAATTTGGCCACAGTGTGGAGAATAGACACTTGGGGGCCAGGAGGGGCGGCAGCGGAAAAAGCAAAAGAGACCAGTTACGAAGTAATTGCACAGTCATGGCAGGAGGTGATGGTGGGTGGCTCCGGAGTGAGAGAGGTGGGAGTGGAGAGAAGGGGTCAGGCTCTGGATGGACGCTGAAGGCTGAGCAGTCAGGACTTACTGGCGGACAGTATGCAGAGTGGGAGAGAAAGGGAAGAGTCAGGAATGATGGAATCTAAAACAATGATACAAATGAACTTGTCTACAAACCAGAAACAGACTCCCACAATCTTACCGTTACCAAAGGGGAAAGGGGGAGGGATAAATTAAGAGTTTGCGGCTAACAGACACACAACACTATACATAAAATAAACAACAAGGACCTACTATACAGCACAGGGAACTCTACTCAATATCTTGTAATCACCTGTAATGGAAAAGAATCTGAAAAAGAATGCATACGTATATATATAGAGAGAGACTGAATCACTTTGCTGTACACCTGAAACTAACACAACATTGTAAATCAACTAGACTTCAATTTAAAAATTTAAAAAAAAAAAAAAGCAGAATGATTCCAAGAAGGGGAAGTGTGTTTGTGGGGGAGGATTAAACTCACCACTGGACGCCGGATCATCCTCTGGACCAAATGCCTGCCCTAGGGGAGCTAGGTCCTTCCCAGCATCCTTCCTCCAGCTTCATTTAGGAGATGTGAGCTTGGAGTTCCAAAGTCCATAATCAAGAGTCTGCTTGTCATTTGTTCTGCCACTGGTGGACCAAGAATAAACATGTTGTCAACGTTAATCCTTTAAAAATAAAACGTTAATCGTCAAGAATAGTTAAGAATGAAATGTGAATAATTTTGTAGCCAGTTCCTTTTCTTAGGAAACTAGAATGCAGCCACAACACAGCCCCATCGTTTCTTGGTGAGTCAGTATCAGTGTGACTTAGGTGCCAGGAGAGAGTGAAGGGTTGACTTCAGATTTTCTTTGTTAAATGTGGACAGTTCTGTAAATACCTGTCCACCTTCAGAATATTAAGGAGTCGGATGTGTCGGAAATGGGGATGTCCACACCCTTTTCTTGTGGGATGTGCCTCTGGATGAGTGGTTCTCAAAGTGCGGGGGTGGTGGGGGCTGGATTCGCTGCATCAGCATTTTCCAGGAAACTGTGAGAAAGGCAGATCCCAGGGTCCCACCCCAGACCTACTGAATCAGAAACTCCTGGAGAAGAGGAGCCCCACGCTTTGTGTCTTAACAAATCGCCCAGGTGATTCTGACGTGAACTGAAGTTTCAGAAGTGCTGCCCCAGATGGTCAGCCTCCACGCCCTTTAGTCCTTACCTTTGGGAGGGGGAAACACTAGAAAGTTGGAGGGTGGAGTGAGAAGGGACTTTTCTTTACGCCTTTACCTTCTAGGTGTCCTGTCTGGAGCGTTCTTAACTTATAGACTTCTTTAAGAAGCACACATACTGTATAGCACAGAGAACTACATTCAATATCAGATGATAAACCATAATGGAAAAAAATATTTAAAAAAAAAAGAATGCGGACTTCCCTGGTGGAGCAGTGGTTAAGAATCCACCTGTCAATGCAGGGGACAAGGGTTTGAGCCCTGGTCCGGGAAGATCCCACATGCCGTGGAGCAACTAAGCCCGTGCTGCGCCACAACTACTGAGCCTGCACACCACAACTACTGAGCCCGTGCTCCTAGAGCCCATGCTCCGCAACAAGAGAAGCCACCGCAATGAGAAGTCCGTGCACTGCAACGAAGAGCAGCCCCCGCTCGCCACAACTAGAGAAAGTCCGTGTGCAGCAACGAACACCCAACGCAGCCAAAAAAAATTTTTTAATTAAAAAAAAAGAATGTATATATATATATGTATAACTGAATCACTTTGTTATACAGCAGAAATTAACACAACATTGTAAATCAACTGTGCTTCAAAAAAATTAAAATTGAAAACAGTCCCCCCAAAAAAAGATGCACCCATGTAAGCCACGGGGACCGCAGCCACGCATTTTGTCGCAGACACTCAACCAATGACACGCACACAGGTCCAGCTGCTCTCGCAAGCATAACGCAGCTGATGACTTCCACAATTTCTAATGATAAGAACGGCAACGTGGAAACCCTTTTCCTCTTGTGCCAGTTCCAAAGTTTCTCTACAGAGGAAACAGTGGTAAAAATGCCAAGTGTTGTTGTTTTTTAAACACTAGTCAAACATGAGGCTCCCTTTTTCAATGTTTGTGTGATTGAGATAAAACCAACTGTTCTTTTGGCGTGGCGTCTTTTTGGTGTTTCACTATTTCTAAATAGGGTATAGGGGAAACCCTTCTAAGCTAGCCGGCCTTACAGTTTGAAATGCGTTAAAACTCAGTCCTTTTTCTCTTTCTGTTCTAAAAGTTTGAGTCTTTCCAGCAGTCCAGCAGTGCTCTTAATGAGACACTGCTGAGCTTCCCACATGTGGGCTCAGAACCACGTGGCGTTCTCTCTCCCTTCCTAGAGCTCCACAGTCTGGGGCCATCCATCTAATGGGACTGTCTTGCATTCCTTGACACATTCTCGGGATTTGCAAGAAAATAGCTATGCCAGGAATTTCCTATGAGCAGTGGGTGCTGAGTCAGCACTGAATTGGCACATCATATTTTCTTATCGGTCCAATGAGACAGGTCACCAGACTGTTTCCCACCGTCCAGAGCTGCAAACCCTGGGTCAGGAAGAGAAGCTGCCTGTCCCCACACACACAGGGGCAGGGAGAGAATTTCCTCATTTTCCATGCCATTCCTCAGAGGCCACTTTCTCTGGGTGTAAGAAGTCCCGAGTTAGAATGACAGGCTCTGGGGAGGGGAAGGGAAAGCCTGGCAGAACTGTCCCTCATCAGGGGATAAACCGAGTCTGCTCCTGGACGAAGGGTCGGGGAAGGGCAGCTTGAACATAAATAGAAAAGAGACTTTGTCTACACCAAGGGGCAACGTTGACCAGCCACCCAAAGCCTAAGATGATGATGCTCAACTGACATAACCTCTCCCCACCCCCAGCAGCAGGCTTTACGGGGGACCCGTGCCAGAGCCAGGATGGGGGGGGGCAGGCAAGAGAGGGTGTCAGTGTGCAGCATTTCCAGAGGTGCCCACCTTGCCTGTGCACAACCCCAGGTGCCTCCCTCTAGGTCACACTCAGGTTTCCCCAAAGACACAACAAAACGCTGCAGAGGATTGTTTAACAAGACTCTGGCATCCTCAGGCCATGAGGATGATGACAGGCTGAAGCCACTGTCAAGCCTGATTCTCCAAACCATCACAAAGGATGGCAAAGGAAATGAAGAGCAAACCCAAGGACATCTGCGCCCCAATTCCTATCAATCTGGCTGCCGGTGTCATGGTATCAGCAGAAACTCCTCGGCTTCCTTCACTGTGGTTCCCGGCCTTACCTTGCAATTTGGGAGCATCAGTGCCAGACTGATGGGCAGGCCTGGATTCTACCACCTGCCTCCGCCAAAGTCACGGGGCGGCCAGCATTGGGCAAGTCATGTGACTTCTGTGAGTTCTGACCCCCTGGTCTGCAAATGTGCATACCGCCTCCTGGGGCATAGCACGAGTTGTTGTGAATGTCGGCACGCCTGTAAAGGTTCTCTTGAAAATGCAAAAAACACTCAAATGGAAGGCATAACAATTGCTATTTTCTGTTTATCACTGGCAGCAGCCCTCCATTTGTCTAGCCAGTCATCTCCATTTTATTTTTATTTATTTCTTTTTTTTTTTTTGCAGTACGCGGCCTCTCACTATTGTGGCCTCTCCCGCTGCGGAGCACAGGCTCCGGACGTGCAGGCTCAGCGGCCATGGCTCACGGGCCCAGCTGCTCCACGGCACGTGGGATCTTCCCGGACCGGGGCACGAACCCGTGTTCCCTGCATCGGCAGGCAGACTCTCAACCACTGCGCCACCAGGGAAGCCCATCATCTCCATTTTAAATTGCACTACCCTGTTTGAGGTTGTAGGAATTAAGAAAGAAAGCCCTGGAGACTTCAATGGAGACTTTCAAACCACGTTTTGTTTGTTTGTGGGTTTTTTTCTATGTTATTTCCTGTTTGTGTTTACAAAGTTTACTTAACCCATCATGCTAAACTCATAGAACTAGGCCGCCTTCATGCTGGATCCAGAAAGCAAGGGGGAAATGCAGGCTTCATACATATTAACTTTTAGGTAAAGGGCAGCTCAAACTAGAGCCAATGATATGCTCAATATTTGTAAGAAGAGCCTTTTACAAATTCCAAGCACTCAACTCCATTCATTCAGCTACCTTTGTTCATTCACTGACCTTCCAGAAACTCTGAGAATTTTGCTGGACATTAAGCTTAGAGAAGGAACTCCAAGTTGCCCTCCAGAGAGGGAGACCTAAGGGTAACTATGTTAGTGAGGGTTCCCCAGAGAAACAGAACCAGTAGGAGATAGATATAGATATAGATATATAGTGGTAGATGTAGGTGTACGTGTAGGTATAGGTATAGGTGTAGGTATAGATATAAATAGGTAGATAGAAAGAGAGATATTGAGAGAGAGAGAGAGATTTACTATAGGAGTTGGCTCGCACAGTTATGGAGACTGACAAGTCCCACCATCTGCCATCTGCAAGGTGGAGACCCAGGAAAACTGGTGATATAATTCAGACTGAGGCCAAAGGCTGAGAACCAGGGAGCCAATGGTTTAAATCCCATCCAAGGCCTGGAGAAGGTGAGATAAGCGGTCCCAACTGAAGCAGGCAGGCAGGAAGCAAAAAGGAATGAATCCTCCTTCCTCCCCCTTTTTTTTCTATTCAGGCCTCCATGACTTGGGTGATGCCCACCCACATAGGAGAGGCCATCTACTTTGCTGAGTCCACTGATTTCATTGCTAAGCTCACTCAGAAACACCCTCACAGACACACCCAGAAATAATGTTTAATCTGGGCATCCCATGGTTCTGAAGTCAACAAAACAGAGAAAAGGGATAGGAATTCCCTCTCTGGGCACCTGGGATACCGTTTTAGCGGGACCTGTGGGAATATCTGGGGAAAATTCATAACAGACACAGAGAATGGCCTGTGCAATGACGCTGGGGATGGAATCAGCTCGGTCTGAGGAGCTGATATGACCACAAGGTGGGGAACAAAAGAGCCAGAACTCAAGGGGACTTGTTGGCCCAGATAAGAAGTTAGGATTTTATTACAAACGTGATAGAGGTCCATTTGTAGGGTTTTCAGCAGGGGAAATCACATGATTTAAACTTTTGAGGACCTACTGTAGAGCACAGGGAACTCTACTCAATGCTCTGTGGTGAACTAAATGGGAAGGAAATCCAAAAAAGAGGGTATATATATATATATATATATATATATATATATATATATATACACACATGTATATATATATATATATACACACACACATGTGTATATATATATATATACATATATATATACATATATATGTATACATATGGCTGATTCACTTTGCTGGACAGCAGAAACTAACACAACATTGTAAAACAACTGTACTCCAATAAAAATTAACTTAAAAAAAACTTTGGGGGAGCCAGGACTCTGTTTCTCAATAGTTTCCAATCATGTATTGAATTGAGTTGACTTTCATCCACTCTGCCAATACCAGCTAGATGACCTTGGCCAAATCCCTTCACCAACAACTCTCCTTC
The DNA here is from genome assembly GCF_039906515.1 of Pseudorca crassidens. Taxonomy (NCBI): domain Eukaryota; kingdom Metazoa; phylum Chordata; class Mammalia; order Artiodactyla; family Delphinidae; genus Pseudorca; species Pseudorca crassidens. The sequence continues at coordinate 4,786,195 of NC_090297.1, read as the reverse complement.
ATGCTCATCTTTGCACTTAGTAGGCACGAGCCCCGTTTCTGCTGGATGAAGATTTTGGCGTTGCCTCACGGTAACAGGAAGTCTGTGAATGATGGCTGGGGTTCTTCCCAGCTCCAGCATTTGAATGAGTCTGCAAACTCAAACTGCTGAAACGGTCTGGAGTTATCCAAGCTTCTCCTAGTGCTCTGTTCCAATTGGGTTATTACAGCCCGTTTCTCTCTGGAATGACCCAAACCCCTCCCTCCACTCTCAACCACAAAGGGAAAATTAACAATACCATAAAAAGGTAAGAAAAGAAGGTGAGAGAACATTATCACTCTCGTCAACAATAAAATCTGCTGCTGATCTTCGGTTGTGAAGATAGGCACATCTATTATTTATAGAATACAGATTGTTAAATATTAAATACTTGAGCCCAGGACAGTGTGAGGGTAAAACCAGGAGTGTGAACTTGTCAAAATCATAAAAATGGTAACTCTTTGCAAGGGTGGAACGTGCCGACATTTATGACTGCTTTTATTGCACCATAAATTAAGAGGGGAAACCTATGATGTGTCCATTTCAAGTTCTAAGTGATATGCATTATCTTTGGGATGGTATCTGTTTAACTCTGCTTCACAAATAGCTACTAGCCTACTTGCCTAAACTATTAATTATTTCCCCTGGGAGGTGGTCAAAAATAAGGTTTTCTTCCTTATTTACCACACGAGGGAACAGCAGACAAGTAAAACATTTTAGGAGCCAGCAGTTTTTCTTGTAGTTACTTGCACATCTGATCTAATATTTGCCCAAAGGTTTGTGTAGATGAAGGCAAAGATACTTCTTCAAAATCTTAAAAGTCACATGTGATGCCAAACACCTTAATTTGTATATGATTTTGACATCCTTCAATTTACCTTAATGTATCTCTGGCTTGAATTTTTCACGCAAATTTAAAAATTTGAATCACTGCCATTCACTCCATAATATAAAGTGGGATACCACAAGATCTGTCAGAATCCGAGCAACCACTCAGCCTGCCCCTAACGCTCATAGGTATAAAAGCTTGATTTCGCAATTTACTGCTCATAATAAATTGATTTTTCCCTCTTTTTACAAAGCTTGTCACATCCAGTTTGTTTTTCCCTTTTAAAACATGTGTGGACTTTATGGACTTCCCTGGTGGTCCAGTGGTTAAGAATCTGTCTCCCAATGCAGGGGACACGGGTTTGATCCCTGGTCGGGGAACTAAGATCCCACATGCCGCAGGGCAACTAAGCCCGTACTCCTCAACTACTGAGCCCGCACGCCACAACTAGAGAAGTCTGTGCGCTGCAACGAAGAGCCCACGCACCGCAGTGAAATATCCCGCATGCTGCAACGAAGATCCCGAGTGCCGCAACTAAGACCCACCGCAACCAAATAAATAAATAAATAAATATAAATAAGTAAATTAGTAAACACGTTTTTAAAAAATAAAAATGTGTTGACTTTAGCCAAAAAATTTCCAGCAAAGCACCTAGTTCTGCCCATTGAAATAGATGGTCTTATGTTTACTACGTGCTCAGCAGGGATTATGCATTAAATTTTCTTCCTCAAAAACTTGCCAATAGACCTATCAATATTTGGATTGATTTTAATGTTAAAGAAGTAAATTCTTAACAGTTCCATTTTAGGAGGAAAGGAAACCTATGACTTAATTGTATAACAATTTTAACCTTGATTATCGCTTTTTCTGATTGAACGCTATACAATGACATTAAATTCAAAAATTAATCTAGCCTGCAGGATGGGTAATTAGTCAAAACCGGGGGAAAGTCACAAGGAATTAACAATGAAATCAATTCCTTGATTTTGTGTCACACCTCTTCCTCCTGGGCATTTTGAGGCAGATTTCCAATATGGGCTCATTGCCTTCTAATTCTGCTGAAGTTATATTCCAGGAAGATCTAGACTTTTCCTTTTAGGTGGGAAAACTGAGGAAAAGCAAAGTTTTATGATGACAGAAAGGAAAAAGACAGGAAGAAATGATTCAGAAAGAGACTAACTGGGGGTGCGGGAGGAGGAGAGCCAGTGCTCAGAGTTGCTGAGATGACCCAACCAAGAACACAGTGAGGACCAAGCAGCTAGTGGTGGAGCGGGGAGAAATGTCCTGGCCATATACGCACAGGAGTTTAAAGCAGGGACTGAAACAAATACTTGCACGCCAATGTGCGTTGCAGCCAAAACGTGAAAACAACCCACGCACCCATCCACAGGTGAGCAGATAAACAAAATGTGGTGTATACATACAATGGAATATTATTCAGCCAGAAAGGAAGGAAACTCTGACCTCTGGTACCATATGGATGAAACCTGAAGACATTTTGCCAAATGAAATAAGCCAATCACAAAAAGACAAACACCGTGGGATTCCACCTATATGAGGTACCTGGAGTTATCAAATTCATAGAAAGCAGAATGGTATGTTCAAGGGGCCGGGGGAATGGAGAGTTATTGCTTAATGATTACAGATTTTCTTTTCTGTAATACATGTTTTGGAAATAAATATATATATATATATAAAATTGGATCAAATCAATATGTTGTACACCTTAAAATTACACAATGTTATAAATCAATTATATCTCAATAGAAAATAAAGCAGGAAAAAAAAGGCAGCTGGGAACCTAGCAAACAACTGTCCAGTTTGGAGCAGGAAACCAGAGAGCTCCAGGAGAATGGTCTCTGGTGAGAATAGATGGCATAATTGCAAGCTTGAAAAAGAATTGAGAATAGGATTAAGGCAAGTCATGCCAAAAAAAAAAGAAAAGAAAGAAAAAGAAAGGCAATTAGGCCTTCCAGGAAAAACAATAAAAAGTATACAAGAAATAAAGGTCCAAAATTGAAGCAAACAAAATGTGTAATCATTTCAAGCAATCAACAGAATATGATAATAATAATTTTTTTGTACTTGGAAAAATGGCACAGAGTTCACTCTTGTGACAGGCATCATCCCTCCTGAGGATGTCATTGGAATGTAAAGCCATTCATTGGTTTTTAACTTTTCATTCAAACTGAAGACATAGTGCCCAAGACATCTGTGTCTTCAGGACAGAATACAAATGTTACCTTTTGTAAACTTTGATGTTGTAAAAGTGTAGCTAAAATATATTATAACAAGGAAAGGGGGAGGAAAGGATGGGATGTAAACATCCTTATCTGATAAAATAGAGGTTGAAATGAAATTGTGGAGAGCTGATGTTCAAAAAAATCAAGAGATAAGCCAATTATTTAAAGTTAGGAAAAATGATAGAAGAATTTTAAATAATAATGTATAAATAAATACCAAACATGAAGGAAAACTCAACAAAGGACTCAAGAAGAAACAGGAAATATCAATAGACCCGTAATAAGTAAAGAGATTGAATTAGTAATCAAAAAACTTACCCTCCTGCCCCCCGCCACACACACACAAAAGCCCAGGCTTAGATGGCTTCACTGGTGAATCCTGCTAAATGTTTAAAGAAGAATTGATACCAATCCCTCACAAATTCTTCCCAAAAAATAAAGCAGGTGAGAACACATCTTGACTCATTCTATGAGACCAGTGTTCCCTGATACCAAAACTGGATAAAGACATCACCAAAAAAAGTCACATACCAATATCCCTTCTGAATGTAGTAGATGCAAAATTCCTCAACAAAATACTAGCAAATCAAATCCAGCAACGTATAAAAAGGATTATGTGACCAAGTAGGATTTATTCCAGGAATGCAACATTGGTTTAACATATGAAAGTCAATCAATGTAATACACTATAATAACAGAATAAAGGACAAAAACTACACAATCATGTCATGGACACACAAAAAAAGCATGTGACAAAATACAACACTCTTTCACATTAATAGCACTTAACAAACCAGGAATAGGGACTTCCCTGGTGGTGCAGTGGTTAAGAATCTGCCTGCCATTCCTATACACTAATGATGAAAAATCTGAAAATGAAATCAAGAAAACACTCCTATTTACCATTGCAACAAAAAGAATAAAATATCTAGGAATAAACCTACCTAAGGAGACAAAAGACCTGTATGCAGAAAATTATAAGACTCTGATGAAAGAAATTAAAGATGATACAAATAGATGGAGAGATATACCATGGTCTTGGATTGGAAGAATCAACATTGTGAAAATGACTACACTACCCAAAGCAATCTACAGATTCAGTGCAATCCGTATCCACTACCAACGGCATTTTTCACAGAACTAGAACAAAAAAATTCACAATTTGTATGGAAACACAAAAGACCCCGAATAGCCAAAGCAATCTTGAGAAAGAAAAACGGAGCTGGAGGAATCAGGCTCCCTGACTTCAGACTATACTACAAAGCTACAGTAATCAAGACAGTATGGCACTGGCAATAAAACAGAAAGATAGATCAATGGAACAGGATAGAAAGCCCAGAGATAAACCCATGCACATATGGTCACCTTATCTTTGATAAAGGAGGCAGGAATGTGCAGTGGAGAAAGGACAGCCTCTTCAATAAGTGGTGCTTGGAAAACTGGACAGGTACATGCAAAAGTATGAGATTAGATCACTCCCTAACACCATACACAAAAATAAGCTCAAAATGGATTAAAGACCTAAATGTAAGGCCAGAAACTATCAAACTCTTAGAGGAAAACATAGGCAGAACACTCTATGACATAAATCACAGCAAGATCCTTTTTGACCCACCTCCTAGAGAAATGGAAATAAAACAAAAATAAACAAATGGGACCTAATGAAACGTCAAAGCTTTTGCACAGCAAAAGAAACCATAAACAAGACCAAAAGACAGCCCTCAGAATGGGAGACAATATTTGCAAATGAAGCAACTGACAAAGGATTAATCTCCAAAATTTATAAGCAGCTCATGCAGCTCAATAACAAAAAATCAAACAGCCCAATCCAAAAATGGGCAGAACACCCAAATAGACATTTCTCCAAAGAAGATATACAGACTGCCAACAAACACATGAAAGAATGCTCAACATCATTAATCATTAGAGAAATGCAAATGAAAACTACAATGAGATATCATCTCACACCAGTCAGAATGGCCATCATCAAAAAATCTAGAAACAATAAATGCTGGAGAGGGTGTGGAGAAAAGGGAACATGCTTGCACTGCTGGTGGGAATGTGAATTGGTACAGCCACTATGGAGAACAGTATGGAGGTTCTTTAAAAAACTACAAATAGAACTACCATATGACCCAGCAATCCCACTACTGAGCATATACCCTGAGAAAAGCATAATTCAAAAAGAGTCATGTACCAAAATATTCATTGCAGCTCTATTTACAATAGCCCAGAGATGGAAACAACCTAAGTGTCCATCATCGGATGAATGGATAAAGATGATGTGGCACATATATACAATGGAATATTACTCAGCCATAAAAAGAAATGAAATTGAGCTATTTGTAGTGAGGTGGATAGACCTAGAGTCTGTCATACAGAGTGAAGTAAGTCAGAAAGAGAAAGACAAATACCGTATGCTAACACATATATATGGGATTTAAGAAAAAAAAAATGTCATGAAGAACCTAGGGGTAAGACAGGAATAAAGACACAGACCTACTAGAGAATGGACTTGAGGATATGGGGAGGGGGAAGGGTGAGCTGTGACAAAGCGAGAGAGGGGCATGGACATATATACACTACCAAACGTAGGGTAGATAGCTAGTGGGAAGCAGCCGCATAGCACAGGGAGAACAGCTCGGTGCTTTGTGACCGCCTGGAGGGGTGGGATAGGGAGGGTGGGAGGGAGGGAGACGTAAGAGGGAGGAGATATGGGAACATGTGTATATGTATGGTTGATTCACTTTGTTGTAAAGCAGAAACTAACACACCATTGTAAAGCAATTATACCCCAATAAAGATGTTAAAAAAAAAAAAAAGAATCCACCTGCCAATGCAAGGGACACAGGTTCAATCCCTGGTCCGGGAAAATCCCACATGCCGTGGAGCAACTAAGCCCATGCGCCACAGCTACTGAGCCTATGCGCCACAACTACTGAAGCCTGCGTGCTCTAGGGCCTGTGTGCTGCAACTACTGAGCTTGCATGCTGCAACTACTGAAGCCCGCGCACCTAGAGCCTGTGTTCCGCAACAAGACAAGCCACCGCAATGAGAAGCCTGTGCACCACAATGAAGATTCAACGCAGCCAAAAATAAATTAATTAAGTAATAAAAATAAAAGAAAGAAAGAGAAAGGACAACCCATAGAATGTGAGAAAATATTTGCAAATTATATATCTGATGAGGATCTAGTTTCCAGAATATATAAAGAATTCTTACACCTCAACAATAAACAAGAAATCCAATTGAAAAAGACAAAGGACTTGAATAGACATTTCTCCAAAGAAGATCTATAAATAACCAATCAGCTCATGAAAAGGTGCTCAAAATCATTAGTAATTAGGGAAATGCAAATCAAAACCACAATCAGAAACTACTTCACATCCACTAGAATGACTGTAAGAAAAAACACAGATAACAAGTGCTTATGGGGATGTGAAGAAATTAGTAGTTGCTAAAAGTTGGGAGGAGGGTACGTAAGGACCAACTGCTAGCATGTGTGGGGCTTCCTTGTGCAAGACGAAAATTCTCTGGATTTAGAGAATGATGCACACTGGGTTTAGACATCGTTGCACAACTTTGTGAACATACAAAACCCACTGAATTGTACACTTTAACAGGGTGAATTTTATGGTATGTGAATTCTAGCTCAATAAAGCAGTTATAAAAATAAAAGAGAGACGACGACAGGGAGGAAAGGATGGGGTAGGTGAACTAAATCTTTATCTTTCTACTTAGGAGTCAAAAGACAGTGCCTGGGTTTCCCTGGTGGCGCAGTGGTTGGGAGTCCGCCTGTCGATGCAGGGGACACGGGTTCGTGCCCCGGTCCGGGAAGATCCCACATGCCGCGGAGCGGCTGGGCCTGTGAGCCATGGCCACTGAGCCTGCGCGTCCGGAGCCTGTGCTCCGCAACGGGAGAGACCACAACAGTGAGAGGCCCGCGTACCACAAAAAAAAAAAAAAAAAAAGATAGTGCCCAAAATTGAAAAAATCAAACAATAGAGGTATTATCATAGAACAGCAGAGAAAGCTCCAGAAGAATTAAAGCAAGGAACAGTTAAAGTCACTTTGGGGAGTTTCAACATTATCTCTTTTCTACTTGTTTATTTGTTACCGTGTGTGTGTGTGTGTGTGTTGCTTCAATACAAAGTTTCTTAAAATTCTTGAAAATGCAAGCATTTTTTTAAAGCTCCTGGAACTGAGGCCAGGGAAAGAGAAGTTTTAAACGGTACTCATGGGACACCGAGATGAAGCTTCTGGACCACGCTTCCTCCAAGGAACCGTCCTCGCGCTGAAATCTTGTCTCGGCGCCACACCTGCCGCTGCTCCTCGCGGCCTCCTGCTGCAGCCAGATGACCCTGTCTGGGCTCCAGCGAGGGTCATGACTGACCAGCTGAGAGAGCCTAGCGACACTCTCAAAAAAGGTAGGCTGCAAAGAATTAACTGCAAAATTAATTAAATGTCATGCACTCAAAATCACAGCAAGATTGGAACAAGAACAGGGGCTGTGGCTTCAACAGTCAGCACCCAACTTTCAAATATGTCTCTAATGTCCCGCCCCCGCCCCTGAAGTGTACTAAGAAACTGGGGGTTCGCTCTGTCCTCAGTGGTTTTTATGTCTTTAATTCCAAATCACTCTTCTGGGTTGAATCTGTTATTTAGCTAAAATACAGCTCAGAGAGCCATACATTTGATCCAATACTCATAAAATAAAATTAAAAAACAAACAAACCAAAAAAACAACTAAACTTTCTTTGGGTTATTTGTATGGAAATATGTTAATATAAATGTTTCAGACATTAAAAAAAAAAAAAACAGTGTGTAAGGTAATTTTGTCCCAGATCTTTTCCTCCAAGTCATGAACATAATAGATTTGACTTTTTACATCGTGTGCCCCCTAAGAAGCATAAAGGAAAGGTTACACTGGCAGGCAGCTAGAAGAGAGTTTAATTAATCCCAAAGTGTGAGCTTCATTTGGAAAGAGCATCACAAAAGAACAGCATGTTTACTGAACTAGATCCTTAGGGCCATTATCCTTCCACCGATGGCGAGGTTTTTCGGAGGGAGCCTCGTCCCTTGTGGTCTGGAAGGCGCTGCCATTAAAAGTAAGCTCCACACAGGGAACCAGAATTGAAGATGCTGAGGACGCAGGCATTTTCCCCTTGGCAGAGGTAACTGGCATCCTGTGGGAAGATGTGTAAGCCCTAATCCTGCAGACTTCACACTCTCCTGAGCTGACCAAGCCAGCTTTCCCCAGACCATTCTTACGAGGCAGATGAGGGGTGGCTGCATTGGGCACGCTCCTAGTTTGCCATCCTTTTTTTTTTTAAGCAGATGTAGCCCTACCTTAGCAGACAGGGGCTAGGGCTAATCAGAAACTACTTGCCAAGGGACTTCCCCGGCGGTCCAGTGGTCAAGACTCTGCGCTTCCACTGCAGGGGGCCCGGTATTCTATCCCTGGCTGGGGAACTAAGATCCAATGTGCCGCGTGATGCAGCCAAAGAAAGAAAAAAAGCTACTGGCCTAAAACAAAGAGCGTACTTGTGCTTCAGTTTAGCATTACTTTTATCAGTTAGGTGAGTGATTTTTTTTAAAAGCTTAGGATGCTACAACACGGATGAACCTTGAAAACACGATGCCCAGAGAAACGTGCCAGTCGCCAAAGGATATATATTGTAGGATTCCATTCACAGGAGGTCCCTAAAGGAGTCAGATGCGTAGGGACAGGAAGTAGAAGGGTGGTTACCAAGGGCTGGGGGAGGGGCATAGCGAGTTAGTGTTTAATGGGACAGACTTTCCGTTTGGGACGATGAGAAAGTTCTGGAGATGGACGGTGGTGATGGTTGCACAACAACGAGAATGTACTTAATGCCCTTGAACTGTTCACTTAAAATGGTTCAAATGATCGATTTTATGTTACGTATATTTTACTACAATTTTAAAAATAAATTTTTTAAAGCTATGGGCTTACTCTGTTTAAAAATACCACATTGTGCTTTGCTGTAGGTGTAAGCGTTATGTTGATTTCAGAGACGGCTGGGAAGCCCAGGGCAGGGGCCCCTCAGTGGGCATCTGAGGGCAAGCCCAACTCTCCTGGAGGCTGGGAGGGGTAAGCTTGCCCTGCTCATGAGTAATGACTGTGGTTTTCTGGCAAACATTAAGAAGGAAGGAACTAAAAATACTTATCAGCCACTATGCCAAAACTCTGCAGCGCTCAGAACGTACAGGCCAACGTGTTGAAGCCCTTTCATTGTGAGAGGAATCAGACCAAACACCAAGGTCAAAGTCATTTCACACACACACACCCTTGCCTCTCGCCGAGGCTGGTGCACAGAGGAGGGACCAGGCTCCCAGCGCTGCCCCGGCCAGCTGTCCAGCCACTGCCCAGGAGAGGGGCGGCAGCAGGAGGCACTGGCAGGGCCCCCAGACATGCCAGCCATGGACACTGCCCCCACCTAGCTGCAGGGTTCACCAAGTCCTGCCAGGCGATGGCTCTTCCGCTGCCAACTCACGGAAGCCAAGACAGAAAGAGCGGCATAGACATTTCCCTGATGCTTCCTCCCAAGCTGCTGGCATCAGAGCCCCAGGCACCTGCGGGGCAGGTGGGAGAGAACAGCCCAGATGGAGTGCGGTCCTCCAGACCCTGCTTCTCAAACTTTAAAGTGCAGGTGAATCACCGGGTTTCAGGTTCAGCAGGCCTGGGTGGGGTCAGAGACTCCGCATTTCTAACAAGTGCCCGGGTAGGCTGATACTGCTGGTCCATGGACCAAGAAGGAAACAAAACCCCACCAGGTGCACAGAGCAAATAGGGATGGGGATTGGGGGGGAGGCTAATGGCAGCTCCGGTGCGGTAAGCTCCTGGTTTGAAGGATGGAGAACGTTTTCTGAATCCTGGCCCTGCCACGCAGCTCAGCACTGAAGCCGACAGCCCATGGTTTTGAACCCACCACATGGGAGAATTTTACTCAGTGTAGGCACTGCCCAGGACCCCTGTGAGTTTGGGAGGTACAGGTACCCACTCACCACTAGGGGACAGTGAGTCATTGTAGAAAGGGAACACGTTGACCCAAACGGGTAAGCCAGGGAGGGAGTCTGACACACCAAACACTGACAAACGGGGTTCAAGTTCCAAATGTTCCACACCAGCTGCGTGGCCTTGGATAAGTCATTCTGCGCCTCAGTTTCCTTATTTGTAAAGTGAGACTAATAATGGTACTTTCGATGGTAGACAGAATAACGGCCCCCGGAGAAGTACATATTCTTATCCCCAGAACCTGAGACTATGTGTCCTTACATGGCAAAAGGGTCTTTGCAGGGGTGATTAAAGACCCTGAATTAGGGAGCTTAGCCTGGATTATCCAGGGGAGCCCAATGTAATCTTTACAAGAGGGAGACAGGAGGATTGGAACCAGGCAAGGAGGTGTTAGGATGAAGCAGAGGCCAGGGAGAGAGATTTGAAGATGCTTTGCTCCTGCCTTTGGGAAACGGAGGAAGGGGTCACAAACCAAGGAAAGTGGGTGGCCTCGAGAAGCTGGAAAACGCAAGGAAATGGATTCTCCCCCAGAGCCTTGGGAAGAATGGAAGGAACACAAATCTTCCCACACCTTGGTTTTAACCCCAGATGACCCATTTCCTCCAGAATTGTAAGATAATGAGTCTGTCTTTGCGACCACTAAATTTGTGGTAATCTGTTACGGCAGGCTTCGGAAACAAACACGCTTTCTTGCCCACGGGACGGTTGTAAAAGTTCATGAAACAATGGATAGGTGCAGCTCCCAGCACAGTGCCTGGCACCTGGTAAGGCCCACTGGTTAGCAGCGTGCACAGCAGGGACCCCCATGCTTTCCCGCTGTCATTAGCAGAGTTGCAGTCCTGTCAGGTGGTGACCTCCACCCTCACCCTGTGCCAGGAACACTGAAGGTCTCTAGGATCAACGCTCGTCAGTAAATTATGACCAAGACTTCCTGCCTCCGAGCATTCTGGACGACTCTGAGGTCAGACATGCTTGGGGGAGAGGGGACCCCAAAGAAGATTTAGAATCACTGATGACGGTATTCCCTGGATGTCCAGTGGTTAGGGCTCTGCACTTCCACCGCAGGGGACCCAGGTTCGATCCCTGGTCGGGGAACTAAGATCCCACAAGCTGCGCGGCCAAAAAACGAAAAGAAAAGAAAAGAAAAAACTCACTGATGAAGCACGAAAGGGATATTAGATGGAGGATTCCAGCCGCATCACGCACTTTCCTTTAGCTAAAAAATAAGTCCACTTTTAAAAACCTTGAAACCTCCACAATAGCTTCACAAAGAAATGCAGTTTTAGGAGCAGAGAAGAAAGAATATAAAATGGATGATCTGCAGGCAGAGTTTCAGGTTTATGCAAACTGGAACAGACACGGAACTGAGCTGCCCAAGAAGGACTTGCTAACAGAGACGGCGGCTGCAGGGCGCTGGCTCTGACAGAGATCTCGCGAGGCTCCGGGACTGCCGGACCTGGCCCGGGACCAGGGCATAATGTATTATAACTATAGAGTAAGTTATTCAAATTATGGTCATTTCAGGAACCATTTTTTATGAGAAAATAAATTTTAAATAATAGCATTTTAAACTTTTTATGGTTACATTCATCATGTGACCGGGGACAAGGGTTTTTTTTTTTTTTTTTTTTGCGGTACGCGGGCCTCTCACTGCTGTGGCCTCTCCCGTTGCGGAGCACAGGCTCCGGACGCGCAGGCTCAGCGGCCATGGCTCACGGGCCCAGCCGCTCTGCGGCATGTGGGATCTTCCCGGACCGGGGCACGAACCCGTGTCCCCTGCATCGGCAGGCGGACTCTCAACCACTGCGCCACCAGGGAAGCCCGGGACAAGTTATAGTTTTGCACCAAAACTGCACACATTATTTCCAAAGTAACACTCACTCAGTAACAATATTAGCAGGATGAAAGGACGGGCCAAACCAGACAGTAGTTCTTTCCACCTGAGACACGCACACACACGCACACACACATGCAAGCAGGATAAAGGTAGGACAATTTGGCCCATGGGTTGAAGACAGGTCCCTGAAGGGCAGAGGAAGACCACAAACAGGGTAGTAGATTTAACTCAGGCAAAGTAGTTCATGTGGAGAAGGATAATGTAGGAGTTTGGAATTAACATATACACACCACTGTATGTACAACAGATAATTAACAAGGACCTACCGTACAGCATAGGGAATTCTACTCAATGTTCTGTAATAACCTATATGGGAAAAGAATCTGAAAAAGAATAGATATATGTATATGTATACCTGAATCACTTTGCTCTACACCTGAAACTAACACAACGTTGTAAATCAGCTGTACTCCAAAAAAAAAAAAAAAAGTAGTCTGTGTGTGTGTGCGTTTGCTTTGCTTGTTTAACAGTTAAACGAACAGTTTAACTTTGGCCACATACTTCCCCAAACTCCTGGAGATGGAAGAAAACTTCTATGAGCGGTGGATTCTCCATCCATCTCTCCCTATTCCTATGCGAGCCCAGAGGGTCTGAGCTCCCCTGCGATCTGTGCGGGTTCCGGGGTTCAGGTGGCAGACAGTCGGAGTGTGTGAACGGGTCATTTTAAATAACAATCAATGCTTTGTAGAGTACTTTACAGTTTACAAGTCCTTTTCCATACACTGTATCACCTGCCTGGAACTGGCTGTGTAATCTGTGGGGCCGGGGCAAGATGAAAAGGCAATCCCTCATTTACAAATGTTTAGGAATCTCAGGATGGCAACAGCGGAGCATTAAGCCTAGCACAGGGCATTGTGTGACGGCCTAGGCGGCTGCCTGTAAAACTGGCCCTGCTCCCGCTGACATTCAGAAATGACCATTTGAAACATATGTACACCCCATTGCCTCCTACACCGAAGATGCTCCCCTCTCGCCCCTCCACCTCCGTAAAGCAGCAGCAAATTACAAACACACAACGCAAACTGGCTCAAACAACAAGGAAACGTATTGGATCACGTGACTGGCGGTCAAGAGAAAGGTTGGGCTTCAGGATCTGCCCAGTCCACGGGGCTCTGGCTATTTCCCTGGTTTGCTCTGGGTTCTGCCCACTTCGGCGGTGACATCATCCTCCAACTGGAAGCAAGAATGGCTGCAGCAGCTCTGGGCGACCGCCCCCCGACTGTGCGCCACAATGTCCCAAGGAAGAGAAACCACCTTCCTCCATGCCTCTCTGCTGAGAACAAGGACATTTCCACCCCAGCAGTGCTCTGCTTATCTCCCCTGGTTTATAAACCCACCCCTGGACCAATCCCTGCAGAGGAATGCTGTGTGCTGACCCAACCTTGGATCCTTTGACCAAGAACTGGCAAGGGTCAGGTTAATGAAATTACCTCTATTGGCTTCAGCAGCCCCTTCCCGGTCCAGCTGAGGTCCAGCCTCTGAACCACATGGCTGCTCCACAGTGGAGGGAGTTGCAGAGACCCTGCCCACATCCCTTGGTGAAAGCGGCCATGGGCAGCCATGTGTTCTAGCGCATGACATTGACCTCTAGCTATATCTGATTGGACCATGGGTACCCTGACCTGGAGACCACCAATCCATTGGCTGTACATTGCCCTGTAGGGAAAGATGAATTAGGCTAGATGGTTGCTCTGGGCATTTGAAGGTAGAAACTCTAGAACTGATCCATTGACAGATGAATGGATAAAGAAGATGTATTATATATTCCATATATACAATGGAATACTACTCAGCTGTAAAAAAGAATGAAATGATGCCATTTGCAGCAACATGGAGAGAACTAGAGATTATCATACTAAGTGAAGTAAGTCAGAAAGAGAAATACCGTACGATATCACTTTTATGTGGAATCTAAAATATGACACAAGGGGCTTCCCTGGTGGCACAGTCATTGAGAGTCCGCCTGCCAATGCAGGGGACACGGGTTCTTGCCCCGGTCCGGGAGGATCCCACATGCCGCGGAGCAGCTGGGCCCGTGAGCCATGGCCTCTGAGCCTGCACGTCCGGAGCCTGTGCTCCTCAATGGGAGAGGCCACAACAGTGAGAGGCCTGCATACCGCAAAATAAATTAATTAATTAATTAATTAAATAAATAAAATATGACACAAATGAACCTATCCAGGAAACAGAAACAGACTCACAGACATAGAGAACAGACTTGTGGGTGCCAAGGGGGAGGGGAGTGGGGGAGGGATGAGCTGGGAGTTTGGGATTAGAACATGCAAACTACTGTATATAGAATGGATAAACAACAAGGTCCTAGTGTATAGCACAGGGAACTATACTCAATATCCTGTGATAAAGCATAATGGAAAAGAATATGAAGAAGAATGTATAAGTGAATCACTTTGCTGTACAGCAGAAATTAAGACAACATTGTAAATCGACTATATTTTGCTATTTAAAAAAAGAGAAACTATAGGGCTGTGAGAAGAGGGCCGGTAATGTGCGAAGTTGAAGTTTAAACATGGCAACAGAGAAAGAAGTCAGAGAGGCCACAGTGGGTCTTGTGCAAATGAAGGGATGAGGGAAAAGAAAGTGTGGATAAGCAGAAACCATAGAGGAGAGAAAAGATGTTGACTAAAGGGTGAGAAGCACGAGAGGGGAACCCAGAGGCCCTGCGTGGCCTGGCTGGCTCACGTTAATGGCAGTAACCAGAGTAAAACCTACAAACTCCTGCTCCTGAGATCCCTAGGGCAGCCCTGGGTCAGAACGGCCCGCTCGCTGCTGGAATTCTTGAGTCTGCGTGCCTAGCTTTTCCTGGGCTCCTTGCCCGGGCATAGCCGTCTCCTTCCTCTCCCACCCCCATTCTTTGAGTGTTTTTGTTTTTTCTTACCACCAAAGGAGTCCTGTCTCAAACAAGAAATCTTAGATTTAACTGCACTTGTCAGCTGAGTGAGAGGCAAGAAATACATGAAAATAGCCATTCATTCATTCATTCTTTCTTTCTTTCTTTCATACTGAGAACCCTATACTCCAAGCTACTCCACCAGACTTTGAGGACATCGGCAATGAACTGCGATCCTTCTCAGGGACATCACAGTCGGGTTGGGGGAAGGGAGAAGAAGGCAGACAGGTAAACAAGTAATTATGCTGTGATGTGATGGGCATGATCAGGAGAGGAAGGAAATGATGGAAATGGTCCCGAAGACTCAGCCACCTCAGAGGGAAGTGTGTCCAAAGCTTAAACCACATTCGAAATTTATGCTCTGAGTGAAGATGAGATGTAAATGTCTTTGTTTTATTTGTTTGTTTTTGAAATTTATTTATTTTGGACTGCGTTGGGTCTTTGTTGCTGCGAGCCAGCTTTCTCTAGTTGCGGCGAGCGGAGGCTACTCTTAATTGCAGTGCGCGGGCTTCTCATTGCAGTGGCTTCTCTTGTTGTGGAGCAGAGGCTCTAGGCACACGGGCTTCAGTAGTTGTGGCTCGCGGGCTCAGTAGTTGTGGTGCACGGGCTTAGTTGCTCGGCGGCACGTGGGATCTTCCCGGACCAGGGATCGAACCCTTGTTCCCTGCATTGGCAGGCGGATTCTTAACCACCGGACCAGTGGGGAAGCCCAAGATGTAAATGTCTGATAATAAACAAGCATATGGCAGATTTGTTTCAGTTCCCCTCCCCACTGTTCCCCCTGGATCTGTAATCCTTCCACTCCCATGAAAAAGAAAAACAAACAAACCAGGTTTATCCTGAGAGGTTTGCATAGATTCGTTCTTACCGTGGGTTGAAGCCCCCAGAAGTATAGCTTGTAGTTACTAAGAACTGTGATAACCAGAGCCATATTCATGGTAACTGATCAGAAACATAGGAAATCTATGGCATAGGAATCCCTGATGAAGCAGAGTAATCGGAATAGATGATACTGACATAAATCTAGCTATGGAATTTTATGAGGAAAAGAATTATATCTGCAGAGAGAAGGAAGGGGTTCACATATCAACATAACATCCATCTGCGTCAGAACAAATAACTTCACCTTGATTCCAAGGGAACTGTCCTTTTCTCTGAAAAAGTCCAGGGATCTGAGACTCAAAAGCTGTGTGTTGATTGGTAGGGTGGGGTAGGCGAGCAGAGAACAAGGAAAAACTTGTGTATTTCTCTGGGGGGAGGGAGAAGATATAGCCACATTTTCCTGACTCATTCCATGGGCATTCAATCAATCTACTGCAGATTCACAGATTGACACTTCATGTTAAAAGGCTACTTTAAGAAAGCATTAAGTCCAGGGCTTCCCTGGCCGTCCAGTGGTTAAGGCTCCACGCTTCCACTGCAGGGGGCATGAGTTCAATCCCTGGTCGGGGAACTAAGATCCCAGGTGCCATGCGGCGTGGCCAAAAAATTAAATTAAATTAAATTTTTTTAAAAAAAGCATTAAGTCCTATGGGTGGGAAATCTTCTGGCCAGGTCTCTGAAGCAAAAAGGTTCAAGGACCTTGTTGTTTAACCATCCTATATATACTAGTTTGCATCTGCTAATCCCAAGCTCCCAACAAGGTCCTACTGTATAGCAAAGGGAATTATATTCAATACCCTGTGATAAAACAGAATGGAAAAGAATAGGAAAAAGTATATATGTATAAGTATAACTGAATCACTTTTCTGTACAGCAGAAACTAACACAACATTGCAAATCAACTATACTTCAATAATTTTTTTTAAAAGCAAAAAAAAAAAAGGTCAAAGGAAATTTGCTCTAAACTTTGGAGAAGGACCTTAGCTTAATGCTCAGAGAGAAATAATTATAGACCATCCCCTCCCTGCCTCATTGGGACTCACTAACATACAAGACGTGCCACAACTTCTGAAAGGAATAGCACTGGATAAATCATAAAGACTGAAATTTAATTTTTATATTACAGCAGAGAAAAGCAAGGCTAAGAAGAGGGCCCTAAGGTCAGCTGAAGGGAACAGAAATTGATTTCTTCATGAAGTCATCATGCCACAAACCCTTGGCCAGATGTGACCTGGCCAGTGTCCACATCTGTATCAGAGAATCCAAACTGCCCTCCTTTCGTACTTAGAAAATAGATTAATAACACTGCAAGCCGTGATCGCATTAACGGTGTCACAGCTGCCTGTCTGATGAATTGCAACGGGCAGTAGTATATATGGAAGTTACATTTTCGGAGTCAATGAGTTTTGATCATTGAGTTTATCCCTGGCAATGAGTACAGTTCTAGGAAATCTAGATAAAAGCGTCACAGGCTTTGTTCGCTTAAGTGTTTCCTGAGCAAGGACCTCTAGCTTCCTATGACTTTTCTGGACATTTTGTTGTCATTACATCCTGGATACGATTTTCAGCAGAGCTCTCCAGCATCGTTTCCACCCCACAGAATGGTTTTTGAATAATATATGGAAAAACAAACAAATCACACAGGAAGAAGTCAGCCAGCTCTGTTCAGTGGATGCCAAGGAGAGCCTGGCCTTTATCCCTTTGTCATCCCCCCTTACACACAGAGTAGCCCCTGAGAGAGGGTCCTGGGGGGCACAGTTTGAAAACCACCACACAATCCACGATAAACCTCATGTCTCTTTCTTAGTTAATAGAATGTCACTGAAGCTTCGGGGAAGGGTTGGACTTAGGTTGGCCTTGGTTTGGTTCTGCATGGCTGGAGGAGGAGGTGACCACTGTCCAGGAAGAGAACGCGCTTAGGCAAGGGGCAGGGATGGGAGGAGCCTGGGAGTCAACCAGATGGGGGGACAGGAGGATAGGGACAGGACAGGAAGAAGACAGACTGGGAAATGGGATGGGACAAGGACACAGAGGGTCTCAAATATCAAGAACTTTGGTCTTTGTCTTGTGACTAGTTGATTGTATTGCTTTGCTTGGGCCGCCATAACAAAGACCACAGACTGGGTGACTTAAACCACAGAAATTTATTTTGCCACATTTCTGGAAGCTGGAGGTCCCAGATCAAGATGTCGGCAGGTTGATTTCTTCTGAGGCTTCTCTCCTTGGCTTATAGATGGCCGTCTTCTCCCTATGTCTCCACGTGGTCTTCCCTCTGTGTGTGTGACTCTGTGTGTGTGTGTGTGTGTGTGTGTGTGTGTGTGTGCGCGTGTGTGTGTCCTAATCTCCTCTTCTTAAGGACACCAATCATATTGGATTAGTGCCCACCCCAATGACCTCTTTTAGATTAATTACCCCTTTAAAGACCCCATCTTAAATACAGTCACATTCTTAGGTACAAGGGGTTAAGACTTCAACATACGAATTTGGAAGGGACACATTTCAGCCCATAACAATGAGATTTATATCTGTATTATGTATGTATAAATACATATTTGGGGGGCTTTTTAAAAAATCATCTGGCAATAGGGCACAATAAATTGGTTGGCTCCAGGTACAGTGCAGAAGTGGAGAGAGTGAGAAAACAGTGAAGCTTGAAGACACGGACCTCTGCAGAGCTGTAAGATAGTGCACATGCAATAAGTAAGGAATAAAAGGCAGTTGTAATTAAACGCGGCCTGCGATGGTGCAGTCCGATCCATAAGTACCACAGGAGTTCAGGGGAGGGCAGAAAGTGTGGCAGGGGGCTTATGGAGGGCTCACACCTCGAAGGGTGGGTAGGTTTCGGAGAGGAGAATTGAAGGAGGGTCTGCCTTAAAAAGAAGGTGAAGGCAGAACCACAAGTACGGCCTTTGCAGCTGGAACCAGCTTGTAGACCTCCATCTGTAAGGTCTGGACAAGACTGCATTGCTGGGGGCTTCTCAGCCAGATTTATTACGTTAGGAAGCTGCTGCTCAGAGCATGATATTTAAATATGAAGGACTTTGCCCTTGCATCTTAACTGATCCTGAAGAGACGCCCAGAGTTAATGCTGAAAGAGAACTTGCTTCCTTCAGTGATTTGGGTTTTTGCCTTTTTTTTTTCCTGTTGGAATATACTAGGCGACCTCTCAGGGCCTCCAAGTCCCAGCTAGGCATGAACAGCAACCCCCAACAGAGGATGGGGGAGAGGCACCTCCCATCTGATCAAGTTACACAGAGCCTAACATCCCCCATCATGTGTGTGTTTCGGTGGGACTGATTTTTATAAAAGAATTTTTAGACAAGCTCAAATAATCTCAAAAATTCAGACTCTAGAGAACAATGAGAAAATGTAGAGAAGCCAAATATAACAACACCGGCACACGTAGAAGAAAAGAAAAGAAAAATCAATTCACGTCCACAGATTACAACTGGTAGTTCCCAGAGGGACAGGTAGATTTTGGAAGAGAAAAAGAGATTATGTTTTATGGGAAGAGATACAATAACCATTCTCTTCCCATAAAGCAAGTGATGGAAGATTGTCTCTGCTGTATAGATACACACTGCACATTTTCGGGATAATACTAACAGGAAATCAATAGGATATTTTATATGTGAAAAGACATTATCTCTCTGGAATCCCAGCCTGGTTAATCGGGCTACAGAAGATCTTCACAAAAGCTTGCCACTCACCATTAATCTTGGTCCTGGGATAGTAAGTAGCCTTTAAATCCAGACCTTTGTTTATTTAATAATTCTCCCCATTTTTTTTCTTTTTTTTTTTTTTAGAAATAATCATATCCAAAGCCTTACCCTCCCTTAGAGCCAAAGAGCCTTTAGATCACACTCTATAAGTGTCTCCACAGTGGGCCAGATGCTTGCCAGAAAGCCCCCTCCCGCCCACGTCCATGCCAGGTGAAGAGCCGTAACATTAGCCTCTAGAAGTTTTATCAGCGTGTAACATGGCAGCTATGCCCCAAGCATGGTGGGATTTATGGGATCTCCTGGCTTTTGCCTCCAAGAGAACCTAAGTTAATATTAACAAAAAACACTTTGTGCTGGGGTAATTTTCCCAGGAAAGGCTTTGGTGGCTGGTGGGTTTGAACACGTATTATACATGCCCTTGGTCAGGCATCTCATACTACCCAAGAGACTGGACATCCTTGTCTCTCCTCCCTCAGGAGGAGGTAACCCCCATCCTGGCAAAGACCCTCATTTTTCCAGAAACTAATTTGATTGTCACAGGGTATAGACCCCACCCGCATCAAGTTTGGATTTAGCATTGGGTCTGCCCTTGTAGTAGTTTCCTAGGGTTGCCCTAACAAAGTACCAAAAACTGGATATTTCAAAACAACAGAAATTTGGGTGGAGGCTAGAACTCCAAACCCAAGGTGTCAGCAGGGCCATGACCCCCCTGTGGGAGGATCCTTCCGGGCCTCTTCCACCTTGGGAGGCTGCGACAATCCCTGGCATTCCATTCCTTGACGTGTAGCTGCATCACATTTCCAAGGAAGGTCACCTTGTGAGATACTAGGGTTTAGGACTTTAACATATCTTTTTTAGAGCACACTATTCAAGCTGTAACAGCCTTCAAGGAACTTACCTCTTAATAAATGCGGACTAGATAACTCCTAACATGGTTAGGTTGAATCAGGGTTTCTCAACCTTGGCGTAAATGACATTTTGTCGGGATAAGTCTTCACTGTGGGGAGGACGTTTAGCAAGCTCTCTGGCCTCTACTAACTAGGGATGCCAGAACACCCCTCCTCCCCCTTGTGTCTCTAGATATTCCCAAAAGTCCTCTGAGTGGGCAAAATTGCCCCTGGTTGAGAATTACTGGCTTAAATGAAATGAAAGCCAAACTCATAAAGGCGCTTCAAGTAGACTGAACACGTGTAAAGGGGTTGGGTTGGTTATGCATCAATCAAAGAAGGTTTCCTTAAAGAGATGGACCCTGAGTAACTCCCTTAATGTCTGGATTCTTTCATTAAGTTAACAAATATTTATTGCGTGCCAACTATATGTTGGGTGCTGATCTGAGCACTGTGGGAAAAGCAGAGAACCACATTGATCTGAAACCTCTGCCTTAAACATCATGTATTTCAGGGAATTCCCTGGTGGTCCAGTGGTTAGGACTCCATGCTTGCTTCCACGGCAGGGGGCACGGGTTTGATTCCTGGTAGGAGAACTGAGATCTCACAAGCTATCGGTCTATTTCAGTGGGGAAGACCGAAAATAAACAAGGTAAATAAAATGTACACAGTTGACCCTTGAGCAACACAGGTTTGAACTGCATCCAACTACACGCAGATTTCTTCAATAGTAAATACTACAGCACTACACGAGTCCCAGTCAGTTGAATCTGTGGATGCCCAAGTGGGGATACAGAGGGACGGTGTGTACCAGAGGGCCAACCATAAGTTACATGTGGAATTTGCGAGGAGGGCTGGCACCCCCCAACCCCTACACTTTTCAAGGGTCAAATGTAGTATCGTAGATAGTGATTCATGTGAGTGCAAAAAAAAACGAAAGCTGACAAGGAAGATAGGAAGTGTTGGGAGGATGCTGAAATTTCCAGAATGGCCTGGGAAGGGCTCACTGAGACATGGATGCGAGCCTTAGAAATGGGGGGCCAGCCATGCAGATCTGCATGAGGATCATTGCAGGCAGAGGGAACAGCAGGGGCAAAGGCCCTGAGGCAGGGACGTTCCTGAGGTGTCTGGACAACAGGAGGCCCGTGGACAACAGAGAGAGTGGTGGGAGATAACTTCAGGGAGGTAACGGTGGGGGACAGATGATGCAGTGTTTGCGGTTCATAGTAAACACATGCTGTCACTCCGAGTGATGTGAAAAGTCAGTGGAAGGCTTCCCTGGTGGCGCAGAGATTGAGAGTTTGCCTGCCAATGCAGGAGACACGGGTTCGAGCCCTGGTCTGGGAAGATCTCACATGCCGCAGAGCAACTAAGTCCGTGCGCCACAACTACTGAGCCCACGCGCCGCAACTACTGAAGTTCGCACGCCTAGAGCCTGTGCTCTTCAACAAGAAAAGCCACCACAGTGAGAAGCCCACGCACCACAACAAAGAGTAGCCCCCCGCTCGCCGCAACCAGAGAAAGCCCGCGAGCAGCAACGAAGACCCAGTGCAGCCAAAAGTAAATAAATAAAATAAATTTATATAAAAAAAAAAAGGCTGTGCCTTTGGCGCTGCAAGAAGTGGGTGTGAACTCTGGGCCCCTGTCCTCAGGGTTACGAGGGCAAGCCCATAGCCTTGGGTCCACTTTCCTCTTCTGCTCACTGGTTCTGATGCACTGACACAGGATGAGTTTAGACTGGTAAAGGCTTTGCCTCTGCTATCTCCTGCTAGAATTTTCATCTCACCCACAGCCTACCCTGGGGGGATCATCTGCTTATTTACAGCAAATCTCACCTCACCTGTTGACATTTACACACACACACCAAAACTAAAAGAAAGCCTGAAGAATGAGGGCAATGAAGATCTGAGGTGTTTCCATGCCACTCCATGCTTCCTTAGCTACATGGGCTGGAATATGGTAGAAAAGCAGGAAGTTAGGGGTATGCATTCCAAAACCCCCTAAGACATCTTCAGAATGAATGAAACTCCATGGTAGGCCAAAACAACAGCCTGGGCTTCCCTGGTGGTGCAGTGGTTGGGAGTCCGCCTGCCGATGCAGGGGACGCGGGTTCGTGCCCTGGTCCAGGGGGATCCCGCATGCCTCGGAGCGGCCGGGCCCATGGGCCGTGGCTGCTGGGCCTGCGCGGCTCTGCGGCGTGAGAGGCCACAGTGGTGAGGGGCCTGCATACCGCAAAAAAAAAAAAAAAAAAAAAACAATAGCCCTTGTTTAATTCTGAAGTTTACACGCACATTGGCACCATTCTATCTCAACCTTTCATTTCCATGGAAACCATTTATGATGCTACAAAAAGAGGATTCTGACCAGAGTGAGAAAGGAGCAGTAGCAATGAAACTAGCTTTCAGATAAGCTTCTGGTAAAGGGAAGGACAGGAAAAAACCAAGGAGCTGTACCTAAAGCTATTGTTAGGGAGAATGATGGTCTCAAGACACCCAGGATGAGAACTTGTAGCCCAAGCAGAGCCCGCAGACCCCAGAATTGATTCTGATGATCTAGGTGGTTTGGTGGTTCTTCCAAAACTGCTTTATATTTTTGTTTCCTTTTCTTAAGAAAAAAATATGTTCTTCATTCAATGGCAAGGAGCTCTCTGCTATAACTCCAGCATGGAAAGTCATAGGATGGGAGAACAGAAGTCACCCATGGTATTACTTTCCTGTGACTGCCGTACAAAGTGTCACAAACAGGGTGGTTTAAAAAGCAGACATTTATTCTCTCACAGTTCTGGAAGCCAGAAGTCTGAAATCTGAGCGTCAGCAGAACCACACTCCCTCTGAAGGTCTAGGGAAGGATCCTCCCTGGGCTCTGCCAACTTCTGGTTGTCTCCTGGCATCCATTGGCTTATGGCAGCATCACTCCAACCTCTGCCTCTGTGTTCACATGGATGCCTTCCCTCTGTGTCTGTGTCTCAAATCTCAAATCTCCCTCTGCCTTCTTCTCACTGGACTTAGGCCCCAACCAAGATCCAGGATAATATCACCATGAGATCCTTAATTATATACGCAAAGACCCTTTTCCCAGATAAGGTCACGTGCACAGGTTCCAGAGATTAGGACTTGAGCGCACCTTTTTGGGGGACCACTATTCTACCCACTACGCCCACATCCCAGGAAACTTTGCCCGGGGTGCTGCAAAAATGCATTCTGTGCGCCAGCTGGGTGACGCTGTGAGTCTTGAGGCTTTGGCCAGTTTCAGAGGAATGGCAAGACCAGTTCCTCTCATTCTGAGATGGGGGCACGGCAGGGAACCTGAAGTGTTGCCATGGTGATTCCAAACCTTGAAACTTTTGTCCTTTTGTATTGTTTGCAAGGAACTAATTGCTCTAACATCACATGGCACTCATGAATCAAATAAGTGGGCTGTTTCTGGAGGAAAATCGTTGCTCAGAGTGGGAAATTTCGTCTTCATCGAACAAACAGAATCTGTGACATTCTTTGGATTTTTTTCCCAAATGACCATTGTCCTAGACTTAGCAACAACCTTAAACTCAAACGTGATCAGACACATTTGGTAGAAGGGGAAAGAAGTGCTTCCAATACTCACCTCCCTCCACCACTCCGATTCAGAAGAGATTTTGAAAATGCTGGTCCCTACAGAAATGCTGGTGGTAACACAGACAGGAAAGGAAAAGCCTCTGTATAAATAGCTTATCATGATGGATACGGCTCTGCCAGGCACAGATCTCGTTACAAGGAGCTGGCAGAAGGGCCAGGCAGCAGGTGAAAGCCTAGTTCTCCAGGATACTTAACAAACTTGGAGAAAGCCTGGCTTTCGTTCACCTTCCTGGGATTTTCATGCAGATAAGCATGTAAAGGGGAAGATTTTAGTAAATGCATCAGAGTTTCAGCCTAAACAGAATCTTGGCTAAAGGTTCTGTGGGTGATTTCCTGCTCCATGAATAAAGACAGCTGTGACTGCTCTCTTTCGACACATCCATCACCTTGTGGATTCAGCGCCCTGCCTTGGTAGCGTGCTGGGGCCTGAACACATGGCCCTACATGGCAGTCATGGCACGTAGCCCCCGAGAACCTACCCAAAAGGAAGATGAAGAGGAAACCCCCTCCTTCTTAATAGTATTTCACAGCAGAAACAGTTTTTGCTCCTATCACCTTACAGACTGAGATCAGCTTTAAAATGAAACGTCAGGAATAGGAAAACGAAGCTAAGGTGGTCTTCAAACTTCAGGTTCTCTTTATGGAAGGAGGTTGTGCATTTTTAAAAGAATAGGACAATTAACTATATTATCTACAAAAATATAAAAAAGACCCCACCTCTGGACAAGGAAGTGATGCAGGTACCATTTTCCCGAAACCTTTTCGCCTCTCTGTTCCAAACCTTCAAGAACAATTTGCTTTGCCCACTTCTGTCGATTGGGACCACAGGTCTGCCCTCTGCTGGCTAAGGGACATTTGAGCATTATTACAACCGGGAAGGGGATGGATGTTGGGTCCCTTCACCAGCTGCCTTGCCACGGATGCAGAAATGTACTTAATGTCCTAATTCATAGAGACTTTTTAAAATATAATTTTTATTGCAGAATAGTTGATTTACAGTGCTGTGTTAGTTTCAGGTGTACAGCAAAATGAATCAATTATATATACACATATATCCACTCTTTTAGATTCTTTTCCCATATAGGCCATTACAGAGTATTGAGTAGAGTCCCCTGTGCTTTACAGCAGGTTCTTAACATTTATTTTGTATATAGTAGCATGTTTATGTCAATCCCAATCTCCCAATTTACCCCTCCCCCTCAAATTCATAGAGACTTTATCTCGGAGTCAGAGCTATTGAGTGGGCAATTGAATATTCCCCGCCTTTGTGGGTGACTGATAACATCTTTACACACCACATATCTGAAACATCATTATATAAATTAATCTGAAAGAGAAACAAACAAACAAACATAAAGGCAGTCATAAAAGGAGTCAGACCTTCGTTGGAACCCTGGTTTCGCTATTTACTTGCTCCATGAGTTGGGAAAAAGCACCTCACTTCTCTAGACCCAGTTTCCTTATCTGTAAAGTGAGGCTACTAATACTTACATCAGAGAGTTTTCCAAAAGATTCAATGAGATAATGAATTGGTTGCCATAGCGTCTGGAACACAGTCACTATTCCATAAATGGTAACGTAAATATTTTTCTTTTCTCTGCAGTAGAAGCCAATGTCAGAGAAGAAAAGTGGGCATTGAGATCCTTGTGGTTTGTGAATAACATCGTCACCTCCGGCCTAATAGTTCTCCACCTGGGTGGTCGTGTTCCCCAGGGGATTTTCGGCAATGTCTGGAGATGTTTTTGGTTGTCCCAACTGGGGAATAGGTACCACTGGCATCTGGTGGGTGGAGGCCAGGAGGCTGCTAAGCCTCCCACAGTGCACAGGACAGACCCACAGCAAACACTTAGCCAGAAGCAAATGTTATTAGCACTGAGGTTGGAAGCTGCGCCAGCCTTTCTAGAAGTGTCCTTAGCTTTAACACGGAAGAACTAAGGCCTCAGCCAGCCACTGTCTACAACTGAAGCTCAAGTTGAAAACTCATTCAGAGATGTCAGCTACAAGCCCTCACTATGTGTCAGGTGTGCTCAAGCAGAGGTGACTCTGCTGAGTTCTGGAACTTTCAATACCTAATGGATGGGTAGTATCTCTGCTTACCGCTCAGCTTCCTGGATGACACTGAGATCAGGAGCAAGGCCTCTGGATTCAAAAGCCACCCAAAGTCAAGAGGTCAAGACTCCCGATATATACATATTTTTTTTACTTTAAAAAATTGTGATAAATTGGGCTTCCCTGGTGG
Source organism: Pseudorca crassidens (assembly GCF_039906515.1). Lineage (NCBI taxonomy): Eukaryota > Metazoa > Chordata > Mammalia > Artiodactyla > Delphinidae > Pseudorca > Pseudorca crassidens. The sequence continues at coordinate 4,759,923 of NC_090297.1, read as the reverse complement.
TGCAGTGGTTGAGAATCTGCCTGCTAATGCAGGGGACACGGGTTCGAGCCCTGGGTTGGGAGTATCCCACATGCCGCGGAGCAACTGGGCCCGTGTGCCACAACTACTGAGCCTGCGCGTCTGGAGCCTGTGCTCTGCAACAAGAGAGGCCGTGATAGTGAGAGGCCCGTGCACCGCGATGAAGAGTGGCCCCTGCTTGCCACAACTAGAGAAAGCCCACGCACAGAAACGAAGACCCAACACAGCAAAAATAAATTAATTAATTAATAAACTCTTACCCCCAACATAAAAAAAAAGTTGTGATAAATATACATAACATACAATTTACCACCTTAACCACGTTTAAGTGTATTGTTCTGTAGTGTTAAGTATATTCACATGGTGTGCGACCCATCTTGAGAACTCTTTCCATCTAGTGACCCTGAAACTCTCTCTTCAATAAACAATTCCTCATTCCCCTCCCTCCAAGGACTTCCAGTATTTTTGTAAGACAAAATACTCATTTTTTTAAACTGACCTTTGGCAGCCATCTAGGTACCATAAGGGCATCCAGTCTAAGCAGACACATTTCCCAAGAACGGAGAGGCAACGAGGAAACAACCTCCCTCCTTGATGATGTAGTGGAGTGGCTGGCCCATCTCCTTCTTGAACTGCCTGGCTTTGGGCTGCCTGTTATGTAGGATAATAAACTCCTTACCACTGGGGGGGGGGGGGGGGGATGTAAAAACAAATGAAAACAAAACAAAAAACTGACAAAAAACCCCAGAGGTTTTGCTTTGAAGTTGGCACTTCATTTAAAAGGAGCCATTTCTGGGCTTCCCTGGTGGCACAGCGGTTGAGAGCCCGCCTGCCGATGCAGGGGACACGGGTTCGTGCCCCGGTCCAGGAAGATCCCACATGCCGCGGAGCGGCTGGACCCGTGAGCCATGGCCGCTGAGCCTGCGCGTCCGGAGCCTGTGCTCCACAACGGGAGAGGCCACAGCAGTGAGAGGCCCGCGTACCGCAAAAAACAAAAAGGAGCCATTTCTTCAATCCTGACCTGACCCTGCAGTCAAGGCCGGTGCCCACTTAACCACCCTCGGTGACAAAGCCGCTCTGGCCTGTCTCTTCTTAGGATTCCCACTGGATGGGAAGGGAGATGGACAGCGACCGAATTGCAGAGCCATGCACTTCCTGAGATCAGGGATGCTGGGGAGAGGGCTGGTCTACCCCAACTGAGAGGGACTGAGGGCTTTCCTTGGCATAGTTCTGCTCCCGGGGGTCCTTGGCACTCCCACATGAACTCTGTTCCTCTGCCTCTCAGTGGATGAAAACATCGCTCTGCTTCTCCATCTCCATCACCTTTTGTTTCCAGCTCCTCCACTCCTCCTAGTTTTTTTTGGTTTTTTGGGGGGGTGGGGGTGGTTCACGGGCCTCTCACTGTTGTGGCCTCTTCCGTTGCCGAGCACAGGCTCCGGACGTGCAGGCTCAGCAGCCATGGCTCACTGGCCCAGCCGCTCCGTGGCACGTGGGATCTTCCTGGGCCGGGGCACGAACCTGTCTCCGCTGCATCGGCAGGCGGACTCTCAACCACTGCGCCACCAGGGAAGCCCCCACTCCTCCTAGTTTTAGCAAACCTTAAATACATGCATGTGCCTGAAGCACTTTTTTTTTTGCAGTATGCGGGTCTTTCACTGTTGTGGCCTCTCCCGTTGCGGAGCACAGGCTCCGGAAGCGCAGGCTCAGCGGCCATGGCTCACAGGCCCAGCCGCTCCGCAACATGTGGGATCTTCCTCGACCAGGGCATGAACCCATGTCCCCTGAATCGTCAGGCGGACTCTCAACCACTGCGCCAGCAGGGAAGCCCCTGAAGCACTTCTTATATGCCAAGCACAGAATACTGTTGGAGATGCAGACACAAAATACACTTGCCTTGAGGAGCTTAGAGTCTATAGAGGAAATAAATGTGTAAATAATGGAAATTTGTCAGTGGAATATAAGTGGTACACATGGGGAAGTACCATAACATTTTTTCGTACAAGGGGACTTAGATGAAAACTGACAGAACACATATAGAAGTCTGTCTTTGCTCCCTCCAGAAATCCCAGTAAAATGATAATAAAGGAATTTAACAGGTACAAATGCATATGGACAAAATGAATGGGAGAGGGGCTTCCCTGGTGGCGCAGTGGTTGAGAGTCCGCCTGCCGATGCAGGGGACACGGGTTTGTGCCCCGGTCCGGGAAGATCCCACATGCCGCAGAGCGGCTGGGCCTGTGAGCCATGGCCGCTGGGCCTGCGCGTGTGGAGCCTGTGCTCCACAACGGGAGAGGCCACAACAGTGAGAGGCCAGCGTACAGCAAAAAAAAAAAAATGAATGGGAGAGAAGGTGACATCAGACAAAAGATGTCAACAAAATTTTGGAAAATGGAACCTGGAGGGACCCTTGGAAATGACTTCGGCTACAGCTGTCTCCACTCTGCTAAATGCCCATGGGGTATGGGAAGACAACGGGAAAGTGGGCTGGTTTGTGCTGGAAAGGATCCAGAAGTGGTTCAGGAATTGGAGACTGGATGGGGCTGTTGATAGTGTACATAAAGAATAGTTAATAACTCCAGATCCCCCTCCCCAATCTACCCAGCCAGGCAACGACAGCACCCCCACCCCTATTGGAGGTTTATTATCTGGTAAGAAAAGGCTTTGGAGTCTAGATACCGGAGCACAAGTAGACACCAGATTTTATACTAAAAAATGGAAATTTTGTGAATGTCTAGGTATTGAAATGCTATTCCTGGCCCCTTCCTCTGCAGGGCTTTTACCTACCCCAGGTAGGAGAAAGGAGGACTCCTCTCTGGGAAAACCAATCCACCTAAGACAGAAAGCCTACAGATCTGACATCTGGGGGACCTTACCTGACAACTCTCCAATAGGCCCACCAGAAGACTAGCCTTGAACATGTAAATGGAGCTCCCATCAATAGACAAGCAAGGATCATCAGAGCTATGAGGGAAACACCCCCTCCCCACCCCACTCCCCCCAAAAAACAGGAAAAAAATAACTGGGAGGAGATAGAAACAGTGAGGGAATGGAATAAAACTAGGTACATCCTCAGAGATAGGAGGAGACAACTATTGTATCCTATCCATGAAACTATTGTAAAGAAAAAAATCAGAGAACAAGAAAGAACTCTAGAAAATCAAAAAATGTTATTACAGACATTTTAAAAAAATCAATGAAAGGAATGGTATTATTGAGATCTCCAATAAAGACTAAAAAGGGAAAGAATGGAGATTAGGAAAAGAAAAGTACATTAGGAAATCAGTCCAAGAGGTCCAACATCACAATAAACTGAGTTCCAGTAAGAACAAGCCAAGAAAATCAATGGAATTAAGTTATCAAATAATCAAATAAAAATTTCCAGAAGTGATGGATAGATGTTTCCTGGTTAAAACAGCCCACTGAGTGTGTGGCACAATAATTTTTTAAAGACCCAGACAAGGTATATCATCATGGAATTTCAGAAGACCAGGAATAAAAACAATATATCCAAAGGAAAAAAAAGAGAGTTACAAAGCCTCAGGAATTAAAAAGAATCAGTCCTGTTGCCAGCAATACTGGGAACTGAAGATGGTATAACAATGCCTTCAAAATTCTGAGGAAACATTTTTACAACATAGATTTTTATACCCAGCCATGCTATCTGCCTATCAAATTAGCCATCAAATATAAAGGTAGGATAAGGGCATCCAAGTTCTCAAAAAAAACTGTGGGAGCAAGATTTGCTGCATCAAAACAATGGAATAAAACAAAAATAGGAAAGAGGGCATTGGGAAACAGGGGTACCAACACTGAAGAGAGGAAAAGGGTCTTCCTGCAGTGATAGTATAGGGAAGATATAGGATGATAGCTTCGGAGCAGACTGTATGATTCCACATATAAAATTCTAGAAAATGCAAACTAATCTATAATGATAGATAGTGGATTTGTGTTTGCCTGGAGATAGGAGTAAAGATAGGGATAGATTATAAAAGGGTATGAGGAAACTTTGGAGGTGATGAAAATATTCAGTATTTTAATTATAGTAATGGATTTATCTGTGTATATATGTGTAAAAACTCATTAAATTATTCATTTTAAATATATGCATTACATCTGCAACAACATGGATGAACCTAGAGATTATCATACTAAGTGAAGTAAGCCAGACAAAGAAAGACAAATATCATATGATATCATTTATATGTGGAATCTAAAAAAAAAAAACACAAAACGTGATACAAATGAACTTATATATGAAACAGAAGTAGACCCAGAGACATAGAAAACAAACTTATGGTTACCAAAGGGGAAAGGAGGGGAAGGGATAAATTAGGAGTTTGGGATTAACAGATACACACTACTATACATAAAATATATAACCAACAAGGACCTACTGTATAGCACAAGGAACTGTACTCAATATTTTGTAACAACCTATAAGGGAAAAGAATCTGAAAAAGAATAGATATATAACTGAATCACTTTGCTGAACACTTGAAACTAACACAACATTGTAAATCAACTATACTTTAATTTAAAAAGAATAAGTATATACATTATACTGGACCTAAACTATACTCAATAAAGTAGTTTTAAAAATTTAGGAAAAAAATTTAAGAAAATGAGAGAATTAGTGAAGTGGAAGATTGGTCAGAGGGAGCTATCCACAAAGAAACCATAGCGATAAAAAGAAGGAAGACAGGGCTTCCCTGGTGGCGCAGCGGTTGAGAGTCCGCCTGCCGATGCAGGGGACACGGGTTTGTGTCCCGGTCCGGGAAGATCCCACATGCCGCGGAGCGGCTGGGCCCGTGAGCCATGGCCACTGAGCCTGTGCGTCCGGAGCCTGTGCTCCGCAATGGGAGAGGCCACAACAGTGAGAGGTCCGCGTAATGCAAAAAAAAAAAAAAAAGAAGGAAGACAGAAAAGAAGGAATACACTGAGACGGTGTGATTGGAGTCCCCAAAAGAGAAAAGAGAAACACTTCACAACAGCACTAGCGAAAGCCTAAAGGAAGTGAAGTGGTATTGCCAAAGTGCTGGAAATCAAAATAACTACCAAACGAAACTCCTCTACCCTGAGAAAATATCCTTCAATATTAATGACGTCAGATAGAGATTTTCAGAAAAACAAACGCCAAGAGAGTTCTCAACAACAAACCCACACTAAAAGCAATTCCGCAGGGACTTCCCTGGTGGCGCAGTGGTTAAGCATCTGCCTGCCAATGCAAGAGACACAGGTTCGAGCCCTGGTCTGGGAGGGTCCCACATGTCGCGGAGCAACTAAGCCTGTGTGCCACAACTACTTAGCCCACGAGCCACAACTACTGAAGCCCACACGCCTAGAGCCCACATGCTCCACAACAAGAGAAGCCACCACAATGAGAAGCCGGCGCACCGCAATGAAGAGTAGCCCCCGCTTGCCACAACTAGAGAAAGCCCGCGTGCAGCAACGAAGACCCAACACAGCCAAAAATAAATTTTAAATAAATAAATAAATTTTAAAATTAAAAAAAAAAAAAGCTATTCCACAGGGTGTTTTTTAGACTGAGGGTCATTGACCCTACATGGAAGCTCAGAGATGCAGCAAAAGACAAAGCGCAAAGAAGTTCAATTTTTTTTTTTTTTTCTGGCTAGAACCAAGGATCCATGAAGGAAAGTCAGGAGGTGAGAGGCTGAAAGATCCATGAACCCAGAACACAAAGGTCCTGAATCCCAGGCGGGAGGAAGAAGGGAGATCAACACAGAAATATGGAAGTTAAGCGAGAGGAAAAGGCAAGCCTTCAAGGACGGATGGAAAAGTTACAACGAAGGAGATGAGTAACATTGAAATACTAGCTAGAGTCCAGACAGACGGTGATTCAACAAAAGCCATTGGGTTTGGGGTTCAAGAAGCCATAGGAATCTCTGAGAAGAGAATTTTAAGGAAATGATGGGGATGAGAGCCTGACGGCATAAATGAAAGAGTGAGCAGTAAAGGAAGCAGAAACGGCAGGCGCCACTTCCACGGGGAGACCTAACAAAGACCTACTTCTCCAACATAGAACGCCTGGTTACTCCCCTCCCAAGCCTGCCTCTTCCATAGTCTTCCATACATGGCCTTACTACCCAGTAGCTCAAGCCAAAATGCAGGCATAAACGTACACTCCTCTCTTTTCTCCATACCCCAGACCCAACCAATCAGCAATTCCTACTGACTGAAGTCCAACCTGCATTCTATACCTGACCATCCCATTGCTTAGTCCAAGTCCGAGTCTACCGTCCTCTCTTCCCGGAATAACCTTGAACAGGATAGGGGTGAGGGGATGCTTCCATTCCTGCCCCCTCTAACCCAGCCTCCCTGAAGTGACCCTTTGGGAGGAAAAATCAGACCATGTCTCTTCCCTGCTTAAAATCCTTCAATGCCCCCCACTGTGGTCAGAATAAAACTTAAATTCCTGACCACCGCCCTCCCCTCAATGAGCCCCCCCCAACGCCGCCCGACTGAGCCTCTCCATCTCTTCCAACTGTCCTCCCCCACCTGCACCAGCTTCGTGCTCGCTGGCTCTCTCTCCCATCCCTGGAGCACACCAAACTTGTTCTTGTCTCCAGGCCTTTGCACTGGAAGTTTCTTCCTCTGGATATTGCAAAGCCAGATCCTCCTTGTCATTTGGTTCAAAATTACCTCCCCAGATAAATCTTCCATAACCAGCCCACTTCACATGACCTCCCTCCATCTGAGACGTTCCGGTATCACGTCACTGTGTTTTATTTTACTCATAGTACTTAGCATCTGTAGTTATCTTGCTTATTAACTAACTTGTTTATTGTCTGCGCCCCTCCCCCACACATTGGAGTGTTAATTCCACTAGAACAGAAATCACTTCCCTCTTGCAAATTGCTGAAAGGCCAATGCCCATTCCTGCATATTATCTCAAACTTAAAGATAAGCTGAGGGCTTCCCTGGTGGCGCAGGGGTTGAGAGTCTGCCTGCTGATGCAGGGGACACGGGTTCGTGCCCCGGTCCGGGAGGATCCCACATGCCGCAGAGCGGCTGGCCCCGTGAGCCATGGCCGCTGAGCCAGTGCGTCCGGAGCCTGTACTCCGCAACGGGAGAGGCCACAACAGTGAGAGGCCCGTACCGGGGGGGAAAAAAAAAAAAAAAAAGATAAGCTGAATAGACACTGTGGGGGAATGTACAGGGTATAAGAGACGAGTATAATAGGACTGCCAAGTAACACTGGGGGCCAGTTAAAGTCAGATAATGAAACCGAGCAGGACCCCGCGGGGCTCCTGGGCACGGGAGCCTTTCTGTTCAGCCTCGATGACCTTCCCTGAGTTCCAAAAGGCAAATTCAGACAGTTGCTAATCAGGGAAGGGAGGGGGTGCAGAGACAAGGGAGAGGCAGCCAAGAAACAATGGTGCAGCCTTGGGGCAGGTCCTGGTTCCACCTCAAGGGATGCACAAGACAATATCTTTGAACCCTTTTTTTGTTTGTTTGTTTGTTTTTGTGGTACGAGGGCCTCTCACTGTTGTGGCCTCTCCCGTTGTGGAGCACTGGCTCACGGGCCCAGCCGCTCCGCGGCATGTGGGATCTTCCCGGACCAGGGCACGAACCCGTGTCCCCTGCATCAGCAGGCGGACTCTCAACCACTGTGCCACCAGGGAAGCCCTCTTTGAACCCTTTATAGAACTAAAACCCCCAACAAATGGAAGATGTCTGCAATTCTTCATTCCAGAGTAGACCACCTGAGGCCAGATTAAAGGAACCAGAGAAGTTTATCAAGAGATTCCCTGAGGCCAGATTAAAGGAGTACAGGTCCTGCACACACCCTAATCCTTATCAGTAACCCCAGGCTTGAACCATTGCTATAAAACTTCACACCAAGAATGCTTTGAGGTCATTTAGATTGTTTTTAAAACTGCTTGGTCCTTACATGAAAAAAAACGTGTTTTGACTTTGTGGTGCTAAGGATTGATGTTGAAGGTTTATTCGGTCTACAGTCAGGTGATACTAAATTTTATTTTGGGATGTTGGCATTTTAGGAAGATCTAAAGTTGAGGTAAAAATCTTTAGCAGACAAAATAGCAAACCCTCCTTATTCATGTAAAATTGTGAATAGTTGTATCCTCTACTATTTTCTTTAATTATTGGTCAGAGTTAGGCCAGACTATTCCATTCTAAATGAAAATTAAGCACTTTGGCCATTTGTTTTCTTAACAAATGCTAATCAAGTGAAAGAATAAGTATGACTAATACTAGTGTATCTATCAAATGTTTATGCTGTTTTATACATTTTGTGAGAAATTTTTGTTAATACCGCAATTAGGGAAATAAAGATTTAGTAAATTCTTTAAAAAAAAAAAAACTCCTCACCAAATCCTCCCAGGTTGGGACACACAGTTTTGAGAGGCACAAGCCCGCTGTGTCCCCCTTTGCCTGGCAAAGCAATAAAGCTGTTCTTTGCTACTTCACCCAAAACTCTGTCTCCAAGATTTGATTCGACACCGGTGCACAGAGGTCGAGCTTTCGGCATCAATAAGCATCAACTTTGCACCTTCCAAGACTTTCCTCAGCTACTCTCCACAGCCTGGGAGGAGTGTGGAAAGGTAGATAAGAGAGACAAACCAAACTGGGAATGGATGTGATGGACAGAGCCAAAGGCCAAAGGATTATGACATCACTGAACTGCCGAGAAAGCAGATTGGAATGGGACCCCAGCTGGGAGCTGATGGATTAGGATAGATGAACACAGAGGGACCACGGACGTGAAGTTGCAAACAGCAGGGAAAACCAGTAAGTACCACGGGCACAACAGATGGATGACATTGACGTCGTAGGTGGAATGCTGAGCTCCAAAGGCAGAAGGTGTGACCTGAAGATTTTGGAGGCGCATACTTCGACAGAATGGCAAGGTCTAAAACGGGTGAGTCCCGAGGCCTCCAGTCCATCCCTGAACTGCTGCCTGCGCCTCCTGCCACCGCTGCCAAGGCTGCCCTATGTCACTCAAGCAGGTGTGGCTCTTCCTCTGGGTGACTCGACGCTCCTGCAATTATCATCTTGGCTAAAGAGTACGATGACGAGTCACTGAAATGCTAAGGGAAGAGATAACATCAAGAAAATTTAATTCTTGAGTGCCTGCGGATTCTCCCTTCTTTTCTTTAGCTAAGGTTTGTTTTTTTTTTTTCTTAACTCCTCTTAACAGGGTTATCAGAGTTCACGAGGGGAGAGGGAGAGCAAGGCTATGAATGGCTGGCAGGCAAGCATGACAGTCCAATCTGGGCTCAGTGACAAGAGAATAAGAAAAAGATTATAGGTGACTTTTCCTCCTGAATTACAGAGAAGGGGGTTTGGATTCAGGCTGCTCACCTCATCTCTCCGTAGCATCACTCCAGAAAAGGGGAAGGATTGTAGGGTTTCTAGTTGAGGCTGCCAGACGCAGGACATATAAAAATGCAGGACACTCAGTTCAACTTGAACTTCAGATAAACAATGAATTTTTTTTTAGTATATGTGTACGCCCCATGCAATATTACTAGCAATTACTCATTGTTTATCTGGAATTCAAATTTAATGGGCATCCTGTATTTAATCTGGGAACCCTAACCCTACATGCTAGACGGGAGGGCCCAGGGTCGAGTCCTTAAACGAAGGAAACTTCTTGAGTGGCTATGCTGAGAGGCCAGATGTTCTGGGGTCATTCTGAACATGATGATGGTAGAGGTGAACGTCCTTACATTTACTGTTTAACAATGAGAGAATTCAATAACAATTATGAAACTGCACAACTCGGGTTGGGACTTGAACCCAGGCAAAACTCAGATTTGGGACTTGAACCCACTGTCTTTCAAGTAAGATCACACACCTGGTGTCAGGACTTAATGAAGCTCAGGTTCTTTATGTCTCAGAGCAGAAGGAATTCAGTGAAAGGTAAAGTGGTCGGTAAGAAGTGGATTTATTTAGAGACATACACATTCCAGAAACAATGCAGTCCATCTCAAAAGGCAAGAGCAGCCCTGAGAGAAACACGCTCTACAGAGTCTGAGCCATCTCAGAAGGCGAGAGTCCCCCAAATATGGGGTAGTTAGTTTTTATGAGCTGGGTAATTTCACAGGCTAATGAGTGGAAGGATTATTCCAACTATTTTGGGGAAGGGGTGGGGATTTCCAGGAATTGGGTATTGCCCACTTTTGGCCTTTCATGGTTGGCCTCGGAACTGTCATGGCACCTGTGGGTGTGTCATTTAGCATATGCTAAGGTATTATAATGAGCAGATAATGAGGCTCCAGGTCCACTGGAAGTTGACTCTTCCGCCATCTTGGACCTAATCGGTTCCAACCAATTTTTGTGATATCCTCAACGACTGTGTTATTCTTTTAAAGGTTGTGGCCTGCCCCCTTCCCTCCTGTTTCAATTATATATACATATATAATACATACACACGTACATATACTTATATGAATGTATTCCATATTAGGCTTTGCAGCTAAGTGACAAATTGCTTTGCGGCTTTACCCAATAAAAAGAAAACAAAAGTGCAAGGAAGTGAGTGAACGTGGCTGAGTTTTGTCACTTGCTCTGGTGTGAGTAGTTTGTTGGACGTGTGTGTTAACTTCGAAATTTGTACTGCTCCTGGTTTTCATTATCTTGCCCACCATAGATTAGGGTTTTGGAAGGGAGAAACAAGAGAGCCAACCTCCAAAGTAAATATATTCTCAAGCCTGTGGTGTATCTAAGTTTATTTCCCATTTTTCACAACCACTTTCCAAGTAACCATAATACAAAATACTGTGGGCCCAAGAGAGGACAAAAACGCAGAGCATCCCTGAGTCACTATTTATTTTGTTAGAGTGGTGATGAAAACCAGGTCATTCTCAATCATAGCAACACAGACCTGGGCGTTCTGAGACATATGTTACGTTCCGTTCACGTAATTCCTAGAGGCAGTGTTTTCCAAAGCAGAGGGAAGATGGCAAAGGACTTCTCTACCCAGCTGAGCATTATGGCCCAATTAATGTCTACAAACCTGAGGAAAAAAGGAATATCATAACGTTGTAGCTTTCCCCCCAGCCTCTCGGTAAGAAATTCTTAAAAACCAGCAAATGTCAGCGTGCAGTTCAGCCCTCATCACTGCTCTGCAACGGAGAAAAAAGGAAAAACCATAAAAAATTGCTGGAATAGCTGATGGAATATGAGTGTCTGTGAAAGAAAGCTGTTGTGAGGAAACCTCATGCAGTTAAAGAAAAAGCTCTTAATTTACAACCTGGGCTGACAGTCTGTTCCACACTGACTCAACAGTCTTGAATAACCAGTCTCAGCACACCTAAGGGTCTCATGCCAGAAGATTCTTAACAGGGCTGGGCAACTTGGAAGGGACCATACACAGGCCCAGATGGTGCACATCTGGTCAAAAATTAGCAAGAGAAAGAAATCAACTTCTCAAATCCACAGACAGGTGTTTGGGGCTTCCCAGGAGGCCTGCTTAGGAAGGGCAGCAATGGATGGTTCTAAATCGATGGTTTACAAACCTTACTGAGAATTAATGAAGAATCGGTACAGGGCAGCAGGAACCAAACCGGTGACAAGATCATGGGAGCTCTCCTGTCCACCTCCTCTTGATAACTGCATCATGTAACCAAGACATCTTTAACAACGCACCGAGCAGCAGGCACCAGACTGAAACCAATCAGGCTCCGACGCTAAATTATGATACAAATTTCCAAGAGAACAGCTCTGTGATAGGGCCGGTAGGTATACAAGCAGGCCAGAGAAAATTATAGCGGGAACCCAATGGCTACTGCCTCCTCATTTAGGCAGCAGAAAAATGGCCAGGTGCCCCTAAATATAGGGCAATAATAAAAAATGAAAATGAGGAGGCCCGTACTCCGGGCAGGGTTGCGGGTGGTCAAAAGAAAAGGCGAAGACCACTGAGGCAGGAACACATGACATTCTGGAAGTTTCCTGTGACAAGTCAGCAAGTGGGGCCTGGAGTAGCCTCCCGCGGGGGGTTGGGGGTCGGTGCTGGCGAAGCGGCCCAGGTGGGGCTATATTTGGGATCCGGATGCGCCCCGCCCTGGTGACCGGCGGGGGATACAGGGGGTGTAGCACGGGCCTATCTCCCCAGTGCCCAGACAGTGACGACCCCCGGGTGTGACCGCAAAGTCGTCCTCCCCAGCCCGGGCACAGCCCCTGGGCGCCCTGGCTGGGCTTTAGGTCCGCGCGCAGCACGTGGAAGGGCCGGAAGCGCCGCGTCCCGCCCCCGGCCGCGCGGGGGAGCAGGGCGCAGGCGCGCTTCTTCAGGGCTGGGCGGCGGCGGCGCGACTCCGGGCCGCCAGGGGCCGCTGTGGAGCGACCTCACGGGCCCACGCCGTCTGGACCGCGAACGGCCGTCCCTCTTGAGCACGGCCTTGCCGGTTTGGCGGGGTGAAAGGTTGCGAAGATGGCGACGGCCTTGAGCGAGGAGGAGCTGGACAATGAAGACTATTACTCGTTGCTGAACGTGCGCAGGGAGGTGAGGCCTGCGATGGGCCGCTGTCGGGGCTGAGGCTAGGCCGGGGTCGCTCAGGGGGGACCGAGCTGGCGGCGACCGCCCCGTTCCCGCCTCGGGGCCGGAGCCTGGCGGGGAGGCCGCGTGACCCCGGCTGACGTGCGCGATCGCCGGCCGGCCGGACTGTCCCCACCGCCCCGACCCTTGCGCCGGGGATGTCCTGGCCGGCCTCTGCCCCAACTCTCCGCGGCCGGTGCGCCGCGTGCGCTGTGTCAGGGCAAGGCCAGAGGCCCCCGCGCCCCCAGGAGGGAACAGGGCCCCCGAGGTGGAGGTGGAGTGGGGGTCCAAGTCCTCCGGGACCCGGTGCCACGCTCGGCTCACACACCCGCCCAGGGGCTGTGTCATCGCCCCCAGCCCGCAGGGTGGGAAACCGAGTCTTAGGCACCAAGGTCAAGGCTACCCGGGAACCTCCCCAGGACTCTGTCCGGTCCCTGCGTCTTCCATGGGGACATCCCGCCTCTGAAATGAGTCCAGGCTCAGAGGCAGGTGTCTTGTGTCCTCCTTTTGTGCAGCTGTCCAGAAATTCAAGGAAGAGTCTCCCGGACAAATAGCCTCATTTCGGAGGCCCAGGTTAGGAATAAGCTAGGAAACAAGTGATGCCCCAAGCACGTCCTCGACATGTGCGCCCGTTTCCTCACCGGATGAAAGATAACACGAGAGAGTCTCACACTGTGTCTGGCACTTAGTAGGGGCCCAGTAACTTTCCTTTCTTGTTGATTCTACATTTGAGGTCAGCGTGAAGGTCAGGGAGGCTTCCAAGGTCAGGTCACGAGGTGGATTATTTCTTTCTAAACTGCTGGGTTGGGTCTTCCCAGCCCTGCCAGAGAACCTCTAATTTGGGCTTAGATTTTCCAGTGATCCGAAGTAGCCAAGTCTGGTCTAGTCAAGCTTGTGTTGACTAGACTAGGGCTGGTCAAGTCTGTGTTGTCAGTAGGTCTGCGTGATGTTAATAATAGCTAACGTTTTGTGAGGGCTTACTTTGTGCAGGGGCAGGGTGCTGAATGGACACTTTATGTTTTTGCACTTAATTCTCGTATCAGACCTTAAAGTAGGCATTCAGATAATTCTTGATTTAAAACCGAGGAAATGAAGCATAGAGGGATTAAGTAACTTGCCCAAAGCCACACCACTAGAAATCAAGAGAGTCTGGATTCAGCCCTGGGCAGTCTGATTCTGGAATCCCAGTTCTTGATCTCTGTGCTGTACTGTCACCCTAGCTTACCAGTTCTCAGACTACAGAGCTGCCGGACTCCTTGGGCACCCCTCATAAGAATCCCTTAAGTGTGTTAGTCACTACTTACTATGGAAACGCCCAAAGAAATATTTTGGGGAATTGCAGATCTTGTTAGGCTGCCATAGGGCCACCTGGAGATTCTTGTAACTAATCAACGGTAACCTTTGGCCTTCATTTTTTCCCCTTTGAATGGAGCTATTGGGCTAGTTATTCTTTTTGTTTTGTGTTTTGTTTTGTTTTGTTTGGCCGTGCCGTGCGGCTTCTGGGATCTTAGTTCCCATACCAGGGATCAAACTCGTGCCCCCTGCGGTGGAAGCACAGAGTCCCAACCACTGGACTGCCAGGGAATTCCCTGGGCTGTTCTCTTTCTCCAGTTCTTAGAAGCAAAGCGGTAAATAAAACCGGCTTTTCTGAAACCAGCCTTTTTTTCCACGCATTTATAGTTAGTCTGGTTATCAGTAATTGAGCAGCCATTTATTCACCTGTTTACCAGGCTTACTGAGTCTTAGGCCGCTGCAAATGATATAAAATAATAGGCTTGGCCAGAGTCCTAGGTAAACATTTGTCAGAGGTATAAAACTACCAGAGTGTTAGGACCCGTCATTGTTATTGGACTGATGGGTGGAAGCCAAAGAAATATTTCTTTAAAAAAAAAAAAATTTTTACTTCTCGAGATGAGTGAAGGCACCTCCACATTTATGACTGTAGGTGAAATCCCTATGAAACACGTCCTCTTGCTCATCATCTTGTGTTGCCGTTGTCAACAAACAGTGTAAAACACAATCCCCTCTGGTGTGGAGATTTCCTCTCTCAGGGTTCCACTAGAAGAGAAGCTCTGAAGGTGATCTCTGGACTTGATATTTACTAGGATTTTTTGTGAAATTAGAAATCAGCCTGAAGTTGAAATACCATGATTTAGCTGAAGAATGAGAGAAAAAATAGAAGTAATCTTTATTTTTACCTGTGTGGTCAAAAGGAGGTAATAACCCCTGTTGATGTGTTCGCATTCGGGTCTGCGGCTTGATGACACTGAAGCGTAACTAGGAGGCGAGGTCCTCTTCCCACCAGCGCTCCAGAGCTCCTTCAGAACTCTCGTGTTAGAAAGTTCAGAGACTTTCCACCAGGAGTCTCAGATGGAAGCAAGCTGACACAAAACCAGGGAACTCTGTTTAAAAGGTTCAGATTTACAGGCATAATACATGATAATAACAATGGAGTGATACAGAAATGTCAAAAATCAGGTTAAGAATCTCCCATGCCCATGTTTCAAACTTTAAAATATCCCCTTAAATTGTATCCCAGGGAGTGAAGCAGGCAGCTAGACAGGAGTTCCATGACCTTTAATAATTCCCTTTCTCTTAAAAGAGAAAAAAAAAAAAATTCCCTTTCTCTAGCGTTCTGGATTTCCTGTTTGCGGAATGGAGCCATTGCCTGCCTGCCACACACTGAGGGGAAGGAATAGTTTATCATTAACTGGGCACATTGAAACCAGATTGTCATCTCTGGTTTAGGTAGTCAGATGCATCATCAGGGGCCTGAAATCTAACTGATTTGAGATTTCTGAGGTGATTTGCCAAAATTTATTTGGAGAAAGGATTCCTGAAGAGTAAGAGTGAAATTTTCGTGATCTCTATGCTCTTTGTAGACATTATGATTGACACATTTTAAACCTGATTTATTCCTAAATACTTGAGTTTAATTCCTACTTAACCATTGTTGTAGTTGAAAGAGTTTCATTTTTATGCATGTCTGCAATGTTTATAACCTGTTTTAAGATCTCCGGTCCCAGTGGATTGAGCCTTAAAGGAGCCAATCTCCTTTTCAGCTTTTAAACACTTTTGAAATAAAACAGTCGTTAAATAAAAAATGAACTTAAGTAAAAATGTATTTTCTTGTAGTCCACATATGGAGGTCAGTGTTCTGGGATCTTTATCCTTCCATGACAGCTGTGAAACTAGAAGCGTAAAATCAAAACCTAAATAAAAAATGCATTTTCATTCCTTCCCTGGTATAGGGTCTGTTGTTCTTTCCACAGTTTTTGGTTGCCTGGGTTTCTCTGGCTGTAGGTTACAGTCACACAGTGGGGCTAAAACTTCAAGTTTGGACTGCAGATGGGAGGAACAGGCTAGAGCACTAGAGGAAGGTCTGCTGGTCACAGCCAGGATTGACCTGGGGGACAGTCACCCAGCCCCCCAACCAGGATGGCGGGGCCATCCACAGGAACTGAATGTAAAAGCGTTGGCTAAGCCAGGTGCACACTTAGGTGCCTAAGGCAGTGAGGTGCTGTGTGTTTGTTCTTTCGTTGCTATCTAACCTTATGGGCAGGTAATTTAGTCTTAATGAGGGATGTAAAGGTGGGTCTAAGAAGGTCATTCCTTCAATGAGTTTCCCATCTGCTGCATTAGGTTGGATGTTCACAACAGTGACCCTGCTTAAAACGAGGTGCTGGGCAAGTAGTGTGAGCCTTGGTTGTCCCAAAACCTGCCTCGTCCTGTCAGCGAGCATGCCTTAGGAGCAGGACCTCAGGCCGCCCTGCCACCCAGGTGAGCTTGAGCACGTCATTCAGCCTCAGAGTCTCCTGTGCTGACCTGCAGCGAAGTCACGGAGGAGGCTCACTGTGGGGCTCTGCAGCCAGAAGGCCCGTGTTCAAAGCCCAGTTTTACCCCTGGGAGGTTTGTGCCTCTAGGCTAGGAGCTGAACCTTTTTGCTCCCTGTTTCCCTGGATGTTGAAATGTAGGTAACAGGTGAAAATGTATTACGTACTCACTCTGAGCCAAGATGTTGGATAGTGGAGCATGAGGGTATGTATAGAGTACCTGGCGAAAGCAGGTATTCGGTTAATAATATTTATTGTTGCTACTTCTTGGATTTTGATAAACATGAGGTTTCGCTAATTTTAAAAAGACATACATGTACATGGAAGGCTTTGGTATGCCTCATCCTGGCTAAATCTGCTACTGTAATAATAAAAAAACATAGTGCCAGAATTTATGAATTAGGTTATGAATTCCCAAAGCTTTCTTCGTTCTTTCTGTTCAAAATTCTGAGTTTATTCTCTTCAAAAGACGATCTTCCCTCTGAACTCTTCCTGCAGGGTCATGAGTGTGACTTGGGTGGCGGGCGCGGTGGTTCCCGGAAGCTGGGGTTAAGCATGGGAGTGGAGTGCAGAGCCAAGGGATGATCCAGAAAGACAGTGTCTGGAGTAGAGGCGGAGTGGGACCCACAGATAAACTTGTTGTGAGCTATCAGCTTTGAAGAGGCCAGGCAGAGAGGGGAGGACCTGGCAGAGGCAGAGGTTCTGCTCCAGCGACAGCAAGACAGCACTGGCGGTCAGGAGGGTTCCTGGGTGGAGCTCAGAGAGGCTTCTGGGGGTCTCCCTGTGGGTGGGGAGGGGGCCGTCATGGTGTCCCGCTAGTTCCAGTGTCATCTCATAATGGGATTAGCAAACACCAGGAGGTTGAATTTTCAAATTGTTTTCTTCAGTAAACCGTAAGCTAGTTATTACCTTTCTGCTTTGGACGTTTCAAACAATTGCATCTTGAAATTTTAATACTCCAGTTCTGCATTATCTACCAAAATACCTCTTTCTTCTTCTTTTTTCTTTCTTTCTTAAAGAGAATTCAATTGAAAGCTTTTATATTTGCTGTGAGTTCAGTAATAAAACCCTGGAGAAGAGAATATGGGATACGCAAGCCGCACGTTTTGCTTGGCTGTGGAATTTTAGTGTTCACTTCTATTAAACTTTCATTTTAATTTTACTTATGTGTTTTATTTATACCCTACTTTGTTCAAGAGAGGATTTAAGACAGCTAACAGAGATGAAAAAATAAAATAGCATAAATGTTTAAAAGGGGGCACCAAAAACAAACAAACAAAAAGGCCATTGGGAATATTGCTGCTTTATTGCCACCATCGTGGCCCATGGGTTATACAGATCGCACTCCCTTGGAGAAACTCGTGGCCTGATGGCTGCATCCTGCTTGGCTCTTGGACATTTGGAACCACTTCTGCTTGCAGTGAGTGCACAGTGTTCCCTCCTGGGTTTGCTGGAGCCAGAACATTCTTCAGCAGTAAAATGCCAACAGACATCAAACCACAAGAATCCTGCACGAGTGGGCAGGATGTAACAGATGCAGACGGACGAGAAGGAAAAAATAAGCCAAACTCTGGATGTAAAGAGAGGATCCGAACCATCATTTTTGACCCAGAAAGGAACTTGAGTTCATGTCACTCAGATGCTGGCCTTTTTATTTACTGTCCTGTCTCAAAGGCCCCAAATAAACATGGACATGACTAGGAAGAGAAATGAAAAAGTTGTACAATGGTAGGAAAGTCTTTTCTAAGCCCTTGGAATGACCTCTAATCAGGAATCAGAATTTCTGCTCCTTTGGCCCGTTTGTTCTCGTGTGTTGTTGTCAGCAAGGGGTGTGCCTGGAGGATGGGACTCCCCATCGGCCCCGCAAACCTTAAAGGTGATGTGGGCCCTGCTTTTTTTCTTTTTTAGTATTTATAGAGTTCTGTCCTTACCGATTGCCTAGTCCTTTTTTTTTTTTTTTTTGGTATTTATTTATTTATTTGGCTGCGCCTGGTCTTAGCTGTGGCATGCGGTATCTTTAGTTGCGGCCTGCAGGATCCAGCACCCTGACCAGGGATCGAACCCAGGCCCCCTGCATTGGGAGCGCAGAGTCCTAACCACTGGACCACCAGGGAAGTCCCACCTAGTTCTTTCTTGAACTTATAATGCCATCTTGGGGATAATGCGTTCTATAAATTTTGTAAGTTTTTTTCCTTCTATGTTAAGTAGAACTTAAGTGTTCTAAGGTTATTCCTAGCTGTAGAAACTTGGAATTGTTTGATCAATCTCCTGTTTAGCTTTTCTGACATATTCACGATTTGATTGTTTCTCTCTTAAGCCCACCTTTTCAAAATGAAGAGTCCTAAAGTGGTGGTAAAAGTCCAACCTCCAAAATCATGAGAAATATAGTGTGTGCATCTGACCTCTATACTTAACACAGGCGGGTTTTCGGGAAGGACAGCTGAGATCACTTAGCCCAGTACCTGGCATTTTGGGCACCTATGAGCGTGTTGATGATGGCGTAAAAAGGCCAAAGATGGAGGTGGAGCTTCAGAAGAGGTCAGTGGCTTAAAGAGCAAAGCCTTTGAAGTCAAGTCCAAGTTTGACTCTCTAGCCCCTGATACGGGGGGCAAGTTACTTAACCTCTCTGAGACTTTCTTCATTCATAAAATCCAGACAGTAATTTTACTGTCATAGGGCTGTTGGGAGAATTAAACGAGAATGCACGTAAGTGCTTAGCACAGTAATGGGCATATTATTATGTAAAGTAAATGCCAGTATATTTTTATTAGTATCATGAGCATAAAAGTTAATAAGGAATGCTCTTACTGATTTGTAGGAGTTCTTTATAGAATTTGGGTGAGTCCTTTGTCTGATAGATTAGTATAAATATCCGTCCCCTCTCTGTAGTTTGCCTTTCACTCTCGTAAATGTTCATGAACTGAAGATCGGTTTGAGCCAGGCCACACAAGTTACAATTTCTAGCCAGCTTTTGGGTCAGGGGTACGTAATCAGATAAACTTCTCCATCTCAGACAAGTCATTTAGTTAACCTTTTTGATCTTCACTGTTTTTATCTGTAAAATGGGGGTTCTAATACCAATCTCAAGACATTTTATGAGTCTTCAAGTGTTAAATGAGGAAATATTGGTGAAAGTACTTTATTAGCTTTAAGTCTGTACAGATGCGTTTGTGACACCACTGACAGCCTCGAAATCCCCTTCAGCTTTTGCGATGCTCTCCTTGCCCCCCTTTCTCACGTTGCCAGTTGCTCATTTCCTGTCTTCCTTAGAATTTCCCCAGGTTCAGTCCTCACCAGCTCAGCTGGTTTAAAGTGCTCTGCTTGGGCCCCGCATCTCTGCCTTCTGCCCATTATTGCTTACGTGTTTTACCTGCCTCTCAAGCCTGTCTGCCTCCCAGGTTCTCCTGACCCATGCATCCCAGTCAAAGCCCCGGATGCGCTTTGGCTTTTCTTCGCCGCATAGTATTGAGCCCCTTCTCGACTGTCCTGTAAGCCACTCAGTCCATGAACCCCCTCGACTCCAGCCGACTTTGACCCCTTCATTTCTGTTTCAACTTCTAGGCTGCCAGCCAGCCAACCAGCCCTCATAAGCTCAGCCTTACATTTCTGCTGTAGTTTTCTTCAGGTCTCTCTGGTTTGCCTTCTGTCAGCTTTAGTCAAGCCGTACAAGTTAATATTAACGCACGGCACTGATCACATTTCTCTAGCCAGAAACCTTTTGGCTTCCTGTGGTTTATTGGGTAAGGAAGGGTCAAACTCTTGGCTCCCTTTTTAAAGCCCCTTACAAATTAGATGTTTTCTCTATTTTCTGCCTCCTT
Source organism: Pseudorca crassidens (assembly GCF_039906515.1). Taxonomy (NCBI): domain Eukaryota; kingdom Metazoa; phylum Chordata; class Mammalia; order Artiodactyla; family Delphinidae; genus Pseudorca; species Pseudorca crassidens. The sequence continues at coordinate 4,739,734 of NC_090297.1, read as the reverse complement.
TGTGGTGATGTTCTGCTTTCTTCCACTGCAAAGCAAGCTCCATGTGGTCAGGGACCATTGTTGTCTGGTTCGCCATCAGGTCCCTAACAGTGTGGGCACATGACAGGTACTTACCAGATGTTTGCTGCATGAATGAGCAGGTGGGTGGATGTCCACATTGATTTGTTACCTACTTCCTGCCTTCTTCTGGCCTCTACTCTGGCCAGTTTGTCAGTGTTCTGTCTCTCCTGGTTCCTCAGGGCATTCTCTTCCCCTGAAATGCCCCAGCCTGTTGTTGGTACCAAAGCAAATTGAATCCACCTTTTGCATTCCCATTCAGACCCCACTGCCTCCACGAAGTTTTCTCTGCATTCTGACAGCCCTGAACTTATGTCTTTATCATTAATATTAGCATTTTTGTTATATATTGTTTAGTTAAATCCATGTGTCTGGGGTTTTAGGGAACACACACACACACACCCCTCCCTCTAGTTTATAATCTCCTTGAGGGCTGGGATGACATATTTCTTTTGTACCTCCTGTGGTACTTAGAGTAGGGTTGACATTCTGGCTTGAAATGATGAATATTTGCTAACACCATACTCACCTGGTCCAGGTGCATTTTACTTTGTGGAATACCTGTATTGAGGAACACATTGCACTTTTGGCAATAAATCATTCTAGAGGAATTTACTGAAAGGAGTTTATCAACTATCAGTTTGGTAAATCTAAATTGTCACTTATGAAAATTGTTTAAAGTCAGGTACCAGAAGATGAGGGCAAATTCAGACGCATGCCTGTACGCTCGGGCCCCAGCGTAAGCCAAGGCCCGTGCAGACTAAGTTCCAGGCTGACTACCACGTGAGAAGAGGAAAGAACGCCCTTCCCTTGTCCTTTCTCATCTGGCAGATATTGATTATCTTCCTCTTATGTTTCTTTTTTGCAGTGAGAAAAGCTTACTTGTTTATCATGTTTTATACTAGCACCAATAATATTTGTAAAAGTAAGTAGCTTCAGATGGATTAGATTTATTTTGGTACAGTTCTTTTTCCTTTTGTCAGTTAAATGGAGCTGAATTTTTACAGTTGGCACAGGTTAGTTTCCGTTGAAATCCTGTTCCATTTGTGAAGCACCTTACAAAGATGAGTCAGGCAGAATGATTTAGTACAGTCTGCAGCATACTTGACGTTGAGGGTGAGTCCACACACGTTGTGGGGGTCTGTTATGTTTGTGCATGAACCCCATGTGCAGGAACTTATTTCCACATCCTCCAAAGATTTTTCCACACGTAAATGAAAAGGATAGAAGACTGTGTTGAGCAGGGAAAATGGCATCAGAAGAGGGTAGGGCTGTGTATGAGAGCAGCTTTATTGTCTGAAGCTTCAGACTGTGTAGCAGGAACCTTTACAAAAACTGGTCTCTTAGTATAATCAGTATCTACTCAGTGACACCGAGTAATCTGTGACACCCTTTCTCTTCATGAAGCAGCTCTTGCTCAGCACTAAGTACCCATGCTGTCTTGGTGTTAATTAGCTCTGAAATCTGCTTTTTCCTTTAAATCGTATGAGCACCAAGTATCATAAAAAATTACAGCCTTTTATTAGCTAATGCAGTTTATTTCAATCAGATTGTCGTGGAACATATGGACAGTCATGAATCTTCAATTGTGGTAATTAGGCAAACCCCCCAAAATCCAGTAGAATATAGTTTGTTGAGACTTTGTTGCTGAGATGCACCAATATATAGATACAGCCTGGAAGTTTGAACTTGAAACTTACAGGCTTCAGCAATAAAAAGCCTGTGGCTTTACTTTTCTTAAAGTGAAGGTATGTTATAATTTAGCTGTTATTTGCATACTCTTATTAGGTCTTCAAAATACTGAATTAAATATCATTGTAGGGACTTCCCTGGTGGTCCAGTGGCTAAGACTCTGTGCTCCCAATGCAGGGGGCCCAGGTTCGATCCCTGCTCAGGGAACTAGATCCCGCATGCCACAACTAAAGATTCCGCATGCCACAACTAAGACCCCGGCGCAGCCAAATAAATAAATTTTAAATAAATAAATAAATAAATAAATAAATATCATTGTAGTAGTTAGATGTGCTCTACACCAAACATTATTGGCTCTTAACTAGCGAGGGGGCTGCACTTCCTAGTCCCCTAGCGGTTGGGTGGGATCACATGACCCTTTCTAACCAGTGGTGTAAGTGGAAGTGATGTGTGTCCTGCTCAGGCTGAGGTACTTCAAGGCCAGGCCAGCCGGAGAGTCTCATGCTCTTCCCTCTGCCTCCATGACTGGCAGGGTTCCAAAGGGTGTCTGTTTAGTCCACCTGGGACCTGAGGACATTTCCAAGCAGAGAACTAGCTGACCTGAGATGGACATGTAATGTGAGGGAGAAGTAAACCTTTGGAATTTTTGGATGGTTTGTTACCACAGTATCACCAACCCAGCAGTTCTCAAACTTTTTGCTGTCAGGGCCTCTTTACATTCTTAAATTATTGAGGTTCCCAAAGAGCTTTTGTTTATGTGGGTTATAACTATCAATATTTAATAATAAGACACAGAGTGTACTTACTTCTTGTATTTCAGTACAGGCACAAGGAAGACTTAAGGATTTCAAAATAACTATGTATTCCACAACAATGAGGTTACGGATACACAGATAGCATAGCAGATATAACGAAAGATAGTAAGTGTGCAGCAAAAGAACTTAAAATCAGTTGAGTTAATCTCTGAAAACTCACGTGTTTATACCATAAAGTTACCACCTTAGAAATTTCTAGAAAACAGGAAAGTATACAAGTACACAATTCATTAACCATCAGAACAATGATATACATCATGTAGCCTCAAGAAAATCCCACTATACTCTCATGAGAGAATGAGAAAAAGGCAAATAAAATCTTAGTATTATTATGAAAATAGTTTTGACCTGTGGACCCCCGAAAGGGTCTCAGGGACTCCCAGGGGGCCCCACACCACACTTAAGAACCATTGACCCAGGCCGTCCTGACGGATACAGTCATGGTTCAGACATACTGATGTTCCTCACATGCTGTAGCTTACTTTGCTAAACGAAGGTAGAAAATAAAAGCAGAGTGGCTGTATACTCTGAATATGTGCACATTGATTGCAGAGATGGTCTCCATCAACTAGAAATTAAATAAGTGAAAATGTAGCAGTGTCTTCAATTGCCTAATTATCTAAGGGAAGCAAACACAATGAAATTGTCGTCAGGAGACTTTTCTAAGCATGATACCAGAGCAGAAATCAGAGAGAATTGATAGGTTTGATTTTGTAAAAATGAGAAATATCTGTGTTTATTAAAGGAAAATAAAGCCTAAAAACAATTATAAACCCAAAGACTCAAAAGGAATCTAATATATTTGATAAAAATTCATATTTTTAATATATATAAGGAACTCTTGGAATCAAAAAGAAAAAGATTAATACCCTAATAGAAAACAATACAAAGGAAACAAATAGAAGAAATCTAAAATGCAAATAAGGGACTTCCCTGGTGGTCCAGTGGTTAAGACTTCGCCTTCCAATACAGGGGGTGAGGGTTTGATCCCTGGTCAGGGAGCTAAGATCCCACATGCCTCGTGGCCAAAAAACCAAAGCAAAAGCAATATTGTAACAAATTCAATAAAGGCTTTAAAAATGGTCCACATCAGAAAAAAAAAATCTAAAAAAATAAAATGCAAATAAGTGTATGGAAAAAATGTCACCCTCACTAGTAAAAAAACAAATGCAAGTTAAAACAAGGCTTTTTTTGTTTGTTTTGTTTTGTTTTTTCTCTACCAGACTGACAAAGTTTTTTTTTTTTCTTTTTAATGATAGTATTGAGCTCTGATAAGATGAAAATCTGTTAGCCAACCCAGCCAGGAGGCAGGAGGATTCTCCTCTGGAGAAGTTGAGCCAGAGGGACTCTGGAGCCTGGACATAGACAGTAAAGGGTGAGAGTGGCACGCTAACAAAGGCAGGGGGGTGCGTTAGTGTTTGCATGGCGAGACTTCTGGCTTTTCTTCCTTTATTCTCTGGTCTCTCCCCTGAAGGAGCTAGCCCATCAGAAAGAAAAGACTGCCAAATGAAACTTCTAGGTTCCCTCCCAGGCATTTCACAGAGAAGCTCATCAGTTGACAAGACCTGTTCACACATACAGAGCTTCCAAATAGCTTCTTAGTATCTTACTATGAAGTGTAAGTCAATTGCCAAAGAATGTCAGATGTTTGAGGGAAGGCTCCAACGTGAAACTCTGATATCATGCAGACAGCAAGGAGAAACTAGAAGGAAGCAGACAATGCAGGGAGTTTGGAAGCTAGATCATCTTCAGATAGATAAGATACTACATGTAAGAAATAAGAACAAGGTGATATATCAAAGAGCAATACTGTATAAAAAGAGGAGGAGCTCTTGGAAATTAAAAATAAGATAACAGAAATTCTGTGGAAGGGTTGGAAGGTAAAGATGAGGAAATATGCACAAAAGTAAAACTTAAAAACTAGAAGATCAGTTCTTAGCCATGAAGTAAAGTAAAATGAGGGGAAGACATTATGAAACAATTAATATGAGAATATTTCTCAAAAGATAGGAGACTATAGGTTAAAAAGGGCCATTCAGATAACTAGCATAGTGGATGGGGGAGAAAAGGACCCCCATACTAAAGGAAATCATAGATTAAAGAGAGAGTCCTAAAAGTTTCCAAACAGGTCACAAACAGAGGGCTGGAATTGGAAAGACATTAGGTATCTCACCAGTAGTACTGTAAACTAGAAGACAGTGGAGCAATGTAATAAAAATCCTGAGGGAAAGTTATTTCCAAGCTAGAATTCTATACCCAGCCAACTATTCATTAAGTATAAAGGCAGATTATAAGAACATTTTGAGATATACAAAGCCTAAAAAATTTTTCCTCCCAACCAGTCTTATACTTCTGTTATCTAATTTTTGATTTCCGAGAGCTCCTCCTTCTTTTGAGAATATCTGTAAAGGAAACTACTGGGGATTGAGCTCCATCAAAATGAAGAAGAAAACCAAGAAAGAGAAAGGCATAGGATACAGAAAAGAGATACCAACCCAGGAAAGATACCCAGGAAGATGGTGACAGGAAATCCTAAGATGAAGTTTGTTTAGCAAGCCCAACAACAAGAACAGGGCAGAGAGCTCTTGGAGGAGTGCCTCTTAGAGGGAAAAAAAAAATGAAAGTGATGTGCTGTTTGATATTGAGAGGAATATTAGAAGTCTTTACTATAAGAAGTATACTGTGAAGAGTTGGAGAAGAATCGTAATAGAGCCATAGAAAGCTAAAGCAAATGAAAAAGATGAGGCAATTGTTAACTCCAGGAAAAATAAAAAGTAGTTCAAGAAAAGAAATGTAATCATAGTATACTGTTTGATTCAGCTTTGAACTATATTTACAGTCATAATTAAAACTAAACTAATTAAAAAGAAAAACTGCATTGATTTGAACGAAAGTTGTGATAATTACATAGAAAGGAGGGGAAAGATAAGCACAAGGAAGTGGAAAAGAACTAAATTCTCTTAAGTCTAAAATTTTACAATTAAGGATATGAGTATATTTAGAAATAAAATGAGAAAAATGCTAAAAGATTTAAAAGTGCTTGCATCTGAGGAGTGGGAGTGAATGCTGTTTGGGGTTATAAGTCTAGTAGTTTTATTTATAAACTGTTTATGTAGTCCTTGGATAAAATTAAATTTTTAAATTTAAAATAATTAAATGGTAAATACTTTCTGGAGATCAGTTCAGAAGACTAAAATGGAAGTCTTATACCCAACAATTTTAGAAACTTATTTTCAAAAAGATAATCATGCATACACACAAAGTTTTAGCTATAGGGATGTCCACTGCAGCCTTTTTAAAACAAATGAAAGTTATTAATAGAAGATTGTTATATAAACTGTAATAACGGCATTTAAAATGGTGTAGAAAACACTTAATGACCAATAATACCCGAAAAACCAAAACTCCACAAGACCTTTAACTGAAAAAACAAGTTATACAATTATATTGTAGAAGAAATACTTTTTTTTTTTTTTTTGCGGTACACTGGCCTCTCACTGTTGTGGCCTCTCCCGTTGCGGAGCACAGGCTCCAGACGCGCAGGCTCAGTGGCCATGGCTCACAGGCCCAGCCGCTCTGCGGCATGTGGGATCTTCCCAGACCAGGGCACAAACCCGTGTGCCCTGCATCGGCAGGCGGACTCTCAACCACTGCGCCACCAGGAAAGCCCCAATTTTATTTATTTATTTATTTTTAAAATTTTTTTAAGGGAATTCCTTTATTTTTATTTTTTATTTATTTATTTTTGGCTGTGTTGGGTCTTCGTTTCTGTGCAAGGGCTTTCTCTAGTTGCGGCAAGCGGGGGCCACTCTTCATCGCGGTGCGCGGGCCTCTCACTATCGTAGCCTCTCCTGTTGCAGAGCAACAGGCTCCGGACGCGCAGGCTCAGCGGCCATGGCTCACGGGCCCAGCCGCCCCGCGGCATGTGGGATCCTCCCGGACCGGGGCACGAACCCGTGTCCCCTGCAACGGCAGGCGGACTCTCAACCACTGCGCCACCAGGGAAGCCCCTGATGCCATTTTTATAATCTATGCTTACGACAAAGTTGCTCTTCATATTTTTGAAAATGAAGTTTATTTTTGCTCCACATCCTCACCCACACTTAATATTCTCAGTCTTTTTCATTTTAGTCATTCTAGTGGTTGTTAAGTGTTTTTAATTTGCATTTCCCTAATGACTAACAATGTTGAATGTCTTTTCGTGTACTTGTGCACCATTCCTGTATCATCTTTTGTTGACGTTTCTGTTTACATCTTTTAGTCGTTATCTTATCAGGTTGTTTATCTTCTTCAGTTGTGAGAGCTCATTGTATATTCCAAATACAAATCTATGAGACAGATATTTTGCAAATATTTTTCTTTTATTATCCTATATAGGAAATCTTTAACTCGAAGTTACAAAGATTATCTCCTGTGTTGTCTTTTAGAAGCTTTACGGTTTTAGCTTTCACATTTGTATCTTTTTTTCCATTCTCAGGTTTTGTTGGGTTTTTGGTTTTTTCAAATTTTTAACTTGTAAGATACATATAACATAAAATTTGCCATCTTAGCCATTTTAAAGTATACCGTTCAGTGATATTAAATGCTGCTTACATATTGTTGTGCCTCTGCCACCACCATTTATATCTCCTGAACTCGTTTCATTTTGTAAAACCCAAACTCTATACCTGTTAAACAGTGTATACCTGTTAAACAGTAAGTAAAATTATACGGTATTTCTCTTTTTATGACTGGCTTGTTTCACTTAATATAATGTTCTCAAGGTTCATCCATGTTGCAGCACGTGTCAGAATTCCCTGCCTTTTTAAGGCTGAATAATATTCAGTTGTATTTATATTACCAGATTTTGCTTATCCATTCATCTGTTGATGGGTACTCGGGCTGCTTCCACATTTTAGCTGTTGTGAATAATGCTGCTCTGAATATGAGTGTACAAATATCTGTTCAAAACCCTGCTTTCAATTCTTTTGGGTATTTACCCAGAAGTGGAATTGCTGGATTGTATGGTAAATCTGTTTTTAATTTTTTTGAGGAACTGCCATACTATTTCCCATAAAAGCTCTACCATTTTACATTCCTACCAACAATGCACATGAGTTCCCGTTTCTCCACATCTTTGCCAACACTTGCTTGTTTTTTTGTTTATAGTAGCCAGCCTAATGGGTGTGGAGTGGTATCTCACTGTGGCTTTGACTTGTATTTCCCTAATGGTTAGTGATATGGAGCATCTTTCCATGTGCTTTTGGCCATTCGTATATGTTCTTTGATATATGAATGTCTGTTTAAGTCCTTTGCCATATTTGAATCAGATTGTTTTTGTTGAGTTTTAGGAATTCTTTATATATTCTAGATATTAATCTCTTGTCAGATATACTATTTGCAAATATCTTCTCCCATTCTGTAGGTTGTTTTTTCACTTTCTTGATGGTATCCTTTGATTCATAAAAGTTCTTGATTTTGGTGAAGTCCAATTTGTCCATTTTTTCTTTTGTTGTATGTGCCTTTGGTGGTGTATCCAAGAAATCATTGCCAAATCCAACGTCATAAAGCTTTTGCTCTATATTTTCTTCTAAGAGTTTTATAGTTTTAGCTCTTATGTTTAGGTCTTTGATCCATTTTGGGTGGATAAACTAATAAACGGATTCAGCAAAAGTTGCAGGATACAAAGTCAACACACAAAAATCGGTCGCATTACTTTTTGTATATGGTGTTAGGTAAGGGTCTTCATTCTTTTCATGGGGATATTCAGTTATCCCAGTACCATTTGTTGAAAAGACTATCCCTTCCCTATTGAATAGTCTTGGCATGCTTGTCAAAAATAATTTGACAGTTTGTGTGAGGGTTTAATTCTGGGCTCTCTATTCTATTCCATTGGTCTATATGTCTGTATGCCGATATCAATCTGTTTTGATTACTGTAGCTTTGTTGTAAATTTTAAAATACAGAAGTGTGAGTCCCCCATCTTTGTCCTTTTTCAAGATTGTTTTGGCTTTTGGGATCCCTTGAGATTCCATGTGAATTTTAGAAGGGACTTTTCTATTTCTGTGAAAAATGTCATTGGGATTTTAATAGGGATTGAATTGATTCTGTTAGTTGCTTTGCATAGTAGTGACATTTTAATAATATTAAATCTTCCAATCCATTGATATAAAGTATCTTTCTGTTTATTTTTGTCATCTTAATTTCTTTATGTTAGTCTTTTAAGTTTAAGTTAATTCTTAAGTTTTTTGTTTCTTTGTTTTTGATGCTATTGGAAATGGAACTGTTTTCTTCATTTCCTTTTCAGATTGTTTATTGTTCATGTATAGAAATGCAGCTAATTTTTGTGTGTTGACTTTGTATCTTGCAACTTTGCTGAACTCATTTGTTAGTCCTAACAAGGTTTTGTGTACGTGTGGAATTTTTATAGAGTTTTCTACATATAAGATAGTATCATCTGCAAACAGAGATAATTTTATTTCTTTTCCAGTTTGGATACCTTTTATTTCTTTTTTTACCTAATTGCTCTGGCTAGGACTTCCAGTGCTATGTTGAATAGAAGTGGTGAGAACAGACATTCTTGCCTTGTTCCTGATCTTAGAGGAGAAGCTTTCAGTCTTTCACCCCTGAGTATGATGTTTGCTCTGAATTTGTCTTCTTCAGTTGTAAGAGCTCTTTATGGCTTTTAGTTTCTTTTAGTCTCCTTCTGTTGCTAGTTTGCTGAGTGTTTTTATGATGAAAGTGTGTTGAACTTTGCCAGTGCTTTTTCTGCAACAGTTGAGATGATCATGGTTTCTATGAACATGGTATATTATATTGATCAATTTTCATACATGGAACTATCGTTGCATTCCAAGAATAAATCCCGCTTGGTCGTAATGTGTATCCTTTTAATATGCTTCTGAACTCTGCTGATATTTTGTTGAGGATTTTTGCATCCATGTTCATAAGGGATATTGGTCTATAGTTTTCTTTTTTGTGTGGTGTCTTTGTCTGGCTTTGGCATCAGGGTAATAGTGGTCTCATAGGATGAGTTTGGAAATGTTCCCTCTTCAATATTTTGGAGAAGTTTGAGGATTGATATTAGTTCTTCTTTAAATGTCTGGAAGAATTCACCAGTGAATCCATCAGGTCCAGGGCATTTCTTTGTCAAGAGGTTTTTGATTACTAATTCAATCTCTTTACTAGTTATAGGTCTATTCAGATTTCCTATTAGATCATGATTCAGTCTTGGTAGATTTTGTCTTTCTAGTAATTTGTCCATTTCATCTAAGTTTTCCAATTTTTTATTTCTGTAGAATCAGTAGTAATATCTCCACTTCCATTTCTTTTTTTTTTTTTTTTTTTTTGCGGTACGCGGGCCTCTCACTGTTGTGGCCTCTCCCATTGCGGAGCACAGGCTCCGGATGCGCAGGCTCAGCGGCCATGGCTCACGGGCGCAGCCGCTCCGCGGCATGTGGGATCTTCCTGGACCAGGGTACGAACCCATGTCCCCTGCATCGGCAGGCAGACTCTCAACCACTGTGCCACCAGGGAAGCCCTTATTTCTGATTTTGGTAATTTGAGTCTTCTTTCTTTTTTTTCCATAGTTAGTCTAGCCAAAGGTTTGTCGATTGTGTTGTCTTTTTGAAGAGTCAACCTTTTTTTCAATAATTCCTTCTATTGTTTATCTGTTCTCTATTTATCTCTGCTCTAATCTTTATGATTTCCTTCTCCTGCCAGCTTCGAGTTTAGTTTTTCTTCTTTTTCTAGTTTCTTTTTTTTTCTTTTATTTATTTTTAAACTAATTTTTATTATAGTTGATTTACAATGTTGGATTAGTTTCTGCTGTACAGCAAAGTGAATCAGTCATGCATTTACATATATCCACACTTTTGTAGATTCTATTCTCATATAACTCATTACAGAATATTGAAGAGTTCCCTGTGATATACAGTAGGTTCTTGTTGACTATCTATTTTATATATAGTAGTGTGTATATGTCAATCCCAATCTCCCAATTTATCCCTCCCCCTCACCCCTTTGCCTCTTGGTAACCATAATTTTGTTCTCTACACCCGTGGCTCTATTTCTGTTTTGTAAATAGGTTCATTTGTACCATTTTTTTTAGATTCCACATATAAACAAAATATATTTGTCTTTCTCTGTCTGACTTACTTCACTCGGTATGACAATCTCTAGGTCCATCCATGTCGCTGCAAATGACATTATTTCGTTCTTTTCTAGTTTCTTAAAAGTTGTAAAGTTAGGGACTTCCCTGGTGGTGCAGTGGTTAAGAATCCACCTGCCAGTTCAGGGGATACGGGTTCAAGCCCTGGTCCAGAAAGATCCCACATGCCACAGAGCAGCTAAGCCCCTGCACCACAGCTACTGAGCCTGCGTTCTAGAGCCCGCGAGCCACAACTGCTGAGCCCACGTGCCACAACTACTGAAGCCTGTGCACCTAGAGCCCATGCTTCGCAACAAGAGAAGCCACCACAATGAAGAGTAGCCTCCGCTCGCCACAACTAGCGAAAGCCCGCATGCAGCAACAAAGACCCAACGTGGCAAAAAAAAAAAAAAAGTTGGAAAGTTAGTTGTTGATTTGTTATCTCCTTTTTCCATGCCACGCAGCTTGTGGGATTTTAGTTCCCCGACCAGGGGTTGAAACCGGGCCCTTGGCAGTGAGAGTGTAGAGTCCTAACCACTGGACTGCCAGGGAATTGAGATTTCCCATTTTTTAATATAAACGTTTATAGCTATAAATTTCCCCCTTAGCACTGCATCCCATAAGTTTTGGTATGTTGTGTTTCGTTTTCATTCATCTCTAAGTATTTTCTAATTTCCCTTGTGATTTTTTTCTTTGATCTATTGGTCGTTTAAGAGTGTATTGTTTGTCACAAATTTGTGTCTTTTTCAGTTTTCCTTATGTAATTGATTTCTAATCTCATCCCTTTGTGGTTGGAGAGGATACTTCATATGATATCTTTTTTTTTAAATAAATTTATTTATTTTATTTATTTATATTTGGCTGCGTTGGGTCTTCGTTGCTGCACGCAGGCTTTCTCTAGTTGCGGTAAGCGGGGGCTACTCTTCGTTGCGGTGCGCGGGCTTCTCATTGCACTGGCTTCTCTTGTTGTGGAGCACGGGCTCTAGGCATGCGGGCTTCAGTAGTTGTGGCACACGGGCTCTAGAGCGGAGGCTCAGTAGTTGTGGCACACAGGCTTAGTTGCTCCGTGGCATGTGGGATCTTCCCGGACCAGGGCTCAAACCTGTGTCCCCTGCATTGGCAGGCGAATTCTTAACCACTGTGCCACCAGGGAAGCCCCTTTGTATGATATCTATCTTAAATTCTATTGAGACTTAAATTGTGGCCTACCAAATGGTCAGTTCTGGAAAATGTCCCATGTACACTTGAGAAGAATGTGTTTCTGTTGTTGTGTAGAATATTCTGTATGTGTCTGTTAGATCTAGTTGGTTCATTGTGTTGTTCAAGTCCTCTATTGCCTTACGTATCTTTTGTCTGGTTATTCATAGGATGTTGAAGTCTCCACCTATTACTGTGAAACTATTTCTCCCCCTTCAGTTCTGTCAATTTTTGCTTTATGTATTTGATGGTCTGTCATTAGGTATATAAGTTTATAGTTATTCTATCTTCTTGCTGTATGAACCTTTTATTAATATGTAATGTCTTTCTTTGTGTCTTATAACCTTTTTAAAATTTATTTATTTATTTTGGCTGCATTGGGTCTTTGTTGCTGCACTCAGGCTTTCTCTAGTTGCAGCGAGCAGGAGCTAGTCTTCGTTGCAGTGCGTGGGCTTCTCATTGTAGTGGCTTCTCTTTGTTGAGGAGCACGGGCTCTTCGCATGTGGGCTTCAGTACTTGTGGCACGCGGGCTCAGTAGTTGTGACTTGTGGGCTCTAGAGCACAGGCTCAGTAGTTGTGGTGCACGGGCTTAGTTGCTCTGCAGCATGTGGGATCTTCCTGGACCAGGACTCAAAGCCCTGTCCCTTGCATTGGCAGGCAAATTCTTAACCACTGCACCGCCAGGGAGGCCCCCGTATGATAAATCTTAAAGTCCAGTAATGTGAGTCCTCCAGTTCTTTGAAGTTATTTTGGTTAGTAAAATAACTAAGAAAGTAAAATTTATTTTTGCTCCATATCATTTTTCCATATAAATTTTAGAATTAGCTTGTCAGTTTCTACCAAAAAAAAAACTAGGATTTTCACTGGATTGCATTGAATCTGAGGGTGCTTTGGGGCAATCTGACATCTGAACAATACTGAGTCTGCTGATGCATGAAGGCAGCTTCTCTGTCCATTATTTTTGGTCTTCTTTAATTTCTTTCAGCAGTGCATTGTAGTTTTCAGTGTATGGGTCTTGCAGTTGTTAAATTTATCCCTAAGTAGTTCATGTTTGTTAATGATAGTTTAAATGGTATTGTCGTTTTAAGTTTCAGTTTTTAGTATATAGAAATAAATTGATGTTTGCCTGTTGATCCTGTATCCCATGACCTTGCTAAAATCACTTAGTACTTTTTTTTGTAGATTTTCTACATAGACAACATCTGCATATACAGATATTTTTATTTTTTAAAATGTTTGCGTTGAATTTCTTTTTTGTGCTTTATTGTACTTTTGTATTGTATAGCATCTAATCCAACAGCTTTAACAGACCACTAAACTCTACAGGTCTCTAGGGACCTTTTCACTATGAATCTTATGATACATAAAGGTTGAATTTATAATAGATTTACTTTCCATTGAAATTATAACCAGATGATTGAGATGATGAAACTTTTCACACTTAAAGCACAATACATCTCTTAATTTTATAATGAATTTTAGAAATAAATACGTAACTTTAGGCATTGTTTTTAATGATATCACCTATTTTGAAATGATACCAGTGTTTTTACGATAGTGAAAGAGTTTATCATTTATGAAATATCGAACCAGTGACCTTAGCTATTCAGTTACGATAAAAGGCCCAATCTAACCTTTTATTGAATGTGATATTTATTAAAAATGAAACTTCTTGTTTCTGTTACTTAATCAGTAGCACGTTAAGCCATTTATTAATATGATTAAAGAAGGTATTGCAGACTAGGCACTGTACTCCCTTGTCATCTGGTTTACTTTTAACAACCAGGAAATAGCAGTCTAACCTAAAGTCAGTCAAGTCTATCTAATCCTTCACTTGTAATTTTTATGAGATGCTGGAAAGAGCAATTAAAATTTGCAGAAAGGGAATAATTTGTAATGGCTACTCAGGAAGGAACAACCCCCTTTTACATGGTTACATAAGTAAACCTATCTGGAGAAGACACATTTAATTTGCCATTAGTTAACTATTCTTTATTTGCTTAAACCAATGGGGTTTGGCACAGGCGGCATATTGGTAAGTGTGGCAGGGAATGCGTTGCATAATTGACGTGGACGTGGGACGAAGCCTGCGGTAGGAGAAGGAAAAGGGGGCCACAGAGACCACAGAGATGGGGACGTTCGGTCTCGTGTTTTTATTGAAATAGCATACATGTATAGAAAAGCGCACGTCATAAGCATGCAGGTCAGTGAGTTTTCACAAATGTGGGCCCCTGCATGAATGAATGTTCCTGTCATCCTCACACCAGGCCTGTGCCTTCTCTCTGAATTGTCCCAGTGTCAGTATTCATGCTGCCAGAAGGATATCAAAATTGAATTGTGACAGTAATGATAGCTACAGTGATTAAATTCCTCATGTGTGCAAGGCATTGTTAAGCGATTGTATGCGTATTAGCTCATTTACTCCTCAAAGTAAGTGTGATAGGGGTACTGTTGTCTACAGTTTCAAGATGAGAAAACAGAGAAAAGGTTTTAGAAGAGCAACAATGAGTAGGTTTTTGCTGTGTGCTGGGCGCTGTATGAAGCACTGTGGTCACTGTCTCATTTCATTTCCACGCCGCCCCTGAGCATACTTGTCATCCCCTTTAACAGCTGAGAAAGCTGAGGGTCAGAAAGCTCGTTAGCCCGAAGCCTGCGTTCTTCACCCCTGGAAGGCTGGTGTGTGACCCCAGAGGAAATCCCACGGACGGCCAGAGGCAGAGAAAGGGGGAGGACGGCCATCTACAAATCGTTCAGGAGTGTGATTCCCAAAGGCTACACCAAAGAGGAGATGGAGAAAGAGAATAGTGCTGGCACGGGGCAGACGTCTGCCTAATCCTTGGAGGCAAAAGGATGCTCAGTCAGCAAGGTCCTTGACCATTTTCCAGTGAAGTAGTTAATGGAAACCGTCAAGAAGCTGCTGATTAAAAACACTGATGTGCCTGTGCCTATAGTCGAATAGTGAGGGTCCTGTCTGCATTAAAGGACAGCTGAGTGGCCCGGGTCTAGCAGAGCTTTTCTCATGACAGAACCACGTCCAGTTAGAGCTGGGATGGCCCACAGAGGTCATCCACCCAACCACCCACTCCTCGGACGGAGAAAGTGGCCCAAGAGTGGCACCTGGGTCCTCACAGCCTGTCCTCCCGGGCATGTGGGACTGACACACGTACCGTTCCAGTAACGGTTATTGTCTTCCTGTCGGGAGTCCTGCAGAATTCCTTGTTTAAGATCTCTGGTAAACTTGCACAGATTTCCTGGCATCAGAATAACTTAGCCCTGTAGAAAATATCTAAATTTCAAACCAAAAATTGTCACTGAAGTAAGGTTTTGCCTTTTTTCATTGGTAAAAGCATTCATTACTCCTGGAATTGGAAGATATTGAAAAACTGTGGACATTACAGAAAAATACAGTTTAACGTCTTCCCTCGTAACCTTGATGTCTTGAGTAATCGTGTCCCTGTGACCGCTCTCCTGTGTACCCGTGTTCCCGGACCTGATCCCAGAGCACCATCCATCCTCAGCTTCCTCAGTGGGGACCTGGTCCCATTCCTCTACCCAGGGAGCTGGCTTTTCAGGCCCCTCTAGCATGTTGTCAGTGACCCAGAATTTGCTTCTGTTGTCAAAACGGTGGGGTTGCCTCGGAAAATAAAATGTTATTTACTTGACAGATCATCTGGGCAGAGCTGTGCATTTGGCATCACCTCTGACAGACCAAAATGGTCCCTGGGGTTGGTATAATATCAGACATAGTACTTCCCCAAAACACACCTGAGGGCCCTGCCAGAGAGATGGCACAGTGTTCCTAGAGCCTCTGACGAAGTCTGCTTCTGAGAACTTGGCCGCTGAGAGGCAGGCAAAGTAGAAAGTGGATTTCTGTCATCCCTGTTCCTTCCTCCCTTCTGTGCAGTTAAAACACACCCAGAGCCCATTTCACTCTTTGTGTCACCTGTGCTCTTCTTATGGTGCATTTTCCCCTCAAATTGATTACTTACAAGAATTGGAGAGGTGTATGTGTTGGGTAGTGACCCTTTGGGTGCTGGGGGTGGGAAGGCTTTTTACTGTAGGATAGTAAAGCATTTTTGCCTCTTTATGTGCTTACCTTTTAGTATTAGAGGTTGAATAGAAATGTGTGTTGATTTGACAATTTTATGTCTTTGATTTTTTTTTTTTTAAGAAGATGTTGGGGGTAGGAGTTTATTTATTTATTTTTGCTGTGTTGGGTCTTCGTTTCTGTGCGAGGGCTTTCTCTAGTTGTGGCAAGCGGGGGCCACTCTTCATCGCGGTGCGCGGGCCTCTCACTATCGTGGCCTCTCTTGTTGCGGAGCACAGGCTCCAGACGCGCAGGCTCAGTAGTTGTGGCTCACGGGCCTAGCTGCTCCGCGGCATGTGGGATCCTCCCAGACCAGGGCTCGAACCCGTGTCCCCTGCATTAGCAGGCAGATTCTCAACCACTGCGCCACCAGGGAAGCCCATGTCTTTGATTTTTTAAGGGTGAATATTCATTGAGTTTCCTTTGTCAGAAAATGGATTAAATGGATGGCATTTCTGTCTAATGGTATATAGCTTTTTTCCTTTCTGAACAAATTCTGTGTTGAGAGTACCTTGGCAGGATTGACTTTAAATAACTCAGTTTAAAGAGCAAGCAGGTCTCTGTGACGTTTCTCATTTCCGCTCAGAGCACAGAGAACCAGGGTAGGGACACAAGCTTTCATTTCATCTGATAGCAGCATTTCCCAGCAAAACACAGTTGCTATCGATGTACATAATTGATCACTTTATTAACTGTGGAAAAAAGGGGCCTTATTGAAGTAATAAAGCATAACTTCATTATGTCCTATATGTAGAGAGCAAGCATGTTGGAAAGTGGCTGACAGCTTCCCATTTCAAGGCTGATTCTGATCATGATAATATTTAAGTAGCATTGATTGCTCTCTAATTGGATTTTTCCTTCTGTAGGCCTCTTCCGAAGAGCTGAAAGCGGCCTACCGCAGGCTGTGTATGCTTTACCATCCTGACAAGCACAGAGACCCGGAGCTCAAATTGCAGGCGGAGCGACTGTTTAACCTCGTTCACCAGGCTTATGAAGGTCAGAGCGGGGCTTGGCTCTATAGAAACACCCTGGTAGCAGACACTCAATTTTTAAGAGGCTTGATTTGTAGAGGATAGAAAAAGAGAGTCCTTAGAGGTGTATAAAAGAGGTGGTTAGTTTAGTGCTTTTTACTGACGGGGACCTTTGAAAGAGTAGTATTTTGCTTTGGAAATCAATACGTGTCCAGTAAGTAGAAAATGAGGCTGCAGGTGAAGTAATAGCCCATAGTCTGAATTGCAAGGGAATACTCCAGCTTTAAATCATTTACTAGTTTTCTTCTAAAGGGAACTCTTAGAGGTAAAAGGCTGATCACTACAGACAAGCTCTCTTTGTTCTCTTTTTTTTGTGAGAAGATGCAAAGAACATTTTTTCCATCTGAAAGTGATTTTATTGGTTCTGTAGCATTCAGTTAAGGAAAGGTACTAACAAAAGCAAGAAGATGGTGTTAAGGAGCCTAACAGGAAATAGAATCAAGTAATTCAGATTTTTATATTTATATCTTATGTATTTCAGAAAAAGTTTTGTAATATATTTGTTTATAAAATACTAAAATCACTAATAGGTACAGTTTCTGTTTGAGATGATGCAAAAGTTCTAGAAATAGATTGTGATGGTTACACAACATTGCAAATTTATTTAACACCACTGAATTGTACACTTAAACATGGTTAAAATGATCAATTTTATGTTGTGTGTATTATACCATGATTTTTAAAATTAAAATTAAAAAAATATGAAATCACTCTTAGGATCTATGCCAAGTAAAGTAAGTTATTCATTCCAGAGCCATTTGGTGATTTGCTCCTTAATTAGATTTTCTTTACAAAATAAAGACTTCTCATTGTGGACATAAAAGCGTATTGCTGTATTCACTATAGTTTTACCAGAAAGTTAGATTTCAAATGACCAGTAAAACTGAGACTGTGGCACATATGTGTATACGGTCAGCCTGTGTCTTCACCAAATGTAACTTTTCAGGCTACTTACCTGGTCTGAATAAAGCTTGACCAAAAACTCGTTCCTTTTATTGTATTTGGTTGTCTGAATTACCCACATACTGGATTGTATTGTTTTGGAGATTAGGGGAAGAGTTAACAGAAAATCCCTACCAGTGCTTGTGAAAATGCTGCAGCAGCAGACCTGGCCCCAGTGTTTGGCCTAAAGGGAGACTGAGATGGTGAATAAATAATTCCTTATTAAATCCTAGAGATCAGCTCAAGAAGTTTGGCTCCCAAGTTTTCCGGTGGTCCGCATTTCTTTCTTCCTCATTAGATTTGAGTATGGATAGAGTCATTTACATCATTTTTTAATTAGACCTAAAAATATATGGGAAATCTCAGGCGGGGAAAGATTCAAAGGTCTTGAACAGAAGTTGGCCCAGCAGGGGAGGGAGGTAACGACTGTTTGCTGTACGGATGTTCAGGTTCGGTTTGGAGGTCCTTTGAACAGCTCTCACCCTCACTGAACAGTCTTTTTCTGATGTACTTTAGGTGCCATGGCCGACACCATAGTGAGAGGTGTTTGTGTCTTTTAAAAATGATTTACAAATAAAGAAGAGAGGCATCCAAAAGCAAAGAAACAAACCCCAACATAATAATAAGTCAGATTTTTCTGGTCAGAGCCTGTCCCTAGTTTTACATTAGGCTCTGTTAGAAACTGGAATTCACTCTCTCAAGCCAAAATACTTTATAGATTGTGGCAGAAGCTCACTAGGTGCTTTTAAAAAACAACTGTCCTTGGGCTTCCCTGGTGGCGCAGTGGTTGGGAGTCCGCCTGCCGATGCAGGGGACACGGGTTCGTGCCCCGGTCCGGGAAGATCCCACGTGCCGCGGAGCGTCTGGGCCCGTGAGCCATGGCCGCTGAGCCTGCGCGTCCGGAGCCTGTGCTCCGCAACGGGAAAGGCCACAGCAGTGAGAGGCCCGCGTACCGCAAAAAGAAAATAAAAACAAAAACAAAACAAAACAAAAAAATTGTCCTTTAGAGATGCAGGGTCAGTGCACCTCACAACGAAGCGAAGAGTAGCTTGGACATGAAAAATCCAGTGTTTCTCGTTGTAGCCACCTTTAAACATGTCCTCGCTTGGATCTAGGGAGCAATTAGGAGGAAAGACACATTGGGAATGATGGGGTCTCTGGGAAGATTGTGGCTGGAAAGAGAAGAACAAAAAGAGGTGGCCTTGCCTGGTGGTATTGTGGTCAGGACTGAAAGGTGAATTTTGTGCTTTGTAAACATGTTTGCTTTTTAACTTGCAGTGCTCAGTGACCCCCAAACCAGGGCCATCTACGATATCTATGGCAAGAGAGGACTGGAAATGGAAGGATGGGAGGTAAGAGAAGCTTTGTGTCTGGTGTCCCAGGAACGTCACTCAACAGCTACAGAACAACAACCCCCAAATCCCGCACCCTGACCCTGCAGTGATGCCTTTGAGAATATATGAAGACATCAGAGTCCTCTTCTCGCCTTTATATCTTGGTTTAAGGAATTGGGTTCTACACTTGGCTTTGCCACTTTGTAACTCTGTGAACTTGGGACAGTTAGTCATCCAACTTGTCCTCTGTTTCCTAACCCATCAGGTGAATAGTAAGAGGGATGGTCTAGGCCAGTAAGTTTTAACCCAGGGGAGGGAGCAGGCCGCTCAGGGGGTGATGGTAGATGGTTTCTGAAAGGGCACAGTTCCTACACTTACCCTCCTTTCACACATATACTTCCTTCCACCCTCCACGGCCCTGAGCCCCTCTTTCTACCCGAGGTTACAACTGAATCTAGGAAGTGTTTGTTGGTGCTGTGTTGTGCGTGTGAACAAAACGGAAGCACGGAAAAGTTGAGAACTACTGGATTAAATTGTCTATAATGACCCTTCCAGCTCTAATGGGCTGTACTATTAGAATGTTATAAATATAGTGAGTAAAACAAAATAAATAGCAAGTATCTATGAAATAGGTTACCTGGACAGCCATACCATGTGGGAACTATCACTAAAATTGGGAACGTTCCGTTTTCTTTCACTCTGCCACTGAGTAGTCTTAGAGCCTTGGGCAAGTCGTTTGACTGCTTTGTACTTCCGTGTTATAACCTAAAAAATAGTGATATGCGGATCAAGTAGAAAAATTAATATGAAAATTTGTTGTAAACTTCTGTATTGCTGTAAGAACATATAGGTGTTATTACTTAATTTCATTACAGAAACTCGGTTCTGATGCCCAAGAAATTCTGGTAGGCTGTTAACGTTAAATTAACTATCATTGAGTTATGTTTTCATCGTCATGTAAGCTTTCCCTTGAAGTTCTTTTGGTATTTGCTCTCACGCGTGCATGACTGTCTATTCTAATTTTAGGGTGAAAACCTTCTAAAGGCCTTTGGATAGGGACTGGAAGAGAAGTGAAATGGGATTCTGTTGCCGTTTTCACCACTGCTTGATATTGGTGACTTATGGGCCATTTCCAACCTATAGCCATGTTTTGGTTGCCCACAGAGTGAATTGTAGTTGCTGACATTTGAAACTTAGGAGGCTTTGCAGGAAAATCCAGTCTCTTATCTTCTTTGGAAAAATCAGAAGACCTGGTAACGCTGTGCCTAAATTCCCCTCTGAGGCAACAGTCACCCAGGTCTGAGGAGCCCCTGCCGTGGGACTGGACCGTGCTGCCCAGTTTGCCCCAGCCCCTGCCGCTCCCTCCACCCGTCCCATGCCCCGCCTGGCTCCCAGCGGGCGTTTGGCTTCTGGCCTTTGGCTCAGTGGAAATAGCAGTGCGTCATGTCACATTAGTTCATGGTAGCAAAGTGTTGGGTCTAGTGGCTTAGAATTTTTTTCATCAAAAAAAGAAAGTAGAATCCTGTTGAATTTACTAAGTTTCTCCTCATGCCCCAGGTTAAAGCGCCCTTGTGTTTTGAAGCCGTGGGTTGGTTGCAGTTCTTCACGGCAGCAGTCAGGGCCACTGAAAAGCTGCAGGCCTCTCTTGTGTATCTCCTCCTCAGAGTCTAGGGTTCATTCCCAGCAGCATTATTCCCACTCAGTGGAGCAGTGGGGTGACGTCTTCCTGGCAGAATATCGCGTGGTTTCCTATCACCAAACCAAATTATCTCCCCATTAGAAACAGAGAAAAACCATACACACTGTCGTGATTATAAAAGTATGCAGACAGTCATAGACAGTGACTGGATACGCTTTTATATTCATATGTTTTAGTAGATAACTTTAAGGGAATCAAGTTCTCATCGATCAGAATTGGCTTTTTTTTTTTTTTTGCCTCAATACTAAGCCTTCACTGATGATAAAAATGCCTTGAAGGAAAACTACAGGAAGGTACCTCCTCAGATACTTACTGAGAAGAGATGTATGGGTGCCTAACGTATAGTAGGAAAACTGAGCCCACTGTTCATACTGTGAAGGAAGAGTCTCGCTGAACTCGAGCGCTTTATGGAGCTGGCGTCACCGTTCCCTTGAGGAATTCTGCAGCTGGTGGCTTTCTCAGTATGAGGGTTCTCCCATTTCAGTCACAGCCTCCACCCCAGGGAGGAGGCTGTGTTCCCTTCACGCTGTTGCTAGTATTTTTAGACTACTGACCGGTGTCCGTCTGCCATGTGTCTGTCAGTCTAAACCCACGGGTAGTCAGGGAGGGATGGAGGACACGGGCAAAGCCCGTAGTGTTTGGGACGCCTTTAAGCCCAAAATGCCAAAGCAGCCACAGATGTGGCAGTCACTCCTGTCCCAGCTCTGGCATCATCCGCTTTCTGCTGGTGGAGGCTGGGGATGAAATTGAGCGTTTATAGGTTGCATCAAATGTTTACCCTGTTTTCAGGCACTAGGTAGGTTTTTAGTCTTTGTCTATTCTCCTTTTTTTAACCTTCAAGGGACTTCGTCATGCTGTGGCAGGATTCCAAAGGAGTGAGATGCAACCATTCCCAGCTCGTAACACCAGCCATTTTGAGTTCTTAAAGTCGCAGTGTTTGTGCAGATACCCATATTTCAAATGAAGTTGGCCTCTTCAGAATGGCAAAAATCCAGCTTTGAGTTGTGAATGTTCAGACAGTATTGAGTCTGGTAACAGCTGGCAAGTGGAGTGGAAAACCATACAAGTCGGAGGGGCCTTGCAGACGTCAGATTACATTTAGAGGAGCAGCCTTTGGCCCGGATCATCCACACTTTAGTTTTTGTCTGCAGTCCTTTACCTTTATCCATATCTCACTTTTCCCTGCCTCTTTGACATCATTCTTTTTTTTTTTTTCCCCCAGGAAAGGTCAGTCGGTACAAACGATAAGCACATTTTAAATGCTGCACAGCAAGAATCCTTTGCTAAGTGTCCAAGTAGGTTGATCATAACCCAAACATAGAGGTTGCAATTCTGCCAGCTTTGTGGCCTGGTAAAACTTCTTTTCATCACTCCTGTGGAAGCTTCATCAGACTTCACCAAGCCAACGTGCTGGCTGACATGTACAACAAATTCTGTCCTGTCTACGTTCCACTTCCAAGCGCTGGCATCAGGCACCCCAGTTTTACAGAATGCAACAGCTGTTTCTATGACCATTGGAATCTTTAGAGTGCAGCCGCATTTTAGGACAATACTTCTCCAAATACAAAAGCTTGCTGTTAAAAGCTCTATGCCGCTTTTGTCTTATGAACTGTACTGCATCTTCATATTTTATTCCACCTTCAATTAACGCTAGGGCGATAAGCACTGGAGGTCTCCCAAGGCCTGCAACACAATGAACAGCAATTGCAACAAGCAGGGTCTTCACAAAACTTAATTTTCACAAGACTTAACCAATCATCAACAATCTGGTTAGATGGTGGTGCGCCGTCATCAAAAGGCCAGTCGAGAACATGGATGCCTTCTTTCTCCACAAGAGTAGTGTCATAAGTTGCTTCACATACTCTTACTATTGTGATAACTCCATACTTCTTAAGTTCCTCTATAAATTTGTTTAAGGTCGCATTAGTTGGATTGTGTGTCATAAGAAATCTCATGTTCTCGTAAGTGATTTCCACAGGAGCTGGGCGGTTCATTTGATCCATGTTAATTTAGTTAAAAAACACTCAGTAGGGTTATGAAAGAATTTTTAAAATTGAATACAGAAATGGTGCAAAGAAACTGAGTCTACTTCAATATACTCCACTTGAAATTCTCAGTGGTTTTGAATATGAAGTTGGGAGTAATGGGAAATGAAATGAACCTCCTGACAAGAAGCAGCAATTCTTCAATGCAGTAATACTGAGGCAAGAGAAAGGAAGTGCACTGAGGTTTACCCCATCTAGGTCAGAACTCTTGTAAAAAATGCTCTGTGGATTTCAATTCAACACTTCTGTGTCCAAGTTCACCACTCTTATGGGGGCTTCTTGGTGGAGTAGTAATGAAGTTCTACAGTTCACTTGTCTGCATAGAGGTCGTGCTGTGCCTGGCAGTAATCTCCACCGCCCTTCAGAAACTCCATAAATGTATGACCAAGAACACCACAGAACTGAGGAATATGTCTGCTCATTGAAGATTGTGGCCTAATCATACAGCCGGTCCCGAGGCGGCGGTGACATGGGCAGCGGCGGCAGGGCAGGGGCGGCAACTTTGCGGGGCGCGGCGGGGGAACCGGACTCTATCTGCCTGACATCATTCTTATAGTGTCTAGGAAAGTCACCCTGCATTAAGAGCTGTAATATGGTCAAGGTCATGAAAACGAAGACAGAAACTCCCACAGCTGGGAGGAGACTAACAAGACATGTGACTAAATACAATCCTGGGTCCTGGGTCCTGGATCAGCTCCTAGGGCATAACAGCGACGTTCGCGGAAAGACTCGTGAAATCCCAGAAGTCTGGGTTTAGTTAGTGGTAATGTACTAATCTTGGTTTACTAGATTTGACGGATGTTTGTTCCATGGTTCTGTTAGACGTTAACATTTGAGGGAGGCTTGGTGAAGGGTAGTCGAGAACTTTCTGTACTATCTTTGTAACTTCTCTAAAGTTCTAAATAATTTTCTAAAATTATTCCAAAATAAAAAATTGACTCACTAGAATCATAGAATTTTCAAACCAGACAGCACCTCAGGAATCGTGTAGTTTTAATCCCCCTCATTTATAGGAGGAAACTGAAGCTTAGAGAGTGAAGTGACTCACCTGAGGTCTCCCAGGAGTTTCAGGTGGTATTGGAGAGCCTAGGTCTCTGTCCTCTTCCCACTGTGCCACCTGGTTTTACAGGTCTCTCTACAGAGGCCTCATCTACAGAATAAGTCACCCTGACTAGCACAGGGTAGACCTAGTTGGTAAATGATCAAGGTGCACAGTACAGGTATATGGATACATGGGTGGCATATGATACACTCTGTTGACGGAAAACATTGAAAATGTCTATGGTCAACTAATCTATGACAAAGGAGGCAAGGATATACAATGGAGAAAAGACGGTCTCTTCAATAAGTGGTGCTGGGAAAACTGGACAGCTACATGTAAAAGAATGAAATGAAAACACTCCCTAACACCACACACAAAAATAAACTCAAAGTGGATTAGAGACCTAAATGTAAGACCAGGCACTATAAAACTCTTAGAGGGAAACATAGGAAGAACACTCGTTGACATAAATCACAGCAAGATCTTTTTTGATCCATCTCCTAGAGTAATGGAAATAAAAACAAACAAATGGGACCTCATGAAACTTAAAAGCTTTTACACAGCAAAGGAAACCATAAACAAGACGAAAAGACAACCCTCAGAATGGGAGAAAATATTTGCAAACGAATCAACGGACAAAGGATTAATGTCCAAAATATATAAACATCTCATGCAGCTCAATATTAAGAAAACAAACAACCCAATCCAAAAATGGGCAGAAGACCTAAATAGACATTTCTCCAAAGAAGACATACAGATGGCCAAGAGGCACATGAAAAGCTGCTCAACATCACTAATTATTAGAGAAATGCAAATCAAAACTACAATGAGGTATCCCCTCACACCAGTTAGAATGGGCATCATCAGAAAATCTACAAACAATAAATGCTGGAGAGGGTGTGGAGAAAAGGGAACCCTCTTGCACTGTTGGTGGGAATGTAAATTGATACAGCCACAATGGAGAACAGTATGGAGGTTACTTAAAAAACTAAAAATAGAATTAACATATGACCCAGCAATCCCACTACTGGGCATATACCCAGAGAAAACCATAATTCAAAAAGACACATGCACCCCAATGTTCACTGCAGCACTATTTACAATAGCCAGGTCATAGAAGACACCTAAATGCCCATCAGCAGATGAATGGATAAAGAAGTTGTGGTACATATATACAATGGAATATTACTCAGCCATAAAAAGGAATGAAATTGGGTCATTTGTAGAGACGTGGATGAATCTAGAGACTGTCATACAGAGTGAAGTAAGTCAGAAAGAGAAAAATAAATATCGTATATTAACGCATATATGTGGAACCTAGAAAATGGTACAGATGAACCGGTTTGCAGAGCAGAAATTGAGACACAGAAGTAGAGAAAAAACATATGGACACCAAGGGGGGAAAGTGGCGGGGGGATGGGGGTGGGGGTGTGATGAATTGGGAGATTGGGATTGACATGTATACACTGATGTGTACAAAATGGATGACTAATAAGAACCTACTGTATAAAAAAATTAAATTAAAAAAAAAGAAAATGTCTAGTACTTTCCAACTGTAATGATGCAGTTTTGGGGTGCAAATGTCTGAGGGTTACCGAAGGGAGAAAAAGTGACTTGCAGCTGGCTTAGCTTTCTTCCATTCTCCACCGTGATGTACCCTGTGTAAAGGAAGTATAAATAGTAAAGGCCATCAGGGCCTGTGGGAGCTAGAATGAGATGCCTGGCCAAGTTCTTCACGGCTTCAGAGGGACCAACCATTTTGACTTTACAGTTAGCTCTGATTATGTACCAGCTGTTTGCAGAACTTCTGTAAAATACGACTAGAAATGGGATGACTTAACACCTTTGGAATATTTGCCTCTTCGTCTGTCACAGAGCGTGGCAGAGAGAAAGTCATTTGCAAAGGTCCAACAACTAGAATTCCTGAAAGCAAATCTTGTTCTGCTCTGGGCCCCATGGAGGAAGCACGCCATCAGCCCAAGATGGGGTAACTTTGGGGAAGCGAAATAAGAACTAGGAGAGTGAGCGTGCCACATTGGTTAAATATAACTGAGAATGTTTTTGTGAGGTCACAGAGCAATCATTGTCGTGCCATTTGGATTTTCAGTTTGTTCTTGGATTATTTTAAGTGTTTTTATTTTAAAACTTCCTTTAAAAGAAACACCTCCCCCTTTTTGGTAATTAACAATTTATATGGGAGAGGAGAAAATGTTTTTGTTATTTTTTTCTGCGTACTTGCTAAAAGTGATAGTGAACAAATTTCTCAGTTCTTTTGGGTAGGCCAGTTCTTGTATTTATTTTTCTGTATTGCTGAATAATAAAATCAAGTTGCACAAAACCCCATTTATTGTAATATATATACATACATACATATGCTTTTAGGAAGACACATAAAAAATTAAATGTTAGCCTGTGAGGAGGAGGAGTGTGGGTGAGAGGGAATTGTACTTTTTGCTTCATATCTTTCTGTACTATTTTGACTTTTTGCTATAAGCATGCTTTTTTTTTGAATAATTTTTAAAACTTCTGATTTCCAAGATAGCTTTTTCTCACCTCACCTACCTTTGTAGGTGTTCTCTGAGCAGCCTCAGGACTCCGCGGTATTTCTGCCACTAATACAGGGTCAGTGCTGTTGGGCCTTTTCCCCCCGTCATGCGTCCAGTGACTTTGGTCATGTTTGTCCCGCTCCCGCTCTCTGTTTCTCACAGGCCATAGCGTTCGGGACCCTTGGAAATGACGTGGTCTGCTTTCCTCTCTCACGGGCATGGTACCCGAGGCCCCCGTGGCGCTTCCCTGCCTGTTTGAAACCTCAGCTGGGCTGTCTTGCTTTCGTGATGAGCTCAGAAAGGCTGATGTGGGATGCCTTACCTCCTCACAGATCTGACATCCCTGTGCATCCCCGAGGGCTAGCATGGTCTGCCGATTTGCACCTGAGTACTGGAAGAGTCCCCTGATTCTGAAACACCCAGACCTCATGGCTTAAGGTCCCTTGGTCCAGGATGCTCAAGGGGCACCTCTGGTGGTGGCCCCAGCACATGAGGGAGACGTGCCAGTGCCGTTGTGGATGGCCTCGCCTCCATCTTGACACTTTTCAGCATGTGTTACCTGGGGCTCATTAGGAAATCTAAACTGTGACACTTAAGGTGATGTTTTCTTTGTAAGATTCCTGCAGCCTTGGAGATAAGTGACTAAAATGAAGACAATAATGCTTCAGTCTCTGAAGAGCTGAGGGAAAGCACAACCTTGGGACTGAGCGGGTGTGACGGTGAACCTGGCTTCACCAGGGACCGGGCCGTCGGAAGGGAAAATCCCCACAGTCTCACTGGCGGCTCTTAACCATCCTGAGGGAAAGGAACGGCGGGACACGGTTAATGACGCCGTCTCTTGTGTGTTTTCCTCGCTTTCTGGGCCCTTTGCTGACTCTCCCCCCCATTCTGCCTGCAGGTTGTGGAAAGGAGGAGGACACCAGCCGAAATCAGAGAAGAGTTTGAGCGGCTGCAGAGAGAAAGGGAAGAGAGGCGGCTGCAGCAGCGAACCAACCCCAAGGTGAGCCGGGCCAGTTCTGGAGGGAAGGGTTGCAAGGCTCGATTACCAGACAGCATATCTAAAATAGTCAGTGCTGGTGGCCTTCTATCGTAATAACGTACAGAATCGGGTGGGACAGCATTTTGCTTACTGCGTCTCAAGAGTAGGATCTGCCTGGAAAGCGCTCAGCAGAGCTGCTGGTGATGAGCCAGAGTGAAGGCAAAACCAATCCCCTGGTTTCCCCGGAAGCCAGGAGACTTCTTGAGCGGAAACGGAGGCTAGCTGTCTGAGACCTTTCCCTGTAATCCTGCTGCCCAAGCCCTTGACACGTGAAAATGAATCAGAGGTCTGTGTCAGGAAAGGACAGCCACCTACCCACGCACTGAGGCAACAGGATTCCTTGCAGACCAGTTACGAGACAGAGAGCCAGAGAACGCAGAGGGCTGGGGGTGTTTCCAGACTGCGTGAAGTGAGGGGCGTGCTTTCACCACCCCAGGGCGACGGTGCCGTGAATAGCAGTCACCAGGCGGTTTCCACAGCAACAGGGTGACCACCTTTAACAATCAGTCAAGCCCCCGATGAAGTTGGAGTCGTGTACCCCCGGGACACACCTGAGTCTGAAGGTTACTTTTCAGTCCTGTGTGATCTCCTTTTGCTTGGATGTGGTGGGGAGGCAAATTGTTCTGCGTGCATGCCACGGTCCTGTGGCAAAAGGAGAGCTCGGTCAGTTTGAGGTGCCTGTTACGCTGAAGGGCTAACTGCACGTGGCCCGGTGTTCCTGTTCCACGGTGTTTAACGAGGGGCGCAGCATCCAGACGCTGTCTTTGCAGCCGGGATAGCCCGGCAGGCAGCTGAAAATCTTCTAAGGAAAAAGAACCAATGCTAGCTTACAACTGGGAAGCGTGATGTTACGAGCTTCCGATCAAATATGTTCTAGAAAATGGAGTTTTCTAAGACCCCTACCGCATTTAAAGGTCCAGATACTCAGAAGACTCCCATCTCTTTGAATCCTACATTTCAAAGTATACTTGTAAACGCCAGCGCCTCTCCTTCCCTCCTGCCGTCCCCTTTAGTGGAGGACAGCTTCAGGAATGTAGTTAACTTTGGGTCAGTGGAGGTAGAGACTTGAAACACCGGTTGAACCAAGTCGGGGTGTGAGATGCTGAGAGAGCTGAAAATCTTCGAGGTGCCCTGAAGTGTGCTAACGGGTTCCCTTCTCAGGTATCCCAGCCAGTGCACTGGAGGAGGTCTGCGTACAGGTCAGCCTTGGCATGTGGGGCTCAGGGTCGGGAGCCGGGGTGGAGCCTGGCAGGGGCAGTCTGATGCTGTGCTGGCTTTGATTTGCTGGCTGAAGTTTTGCTGCATTCGGAACAATGAGGGGGAAAGACCGCATCACAGTAGCCCGAGCCTCTGTGTCCCGTGATAAAATGGGCCACCTGGGTGTGCGCGGTGATTGCTCACTGGGATCGTACGGAAATGTGTCTCCAGGCCATGTTTCTGTGAAACGAGGGAGCACAGCTGTGACCATTTCACACATGCCTGCAAGATATTGTATGATTCCCAATACTTTGCTGCTTCTAGAAGTGCTGCCAAAGAAATAAGACATTTTCTAACCGGGAATACTGAGCGGAAACCAGATGCCGGCTCTGGCATTCTGAGGAGAGGTTTAGCTGGATCTTTTATTCCACTTCTGAGTGTTGTTGCTTTGCAAGATGAGCAGAAAGATTTAGAATGTTCTCATCCTAAGACGAAAGGGGTGATCTCTTTTAAGAAGACCACAGGGAGGTCTTCCCTGGTGGCGCAGTGGTTAAGAATCCACCTGCCAATGCAGCAGACATGGGTTCGAGCCCTGGTCCAGGAAGATCCCACAGTCTGTGGAGCAACGAAGCCCGTGTGCCACAACTACTGAGCCTGCGCTCTAGAGCTCGTGGGCCACAACTACTGAGCCCACGTGCCTAGAGCCTGTGCTGTGCAACAAGAGAAGCCATCGCAGTGAGAAGCCCGCGCACCACAACGAAGAGTAACCCCCACTCGCCGCAACTAGAGAAAGCCCGCGCGCAGCAACGAAGACCCAACGCGGCCATAAATAAATAAATAAATAAGTTAATTAATTAATTTTTTAAAAAAGAAGAAGACCACAGGAGAAGGACACCTTTGATGACCTTGGGGCTTGGTACGGCCTGTCACCCAGACCTGCACTGAGGATCACAGCTTGTAGGGCATGGACAGACTGGGTGACGTTCGTGGTGCTGCTGTCTGAAACTTGCATGGGTATTTTTCCATTTTCACCAATAAGGGTTCATTGGGTAGGAATTTTCCAGGAGGAGTGTGTACCAAGAACAGACAAAAAGGTCAAGTGGGGAAACCCGTAGGTTGGAAATACTGGCTCTGACACAGTGATACAGGACGCAGAGCTCACCCTTTGACCTATGTGCAGTTTTCTCATTTGGAAAATGAGGATACGTCCCCTAACCACCACGCCAAGTTGTTAAATGATTGAAAAAATATGAAATAGATGTTAATTTATTAGGGAAAGACAAGCCTGCTATGTAAGTGCAAAGTGGCACGTGTACCAGGGTGAGGCACGTGTACCAAGGTGAGGCACGTGTACCAGGGTGAGGCACGTGTACCAAGGTGAGGCACGTGTACCAAGGTGAGCTTAAGGACTAAATTTTGCTTCAGCACCTCATTCGGCACCGTGTGGGAAACACGGCTTGTTTGTTGGCTTGGTCGGGTAGTTCATTGCCTCTGGTGGCTGGCTGGGTTTGGGTGGGGTCTGTTAGTTGGGTTCTGGAAATGGCCTTCTGCTGATACCATCCACCTGCTCCTGTGGCCGAGGCCCAGTGGCTTCAGTGTGGCCAGTCACCTGTGAGTCTTGGCTTGCGTGAAGGTGCCCTGGACAGCACTGCAGGGCCGGAAGGAGTGAGTGCCGTGCCCAGCTCCAGTGTGTATCCCCTTTCCCTCCCCACCCTCCAGCCAACAGGGCACGCGGGCTCCACGTATGCTGGGGGCAGCGTGGGAGAACCTTGCACTTGGCGTCAAGAGCTCTGGCTTCGGATTCCACCCCCAGCCCTAGTTCTGCACCCCGGGTCCAGCCACTTCTCCAGTCTTAGCTCAGTTTCTCCCTGTGTGAAATGAGAGGTTTGCCATGAGGCCCAGTGCTTGGGGTCAAATCCTCAGACCCCAGAGTCCTTAGCTTAATTGCTTCTGTTTTCTGTCTTTAGGGCCACGTGGGAGTAAATTCCTCTGTCTGTATTTCCTGCTGGAAAACACCAAGCTCAGGTTGCTGGGGCCCTGGGGCCTCCAGGGCCCTGCACATTGAGCCGGGGTGAGGGGAGTTTATGACCAGACAGACGATGAGGTTCGTCTGCATCTCAAGGGCTGTGTGTGACTGGAGTCTTGACTGGACGCCCCTGGCCTTCCTCCCTGCGTCTTGAAGACCCCTGTTTTACTTGCATAATCCACCTCTATTTCTTTGCCTTTTAGAGACTTAAGATCATACGATAGGCTCGTTCTGTGCCATGTTCACATCATATTGATTATTGTCATTCCTTTCTTTTAATACCCATAAATCTTCTCTCTCTGTGGACAGCAGCCAGTTTGGGAATCGGACTTTTCACTGCCTTCCTAATGAGCTTGTCCAGACCCCATAGGAAGCAAGGGCATTAAGTCAGGGATTGCTTAGGGGGCTTCATTGTCCGACTCTGAGAGTATCAACTCGTTTCTTTTGAACGCTGTTACATTAAGAGTTTC
Organism: Pseudorca crassidens; assembly: GCF_039906515.1. NCBI lineage: Eukaryota > Metazoa > Chordata > Mammalia > Artiodactyla > Delphinidae > Pseudorca > Pseudorca crassidens. The sequence goes on along the minus strand of NC_090297.1, from coordinate 4,708,387 downwards.
GTGGAGATTGTTACTGTATTCCCTGGACCATTCATTTTCCTTTCTCCTTCTGCTATTACAGAGGTTGACATAAACTCCCTGGTAAGACCTTCTTTCTGGTTTTAGAAAGGCCATCTTATCAGTGGTTCCTATAATAGCTGAAAAACAAAATTTAGCTTTATCAGGAAAAAAATGTTAAATAATATATCAAGGAAGACATGTAACCTTAATCCCAAAAAGATGTAAAGATATAGGAGTACATCTTTACATGAAGATGTATGAGTACAGGGCTTCCCTGGTGGTGTAGTGGTTAAGAATCCACCTGCCAGTGCAGGGGACACGGGTTCAAGCCCTGGTCCGGGAAGATCCCACATGCTGCGGAGCAACTAAGCCCGTGCGCCACAACTACTGAACCTGCGCTCTAGAGCCCGCGAGCCACAGCTACTGAAGCCCACACACCTAGAACCTGTGCTCCGCAACAAGAGAAGCCACCGCGATGAGAAGCCCACGCACCTCAACGAAGAGTAGCCCCCACTCGGCGCAACTAGAGAAAGCGCACGTACAGCAATGAAGACCCAACACAGCCGTAAATAAATAGAAAGATAGATAGGTAAATTTATTTTTTTAAAAAAAGATGTATGAGTACATTACTCAATTATTATTAAAGGATTTTTTTAAAAGGTTTGTTTTGGTTGCCATGGCTATGATCATAGCCGTCGGAATGAGCCCGTGGTTACGGCTTCAGTCTGTTCCGTGGAGGTGATTCTGATGTCATAAACTGAATCGGCTGGGCTGACAGGATAATCGTGCAGAAGAAAAGCTGTTGGAACCCATATGTTTGTCATGCTCGGTGGCAGAAAGGGGCTGCTATTGAAATTGAAGAAGTTGGACGTTGTCCCTTTTAAGGAGGAGGGACCAAGTCTGGGAAAGCGCTGAGCTAGAAAGCAGGTCTTTGGAGGAGAGGAGGGAGGCGGCCGACTGTGGCGAGGCATAGAGGAAGCTACTTGAGTGGGTCGCGGCTGCACCCGCATCCTGCCAGCATGACCACTTACATAAGCAGGGTGTCAGGATAAAGTCCATGGGGCAGAGGTCTGGGGCAGGGGGAGTGGCTGGGACCGAATCGCTCTTAGAAGCCCTGGTAAATTTGAGTTGGCTTCTCCGTAACAGTGGAGAGTACAGGCTCCAACTTCGATCTCAGACAAAACGGTCCCGTGGAGACAGTCTCACAAGAGCCACCACGGGTTCATCGGCAATAAAAAGGGCAAATTTCACCTCGCCTCTTACTGTGATAGCCTCTTCTGGTGGAATTTTCAATTAGTACATAGTTACTATCGAGACTGCATTTGACAGAAATTTCTCACATTATCCTTGTGGCCAGATAAAGAAATATAAACACAGAAATATTCAGAATGAACTACCATATGACCCAGCAATCCCACTCCTGGGCATATACCCAGAGAAAACCATAATTCAAAAAGATACATGCACTCCAATGTTCATTGCAGCACTATTTACAATAGCCAGGACATGGAAACAACCTGAATGTCCATCAATAGAGGAATGGATAAAGAAGATGTGGTACATATATACAATGGAATATTACTCAGCCATAAGAAGGAATGAAATTGTGCCATTTGCAGAGATGTGGATGGACGTAGAGACTGTCATACAGAGTGAAGCAAGTCAGAAAGAGAAAAATATCATATAGTAACGCATATATGTGAGATCTAGAAAAATGGTACAGATGAATCTATTTACAAAGCAGAAACAGAGGCATATGCACTCTAGAGCCCGTGAGCCACAACTACTGAGCCCGTGTGCCACAGCTACTGAAACCCGTGTGCCTAGTGCCCGTGCTCTGCAATAACAAAACCACCACAGTGAGAAACCCGCACACCACAAGAAGAGTAGCCCCCACTCGCCACAACTAGAGATAGCCCGCGTGCAGCAACGAAGACCCAGCGTAGCCAAAAAGAAATATAAATAAATAAATTAATCAATTTTTAAAAATAGAGGCATAGACGTAGAGAACAAACATATGGACATCAAGGGGGGATGGGGGGATGGGATGAATTGGGAGATTGGGATTGACATATATACACTGTTGATACTATGTATAAAATAGATAACTAATGAGAACCAATTGTATAGCACAGGGAACTCTCCTTGTTGGTCTGTGGTGACCTAGATGGGAAGGAAATCCAAAAAGGAGAGGAGATATGTATACCTAGAGCTGATTCACTTTGCTGCACAGCAGAAACTAACACAACATTGTAAAGCAAGTATACTCCAATAAAAACTTTTTTTTTAATTAAAATAAATAAAAATATTCAGGATGGAACATTCCTGGCTGAATGAACAACTGATTCTACTCAGAGGGTTGATTAAGATATCGTTTCCAACCTGGTGACAAGCTTCTCATTGTGGGAGAAAGGCTCTAACTTGACACACTCAGAATTTCTGGGAATGATGTCAGTGAGGATGTGTGTGTCACATTCACAGGTGACCCAAGGTGGAAGGACAAAGCCAAGATTCTAAAAGATCCCAGTAAACTAGAGTGGAAGGGATAAATGTGCTGGCTGAGAGAAGGGGAGACAGGGAAATGATGGTCTTTAATTGACTCCCTGGCTTAAGATCAGCAACAAGGAACAGAGCCGACAGCGGGAAGATGATTTGGGCTTGGTATAAGGAACATTGAACAAGGCAGCCTGCTGGGGATTAATGGAGACTGCACTTTTATCCACACAGTGTGCCAGTGGGCTGGGTGGGGTATATAATGAAGATAAAAATATTGGGTTGGCCAAAAAGTTCGTTTGGTGTTCTGTAAGATGGCTCTAGTAGCGCTTAGTTGTCTTTAACTTCATTCAAAACAATTTTGTTAGATTGTATTGTGACAGCTGTCATATCAGCATGCATTTTTTAAAAAACGTATCAAAATTGATGAATTTTTATGGAGCCATTTTAATATTTAAAAAAGTAACGTTTTCAGCATATTATGCTTTATTATTTCAAGAAAGGTAAAAACACAACTGAAATGCAAAAAAAAAGATTTGTGCAGTGTATGGAGAAGGTGCTGTGACTGATCAAATGTGTCATAAGTGGTTTGCGAAGTTTTGTGCTGGAGATTTCTCGCTGGACAGTGCTCCACAGTCGCTAGACCAGTTGAAGTTGATAGCGATCAAATCGAGACATTAATTGAGAAGAATCAATGTCACACCACGTGAGAAATAGCCGACATACTCAAAATATCCCAATCAAGCGTTGAAAATCATTGGCACCAGCTTGGTTATGTTAATTGTTTTGATGTTTGGGTTCCATGTAAGTTAAGCCAAAAAAACCCTTGATTGGGCTTCCCTGGTGGCGCAGTGGTGGAGAGTCCGCCTGCCGATGCAGGGGAGACGGGTTCGTGCCCCAGTCCGGGAAGATCCCGCATGCCGTGGAGCGGCTGGGCCCGTGAGCCATGGCCGCTGAGCCTGCGGAGCCTGTGCTCCGCAAGGGGAGAGGCCACAACAGTGAGAGGCCCGCGTACTGCAAAAAAAAAAAAAAAAAAAAACCTTGATTGTATTTCCGCATGTGATTCTCTACTAAAACGTAACGAAAACATTGCATTTTTAAAACAAATTGTGACAGGTGGTGCAATGGTGGGCAATGGTGTCATTTGGTTATGTTGGGCCCTCCTGATCAAGGAACATCTAAGACTTATGGGCACAAGAGGTCTATTAGGTTTTGGGGGGGTTTTTAAAATAATTTTTTAAATTTTTTTAAACTTTTTTTTTTTTTGGCTGCGTTGGGGCTTCATTGGTGCGCGCACGCTTTCTCCAGTTGCGGCAGTTGGGGGCTACTCTTCCTTGAGATGCGCGGGCTTCTCATTGCCGTGGCTTCTCTTGTGGCAGAGCACAGGCTCTAGGCGCTCAGGCTTCAGTAGTTGTGGCATGCGGGCTTAGCTGCTCCGCGGCATGTGGGATCTTCCCGGACCAGGGGTCAAATCCGTGTCCCCTGCATTGGCAGGCGGATTCTTAACCACTGCACCACCAGGGAAGTCCTCTACTAGTTTTTAAATATGCATATCAGACCTTTGTGAGATACTAATCATTTTTAAGTAGCCCCTGGTTTCGAAGTCTAAAGTGTGGCAGTTTTTTTTTCGTGTGTGTGTGTGTGTGTGTGTGTGTGTGTGTGTATCTAAATAATATGTGTAAGTAGGTTAGAAAGTCAGATAGTTACTAGGCTTATTTTTTTTTTAATGTTGCCCCCACCTTGTGGGTTCCTGACTCCTGTTCCTCACTCCTCCCTTCTGAGCTCTTTTCTCTGACATTTCCTACTACTTCTAAGTTGCATGTTTACTCTGTTCTGTTTTTTTCAATTTCAGTAATTATCTGTTGACCTCTTGCCGGAAAAGATAAGGATATAGTTCTCCCAAACAACACATTTGTTTCAGTTCATCCAGTGTAATTATAATACCCTTTAGGGTTAAATGAATATTCACTGTACGAATACTCAGTTGAGCCTGATAGTATACTATGATTACCTGACTTCTCTTAATATGCTTTTTACTCCATGGTGTTGGTAGTTGTCCCATTTGGTTCCTTTGATTAGTTTCCTATAAATCTGTCAGACACCTTGTGTGTTCTGTCTCTCTCCTTTTGCTCCTGGTAGCATCCCTCTGTAGCTCTCCTCCATCATCCCTCATCCCAGTCCAGACTAGACTCTGCTTTCTAGGCCTTCTGTCCAGCTGTGACCTCAGGACTTTCCTCTCCAACTTCCTAGGACTGCCTTTGTGTTCATTTGTTCAACAAATTGGCCTTGAGTGCCGGCCGAGAGAGGCACTGTTAGACACTCGGCAGAGCAGCCCCTTCCCTCGTGGAGTTTGGATTCCCTCCAACCCTTTCCTTGGTCGGCTCCCACACCTTCCCCTTTTTGGTTTATCTCTTTGTGGAGGAAGCACATTCTCCAGTTGCTCCTTTACACAAGATGCCTAAAAGTCGAATTTCTTTTCCGTTTCATTCCCATTCGAGTGTCTTTTAAAAAAAAAGATAATTTATATATAACCGTATTTATGTATGTAATTATATATACATACATACATAGAAAAGATATGTGTAATATTATAAACTATAACATAGTAATAAACGCCTAGTACCCACTGCCTGACCCAAAAACAAGAATATTGCCCATAACTTGCATTCACTTCCACATTTCTCTCCTTTTCCATCTCCCTGCCAGAAGGAAACACGATCCGAAAGGGTCCAATATGTGAATAAAAGGAATGTATCAATAGAAAGAAAGGGAGGACGAATATAAAAGAAATAATATGAGAAATTTCCCAGAATTGAACGACTCAACTTTCCAGGTGGGAAGGGTCCACTCCGCTCCCAGCACAAGCAAGAAACCCACACGGTCCTCATTCTGTTGCTTTTTAAATTTTGTTACAGATTGGAAGTATGCTTAAGCAATATAGTGTTTCATTTTTATTGTTTTTGAGCTTTGTAAAAATGGTACCATGCTATAGGCATTCTTTTGGGACTTGCTTTCTCCCCACCACTCATACTCTTCCAAAATTGTGTATGTTTCATGAAGCTGTGGCTTACTCATTTTCATTGCTGGGTACCACGGCTTATCCGTTCTCCTGCTGGTGGAGATTTCAGTTGTTTCCAGGTTTTTGCTGTTATGAACGTTGCTGCTGTGAACATTCCTGTGCATGTTTCCTGGTGCACATGTGCAAGGCTGTCTCTTAAGTGTGTGTGTGTGCATGTGTTTGCACATATGCACGTACACCCATATACCACACATACCTAGATGTGAAATTTATGGGTCATAATATATGCAGATGTTGCCATATTATTTCTCAGAGGTAAAACATTGACTTTGCGTAACTCAAAATCAAGTTTATACTTGATGCTAAGTACTATAAAGCATATATCTTTATACTCTTTGTGATATATATGTGTGTGTAGATAGATACACTTGTAAAGTGTGTGTATCTGTAACTTAATATTTGGTTATTTCTCTATATTTAATAATAGGTATTGCTTATTTTTGTCTATTTAGTCCTAAAAATTGGCAGTTTTATATAATTTGACTGGATATTAAATTCTGGTTTGGAAATCATTTTTCCTCCGAGGCCTCAGAAGACCTTGTTCCAAGGCTTCTAGCTTACAGGGTTGCTGTTGAGAAGACTAGTTCTAATTCCTTATTCTTGTGTGTGATGTTCTTTTCCCCCTTTGATAACCCTTAGGGTCTTTCTCTCTGGGTTTTCACGACGGAGAATCTCGGGGTGACTTTCTCACTTGTGCTGATAGTTATAGCAGACCCTCCCACCTGGAAAATTGAGTGGTCTTCAGTTCGGAGACATTTTCTAGTATTTTTTTCCCCTCCTTTCTCTCTTTCCAGATTCCTTTTATTCACATATTGGATCCTTTGGACTAATAATTTCATCTTCTTTTTTCTCCGTCTCCATTTTGCATATTTTTCATTTAGTTCTACTTTTTTGGAGATTTTTTTTCCTAGATTATTTTCCAGCCTTTCTATTTAAGGAATGTAGAAAATTTTTTAATTTGTCTATAATGTTTTTAATATCTTAGACTTTCTTATTCTCAGATTTGTTCTTTTCATGGGAAGTAACGGGGTAGGAATTTGGCATTTGAAGGTGCCCCAGGTTCAAATCCTGTCTCTGACACTTATCACCTGTGACCTTGCGCAAGAGACTGCAGCTCTGTGCTCCTCAGTTTCTTTATCTGAAATGGAGAAAATGGTGCCTACTCACTGTTGATAAGAAGGTTAAATGGAAGAGTTCCTGGCACATAGTAAGCGTTCATAAATGTTTTTTATTATCAGTGCAATACCTCTTATTTTTCTAAGGATATTACTTACAGATTTCTCGCCATTTTCTTTGGCATTTGTATTCCGTGCTTCTTTCTGGTTCTTTCTGATCTTTACTTGGTTTCAGACTTTGGTGTTGGAGGTTTCCCTCAAATGTCTGGTAGTCCTTGGCTGTCTGCCATGAAGAGTGAGGCGGTGAGGCTGAGTAGACACTGCATGTTACTTGGCCGGGCTCGTCCCCGATGGGCTTAACTCTGGGGTGTTTGGGTGGAGCACCCACGCACACACACCCCACCCAACCCCGCCAAAGGTTAGCGTCCAAAGGCTTCCTCTCATTAGCAGGTGGTTTTTCTCTTGAGAAGAAACCTCCAGTCTCCCGCCTGGCTGCCAGCAGTCTCATAGCTGAGTGGGGTAGGAAGTGGAGGCTGGGACCATTCAGCGTGTAGTCCACCTCAGCCTATATCCAGTACGGGCCCCACTCCCCCACTGCTGTGCCTGGAATCCCTTCATGTGACTTCTCCAAAGAACAAGCCTCTGTCACTTGGCTCCTTGGGGGAGTGGGCAGGGGTCCACGCTTCCGCAACTCCTGGGGCGCGTGGTCCCTCCACCTCCTGACCAGCAACACTTAGTTTTCAGTTTTCTCTGCAGAATCAGTTACCATCTCTTCATCCTTTTCCAGTTTCTAAAATTTGGTTAACACCTCTTACCTGTCACCTTTAGTTATCCTGTTCTTTTTGTCTTTGGCTTTGTCATTCCTTTATCGTTATTTTGGGAGGGAGGAGGGTTTCAGGAGGACACTGAGATAAACGTGTATGTGTTTTTAATCCCGTTGATCTAACCCATCCAAATTTATGTATTGGAGATAATTTCATTAGAAAAGACTGTGTTATTTATCCATAATCATGAATGAAATAGAGGAACAAAAATTCTGTCAGCTGCAGCTTCTTTATTTAAAAAAATGATCCGGTAGCCAGAGGTTGGGGTAAGGGGAGGGGGGTGGGGAGGAGGTAGGAGCCATTGCAGAAGGGCCACCAGAGGGATCCTTGTGGCAATGGGAGTGTTCTGTGTCTTGACTGTAGTGCTGGATACATGAACCCACATAGGCAATTAAGTGGTATAGAATTAAATATACAACCACAGATGAAAAAATAAAAATAAATAAAACTGAGGCGCTCCGAATTAGGTTGGTGGACTGTAACAATGTGACTCTCCGATTGGTGATAGTTTGCTGTAGTTTTGCAAGTTTACCGCTGTGGAAGGCAGTACTCAGGGTCTCTTATTATTTCTTATAACTGCATGTGAATCTACAATGATCTAAATAAAATATTCAGTCATAAATAAAGACCCCAAAGCTAGTAAGTTAACTCAGCTACATCCCAATATGTTCACCTACTAAAAATTCAGATTCTCAGGCTCTGCCTCAGAGCAAATAAATAGGAGTCTATCAGTCTGCTACCTGGGAATCTGCATTTATACAAGTCCCCACCCCAGGAATTCAGATGCGTGGCTGAATTTGAGAAGTATTGCAGTAGTCTGCAGATGAGAGAACAAACAGGTATCTTTTTTACATTGTTTTGTTATCAGTTAAAGAAAAAAAGGGTTGACTTATGAATGGAGTATTTGGTAGTCCGGGAAGATGGTGATCCAGTGGGGTTGTAGTTTACAGGTTACAATGGGCTCTTACAGGTAGCATTCAGCTACTTCCTCTTGTGTTTAGCTCCTTAAACCTTTGAATCTTATCAGTTTGTGATTTTCATTGAGTAGCTGAAAACTTGAGAAACTAGTAGATTCTTTTTACAACCTGTGTTATACTCGAATGACTGTGACCTGATTGAAGATAGTATGAAACTGTGGGGTGTGTTCCCCGTGGAGTCTGTTAGCTCTGCTAATTGGTGGGAGGGGTGACTGTCCCATGCTATAGATTGAATCTTTGAGCTCCAAAAAAAGTCTCAAAGGTCTCAGTTGAAAATCTGCAGCTGCCGGCTGTCCCACTGACAGTTTTTCAGCAGTATCATCGTTGTGTGGAGCTAGATGATATGAAACTCAAATTTCAGTGTCCATAAATAAAGTTTTATCAGAACATAGCAAAGCTTATTCATTTACAGATTACCTGTGTCTGTTTTGCACTACAGCAGCAGAGTTGAGCAGTTTCCACAGCAGTTGCCCACAAAGCCTTAAGTACTACCTGGCTCTTTACAGAAAAAGTTCGACTACCCTGCTCTAGAAAAATAAGGTGAGATGTGCTTGTAGCAGGGGAAAAAAATAAACAAAATGCTTTAAAAGTTTTGTGATTTGCACTTAATAGCAAAGATTATCTAAAAGTATTTTCCTCTGTAAACTCTTTATATGAAAAAATGTGATTTAATAACGATTTAATAATAAAAGGACATAAAGGGCTTCCCAGGTGGCGCAGTGGTTGAGAGTCCGCCTGCCGATGCAGGGGACGCAGGTTCGTGCCCCGGTCTGGGAAGATCCCGCGTGCCGCGGAGCGGCTGGGCCCGTGAGCCATGGCCGCTGAGCCTGCGCATCTGGAGACTGTGCTCCGCAACAGGAGAGGCCATGGCAGTGAGAGGCCCGCGTACCGCAAAAAAAAAAAAAAAAAAGACATAAACTTGCATATATTGAGCTAGAAGCTGTTGGAAGAAGTCTAACCCATTAATTTATCCAGAGTTAGAGTTTATCTTTTCTCTTTTTTCTTTTTCTCGATCCTTTTTGATCCTCTGTTAAAATTCAGATCCAACTCTCATTCCTAAGTCATGACATCTCATTGTATGAAAAGCATATTATGCTGAAACTGAAAATGAATTGTAAGTTGCAGCCAAACCCCTGTTTGGCTCATAGAGAAGTCTTATCTAGTTCTGGTGCTGTGACCAGTCCATTTTCAAAAGGTCGTTTCCTGGAATTGGTAGAAGAGCAGATGGCAGGCATCTGAACCACTCTCGGAAATAGTAGATGACAATCAGTCCCTCTCTGGGTGGCTCTTCAGGTGTGGCTGACGTTTGAGCCTTACATTCTCTGGGTCATTCTCTTTCTTTTTGGGGGGCGGGGGGGTCATTTTCCATAGCCTTGGATCAACACCAAAGGCCACTGAGTCACAGAAGTCACTGACTCATTGAAGTTTTCCACTGTTTTGGCCTTGTTTAAAGAAACAACAAAATAGCTGAGAAATAGTGCCTTCAGCACTATTTTTAAACCTCTAAAGTCTACTCTACCCTCTGGTGAATCGATTGATTGTCAGTGTGGAGTTAACACAAATGTTTATCATTTCAAAGGTTTTATTTGGGAAAGGAAAGAAAACCGTATTTAACATTATTCTGGAAGTTTTAGCCAATACAATTAGACAAATAACAAGAGAGAGAAAAATATTGAAAGGGTTTTCATTGTTTGCATATGGTATCATTGCCTGTCTTTTAAAGAACCAACTGAAAACTGTCGGGGCTTGTGAGTTGAATGAGGTGGCTGAGGACGAAACCCACACACGTAAGTCAGTGGCTCGTGATACTGCTGCCATCGTGACCCTGCTTCCCTCCTCACCCAAGCACAGAGCCAGGGGGAGCCTGCAGGTCAGACCGGGTGGCTCTGCTCTGCTCTCTGGTGGCTTACGTCATTCATGGTCAGCCAGCATCCTTATGGTGACCTGTAGGCGGGGAGACCGTGTCATTCAACATCCAAATCAGGACATTTCTGAGAGTGAAAAGGGGTGTTCAGAAGAAAGTCGCAGAAGTGGAATCCTTATTTTTGGCATACACTTACATACTTTAATTGGTTTATATCCTTCTCTGATATTTTGTGTCTGGTTACATGCTGCTGCATGACGAACCTCTCCAAAGCTTAGCGGCTTGCGAGACGATTTGATTTTCTCGCTCCTGTGGAGTGACTGGACTCGGCGGATGGTTCTTGCCTGGGGTCTCCCCATGCAGCCCAGTGGTAGCTGGGTCATGTTGAAGATGGCATCTGCACGCCTGTGCCTCTCCTACACTGCAGCTGTGGTGGCCAAGGGTGGCCTGCCATCTCTCGCAGGCGGCCTCTACCCCGACTACCTTGAATCCCAGCCTGGCCGTCTCAGGGTAGTTGGGTTGTTTCACGGTAGCTAGCTTTCCCCGGGGCCTAGACGAAGCTGCAAGGTTCCTTGTGACCTAGCCTTGGAGTCTGCGCCATCCCATCCCCTGCATCCTCTTGGGCAAAAGCAAGTCCTGGGTCACTGCAAATCGAGGAGGGGGCTCTGTGCAGGCTGCGATCCCAGTAGGCATGCCTTTGTGGGAGGCCTTCCTGGGATTCTCGAGTCCACGCTCTGTCACCGCTGTTTTTCTTTTTTTTAAATAAATTTATTTATTTTTGGCTGTGTTGGGTCTTTGCTGCTGCACCCGGGCTTTCTCTAGTTGCAGCGAGCGGGGGCTACTCTTCATTGCAGTGTGCGGGCTTCTCACTGCAGTGGCTTCTCATTGCGGAGCACGGGCTCTAGGCGCGTGGACTCAGTAGTTGTGGCTCGTGGGCTCTAGAGCGCAGGCTCGGTAGTTGTGGCGCACAGGCTTAGTTGCCCCGCAGCATGTGGGATCTTCCCAGCCCAGGACTTGAACCTGTGTCCCCTGCTTTGGCAGGCGGATTCTCAACCACTGCGCCACCAGGGAAGTCCCCTACCGCTGTTTTTCTGAAGAATGTCCTTTCAGTGTCTCTGTTTTTTATTCCTTCATAACATTGCATACCATATTCATACAAGGAGAAAATTTATTTAGTAAATTTGAAATTTTTGGCATATTTGATTCTTCTCTTTATACTGTAGTATTCTTTTTTTTGTCTTTCTTTGACTTATTTCACTTAGCATCCTTTTTTTAATTTGAGGTATAATTAATTTACAATATTATATGAGCTTCAGGTGTACAACTTAATGATTCAAAATTTTTATAGACTGCTCTATTTATAGTTAGTATAAAATATTGGCTATGTTTCCTGTGTGTCCTTGTAGCTTATTTATTTTATACATAGTAGTTTGTAACTCTTAATCCCTTACCCTTATCATTCCCCTTCTTCCTTCCCCCTCCCTACTGCTAACCACTAGTTTGTTCTCTATGAGTCTGTTTCTTTTTTGTTATATTCGCTAGATTGTTTGATTTTTTTATCCCACATATAAGTGATAACATACTGTATTTCTCTTTCTCTGAATTATTTCACTAGGGATAATACCCTCCAGGTCTATCTGTGTTGTTGCAAATGGCAAACTTTCATTCTTATTTTTTTTTTAACATTTATTTATTTATTTGGCTGTGCCAGGTCTTAGTTGCAGCATGTGGGATCTAGTTCTCTGACCAGGTATCGAACCTGGGCCACGTGAATGCTGCTATGAACATTGGGGTGCATGTATCTTTTTGAATTAGTGTTTTCGTTTTCTTTGGATATATAACCAAGAGTGGGATTGCTGGATCATATGGTAGCTCTATTTTTAGTTTTTTGAGGAGCCTCCATACTGTTCTCCACAGTGGCTGCACCAGTTTACATTCCCACCAACAGTGTACCAGGGTTCCCTTTTCTCCACATCCATTTATGATCTTCTGAATGCTTCAAGTTTAGATGTCACAAAACTATAGGAAGACCTTGTCAATTTCATTCCATTCCAGGAGAGGATATAAATTTAACCAATTAAAAATGACAGGGCTTCCCTGGTGACGCAGTGGTTGAGAGTCCGCCTGCCGATGCAGGGGACGCGGGTTCGTGCCCCGGTCCGGGAGGATCCCACATGCCGCAGAGCGGCTGGGCCCGTGAGCCATGGCCGCTGAGCCTGCGCGTCCGGAGCCTGTGCTCCGCAACGGGAGAGGCCACGACAGTGAGAGGCCCGTGTACCACGCCAAAAAAAAAAAAAAAAAAAAGTGGTATCATTAGTTGTGAGGTTCTTCTGCTAATAGAACTAACTTATAAATGGCTATTGCTTTGCCTTCGTGCGTGCGTTACAAACCTTAGAATGGAAAAATGAGTAAAATTAACATAGAGGAACTACCATTTGATCTAAATGAAAAGTCATTTTTCACAGCTATATGTAAGTACACCTGCCGCTACAGCCTCACTTTGGGTCACAGTCTTTAAAGAATGACTCACTGTTGAAGAAGATGCTAAGGCTTGATTTTCATATGGTTGGTGTGGATGGTCAGTGTTCATTAACTTTCTGAGAAAGTGGAAATTTAGTCCTAATTTTTTTTTCATTGAACATACACTATGTTTAATCTCATTCCTGCTTGAAGCGTTTATCAAAAATGAAAGCATTACCCCTGTCCCACCCCCAGAAAAAAAAAAAGAAAAGAAAGAAACCTTGCAGATTTATATCAGAAGTTGCCAAGTTTGGCCCACTGCTTCTTTTTGTGTGACCTATGAGATAAGAATGGTTTATATATTTTTAAATGGTCGGGGAAAAAAAATCAAAAGAAGAATAGTGTTTTGAGATGTGAAAATTATCTGAAATTCAGATGTCAGTGTCAATAAACAAAGTTTTACTGGAACACAGTCAGGCCCAGTGCTTTGCTGGATAGTCTGACTGCTTTCCCCACAGCAGACGTGAATTGCAGCAGAGACCGTGTGGCCCACGACGCCTGAAGTATGTCCTGTGGCCCTTCACAGCCAGCGTGCCGGCTTCTGGTTTACACCATTCAGGAGATGGGGAGAAACACCAGCAGCAGTGCTGACACTGCTCTCTGGTACCTTCTCTTGCAGGACTGGCCCACCTCTGTTTCCCACGCGTTCACATACACCTGGAGTTGCCCCTGGACATAGCCGACCGGGGGCTTGACAGCTTCACACATGTCACAGGCCCAGGCACTGGCCACCTGCCTGATGTGCCAAACGGGCAGCAGCTTCTAATAGTTCTGCCGCCGCCAGCTGCGGCCGCGAGGGCTGTGTCTAGCCACCGTCTCAGCGAGCACGTGCGTGCAGTCCTGGAGTGGGAGGTGCTGTTCACGCCTCCTGGAAGGAGACAGGAGCAGAGTGATGGGTTAGCCTTGTCACCTCCTAGATTCTCCCTGCATCCCACACACCTAGCTGAGACGGTGGCCAATGCTAGAAGCACAGAGTGAAGGCTGCCACCAAACCCACTCTGGCTGCGTAGATTCGGACAACTATTGATGATGATAATACTGTTGGTGATGAAAATACTATTGGTGGTGATGTCACTTTGTTTAAAAATGAACATCTGGGATAACTGCTAAACCAACCAAAACATCAAGGTTAAACCGGTATTATCCCAGATGAACCCCACCCGTAATGTTCTGCTATGTGAACAGCCACACCCAGCACCCCCCAGTCCCGCCTCCCTCCCTCCGCTCCAGCCCCAGTGGCCTCCACGCTCCTCCACGGGAGTCCCGCAGGCTCATCCCTTGTTTCCCTCTCATACCCAGCTCACGTGTCCCCTTCTCGGGGAGGGAACACGTTCTCCCAAGCTCCTTTTGGGGTGATAGAAGTGTCCTGTATCGTGATTTTGGATGTGGTTTCACAAGTGGACACACCTGTCAAAACTCATTAAATTGTACACTTCAAACGGGAGTGGTTTATATTGTTACATGTAAATTAAACCTCAATGAAGTTTTTTTTTTTTTTTAATGGGCTGCAGAGAATTTAATAAAAATGTGTGTGGGGTCATGTCTTTATATGTTAGATTAAGGTATCTGCCCATTTGTAAGGTCTTACGACGGTAAAAAAAAAATAATAAACATTGATTTTCTGAGTAAAGAGCATTTTTATCAGCAAAATTTTAGCTTATTATTTCTTGAGAGAATGGGGTTCTGTTTCTCATAATTTAAGTCTCAAATTAATTTTAGGAGGTGGAACAATTTTTAAATCTGCCATTCTTTATTTGGTTTGCACTTCTTTGTCTTTGAAGGTATTTCTATATTTTAAAGACTCTTAAGGTACTTTGGTGACATAGAGTGTTTAGAATTGAACGTTAAAAGTTTTTAATCCATGTAGCTAGTTTCTAGCTGGTTTTCTGCGTTTGTGGGTTACATCCGGAGAGGAGCAATTCAGAGCCATGATAGAGGTCAATCTTCTTTTCCTACCACTTGTCCTTGGGGAGTCATCCGCCTGTGGACATGCCTGGCTTTCTGACGCTACGAGTTAGTGGTGCTCGACCATTGTTCGGGTTTGAACCGTGACATTTGTGCTCCGTAGGCTCGTGGAGTCCCGCGCACCCAGTGAACCACGCGGCTGCTGAAATACAGAGTGTTGTCTTTCATCCCACAAATCCCAAGCCTGGTGCTGACTGCTTGTTTTTCTGCCCCAGGGGACCATCAGCGTTGGCATCGACGCCACTGACCTTTTTGATCGCTACGAGGAGGAGTACGAAGATGTGTCTGGAAGTGGCTTTCCGCAGATTGAAATTAACAAGATGCACATATCCCAGTCCATTGAGGTAAAGCACACAGATGCCTCCCCCAGGGCAAGGGGGCTCAGCGAGGGCACTCGGATTCACGAGATGTGCAGCTGGGATGAGAGAGTCTGCTCAGGGTTTTCTCATCTTTATTTATGAAAGGATGCAGTTAGCCGCTTAAAAAAAGAAGAGCTCCAGTCACGACCTTGTTCATACTGCTTTGCCAGCATGTCAGCAGCAAGAGTGCCAGGGGTGCGTAGCTTCAGAGTCTCAGGGCTCACCAGCAGGAAACTTTCGCTCATGCTCTAGAAGGGGGAGCCAAGGTCGTGACGATTTTAGGAGAGAAAGCAGCCCTCCGTGGGAAATTCCAAGAACCGGCCTTAGTTTTAAGGCACACTCTCCTGTGTGCTGAGCCCTGGGGTCACTAAATGTCATCTTTCTGCCCACTGTTCGGGTGTGGCAGTGTGAGGCCATCCTGCTGACAGGGTGGGTCTCTGCCCCCCAGACTCATGCACTTATTCTCCAGTGCATCAGCCTAGAGCGTGAAGTCCTAACTCAGGGAAACCTGCCCCCTCTTGGGGCTTCCAGAGTCAGTCACTGCAGCCATGGCAAGGACTGGGAAGTCCCAGATGTCCTGCGTGGGGAGGCACGGGGTGAAGTTACCGTGCAGTCTGATGGCACTGGGACACCAAGAACCAGCATCTAGCCCTGCGTCTCCCCTGGATTTTTGAAATTTGCCCATTAAAGCTTTTGCAAAACCTGACCTTGATGGCCACGTGCAGTTCAGATGCCAGGGTGAGAGAGAAGTGAGGCAGGTGAGGCAGTTCTGCATCCCTGCATGCTTGAACCATGGACTCACCTATACTTGTGGCCTTGCACTTGGGGTGTATTCGTCAGGCTCTGTCATTGGCGCTTCCTGTTGCTTTGATTAATTTATTACCAGCAGGTGTCATTTCCTAGGCACCCTTGACAGCTTCAGACACAGCCATCCTCTCTGGAAGCCTCTCAACCCAGAATGGGAACGGAGGGGGTTCCATTAACTTCGCGCTCAGACGAGTCACTTCTGCGAAGGGCTGGGGAGAGGTAAGAATGCCAACGGGGGAGATCGTGTTGTCCACTGCAACAGAATGACCTCAGTTGGCCACATCACTGTGTAAGAGTGCCAGCTGTCACACTTGCATAAGTTGGCTGTCCCCAAGAGAAAACTGTGTCTCATATCTGAGGATTGCTCTCAGTCTGCCGGGCAGCTCAAAGTTAGGATAGAACAAGAAGATATCCCCCTGATGCCAGCCTCTGGAAATCCCACGTCTAGAAACTCAGCATCTCTGTTCCCTTAAGCAAACACCTGTAGGCTGTTCGCTCCTCCTGCACAGTGCAGAAGGCCGGCGCCTCCGTCTCAGCGCTCCGGTCCACTGCTTGGCAGTCATTAAGCAGCCAGCTCTGCCGAGCAAATTGAACTGCATCAAATTAACATTGAAGAGTTGCCTTGAAAGTCACCCAAAATAGTAATGAGGCAGCCAGAGCGGCTGGGCTTCACGACTGCGAGTGCAGAACTGCTGGTGGGTTTAACATCAGCCCCCTGAGAGCCATCGCCGCTCACCTGTGGGACCTGCAGGCGGTGCAGCGGAGCAGGTGGAAGTGCGCCTGTGCAGCACGAGGGCGGCCACCCCTGACGGCAGCGGGCACCGTGTGGATGGCCTGAGCTAGGGAGACAGGGACCCGGGGCCAGCAGCGCTCTCTTTGGAGGGGCTCAGGCCTCCTTGGGTCGTGGAGACAGTAATCTCCCTTTCACAAATGTTAAGATGAGATATTAAGACTCTTCCACCCCTACTTTTAGAGCCCTGAGGGCCGATGGCATTGAATTAAATGAGGGAATTATAACCAGAGGAGCTTACTGTGCTGTGAGATAAAACACCATTAATTCTTTTTCTTTTTCTTTTTTGAACAGTTAGAATTTGGAGCTGGGGACCTGCAGGGGCCTTTATTTGGCCTAAAGTTGTTCCGTAATCTCACACCAAGATGGTAAATATAAATATAAATATAAATATAAATGCCCTTTGGTGGTCCTTGTGGATTTAGGAGACCAGAACCTGTGTATTCTTTTTGTCAGAATCATCTGCAGTTTCGTCGTCTGTCCTGCAAGGTCACTGAGGGCAGACCCTGCAGCTGGCGTGGGGCCTAGGCCCTGTGCTCGTTGCAGAGAGCACTGGATCGGGGGTGAGGGAGGTCTGCTTCTCGTCCCAGCCCAGGGCCAGGCTCCTGCCCTGCCTGGTCACCGTGGGCTGTGAAGACCATGATACACGGGAGGGGAAGCACTTCATAGGGAAGTGGGTCAGGGTCTGAAATACTTACGGGTTGCGGCTCATTTCTTTGTCACAGAGAATGCGTTTTAGGTTCGAGAGGGGCTTTAGTAAGCAGTGAGGCAGCCTGATTATTGGGCACATTCGTGTTATGTCAGAGCTGTAAACCCCACCCCCTCTGCTCTCCTTCGTCTTTGCTTTGGCAGTGCTGAAGGACTGTCCCTTCTAGAAAACAGAGGTGAGGGCTTCCCTGGTGGCGCAGTGGTTGAGAGTCCGCCTGCCAATGCAGGGATCATGGGTTCGTGCCCCGGTCCGGGAAGATCCCACATGCCGCGGAGCGGCTGGGCCCGTGAGCCGTGGCCGCTGAGCCTGTGCGTCTGGAGCCTGTGCTCCGCAACGGGAGAGGCCACAACAGTGAGAGGTCCGCGTACCGCAAAAAATATATATATATATAGGAAACAGAGGTGTCCTTATTCCCCACTGAGCTCAGATAAAAGAATTGGGTGGAAGGTAAACAACTCTTTCCTCTGGGGGATAAAATACAGCTAAAGGAATTCTGGAACGGAGCACACGTTTGCAAAGAAAGGTGTTTCGCCTCCAGCTCGATGTGCGTCTGCATGCCTGCAGGGCAAGACTGGTAAAGGCCAGTGTGCAGGGCCGTCCCACGCAGAGTAAGAAGTGCCGTGAGAGAGAGAAGAAGCTGTGGCTTCTCGACGGGTGCAGATGAGCACAGCCCGAGCAGAACTCCGAGAGCGGGGCTTCCAGGCAGAGAGCGAGGGGTAGACTAGACACCCCAGCACGGGGGTCACCCACATGCTGGTTAGAACACGGCTTCTCGGGCCTCTGCTCTGGGACTCGGACCCGACAGTTCTGGGAGAGGGGCAAGGGGTAAGGCTTTTAACCAGGTGGGCAGTACATGTACGTGTCAGCATTGTCCTAAGCTTGTCTGCTTGGGATCGTCCCCTCCGATGCTGCCGACGGAAAGCACAGGTTCCTGCCCCCACCCCAGACCTCTCTCAGGTCCTCTGAGACGGGGGCCGGAATCCGTAGTTTTATCAAGCGCCCCAGGTCATTCTGAAGACTAGACACATTTAGGAGGCACTCACTGAGGAAGATCTGTGGGCTGTTCGTTCTGGTCGGGCCTCCAAGTGTCTGTCCGTTAAGCGGTCGCCCGAGTCTGGGTGCGGCTGGTCCTCAGCTTTCGCAGGTCTGGAGATTGAATTTCTTCGTAGTACCCGGCTTATCAGACTTGAGAATGCAGATTATAGAAGGGCGCCAGCTTGGTAATGTGCAGTGTCTCCTCCTCCGGGTGCCCTAGGCCCTGGGTCAAGTTACTTTCAAGTCCAAACTGGTGACGAGAAGGATATTAGTTGGTGGGTGTGGGTGAGCCTGGAGAAAGGCAGGCGGCCGGTGGGAAGTTCTCCGTCTCCCAGGGCAGTGCCTGACTTGCTGCTCTGGCCCCAGAGTCTGTCTGTCTGTCTGTCTGTCTGTCTGTCTGTCTCTCTCTCTCTCTCTCTCTCTAGACACGCTCCAGAAAAATACGAAATCGTATTACTTTGATTAAACAGAGATCTCATTGTTTATGTTTTGATTGCTTTAAAAGTCACAGGGTGACTTTTATCTCTCCTCTCCCTGCTTGCCTCCCCTGAATGACCCAAGTGTGGCTAGAGGGGAAGAATGTGGCTGCTGTCCGGTGTGGCTGGAGTGTCAGATAAAGGGGGCAAGGTTGGGTTGGGGGCCTTTGCAGAGCAAGGAGTTGATTCCTCATTCGTGTGGCCTTGGGAAGAGGTCTGTGAGCACAGGAGCAAATGTCATCAGAGTTACCACGTGTATTATTATTTTAGGGGCACAAGCGAGGCCTCCAGAGCATAGGAAGGAAACAGGCATCTAGTGTATGACGGCTGTTCGCTGGAGGCAAGCTGCTTGCTCGTCTTTGAGCGGCTTGAGTGAAGTGCTGTGAGTTCCTTTGCTGTTGAAGTGAAATACCCCTTTTTATCCAGAAGATGGGGCTGACTCCCTCGGAAATCAACTTCAGAGACCTTTCGGGGGATGGTTTGCTAGCTTCTCAAGTAGCTTTTGGTCAATACTTTGCAGCCCTGGGTGCACATCAGGATGGAAGGGCAGCTTTGAAAACTGCACTGATGCCTGGGCCCCCACCCAAAAAGAATGACTTCATTGGTCTGGGGTGGGCCCTGGATAAGGGCTTCTCAAGACTGGCTGCACGTTTGCGTCACCTGGCTAGCTTTTCCCACACCAGGTCTATAAATCAGCACACCTGGGGGCAGGAGCCGACCATCGGTGTTTTCAGAGTCACCAGGTGAGTCCAGCGTGCAGCCAAGCTTGGGAACCTCCGCAGGTGGCTCTGACTTGCGACAGGATTGGATCTGCTGGTTTAGGAGCGCAGACATGCAGGTGCCTCTTTGGCTGTAGCTGAAGTTGGAATGGGATGGAGGTGGGGAGTGCCATTTGGCGGGTGGGTAACTGGAGAGATTCCCTGGATCGCGGGCGGGGAGCCGTGGGAGTGATGGCGAGCAGGGTGTGGGCTGGCGGAGAGGACGGGGCCTAGCACGGCTGTGGCCACTGTCATCCAGGACCCTTTCTTTCTGTGTGTCCCCCCAGCTTTGTGACGACAAACTGTGCTCTACAGTTTTCATCCCGTGGCATCCGGCCTGGCCTCACCACTGTCCTGGCCCGGAACCTGGACAAGAACACGGTGGGCTACCTGCAGTGGCGCTGGGGCATCCAGTCGGCCATGAACACCAGCATCGTCCGGGACACCAAGACCAGCCACTTCACCGTGGCCCTGCAGGTGAGGACACCTCCAGGGGGACCCTCCTCCAGCCCCTCTGTGGGCCCCTGACCACCCTCCCCCTGCTCACCCCCAAATCCAGCGCCCACATGGCCGAAGGGCGAGTTCTGTCCACCCACACTCAGGAGTTGAACGCTGTTGTTCTCAGGCCCCCACGGGAGCTGTGTTCCAACTGCCCTAAAGCAAAAGGCCTTTTTCACCTTTCTGGTGAGAGAAGCCCACAGAATCGGGGTGGGAGAGAGCCGTGGTCAGTAAGTGGCGCCCCAGCAGAGTCGTGCGCGCAGGGGCCACGGTGGCCGGGCAGGAGCGCGGGGAGTCAGCAGCCACCCTTTGGCGGGCAGCCACTACCCGTGTGAGAGCACAGGCTCGGTGTGCAGGAGTTTCTGTTTTTCATGGGAAGTCTTTGAAATCTCCCAGTTTTTAAATATTGGCTCCTGGCAAATTTTCACACACTTTGTGGGACAGGGCGACCCTGCTTACTTCAGTCTCAACTGCCTTCCTTCTTCCCTCTGTGTCTCCCCAGCTTGGAATCCCTCACTCCTTCGCGCTGATCAGCTATCAGCACAAATTCCAGGATGACGATCAGACTCGCGTGAAAGGATCCCTCAAGTGAGTCCTGGCCGGGCTGACGCGGGAGCACGCTTGATCTGTGTAGGGGTTTCTGGCAGTGGCGCTGGTTGCAGTAAGCTGCCTGCGGTCGCGCCCAGGGTCCGGTGTCCTGACTCTTCCTTTCATTGACCAGGGGTCAGTGGTGAACGTCCTCCCTGTGGGTGGTTGGCAGGGCAAGAGAGAATTGGGGGTAGGGGCCCCGGCCTCTGGCCCGAGTGACAGTTGCCCGTGGTGACTGGGAGGGACCCAGGAGGGATCAGAAGCGGAGGGGCCCTTGCTCGCTCACTGGGGTCTGCTCCTGCAGGGCAGGCTTCTTCGGGACGGTGGTGGAGTACGGAGCAGAGAGGAAGATCTCCAGGCACAGCGTTTTGGGTGCAGCTGTCAGCGTTGGAGTCCCGCAGGGAGTTTCTCTCAAAGTCAAGTATGTTGAACTCGTCCTTCTGGCCAGGGATTATCCGGTACCTTGTAACTCACCTGGGCTTTACCTACATTAAGGAAGGAGGAGACTTTGCTTTGTGATTCTGTTCTTAGAGATGCGGTTGCTTCTGTCTGGGTGTGTAAGCAAATGTCAAGGAGTCCAGAAGCCCGACGTTCACTCAGTGAGGTCTGAGTCTCTGCCTCAGAGAACCTCCCTGTGCCCCCCGGCCCGTCTTCCGCCCCGCCTGTCTCTTACCACCCTCTGCCTCCCCGCTGGCCCGGGTGCGGGCCCCGCACGCCCGCTCTCCCACCCGGCTGCGGCCCTCACAGTGTGACGTGTACTGCGTGGTCATCGGCGCAGCAGCTTCGGGTTCTCTCTACCAGATCCTTCCCGCCTGCACACGGACCCTGTCTCCCCCGCCTGCCGGCCTCACCGAGCTGCCTCTGGCTTCACCTGACTGGCTGGTTGCCTCTAAGCGGAGGCCCCACTGTCGGGCCCTGGTCGGCCTAGACTTACCCCCCGGCGGTCTGATCCGGCATCCTGGCTTCAGTAGCAATGGGCTCCGGGGACGCTCACAGTTCTAGCTCCAGCTTGGCGCTCCCCACAGGCCTCCAGCTCATAGATCCCTCGTCCTTTCCCGAATCTCTCCTCAGATACCTCACAGCATCCCCATGTCACATCTGCAGCCCCGGTCCTCCCCCTGCCCTCGGTCACATGTGCCCTTCAAAGCCTGCCGTGTCTGGAGTCTCCCCATCTCAGTGCTCAGTGCTCCATCTTTCCGTGGGTTCTGTCCAGAACCCTGGAGCTCACCTTCACCACCCTTTCCCCCCGCACACTCTGAACTGAGTGTATCTCGGAATCCTCTTGGCTCTCGTCTGAAAGCACATCCTCAATCTGACCATTTCTCACAATCTCTGCGGCCACCGTCTCATGGAATTACTAGTGTCCTCCTGACCGATCTCCTTCACCCTTGGGACACTTTTCTCCACACAGACAGTCTTTTAAAATCTAAGCCAGTGTATGTCAGCCTTCTGCTTAAAGCCCTCAGCGACTCCCTCGACTCAGGGCAAAAGCCAGAGTCCTCAGGACCCTCTGCGACCTGGCCTCTCACTGTCCTCTCTGCCCCCTGGTCGCCCCACTCCAGCCACACTGGCTGCCCTGGGACCACACCGAGCCTGCTTCTGCTTCTGGGCTTAACATGTGCCGTTCCTCAGTCCCCGGTAACCACGTGGCTGGTTCCTTCAGTGCCCTCCGGTCTCTGCGCGTGTCACCCGATTGCCCTCATTGCCCTGTGAAAACTTAGCGGCCCTCACCTCACCCCAGACAGGCCATCCATCCCCCGGTGCCCCTCATCAGAAGCGCTTTAACTTAGTCTGTTTAGTTATTCTCTGTACTCCTGCCACCTGGAACACAACCTGGCACTGAAGAGGGACTCGGTGAGCGAGAGGAAGCAGACCATGTCTCAACCGTGGAGCCGAGGCCAGAGCTGGCATCAGGCACCTCTCCTCTCAGATGAGATTTGAGGACGCCCGAGATTTAATGAAGGGTGCAGGGAGCCGTCTGGTCCCCTGCGTCCCAGTCCCTTCTCCTCCCCACCCCCACATCGGGACCACCGACGAGGCACAGTTCTCTGCGACTCTGTATCTGCCTTAAACACTCCTCCACTGCAGATGTTACGTGACATGATCTGAATTGAATTTTTATCCCAAGGATGCCACCCTGCCTCTTTGGAAAGAAACATTTTCACTTCAGCCAAGTTTCCTGTTATCAACAGGCTGAATTGTCCAAATTGTATTGGTAAATAAATGAAAGTTTTACTAGAAGGCACCTCAGGTCAGCAATTGCTAACTTTTATGTTCTGTTTATTTGATGAATCACGGTAATTGCTGAACGTTCAACCAACCTTACAGGAAAATTGTGGAGGAAAATTCCACTGGATCGTGACATATAATACTTTTTATATGTTGCTTGATTTGATTTGCTGTTCTCTTACTAAGAATTTTTGAATCTATATTTTTAAGGGATGCTGATTATAATTTTCTTTTTATCGTATATTTGTCAGGTTTTGGACTGAATTATGCCAGCCTGATAAAATGAGTTAGGAATTGTTCCCTCCTCTATTTTCTGAAAGAATTTGTGTAAGAATGGTTTTTTTTCCCCTATGTTTCATAGAATTTACCAATGAAATCAACTGAGCCTGAATTTTCTTTGTAGGAGTATTTTTGATAATGAATTCAATTTATTTTATAAATATAGGGCTCTTCTAATTTTCTGTTTCATCTTTTTTCTTCCAGTTTATTGAGATATAACTGACAATACAGCATTATATAAATTTAAGGTGCACAGTATAATGATTTGACTTACATACGTCATGAAATGATTATCACAGTACGTTTAGTGAACATTTACCATCTCATATAGATACAGAATTAAATAGAAAAAACAATTATTTTTCCTTGTGATGAGAACTCTTAGGATTTACTCTCTCTGTTTCATCCTATGTCAGTGTTGTTAATTTGTGTTTTTCAAGGGATTTGTCCATTTCATCTGTGTCAAATTTGTTAGCATGAAGTTGCTCTTATACCCCCTTATCCTTTTGATGTCACTAGTTATTTATAGATGATGTCTCTTCATTCCTAACGTTGCTAATTTGTGTTCTTTCTACGTTTTTCTTAATCAGTCTAGCTAAGGCACTTCACGTGTCAAAGAACCAGCTTTTGGTTTCTTTCATTTTCTCTGTTTTCTTTTTTTAAATAAATAAATGATTTATTTATTTGGGTCTTCGTTGCTGTGCAGGCTTTCCCTAGTCACGGCGAGCGGGGGCTTCTCTTCATTGCGGTGTGCAGGCTTCTCATTGCGGTGGCTTCTCTTGTTGCAGAACACGGGCTCTAGGTTCGTAGGCTTCAGTAGTTGTGGCACGTGGGCTCAGTAGTTGTGGCGCGCAGGCTCCGTAGCTGTGGCACACGGGCTTAGTTGCTCCGTGGCGTGTGGGATCTTCCCAGACCAGGGCTCGAACCCGTGTCACCTGCATTGGCATGTGGATTCTCCACCACTGTGCCGCCAGGGAAGCCCCTGTTTATCTGTTTTCTATTTCATTGATTCATGATCTTTATAAGAAAGCACCAAGCTGTGTTCCAGAGTAGCAGCTTCATCTCACTTTCCCACCAGCAGCTCCGAGAATTCGTTGCTTCACATCCTCCCCAGCCCTTGGTAGGGTCGTTTTTTTTAGTGTCGGCTGTTTTAGCAGATCATTGTGGTCTTGATTTGTATTTCCCTCATGTCTAAGATACTGAGCATCTTTTCATGTGCTTATTTGACATCCATATCTTTTTTTTAGTGACATCTCTTTTCACATCTTTTGTCTGTTTTATTATTGGGTTGTTTGATTTCTTGTTTTAGTTTTGAGTGTCTATCAGTTCTGGAGTTGCTTTCATTATTATTGAAGTGTCCCATCCCTGGGTATAGAATTCAGGGTTAACAGAGTTCTCTCTCAGTACTCTCAAGGTGTTCTGCTGTCTTCTGGTTCCCTTTGTTCCTTACAAGTTGTTGGTCATTTGAAACATACCCTGCATGTAATGTGTGTGGTTTTTTTGGTTTTTTCCTGGCTACTCAACTTTTGCACTTCTGTTTCTCAGCACTTTGACTGCTGACCTACATGTGGTTTTGTTGTATTTATGCTGCTTGCTAAATTTCTTGCATCTGTAAATCTATGTATGTATTTTTGTAAAATTATCAAATTTGCACCTTTTAGGCCATTTAATTCTTTAAATATTTAATATTAAATATCTGCCCCATCCTCTTCTCTCTGGGGCCCTAATTACTCGTGTGCTAAACCTCTGGATGTCGTCTCACACGTTTCTGAGGCTCTGCCCATTTGCTGTCAGTCCTTTTTCTCTTTGTTCTTCATATTGGATCGTTTATATTAATCTATAAATTCACTGACTCTTCTCTCATATCCAGTCTGCTGTTAAATCATCAGTGAATACTTTATGTCTTCGAGCAGAGTTAAAATAGTTGCTTTAAAATCCTATCTGCTGGTTCCAACATCTGGGTCATCTGGGGTCGGTCTCTGTTCGTTTTCTTTTTCTCTCGTCGTATCTGGGTACGTAGAGTAGTCGGTATTGTATTCTGGGTATTGCAAACAATATATTGTAGAAATTCTATTTTCTGTTATGTTTTCCCAAAAAGCATTGTCTTTTTTTCCTTTTAGAAGGTCGTTAACTTGACTCAAGTCAGACTGCAAACTCGGACTCACCTGTGCGGCGGCCACTGGTAGACCAGGGGTCAGCTGGAGACCTGTGGCACATTTATACACAGAACCTGGGACTCCCCACCTGGGACTTTCCTTTTGGGGGACCCCCTCTTCCCAGCTGCAATGGTTGCCCCAAACTCTGAGGTCTGGTTCTTCAGTCCAATAGGACTGCAGATTTCTTTCCAGTTTTAATCATCCATATGGTACAGACTGAGAATTGCCCTCAGGCTAAAAGCTGTTTTTAAAAAAATATCAGGAAATTCCCCAGTGCCGTTCCGTTCTTCTGCCCTTGGTTGCTATCCAGTCCCTGAAGGTGTTTGTTATGTGTGATCCAGAGTTTACAGTTGATGTCTGTGGGATGATTGGTCCAGTAGGAACTACTCAGCCATCACTGAAAGCAGAGAGGACCCCTGGAGGAGCGGCCACTCCTGTCTCCTCAGGCCACGGTTACTTTGGTCGGGCGTTAGTCTGTTGCTTGTGGTCAGCAAGTCGTGACACCTTTCTTCCGTCACTTACACAGATCCAGCGGCTAAACCTTGGGACAGGGGACCACCCGGGAGTGGACTTCGAAGCCTCAGGCTCTCCTGCTCCTGGAGTCCCGTGTATGGAGAGGTTCTCTTCCTGGGGCTGAGACCCCTCCCCTTCCCTGGGAACCTGGCTCATGTGGGCGCTCGGCTTTGTTCTGTTTTCAGGTTAAACAGGGCCAGTCAGACCTACTTCTTCCCCATCCACCTGACGGACCAGCTGCTCCCCAGCGCCGTGTTCTATGCCACCGTGGGGCCCCTCGTGCTCTACTTCGCTCTGCACCGCCTGGTCATCAGACCCTACCTCAGGGCTCAGAAGGAGAAGTGAGTTCACAGCACGGGGCGGGGCACCACTGAACCGCACTGTGCTCAGCTTCCTCATCTGTAACTGGAGGTGACGGAAGCTACCCCGCAGGGCTGTTAGGGAAACTACACGCGTTGGTCCATGTACAGTGCTTATTACCACGGTGTCTGGTCCACAACACGTCCTCGATAAATGTTAACTAGTTCTTGTCGTTAGTTCATAGTAGTACTACTGTTAACCCACATTTCCTACTTTCAGAAAGAATTGGAGTTAGTTTACAAAACTGTTGGGACTATAAACCATGACCACAGAAATGACAAGTTTTCCTTTTTCTCATTCTAACCATTTCTTTTCCTGGCACTGAATTCAGGAGGATTGGGTTCTGAGTTCTTACATACAAGGCATGCGTTAACTATAGTCTTAGAAGTCATCGAGATATAAATTATTTTGCAGTTTCTTATAGATAAGCCATTAGCATAACATTAAATCTGAGAGGTGGTTTAGATTTGTTACTTTATAATGATCTAATTTAATAACTCGTTGAGCTTAGAGAATCTGGGAGAAAGGCATGACTCTCCTCTTGGGGCCCCTCTAGCCTTTGACTCATTAGAGCTCAGGGTCCTAATGCCTCAGGAGACTTCAGGCTTGGAGCAGAGAATGTGCTGGGTCAAGTCTGATGGGACAGGCGTGTGCTTCCCTGGCAAAGTACATGGATGTGTCTAAGGTAGTATGCAGTGTCCCTGTCAAAAGGGTCATGTGATGATGCCAGGTTGGTGGCATCTCCTGTGATTCTCACCTTCTCCGCTGACCCCTTTCCTGCGATTCTTGCCGTGTGGAGCCCTCCTCCCACAGTGCTGGGTTTCCCATGTGCTCTGCGGAAGAGGTCGGGGAGAGCCATCTGGGGACAACAGGGAAGCCACACAGGTCTGGGATGAACAGATTTACTTGAGCTCGCCTTGGAAATACTGTTTAAAGTTCTAGAACGGGGAGCTCAGTAAGATCACAGGCTGTTTGCAGGCGCAGGCCCAGCCAGGGGCCCTGTTGTCTCCCTGCCGCTAACGCCGCGCTCCTCACGTGCAGCTTCTTTTTCTCGCATTAGGGAGCTGGAGAAGCAAAGGGAAAGCACAGCCACCGACATCCTGCAGAAGAAACAAGAGGCAGAAGCTGCTGTAAGTGCTGCATCACCGTCACCCTGCAGGTCCTTTGCTCCGTGGCTTCTGGGACTGTTCTGCCTGTCGTGCAGGGCACAGGCCGCTCTTTTCGAGCCCATGCTTCTTAAGCCAGGGCTGTGGGGGGAAGTGCTTCACACCCTGTATGCTGGTCTCAGGGGCCTCAGGTCTCAGGCTTTTCTTCCCCAACAACTTCCTTGGTCATTTCATCTTTTTTTTTGGCTGCATTGGGTCTTGGTTGCTGCGCGCCGGCTTTCTCTAGTTGCAGAGAGCGAGGGCTGCTCTTCCTTGTGGTGCACGAGCTTCTCATTGCCGTGGCTTCTCTTGTTGCAGAGCACGGGCTCTAGGCACGCAGGCTTCAGTAGTTGTGGCTCGCGGGCTCAGCAGTTGTGGTGCACGGGCTTCAGTAGTTGTGGCTCGCGGGCTCAGTAGTTGTGGTGCACGGGCTTCAGTAGTTGTGGCACACGGGCTTAGTTGCTCCATGGCGTGTGGGATCTTCCCGGACCAGGGCTGGAACCCGTGTCCCCTGCATTGGCAGGCGGGTTCTTCACCACTGCCCCACCAGGGAAGTCCCATAAGAGGGTTTTTTTAAGTGGTGGGGATTGTCCTCTTCCTTCCCTTTGAGTGAATTGTTTTTCCATGACCAATGATAGCAGTGATGTCCAGGAGAAACGGACAGTGGATGGGGCAGGGCTGACAGGCACTGGGCACGCAGCCGTGGCTCTCCACAGAGGTGGAGCCCAGGGAGGCCCTGAGGGTGGCATCCTTGTTCTTTGCAGGTTCAGCTGATGCAGGAATCTGTCCGAAGAATAATCGAGGCCGAAGAGTCCAGAATGGGTAAGGAGGCCTGGCCTCTTTGGGGACGGGGTGGGTGCTGGGGTCTCACAGGAGCGTGTGGTCCCTGCAGCCCGGCTGCACAGGGGGCCGCCCGCCACGGCCGCCCCACCCTGACCGGGCCCATCCTCAGGGCTCATCATCGTCAACGCCTGGTACGGGAAATTTGTCAACGACAAGAGCAAGAAGAGCGAGAAGGTGAAGGTGATTGATGTGACTGTGCCCCTGCAGTGCCTGGTGAAGGACTCCAAGCTCATCCTCACGGAGGCCTCCAAGGTGGGCGCTCGGGGGCCCCGGGGTTCAGACAGGAAGGGCGTCTGGGGAAGAGGGACGGACGGCGGCCCCTCGAAGGGGCCGTTTCACTGCAGCGGAACCTCGCGTGCTGCCACACTCACTGCCGGGTGACACAGCCGGCAGTGACACAGTCACACTGGAGCCGTTGACTTCATCTGTTCATCTGTTCGTTGCCAGGTATCACTGAGCCCCTACCGTGGGCCAGGTACACCAGCAAGCAAAGCATACCTCCTGCCCCCAGGAGCACACACTCTGCTTATGCCCTGCCTCGTTCCAGAAGGAGCATGAGGTCGCCCGTAGCACGTTTGAGGCTCGCGGTGGGGCCCGGGGCGTGGGTGATGGAGGCGAGTTACAGCGCAGAGGAGCTCAGGCCAAAGAGCCCTCATTCCCTGAACAGGCTGCTAGCCCCCCACCTCGGCATGGCTTCTGTGAAGACAGAGGTGCTGTTAGTGTGGCAGAAGGGGCCTATTGGGAGGGCAACGTCTAGGACTCAACAGGCAGCTTTTTGAAATTCTCGTTTCTTTTCCTCAAGCTCCCAAGTTTGCATCTTCTGTGGGCCGCTCCCTAGGGCAAGTCCAGGCCCTTCCACGCTGCTCCTCCAGGTGGCGGCAGACGGCAGTGCTGCTGGGCTTTAAACCACCGCCTCGAGTGAGAATCTGTCTGCTCTGTCTGCTTGTTACAGGCCGGGCTGCCTGGGTTCTATGACCCGTGTGTGGGCGAAGAGAAGAACCTGAAAGTGCTTTACCAGTTCCGAGGTGTCCTGCATCAGGTGATGGCGCTCGACAGCGAGACGCTCCGGATACCAAAGCAGTGTGAGTAGCTGCCCCTGGCCGTCACCCGCCCTGTGCCCGGGCCTCGGGAGGCCCTCGGGGAGCTCCGAGTGAGGGGCGACAAGCGCCTTCCCCCTGTCCTCTGCCGGGGAGCAGCAGACTTGGGCCTCGCGACCTGCTCGGAGCCGGGAAGCGACGCCCCGAGGGAGGGGTCAGCCCTCTCCCAGGTGGAATTAGAGTGAGCTCTGTGCTTGGAAACTGCAGCTCGGGCGGCTGCGTGGGAAGCAGACGCAGCTGCTCGTTTGTGTGCTGAACCAGACGATTGTCAGCAGCTTGTGCTCTGCTCAGCTGCAGGCCGGCAGCCTCTGGTCTGGTGATGGCCAAACCCCCGAAGTGGAAAGAAGGCGTGGAAGCAGTTGCCTTTGGACGCCCTGAGTTTGTCTTTTCTTTTACAGCTCACAGAATTGATACCGATGGATAAACTGCTTGAGAAACCAGATTTAAACGAGGCTACAAAAAAACCTTTCCCTGGGAGTCTACAAATTTGGAAACAGGAAAAAACTCCAGACGTCAGATGTGTTTATTTTATATTTCTGTAGAAGGTGGCACTGTATCAATTATGTGAAGGGACCCGCAGGCACCCCGCTTTCCGGGTGCTGTAGGTAGGACTGAGGCAGCCCCACCTGGACCGGAACCACAGCACGGCCCGTGTCTGTTCCCAAGGATCATGTCCTGCCAGGAAGGGCCCTGGGCCCCTGGAGCCTCCAGGTCCCTCCCCAGGTTCCTCAGCACGTGTGCCGGCTGCAACCCCCCAGTAGCTCTTGGTCTGCCGTGAGGTACTTATGAACACCTTGCCCGCACGCATAGGACTGTGAACTACTCTTCCTGAAATCCACACTGAACGTGGAAAATGAAATGGAAGGAAGGAGTCCCCACGAGCAGAATCTCCAAATCAAGTGAGCATCTGTTCGGTCAACTTCCTGAAAACCACCTTTTCCTGCTGAAATATCACTAAGTGAATCTGGAGAGGATTGTGTGGGTTTATAAATCGGCTTTTTATCTGAGAACAAATGGTTTTGGAAATTAGTCTCTTTTTTTCCCCTCCCAGAACTCAAGCCATTCCACTGGCACCTGGCTTGGGACAGAGGGTGGAACTCCGGGTCCCAGGAGCCACCCGTGTCCTCGCGGGAAAACGCGATGCCTCCCGCCCCGCCCCACACAGCTCAGCCCCACTAGAGCGCGGGGTTCAGGAGAAGGGGACGCAGGGCTCCGGCGGGCGCCGCTCCCGCTCGCCGCCACCAGGCGGCGCAGCTGCTCCCACGCCTGGCCAGTCCAGCTCTTCCTCACCGGGACCCCTTTTTGGGTGTCTGCTCCCAGGACCCCCCTCCTTCACTTGCCTCTTTTGTGGATGCATAATATTTCAGGACCAGGAGCCTCCTGCACAGCCTGGCCTGTGAACAGTTACCGGAGGAGCAGAGGCCTGGCTGGTGGTGGTTCTGACAGCCTCTCCGCAGCTACTGTCAAAATCAGGCTTCATTCCTGACGTTGGTACCGGAGAAATCACTCATAACCCCCTTCCTCCACTTTTAAAACTCAGTTCAGGTTGTCCAGTTCTGTACTATTTATCTCCACTTTAAAAAGGTTTCCTGCGAGCTGCCGCTCTGAATGTACATCATGCAATAACCGTCGCGTTAGCGGAGTGCGACCTCGGCCGCAGCCTGTGTCCCTGCCCGGCGGGCGGGTCACTGTACAGGGGACACTCTCTTACCACAATAAACCTTTCCTGAAAGCCAGGGGCAGTGTTTCGGTGCGTCTGTGTTCGCTTCAGGAGTGAGCGAAATGAGGGATGTGCCCCCTCCTCACGAGCCTCGTGCCGCCCTTTATGCCTACGTTCAAACCATGGTTTGAACCACGGGGATCAGTTGTCTGTGTCACACATTTGCCTGAGAAACAGAGTCCAAGTTAGGAGATCACATAGGCCAGGATTCCTGTTTTCTTTAAAGGCACCTTTTTTTTGGTAGTCAGAGCTGGTCACGCCCTGCTGGCTCTTCAACAGGAAACGGGCAGGCAGTGTCAGAAGCAGCCAGGCGCGGCAGGAGAGGGAACCTCAAGCCAGCGCTCCCTTGTTTTTAAATAAAGGAGGAAACGCGCCGCGCGGTGTAGGAAGACACTTTATTACGTTGCTCACTCTCACCTGGCCGGGCAGGGAGGCGCTCCCAGGACAGAAGCCAGCCTCAGCCACTTAGAGAGCCGCCGTCCAGGCGACAGGGGGCCACTCGCTGCCTTGGAGAGTGCCAGCGCCCTACGGCCCCCCTGGGCCCAGCTGCCCCTCAAGGAAACGTGTTTCCTCCCCTTCGGGGAGGGTCAGCCACACTGGCCCAGATGGCTCCTCGGGCTGTTGGTTCCAGGGATGCTCGCCCAGCTTGTGCTCACGGCCCCGCCCCTCCCAGCCTGAGGCCACTACAGTTCACAATAGGTGGAGCCCAGCGAATGTCAGGGCAGGACTGAAAGGTCCGCCCACGGCCAGAGCCCCGAGACCACTGCCCCTCCTCCCGGCGGCTCCGCGGAGAAGGCCCATCTGGCGGGCTCAGCTCTGCTGCCCCAGCCACAGCCTGGCCTGGAGTCCCGGCTGCCCCACGCCGCAGGCACGCAGGCGACTGGACATCTTCCTCATCACCAGCCTCTGGGCCTTCAGGCGCCTGCGGAGCTTTTCATTTTCCTTTAGCGTCAGGAAGAGTTTTTTTTTCAGAGCGTCTAAGTCCAAAAGGGCGTAGCTGTGATCGGACGGCTGCGTGGGGCTGGCTGGCTGACCAGGGACCCCAGTGGCTTCCGGTCTGTGTAGCGGGACCTGAGGACAGAGGTCAGTGAGAGACAAGCAGCGGCCAGGGCGGCAGGACGCACTTCCCCAAGCCCTCCCGAAGCCCAGAGCTGCCCAGTCGCAGCTAAGTTCACGGGTGAGGTCTGAATCCAGGCTACACGTCGTGGTGCTCTGGTTCAGGCACGTTTTCTTCCTTCTGTTTGAAGCAAATCCCCTCGAGCTGAGACCAGCCACGCGCTGCCTTCGCACCTGGCCCGGCCTCACCTGTGCTCCGGGGCCTCCAGCGTCCGGGGGCAGCTGCGGCGCTTCGAGCGTCGTGTCCACCTTCCTCCCTGGGCCACCCTCCCCGGCCCCCGTCTCAGGGAGGACCTGGGAATGACAGGGCAGAGGAGGCCACTGACTGACACAGAAGCGGATCCTCCCCAGCTGTTACTTGTCTGTCCCGCCAGTGGTCCCCGCACACCACCCGGGGGCAGCCGGGGCGCCTGCAGGACAGCCAGCCTCCTCCACGGCCTGGGGTCAGACCCTTAGACACGGAGCAGAAGCCAGACGTGACCAGCTGCCACTGCTTGATACTGAACAGGAGGAAGGCGGCACGGAAGGCTTTGGCTTTCCCTCTTCTAGGAAACGAGAGAATCCAAACCCAGCAGGCCAGCCTGGAGGGCAGCTGCAGCGGCTCAGTCCGAGCGCTCGGTGACCAGCAGGGCAGACTCACCTTTCCCTTCTCAGAGGCAGCATCTCCACTCGGGCCGGCAGGGTCTGTGTTCTCCCTCACCAGCTGCAAAAGACACGGAGCTGCTGCAGACGGGCCCCGGGGTACGGGCAGGAGGTCCGCGCCCCGAGAGCCCGCGCCAGGCCTCGTGCGTCTTTGTCCTCACGCTCCGCCGGCTGAGGCTCAAGTAAACTGCACCCAGAACCCAGCCCAGCTCTCCTCTCACCATCCCCGGCTCCCTTCCTTCTCCGAAGGTGTTCCCAATCTCGGGTCAGAGGCCCGGTGAAGCCAGGGACCTGTCTGATTTGTACGTGTTGCCCCAGGGCCTGGCACTCTTCAAGGTGCACAGTAGGTGACTCAGAGTGGCAACCACATAGTGGGAAACATCCAGCTCAGAGCCTGCAGCCCCCAGACCTCATCAGAGCTGAGCTGGGGCCGCGGGCGCCAGAAACAACTCTCCCCACCCCTAGGCACCGGAGGCGCCAAGGAGCAGGGCCACCGACGCCCCCCCAGCTATTAACCTGTAATGGCTGACTTCAGGGCGAGCAGTTTACCACAGATGCGTGACAGTAACCACACTGATTGAATGGGATGGGGTGTGGGGTTCCTAAACAGCGGACATAAGTTTCAGGTCAGCAAAATGAGTAAGTCCTAGAGCCCCGTGGTACGACATCTGTGCCTACAGTCAACGATACTGTAGTGCACTGTGTTGTGCACTTCAAAGTGTGTTAAGAGAACAGATCTCATGTTAAGTGTTCTTACCACAATGAAATGTGTGTATAAAATGAAAGGCCTTCCATGTTTAAAAGAAAAAAACAAAAACTCCTGCATTAAGCACCTAGTCGGTGCCAGGCAACGTTCTGGACGTTGGCAATAAAAGCAGCGGAGCAGAGCCCGGCCCGCACGGAGCCTCCACTGGGGCAGGTGCTCACAGGGGCCAGAGAGAGCGAGGGGCACGACAGGAAGGACGGCAGCGGGGGCTCCTGCAGGCACTGGGAGCCTGGACTTGGGGAGGGGGAGGCCGAGAGACCGGGCAAAGGGAAGATCGAGGGCAGGGCGCTCCGGGCGTGTTTGCTGGCAAGTGGCAGACGGCCGCGCCTGCCCTTCCCTGCACCCTAGAACTCAGGGTTCCCATCAGCCCCCTCCCTCTCGTTCCCAATAAAAACAAACCAGCACGGGTGCGTGTGTGTTCTACTGCTACTCTGCCTCCCCGGCTCCAGTGGGCGCCCGGCTCGGGCGGGTTTACTATGATTCGCTATGATCCCCTCACAGCTTCGAGCCCCAACTGTCCTGCCGTGAGCCCTCCTGAGCCAAACCCGCACATCCTGCCCCACCAGACACGTCCTCCTCGGCGTCCCATCGGGAAGCCAAACTCAACGTGCACAGGACCGTTTCCTCAGGGAATCTGGGACCCCCGGTCCCCGCTCCATCCCCCTCTCATCGCAGCACCCACCTTTGGCTCAGGCCACTGTGACTGCCCTCACCTGCGAGGCCACAGTGAACTCCGAACCAGCTGCCAGCCAGAGGGACCTTCCAAAGCCATGTCCCTGCCCACGGGCCTCGCCCAAAAACCTACCACCTGTCCGCGCCCGTCACCAACTGGCCCCAGCGCCCTCCAACCAGCCTGAGCCGCTGCTGCTGCTGCTGCGTGCACCCAAATCCCCGCCACCGCCAAGCCTCTGCCCCGCTGTCCCCGTCCCCACCAGCGCTCTGCCTGCATCGTCCTCCTGCGCCCCGGACAGGGCTCCGAGCCGGCGCGGAGCAGCCACAGGAGGACCTTAACGGGGACCTGGCGGGTGGCAGGTCCTCGGCCACAGGCCCCCGAGCCCGGGCTGGCAACGAGCAAGAGGCGGACGAGGTCTGAGTGTGGTGCGGCCAGGAAGGTCTCCGCCGCCCTCAAGCCCACGGAAGGACGGAGCTCTCGGCACCCTCGCCCATCAGCTGCTTCCACAGCATCTGTCGTGAAGCGTGACTTATTTTTAAAGCAGCTTTAAATTGCGAATTCCCTAAAGCGCAGGGCAGGGCCTGCTGGGCTCCAGACGCCGAGGCCTGCCAGCGCTGCCCTGGCTGCAGTCCTCGGCCTCTGCTGTCCCCGCAAACGCCACCTGTGCCCCGCGCCCAACCCACCGCCGGGGCCCCGCGGCCGCGCGCACCTGTGGGGGGCCCTGGAAGGCGAACACCGTGGGCACCGCGTTGTGCTTCAGGTTCTTGCGGTTCCCAAAGGCGCTGAAGCACTCGGGCCGGAAGTGCTCGGAGCAGATGACCGTGTGCTGCTTGGGCTCGAAGTCGCCCCGGCCGATGTTCAGCACCCATTCCTTCAGCAGCTCTGGGCGGCTGAACGGGAACCTGGGGGCACAGCAAGGAGGCGCGAGGGATTCGCGGCACTGAACGCAGCAGCATTTCAGGGTCCCAGGGGCTTTTCACATCCCCACACGGCATTTTACTGGACAGCCTGGAAACTTCAGTAGCCTCGTTCTGTTAAACCACATCTACTTCGCCGTCGTGGCTGTAGGCGGCATCCTGAGACCGTGAACGTGGCCAAAGAGCCCAAGCAACCTGCTCCCCGAGCCACATCTGCCAGGTAGGCCACCAGGTGGGCCTCCATTCCGGCTCCGGTGCTGGGGAAGCAGGAGTGGGAGAGACAGCCCCGCCCTCACGGAGCCTACATTCTAGAACAGGGAGACAGCCGGTCCACCAGACAGACACGGACCGTGCAGGAAGAAAGAGTAGGACGTGGGGAAGGCCACCTGAGAGGTGACATCGGAGCAGAGGCTGCAGGAAGTGGGACAGAGAGCCGTGCGGTATCAGGAGGAGAAGCAAGCACGAAGGCCCCGCAGGCGCGAGGGGGTTGCGGGCCTCGCCTTGGGCAGGAGGGCTTTCCCAGAGGCTCTGGCAGAGGGTGGCTGGTGAGTCCGCCTTGGCTGTTGTAGGAGGGCCCCTGGTGGCTGGGATCAGGGTGTCAGCAGGAGGGGGTGATGAGCGGGCAGATCTGGGATGTACTGTGAAAACCAGGCAGTAAGGTTTGCCTGTGGGCCGTGCAGCAGAGGAGGGAGTTTCATGTACTAAGACTGCGGGGGAGTGCGAGGGGCAGCTCTGGGGGGTCAGCAGCTTGGTTTTCTATGTCAGATGTTAAATTTGAGGTGCATTTTACATGTCTGAGTGCTGAACGAGTGGCAGGTGGACATGCGTGTCTGGAGATGTCACTGTGGGCCCGTGCCCAGGTAAGGGTGGCAGAGCCATGAGCCTGACTGAGATGGGCACCCTGGGAAGCGAGCATGGACAGGGACAAGGCAGGGGCATGGCCCGAGCCCTGAAGTGCTCCAGCGTCTGTCTGGTGTTGGAAATGAGCAGGATCCAGCCAAGGGGACTCAGAAGGGACACTGTGACAAAGGAAGAGGCCGAGAGGTGTCCTAGAAGCCAGGTGGGAGGAGGTCTCAAGGCGTCAGCAGTCAGTTGTGTCACAGGCTGCAGAGAGATCAGTTCAGATGAGGATGCACCACTGCATGTGGCATCATAAGGGCCACTGGGGACATGACAGAGCTCATTTGTGGGAATGGTGGGGGTGAGAGTCTGACTGGAACGGGAGAAAACCAGAGGCAACGCCACCCCCAGGTACATACCCGACTGACACCTATGGATACAGGTGCTGCAAGGCAAGACCCAGCAACAATGCGCAGAGCCATGTGCCCGTAATGGCCAAAGAAGAGAGGCACCCAAATGCCCTTCAACTGTAGAACAAGTCAATTCTGGTAAACACCTTCCTAAAACACTATGCAGCAATGAAAAGGATGAGCTGCTGCTGCCAGCAACATGGAGGGCTCACAGGCACAATGTAAGCAAAGCACAGGAAAAAGTACCGCCTGTGGTTCCATTCAGTGAGGTTCCAAACAGGCCAAAGCAGTCCGCCTTACCCTTGGGCACTGGGAGGATGAGGGGCTGGAAGGGGGAGCGGTCGGGGTCTCCTGGGGGCTGTGATGTTCTAAGTTCACGGCAGTCACACGGGCTGTTCGCTTTGTTAAACTGGTTGGGCTGTGTGCTCATGATTTGTGCACTTTTCTGTCTGTGTGTTACATCTCAAGAGACACATTCACTTCGGAAAAGAAAACCCTTAATAGGAGGAGAGGAAGTGGAGACAGGAGAGCGGCAGCCCTTTGGAGTCCCGCTCTGAACAGGGCAGAGGAAGGCGCCCTGGCTGGAACCTAAAAGAAAGCGTGCGACACTCGACCGATGGGCAGGCGGCCGTTCACTCGGCCGGTCCGGCATGCGGGGCGCGCAGGGACTGACTCCAAAAGCTCCGCCGTCCTCCCGGGGCTCCCGCAGAGCCCTAGGTCCCGGCCCCGCGCGCCCACCCGCCGGAACGTACTCATTCCTCCTCCCCACCCTTCCTTCCCGGCATGAGGCCCGGAGATGTGAGCTCCGCACACCTGAGAGACGTCAGCATCGCTCATCACGCAGCAGATACTGAACACCTACTACGTTCCGGGCAGCATCTGAGAACGAGATACAGTCCCCGGGCCGCGGAGGGGACGCACACCAAGTAACCGCAAGGGCGCAGCGCTGAGCGCGCCCCAGGCCCGCCACGGCCTCCCCCGCGCGCGGCTCCCCGGACCGGCGGGAGGCTGTGCGCCGGAGGGCAGGTTACTCAGCCTCTCCGACCGTCTCCCCGCGCGCCCAGGCGGCCGAGGCGGCGCCGGGCTTCCCGGGCTGGGACCTCGCCGGTCCCCGGGCCGCCGCCCCTCCGCGAAGGGCTTGGCCGCACGCCCTCGGGCCTCCCAGGGACCGGGCAGCGGCCCCGGCGTCCCCACCCCCCGCGCGCCAGGCCTGGGGCTCCGGCGGGGGCCGCGGCCGCCGGCCCGGGCGAGGCGAGCCCTCGCGCCCCCCGGCGCCCCCACCCCTCACCGGTGGAAGGTGAGCTGCTTCCTGCGATTGCTGTAGCGGTTGCAGCACTGCCGGGCCGCGCACGACTTTGGCATCTCCAGACACCAGGCCCGGCTGCCCCTAATAAAGATGGCGGCGGCGGGGCTTGAGGGCGGGGCAGGGACACCAGGAGGGGCGGGGTCATGGGACGGGGCGGGACTGGCGGGTGGAGGAGGAGCGAATGGGGCGCGGCCAGTAGGAGAGGAGGGGCCTGCGGGAGGGGCGGGAAGGGGCGGGGCCAGCAAGGAGGTTGGCAAGTGAAGGCGAGCCGGGCTCTGCTCCGCGGCCAGCATCTCGCGCAGTGTCCGCGACCCGCATCAAGGGGTGCTTCTGAGCCCAACTCAGGCCCAACACCCCCAACTGGGCTGGCCGCTGCAGGTTTCACCCCGGTTCGCTGAAGCCCGTCACCTTCACCTCCTTGCTTTGGAGCCTCACACCCACCCACAGTCTTGGACAAGGCTCACCACCCACTTGGGCCACTATTTTCAAGATTTTAAGAGGTTGATTCACACATTTTGGCAGCTCCAACGCCACAGGAGGAAGTACTGGCTGACCACTAGCTGGCACCATATCAGTTAGGCAGACACAGCTGACTGACAGAACAGGCTCAGCCACTTGGGACCCCCAAATGTAAAGGGCAGGAGGAGCACCCGGGGCGGGGGGCGGGGGACACGCTAATCCCGCTTGCAGAACCTGAGGAGGCGGCAGCTTTTACAATGCAGGGTAACCACTCGCTGGGATTTAAGCTAATGCACAATGGGATGAAGAAACTGTGAAAGCTATTCCTGTCATTCCTACTGCGGTTTGTTTCTGGAGAATTTACTAGAAAAGTATATTAAGGGCTGTGAGCATTTTCCATCCTATTAGCTAAACCAAACTCAGACTCTGACTTCCCAAGTCTTCACTTCACTAATCATGGTTTGGGGGTGGTGATGAGCAGTCTTTCAACAGAAACACCTGAAGCTAGACATGAACCTCAAAGTAGCAATATATTTATTTACAAAATATACAGTTTCACAGAAACAGCTTCGCTTTATACACATAAGCTTTATAATTACGCAGAACCATGTAAACGATGTTAAGTGTCTGGCCTGGCCAAAGCCAACGGGAGGGGCCTACTTTTGGGGTGACAACTTTCCCTCCCCCTACTCCATTAGCCTCCAACAAGGAGCCCCTAGATGGGCCGTATCTAATTTGCATAATGCTGATTGCAGCTGCCCAGCTCACTCTAACAGAAAAACCAAGGTGTCTTGACTTCTTAGACACCAGCCACAGGGGTAAACATGTCAAAAGAACAAAAAGGAAATGAAGGAAACAGAAATGGAGATGAATATTAAATGCCTTCCAGAGGCGTCACCAGGAATTGAATCTTCTAAGAGCAATACAGCAATTGCCAGGGTTGGCAGTTCCACTCTAAAATCACACCTATTCTTAAACACACTTTCAAAACTTTGCGGAGTTTTGTTTTTTTCTTTAAAGAGAAACACTTTGAAACTTTGGCTACTCTCATGGTGAAGACACGGGACAGGCAATGTCATGGGGCAGATCTTTGGCAAATTCCTCTCCAGCTTTTCCTGGACGTTTGCCCTAGTCAGAGCCAGACAGTTTGTCTGAGGAGAAGGATGTTTCTAAGCCACCTTCTTACTATTTTTCTCTACAGCAGAACTTCTCCCTTGGGGATCTACACAATAAAATGGGTTTCAGAAACTATCTCTATTTTTGTGTTAATAGAAGCAACAGAATTAAAAATAAAACAAAAAGGCAGTTGGCTGGTCAACCATGAAAGATACTAGGACAAAATATAGGCTCTGATTAGCCAGTTACAGTTCAACCCCCCTGGTGCTTCAGTGTGAGAATGTGGACCAAGTTCACCTGGTGGCCCTGCACAAGGGGACCACGTGGAGAAGCCCCCAGCAGAGAGGCTGAGGGTCCATCTTTTTTTTTTTTTTTTTTTTTTTCCTACTTCCTTTTTTTGAGAGTCCATCTAGATGTAAATAAATATGACTGACTTGGGCATCCTTCCCTTTTCACGCTTTATAGGAAACAATGTTTATGAAAACATACC
The DNA here is from genome assembly GCF_039906515.1 of Pseudorca crassidens. NCBI lineage: Eukaryota > Metazoa > Chordata > Mammalia > Artiodactyla > Delphinidae > Pseudorca > Pseudorca crassidens. Next base: position 4,668,453 of record NC_090297.1, on the reverse strand, counting down.
GATCGATTTACAAAAAAACTTTTTTTTTTTAACAAAAAAAAACATTTTTGAGAACAAGTATTTGAACTGCTAAAGAGCAATGTCAACTTCAGAGAAAGCTGAAGCCCTCCCTCTCCCTCGAGCCCCAGAACCACCAGTGTCCCGGACCACACTGCCCTCAAGCAAAGGCCTGCAGGGGCTCCAAACTCCCAGGCTTCTCCAGAGCTGGCCTGCACAGGGGTCTCCCCAGTCCAGGGTCCTAGTTTAGACCTAAGGAACTCTGCACAGTTCAGTGGTACATTCCTGGAGACTGATGTTACCATATCACTCACTCACCACTTCAAACCAAAAGAAAGGCTTCGAAGTCCAAACCTTGCCCCATGCAACCAACAGGCCAGCCTGTATGAGGGGCATACTAAGAAAAACCCGTGGGAGAGGCCTTCCTCCCAATTTTCCCTTACCCCTCTACGTAGAGGAACATGGTTCCCCAGTGACTGCCTAACCTTTAATGCTGCTACTAGAAAAAAGTGAGGGAGAGAGACAAGGAGAGAATCCGAGTGCCCCCTCTCTTGAAAACAGCTTGCTGGGCACCCCCAAGGCCCTCAGAAGCCAACTGGAGAGAAAGGGAACCCAGGCAGAAGTATACCAATACTTTTGGCTATTTCGTGCAAAAAGACAGGTTTTTTTTACATCGTGCAAAACAGGAAACTGAGTTATGAACACGGGCCACCTTGACCGCCCCCCGAACCGACCCCCCTTTCCACAGAGAAGCAGCTGCATACTGTCCCTTTTAATAAACAGAAGGAAACCTGGGGGTCACTAGCTAGCCCACCCCCCGGCTCCTCTCAGGGTGAGACCAGAGGACTCCAGCGGGCAGCGCCCAAGGCAGGGGAGAGGGCGGACCACTATGGGAGGGGCAGCTTTGATGGTTGCTGTACAGACGCCTATGATAGAAGACTTACACTCGAGAAGAAGCTTACAGGTATGGCTGTTCATAAACAGGCCAGGGAAACTGAACATTTCCTCTCGCCAACACAGCGGAAGCAGGAGTAACAGCTAGCACTTGTTCCAATTGGCGGGAGTTTGTTAACAATGAGAGTAAGAATTCACAACTACCACGTACCCTCATCTTCAGCTGGACCAAACCCACTGCGCTTGGGTGTGTAGTCCACCTCCACTGCAGAGAACACAGCTCTAGCAGCAGCTTTGGCCAACGAGGATTTTATTCAGTCACTGGCTATGTACAGTTTATACCTTGGACAGCTGGTCCTTTCGCTTAGGCACCTGAATGGCAGGGGTCTGCCCGCACCAGAGCTGAGAGTTCTGTGCTCAACTAAGACCAGGGCCAGCAGGCCCATCGTCCCTTCCGATTCCTCGCCCACAGTCTGCTTGCTCTCCAGCAGTCAGTCCAGAAACAGCTTCCGGGAGCCCATTCGGGACCGGTTGGAACGGCGGATGTCAAACTTGGAGTCCCGGCACTTTTGGCAGACGAACACTTCCGGAACGTTGGACTTCCGGATTTTCGCACAGGACAGGTGAATCCAGGTATGGCACTCATTACACTCTATCATGGGGCGGCCAGCAAATGGCTTCATGCAGAAGCAGGTGACGAGGTCCCAGGAGTCGTCGTCTGAAAGGAGAGAACCACATAAGAGGAGGGAGAAAACTTCTCACAACCCCTCTCCGTCAGGAAAGCCGCTCTCCAATAGGACAGAGCAGCTGAGCTGCGGTGAAACCGATACTTCCCTCTTAAAATGCAGCAAATGCACAAAAAGCGCACTGAAACACGTGGCACCAGGAATTACCTGCGAGGTGTTTACTTGCGAGCTGCGTTATTTTTACATTTCGAGGTCTGTTCTGGAATCTCAGCTGTCCTCAGCTGCGATCACCCCTTCCTAAACATCTCGGCATCCACTTTCTTGCACCTTTTCCCCTGGAGGTGGTAGGGCACGCTCCACTGTCACACTCCAAGGAAGGGACCGCGCTGAGACCCCTCTTACCATCCCCTCGTCTGACCACCCGCCCGTGGCACGCCGTCCTTCAGGGGCCACTCACCTGAATCCACCATGATGTCCTCATCGTTGCCGGTGCTGTCCTCGTCCCGGAACACCACCTGCTTGCCCTGCCGGACGATTGTCCGTTTGCCTTCAGTTTTTATCTCTTTGACCTGATCCGGTGACACCGTGGCACAAGACCCACTGGAAGGAGTGTCGGAGTCCCAGCCCGAACAAGGGTCACCGGGGGCCTGGGGGATATCCTGCAGGGTAGGGCTCGTGGGGGTCTCTGCATATGGGTCGGCGGCTTCCAGCTGCAGCAAACCCCCCATGTAGCCCTCCTTCCCGGGCACGTCACTGTCCCTTCGCTTCCTCTTCTTCTTCTTCTTCAGCTTGTCGGTCTTCTTTCTGTCCAGCAGGAAATTACTGGGCTTGGCTCGCTGCAGGAGGGTGGGCTGCAGGTGGCCAAAGCAGTGGTCAGAGACTGGCAAGGGCACGGTGGACGAGATGTCGCTGAAACCAGCCTCCCAGCCATCACTGTCAATGGTACCAGCAGTGCTATTAGCAGGGCTGGGGCTGCTCCTCAAAGGGAGTTCCTGAAAGGACAGAGACAAAGGTGGCGGGTTCTGATTATCCCAAACAGCCCCCAGCACCAAGAGCTGGCCCAGAGCAGAGCTCCCCAGGGCCCCCGGCCAGGTCGGGCTGCAAACGTGGGAGATGCACAAGCTGGAGCTTCCCGGCTCTCACCAGCATTATTCTTTAGGAACAGTGTCATTAGTTCTTTAGTGTGACCTTCCAGCTAGAACATGAACCCACACAGAGGGCCCTCCAGCCCTTGCTCAACCCTCCCCCCTGCCCGAGTCAGGAACTTAGTTGATACTCAATACGTATCTGTGAAAGGAGTGCTGAAGATGCCCTCACACTCTTATCTTTCCTGATTGTACAATCTCCCCTCAATCTGTCCTCCCAAAGGATGTACGTTTTAAATTAAGTGAATGTAAAATAATTGTGAGGATTTTCTGACGTCTCAAAATATTGCAAAGTCAAAGTAGGTAATTACTGCCCCAAAGCAGTGAGTTCAACTCTATGGTTCCTTCAGATCAGTCAAGCACTTTTATTTGCAAATAGTGGCAACGTTCTGCATGGCACGATGCAAGCATTATCCACCTAGCTGGTGGCAGAAACAATAAGCCAGTGCTGGATCTGGCCTCCTAGAAATACTGGATTCCTTTCTCTTTAGCCTTACATAATATGACGAAGCCCCTGAAGTTTGCGCACCATGGCAGCGCTGGTCCACAGTTCTGCCCATTTCTCAGCAAGAAAAGAAAAATGCCTTCATTTACATGGGATTTTGGCCACGAGTCCCTGAAGATTCTGCAATGTGGTGTGCATAGCAACCAGGAAGCCACCCACCAGGCAGGGCAGGGTGGACTGGGCCTGACCATCTGATCAGCTTGAACCCCAGGCTCCACCACCGATTAGCCTGTGACCCAGGATAAGGAGTTCCCTCTCTGTGCCCCACTGTCCTCATCTTTAAAATGGAGATACATAGAGAATTCCCTGGCGGTCCAGTGGTTAGCACTCGGCACTTTCATTGCCGGGGCCCGGGTTCGATCCTGGGTCGGGGGAACTATGATCCCGCAAGCCACACGGCACAGTGCAACCAAAATAAACAAACAACAAATAAAATAAAATGGAGATAAATAATAGCTCCCACCGCGTATCACTGTAACGGCCAAAAATGAGCGCCTGGCCGTAGGAAGCCCCTGATAAGTATGGGCCGTTAAGAGCAAGCAGATATCAAAAACATTATTTGTAAGCAAACTTTGAAAGTTTATCAAACTGTTTCGAGACAAGCCTGCACCACTTCCCAGGCTGGTCCAACTTTGTAAGATAGAGTTCTGCCCGACTATTGACTCAAGTCGTCCCAGGGAACCCCTTCCAGAGCCACCACCGTGTCAAACACTCTGGTTTTGCTGCCGGCAAGAAGTCAAAAGTGCTGAAAATTACCTCCTTTGGATAAGGGATGTAGCCTGCGTAGGCCAAGACAAAGGTGCAGAACTTGTTGAAATCCTCCACGGTCCTGCGCCTCTTGGAACTGGGGGAGTACTCCTGTTAACAAGCGAGGAAAGGGAGGGCGTTTGAAAGCAGACACGTACGGGGGGGTCGCAGAAACAAAACTAGGCAAGCTGGGGCTTTTAGGAGCTGCCAGTCACAAATACACCCTAGATTTACAGACACTCTCGAACAAGATAAGGGAAGTTTGGGTCAAGAAATAACACTGCGTTCAGAAGTTGAAAGGGGGGGTATTATGATGTTATGCCAAGAATACTGGGAAACTGGTTAGGAGATAAAAGCTTGCACAAAAGTCTATTTCTTAGCAGTCATGTGGCTCTTTTTTTGACATTATCTGTTAGTTTCTACAGGCCTATCAAGAGCCTTTTTTGCCACAAATTTTCCACTTTGAAAATAAGCTCCTGCTGCAGCTGTAACTAAAGTCTTTTAAGTGACTTCAAAAGTCAACTACTCCGTAACATTCAGAACTCAGACCTGGGACCCTGGACCTGAATCTCGCCTGACCCCCCCCCCACCGAGCCAGGGCTGCGTAAGGACCCCTTCCTCCTACCAGGCTCTCTCCTCCAGACGAGACACTTCCCCGGATGGTCCCTCCACTGCTTCAACATCCGGGGGCCAGGCACCCAAATAAATATTCCCCAACTCAGAGGATAAACCAGAAACAATCCTGCTACTACCATTTGCACGCTAAAGATGAAATACTAGAAGTTTTGGCTTGTGTGTCCCATCCCCATTCAATCAAGAAACGCCCTCGACAAGAACAGATTTCCTCCAGAGGAAGAGAGGAGCTCCAGATGAAAAAGCTCTTATTTGCTCCTAAGCAAAGCAACTGTGTTTCACTGAGGTTCATTCGGCTAGCGCACTTAGGTTTTCTGCAAGCATTTCATCACCCACCCCAAGCCCATCCTTAGGAGCTCGGCTAACACCTCCAGAGCCTAAGGGCCCGCTCCACGATAGAGTGAAAGTGGGGGAGGAAACGAGGCGGTGGGCCCCTGGACCCGCCCCAGCCCAGCGCGCCCGGAAAACTGCGCGGCCCAGGCCTGCCACCCGCAGGTCTCCTTCCAAGGGCTACACTTCTTTTGATTTTCTCAACTCGGTGCTAGCAAACCGCTTCTGACCCCACCCCTCGGCCGCCCAGACCCTGAGGGCCGCGCAGGTCAGCGGAGCGCCGGAGTCCGCGCGGTGCCCAGCCCTTCCTGCGAGGGGGAGAGCCTGCCCCCTCCCCGGGAAGAACTGACCGCCCTCCCTCCGGCCGGGTGGGAGGGCCGCGGCCCTCAAACTCTCGGGGAGAAGTTTTATTTCGGCGGGGAACGTGCAGAAGTGGGTCAGCAGCCGGGACGGACGCAGAGTGGGAGGCGGCGGGGGCCTCGGGCCCGGGGCGGGGAAGCCGCGCCGCCCCTTACCGCGCCCGCCGCCCTGGCCCCGCCGCCTGTAGGAAAAGCAGATGGCGGTGCGGCCCCCTCCCCGCCCTCCCGCGGAAGCCGCCCCCCGCCGACACTCGGCCCCGGAAAGTGCGGGGCCCATCCCTCGGGGGAGGGGGCGCGAGTAGCCGGGCACGATTCGGGCTCCGGTACTGGCAGGCTCCGCGAGCCCCCGAGGCGGCAGCGCGGCAGACGAGCCCGACCGGCGCCGCCTCCCCTCCCCCACCCGCCCGCGGCCAGACCCGCACCCCGGACTCGGCGGGCCTCGGGAGGGGGAAGGGGAGGGGACCGCGGCGGGGCGGGGGTCGGCCGGGAGAACCGAGGGCCGATCCCCGGAAGGAGGGGGAGCTGGGGCGGGGCGAGTCAAGCTCGGGGGAGGGGGCCCCGGAGGGGGACTCGAGCGTGCCCGGGGTGGGAGCAAGGCTCGGGCCGCCGCGGGGGTGGGGACCCCGAAGGACGAGCCTCCCCCACCCCAGCCGGAGGGGGCGGGGGCCGAGCGGGAATTAGGGGGCGGGGCGCGGGCCACCGGGCCCGGGGGATTAGGGGAGAAGGCGGGGGCGCGAGGAACGGAGTCCCCGTCCGAGGGGGCCGCGAGCCCCTCCGGGAGGGGGTGGGGGATTCCTCCGAGAAGCGGAAGCGCGGGGCGGAGGCAGCTCGGACTGACTCCCCGGGGGCGGGGAAAGGGTAAGCCAGGCCGGCGGGGAGGGGCCGGGGGCGCAGACAGGTCCCCGGGCTACGCGAGGCCGGGAGGGGTGATCGCGGCAACCCGAGAGAAGCGGCGCCGGGAGGACGCGGACACCCGCGAAAGGGACACCAAGGAGAGAGAGGGCGGGGAAGACCGGGCGCGGGCCCGAGTGGGGGGCGGGGTTGGGCACCCGGGGGGCGACGAAGGATAGCTGGGGGAGGGGAGGGCGGCGCTCGGCCGGCGGGGGTCCGGCTCCGGAAGCATAGGATCGGGGTGGAGGCGGTTAGGGGCTATCGGGACGCAGCTCTCACTCACCTCCGGGTGGAAAGCAGCGGCGCAGGAGTCGGAGTCCATGTTCAGGGTGGGGGGCGGCGACAGCGGGAGTGCTGGGGCCGAGCTGCGGGCGCCGGGCCGCGGGGCCGCTCGGGGCCGGGGGCTCCGGCGGCCGCGTAGGGCGAGGGCGGACCCGGGAGGGGTCGCCCCGACTGGAGATGATGAGGGGCTCGGTGTGTCGCGTCCCGGGCACTGTACTCTCGGGCCGGCGGCTCCACAGCCGAGCAGAGTTGTCGCTGCAGCTCCCGCGACCAGCGCGACTGGAGAGGCGGGAGAGTCGCTGCGGAGGGGGCGGCGGCGGCGGCGGCGAGCGGGAACCCGACCGGCTCCCCGACCTGACGCCCAGTTCGGCTCGTGTCTCCGGAGGGAGGGCGGGAGAGCCGCGAGGGCTGTCGGGAAATGTAGTCTAGGGTGACGTGAAACCGACGGTGAGGGGGCGTGGCGCGGGAGTGGGAGCAGGGCATTGTGGGAGTCGTAGTCCCCCGTTCCGCGGCTGAGGCGCACAAAGGTCCCCTCGAGGACTCCAACCCCCAGGGAGCCCCGCGGCGGCTGCCCGGTCTACGGAGGCGGTGGCTCCGGGACCTGAGACCTCCGGAGCGGGGGAGGTGCGGGGGCTCGGGCCGGCTCGGCGATGGGGGAGGGGCGGCGCGAGCGGTAGCGCCTCGGTCTCCGCGGGGGCGGGGGAGGTCAGGGGTCGCCCCGGCGAATGGGGGAGGGGCTGACGGCCTTGGTAGCGACGGGAGGCGGCGGCTGGCGCCTCCTCTTTCGCCTTCGGGATTTGAGGTCTGTGCACCTTTGTGGGGCTGGGGTCCCCACGGCCCATGCCGGGGCGCTGGGCGCTGACGTCGCAGCCGCCCCACGGCTGAATCCCCGCGCCCTGGACCGGGCGGAGCGAACTTGTTTTCGCGGCTGTGGCTTTTCTGGCCGGCTCCTCCTTGCCCTGGGGGTCCGGGACGGCGGTCCGAGACCAGGCGGGGTGGGACCGCCCTAGTCTCCCCAGTAGGAAACACTGCGAGGTGTCGGGTTACCACCGCATTTTTAAAAACTACACCAGTGTTGCTGGTGTTTGAGAAGATGTTTGCTTTTAAATACGTTTTTCCCCTCTTCGCCTGACCTTGAGACCACTCCTGTTTTCTCACTTTGCCTTGAATTATTTCCTGAATATATTCCTCACAGGATTACAACAGTGGGTGAGGCGAAAACCTGATAGAGATGTTTGGTGTTGACATTGACTTTGTTTACTGATACTTAATTGAGGAGTTGGCAGTGTTGAAATGCTGCGCCGCAGAGTATTTTACAACTTTATATGTTGAAGGTTGATTGACTCTGAACACTTAGTTGAAAATTAACTGTTCTGATAAACTTCCCATGAGGAGGCCTCACGTACTTAAATTATTTTTAATAACCATTTGAAAGGAAAAAAAATTCTGTATACGAAATGCAAATGATTCAATCACATATTTGGTAGCTTCGAAGACAAAGAAACTGTTAAAGAGGAGTGACATAAAATTTTAAATTCAAATCAGAAAAGTGACTCATCTGCATATACATCAGAGCGATGACCGGAAGAACCCCTAAAAGATGAGATTCTTTCAGAGGTAGTGAGTGCTACATTGGTTGGCTCTTGCTATTTCTGCGGTTAAGATAATTCTGATGGAAACACTTAGTGGTTACGAGACTGACTTATCTTAGAAATACTTCTCTAAGCCTCAGTTACCTTAGCTATAAAATGTGTAACTTGCCTCAATAAGTAGTAGTTTACTGTTATGACTGTTGCCACTTTTTTCAAAATATTATTTTAGCAAGATCTTCAAAGATTGGAGGGCTCCCCAGAGGTGACAGCAAATTGAGGTGCTTTACAAAGCTGGTAAGATAAAAACAGACATTGGATTTAGCCTGTGGAAACATCATTAACATCTTCTTGCAGACTTGTCACATTCAGATGCTTTAGTCAGATTTGGGATGTTATCTGATCGGTGAGGCCAGAGCAAATGTCCTGAGGTAAGCCAATGCTGCCCAGGGTCAGACTCACCCAGGGCAGCTTGTTTTGCCTGAATACCGAAAGGGCCAAGAAGGACATTATCCTATTGGTAGTTTAAAGGTGTAAATACCAAAAAAAACAATAATTATTGGAGGCAAAGTCCAAATGAATAAAGAGGAATTTTTTTAAATTGATCATTATTCCCTCTGGTATAATTTTGCATGTAGTAAACATTAAATTCCCCCACCCACCCACCCAATTAAGAAACTGAAATAAAGAACTTGTTCATAGTCATAATGGGCTTGATGACAAAAGAGCCTAGAATTCAGGGACCTATATTGGACCACTCAGTCACACTAAGAAAATACCAAACTTGGATTCTGTCATGTGACAGTGATAACTCTTGCTCAGAATAGGTATCCAATAGTTATCTCTTGAATAAGTTCTTAGTACACAGAGGCGACCAATACACCCGGTGTACTCTGCTTGTCTCCCTGCCTGCCACTCAGGTGAAATAGAAAACTTCACGGAGGAAGCCCTTTGTCTCTCCTTCCTTTGATTTCCCTTAGAAATTTGGCCCTTTGGTTTAGATGTTAATATCTATCATCCCTTCCCTAGCCTGAGAAAGGACTGTAACACCAATAATTGAACCAAATTCAACAGCATAATGTGTAGCTGTGGGGATAATAAAGCTAGTTTTCTCTGTATGACAGGCTTAGGTTTCTTCAACATACCTAGTTTATTTCTCAGGTATACTGTACCACTCCTGGGCTCCAGGGGGCAAATCTAGAATCCCAAGACCAATGCAAGAGCATTAGCCGCAGTAGCCAGATCCTTGTTTTCTGCTTTAAAAAGCAAAAAACAAAAAACACCTGCTGCTGAATGCTAACTGTCAGATGATTATAGTTACTCAGGAAAGAGGAAGACAAAAGCCAACATTAGCACAGGTTATGACAAGTTTCAAAATACTAAGAATGGTTTCCCAGTAAGTAGCTTGAGAATGTAGTTCTTTTAATTGGGTTACCAAATATAGTTTCACCTTCCTAAATCTCACCAGCTACACTGCAGTCACTTGGGGAAAATTCAGGAATGCCTTCTGCCTCCGTCTTAACTCTCTGTGCTCGAGTGTAGTTATAAACATAACCAAAGGTTTACTTCTCCTGGGATTATTTTTTAGTGCTTCAGCTTTTTGTTCGGCTTAATAGGATATTCTTATGGATTTTTCCTATCTTCAGGTTTCTGCCTTTCTCACTCCCATTTCCAGGAGAGGAAAATAAGTGAAAATTCCTCAAAACTGTATTGTTTTTAATTTTTAGTACCTTGACTGCTGTATGAATATACATATGTGTGAATAAAAAAATTTTTTTAATAAAAAATAACAAAAAAAAGAATATATGTGTGAATAATTTTAAATCATTAATAAATTTCTAAACTAAGTATTGTCAACTTTTCATATAGTGAGGAAAATTACCTGTGCATAGAAGAGTCAAATGAATTTCTCGTGTTATGGTTTATACAGGTAAAATATAAAGATTAATAGCTAACCCTATGCGCCAAACTATTTAAATGTGTTTACTTGCAATATATCATTTACATATAATAATGCTCTTAATAGAGAATACTGTAACATTCCTTAAAGGAAGAAGTTTATATGTAGTAAGCGCATTACAAACCACACCTTAGGCAGCCCAGAATCAGAAAAAATCAGTGTGTAATATGAAAAAGATGCAATCTCTTTTTGACTCTATAAATGCTATGGTATGTGTTCCTATATGCTCTCAAAGAAAGGAAAAAGGATGTAACAGCAGCTTTTAAAATTATCTCAGTTACCTCTTGTCCTGTCTGCCTAAAATCAGAATTCAAATATCAAAATTAAGTAGTCTTCATTTTTTTAATGAAACAGTACCATTATTTGTTAATTCACGTTGTATTACATTATCATAAAGTTACTTAGACAAAGACCATTTTCATGATTTTAGAAGAGGTACACTTCTAAAACTCTCATGGCTCAAGTTTAGTCTTTAAGTCCATTTTCTCACAAACTTGCTTGTTGGCCAGAGTTAACACCTTCCTCACCAAACAATGGTGTTTCCACCATGCCAGGGTGTTGGATGATATTTGAGAAGTTTAAATCCCCTTAGTTAATACAGTTTGCTGACTGTATCCATCACATTGTCATACCGCAGTGAATGAATTTCGCACATTCCCATTTTGAACACATGAGATTAATGAGCAAAAAAAAAAAGGGGGAACTAAATAGCATGCTTGGGTTAGCAGGTTATTCAAAATTCCAAACACAGCTGATAAGTCTAAATCTGTTCCTTTCTTTTCTAACCACATTCCTTTATTGACTTAGATATATACACATGGCTTCAAATAATCTGTTAGGTCTGGGCTATTAATAATGTGCTTTTTTTCCTCAAGAACTGAACTTTTTATTTTGAACTTTTAATATTTCTTTAATACACAGGGTATATATGTTTAGTACAGAAAGACAGAAAATGCAGGCAAGAAAAAACAACAAAACAAACCTAGCCACCTAGAGAAAATGTTACCTTCACAGTTTTTTGGTAGGCATACGAACACGTATAACAAATGGGGCACGGGTTCGATCCCGGGTCAGGAAACTAAGATCCCGCATGCTAAGATCCTGCATGCACCGCGTGGCCAAAATAAAAACAAATTAATTAACAAATGGGGTCATACTATGGGTAATCAGATTGTTTGCTGGACATTATAACATGAACATCTTTCCATTTCAATCAATATTGCATCATTATTCTTCAGAGTAAGGCTGAAACATGAGTTAAATAACCCCCTGTTGTTAGGAATACATAAAACTGGACTCGGTTCTTAACTACAGAAACATTTAAAAGATTTGATTTAAAAGATTTGATTTATACCAGGTGGATGAGTTCTGACCCAGAGGGACTGTAGTACTTTTCCCTACAAACATCCCACTTCCTGGCTACTTAGACTTTCTTGTCACAAAGCCTGAGCAAGTAAGCTTATTGGCCGGGCTCCTGGGCCCAGGAATGCTGCTGCTGCCGTTAATAGCTGTGTGAACAGTCCATCTATGGGCAACAGGCAGCCCGCCTGGGTACCTGAATGCTTTCTGACTTAGGCCTGTGCTTCCCATACTGACATTTAGAGTAGATACCTTTTCACGGCAAGATGATGAGAGATTCACAAGTAGAAGAGAAAGCCTACAGTTTGCATGTCAGAGATGGAATAAAACCAAGAAGTCTTCTCCAAAGGCTGTGCCGACTGAGCTGGAACCAAGAAATGACAGCAACTCCTGGTGCGCCTGGCCTGCCCTGGGACACACGTGGGCGGAATGAGGCTGCTGTCTGGAATGTCTTTGCCAAGCCCACGGGGCATGGGGGTTGCTATCCAATAACAGAAACTCAGGTTTCATCTGCAACACAAGAAGTGGAATAAAGGTCTTTTCTTTCTTTCTTTTTTTTTTTAGACAGTTAGATATAACTTTATTTTTATCATTACAAACAATACATTTAAGGGTCTTTTCTAAAACTGAGCAAAACATACATTAAACTAAAGAAAAAAATGGCTTTCAAGTGAGGGAACTTTTTCATATGGTTTCAGTGAAAACACAGTCCTGGCATTGTATCTATTGGAACCAAAGTAAGGAAGATTTCTTTCTTCACGGTCACCCCACACCTGACTGTGACATCTCTGAACAGCCACATCCCCTGGTTTTTAAGGCAGTCCCCTGTCTGACCTTGAGCTGAGGGCCCTGACCCCCAGGTACCTAGCGCCCCTCTCATGGAATAGGAAAAACTATTTTTTCCCTGGAATTATTTTCTGATGCTTCAGCTTTTTGTTCAGCTTAACAGTATATTCTTACGAATTCTCATGGATTTTTCCTACCCTGATTTCTGCCTTTCCCACTTCCATTTCCAGGAGAGGAAGGGCGAGGAGGCCAGGATGACCCCTTCAGAGGGTAGCTCAGGAGCCTGAAAGAGTCTCTATGACTCGGAAACTAAAATTGCGCCTTCTGCGCTGACGAAAGTTAACGACCGCGTTAGTCAAGTTTGAAACTCCTGCAGGAACACAGTGGAGCAGATTCCTGGCATCTGGCCCCGTGTCCCTTACGGATGCGCCAAGAAAAAAAGTCACCTAAAAAACTTATAATTGTTCCTGCTCTGTTCCTGAATTGTAAAAAAAGAAAAAAAGAAAAAAGAAAAGAAAGAAATTCTGTCGTTTGAAACCTGTCCCGAGATAGGGTTAACTAGCAACCCTTGGAACTAGTGGAATTCAAAAAAAAAAAAAAAAGCCATTGTACCGAGTCGCCCGGGAACAGTTGGGAAGTCTGGCGCGAAAGGGGTGGCTTCCTCCGCCACCACCGGGTTTTGTTCAGCAGCCGGGCCCGAGTAGGTGGTGGGCAGGCCCTGGAGGCCCCCGATCCCAGCGCACGGCAGGGCCGCCCCTCGGAGAGGACCCTTGTCACCCGGTGTCCCCGTCTCGGGCGTCGGCGGGAGGCTGCAGGAAGCCCCGGAAGGGCGGAGAGAGGGAACGGGCGCGGGCGGCGGTGACTCAGCCTGGAGCGCGGGGGCGGGAGCACGCGAGGGGAGGCGAGTCAGCGAGCTCAGCCGGGTGGCAGGACGGGCGGCGGCGCCGGGCCCGGAGGGGTTAAGTGGGCGGTGCCGGTGACGCCCCGCCCCCGCCCGGCCCCCGCCCCCCCGGAGGCCGAGGCGCCCGGCCCTATTTATAGCCGGGGCGACCAGCTCCTAGTGTCTCTCCCGCTGGCCCTGGCGGCGGATTTTCCGAGTAGCGCGCGCGCGCAGCGGCCCCGCGCCCCCAGCCAAGGCGCCATGGAGCGGCCGGCGCCCCTAGCCGTGCTACCCTTCTCGGACCCTGCGCACGCGCTAAGCCTGCTGCGCGGCCTGAGCCAGCTCCGCGCCGAGCGCAAGTTCCTGGACGTGACCCTGGAGGCAGCGGGAGGGCGCGACTTCCCGGCGCACCGCGCCGTGCTGGCGGCCGCCAGCCCCTACTTCCGCGCCATGTTCGCCGGGCAGCTGCGCGAGAGCCGCGCCGAGCGGGTGCGCCTGCATGGCGTGCCGCCCGACATGCTGCAGCTGCTGCTCGACTTCAGCTACACGGGCCGCGTGGCGGTGAGCGGCGACAACGCCGAGCCGCTGCTGCGCGCCGCCGACCTGCTGCAGTTCCCGGCCGTGAAGGAGGCGTGCGGCGCCTTCCTACAGCAGCAGCTCGACCTGACCAACTGCCTGGACATGCAGGACTTCGCCGAGGCCTTCAGCTGCGCGGGGCTGGCGAGCGCGGCGCAGCGCTTCATCCTGCGCCACGTGGGCGAGCTGGGCGCCGAGCAGCTGGAGCGGCTGCCCCTGGCGCGGCTGCTGCGCTACCTGCGCGACGACGGGCTGTGCGTGCCCAAGGAGGAGGCCGCCTACCAGCTGGCGCTGCGCTGGGTGCGCGCCGACCCGCCGCGGCGCGCCGCGCACTGGCCGCAGCTGCTCGAGGCCGTGCGCCTGCCTTTCGTGCGCCGCTTCTACCTGCTGGCGCACGTCGAGGCCGAGCCGCTGGTGGCCCGCTGCCCGCCCTGCCTGCGCCTACTGCGCGAGGCGCGCGACTTCCAGGCAGCGCGTTACGACCGCCACGACCGCGGGCCCTGTCCCCGGATGCGCCCGCGCCCCTCAACCGGCCTCGCGGAGATCCTCGTGCTGGTGGGCGGTTGCGACCAGGACTGCGACGAGCTGGTCACCGTCGACTGCTACAATCCACAGACGGGCCAGTGGCGCTACTTGGCCGAGTTCCCCGACCACCTGGGCGGGGGCTACAGCATCGTGGCGCTAGGCAACGACATCTACGTGACGGGTGAGTGAGTGGGCTGGGGGCTGGTCAGGAGGACCCTGGGCCGCCTGGACCCCCGCCCCGCTGGGGGAATACATCCACCTGCAGGAGAACCCGCAATACCTGGAATGCCGGGACCGCCCCTGGGTGCAAGTGGCCACTTCCCTTTCCCCTCCTTCTCCCCCAGGCTGGCACGCACGTACGTTTCTAGGGTTGATACTTAAGATCTAGAAGAAGAATCCCTTGTGTGAGTGGGACAAGTAGCTGTTTGTGGGTCTCTTCCCAGCACGCAGGACCTGCCTGGGCAGCCTCCTCCTTGCCCGGGTGATGCCCCCATTAGGTTGCAAGATACTGGGGCAGTCACCCCGCACAATCAGTGCTTTCTTTTTCTCACTAAGGAATCTGGGGACGGGCCAGGGACTGACGCCCTGTGATACATCCATTCTCCCCCCCCACCCCCCCACGGGGGATTTCTCCCTCATGGCTGAGCAGCACACTTGGTCACCAGTGACAGGGCTTGGACCTAGGCCCTGCGCTTGGGTCACGTGGTGTTTAGGCTGCTCCCTGCCCAGCGACTGTAAACAGAGTCACATGCTAAGAGGTTTTCTTCCAGTTACTTGGCTCAAACCCCAAAACACTGCCGAGTCATGCTGGGCGTGTCCCAGCCCGCCCTCGTCCTGGGCATCTCCCACATTTTTCGTTAAAGATAAATCCCAGTTCAAACATGAGTCTACCTCCTTGAGTGGGGTGAGGAGGGGCGGTCTGTGTGACGGCTATATAAGGAAAGAACCGACCAGGCCTGCACTTGGGGCCAGCAGAGGGCTGGATCAGGCTGGGAGGCCCCGGCTGTGCCATCACGGCGCTGTGTCCAGCCTGGCACGGTCCGGAGAAAGCCGGCCCTGAGCTGACAAGTGGGGCGCATCCCGGCGTAAGGACCGGCTCGGCCCTGTGGCCACAGCTTCCTTGGCCTGCAGCTCCAGGTCCAGCCTCTGCGGGAATCTGCCAGAATCAGTCCCTTTCCAACCTGAGGTTGGCCCTGTGTTGTTTGGGGACCACCATTCCCACTCCCCCACCACAGAAGTCTGGCCGGTGAATTCCCAGAACTGGTGAGACTCGCCCCAACTTTGCACACCTTCCATAAATGTCTCAGCTGAGCAGCTAATCCTTTGGGTTTAGACAGGTGGCTGAGTGGGTCCCTACAGCTGCCTCTAGGGAATTTCACGGGGCGAGGGGATGAGAAAGCGACTTCAGCTGCCTTTGACACGGTTCTCCTTTGGAAGGAAAAAGGCTTCAGCTGCCTTTGACACAGTTCTCCTTTAGAAGGAAGGAGGCAGAGAGGACTTTACAAGGACCCTGCCTTCTCCTTCTAAAAGCTCAGGGCTATGAGCCGGATAGAATGTCAGGCCGGCTCTGCTCTGCCCTGTGGCCCCAGCCTTGGGGCAATAGAGGAACGCAACCCCCAGGCTTCTTGGGGTCCCTTCATACTGTGGGAATTCTGATGTCTTAAGTGAACCTGGTTTAATTTGTGGCTATAGCCAGTACCACTGGACTTTGTTTGGTTGGTTTTAAGCCTTTTTTTTTTAAATATAGACGGAAAAGTATACATCATACTTGTACAGCTCGATGAGTTTTTTCCAAACAAAACATGTCAGTAACTTGCATATAAATCAAGAAATACAACCCCAGAAGTGCACTCATAGCATCACTTTCTTTTTTTCTTGGCCTCAGCATGCAGGGTCTTAGTTCCCAAACAGGGATTGAACCTGGGCCCCCTGCAGTGGCAGTGCGGGTCTTGACCGCTGGGCCGCCAGGGAGGTCTGCGTGGCATCACTTTCTGTGTTAGGTTTCTGTAGATTTCCGCTCAACTCATCCTGGCACAGCCCTGGTTAGGGGCCGCCCGGGAAGCCTAGAATTTGGTGGACAAGACCCTGGGCCCCCCACCCACATGCTTTGTGGCTCCCCAGGAGCGTGGACTCCACGGCCTGAGCCCCAGTCCGCTGAGGTGTTTGACTGCTTGTGCGGGGAGTCCAGACTGAGATTGCTGTTTACTTAGAATTGCGGCCCCTGAGCCTTGGCTTGGCCCGCAGAGATTTGGTGGTGTTTTTTGTTTGTTTGTTTTTCGCGGTACGCGGGCCTCTCACTGCTGTGGCCTCTCCCGTTGCGGAGCCCAGGCTCCGGACGCGCAGGCTCAGCGGCCGTGGCTCACGGGCCCAGCCGCTCCACGGCATGTGGGATCCTCCCGGACCGGGGCACGAACCCGTGTCCGCTGCATCGGCAGGCGGACCCCCAACCCCTGCGCCACCAGGGAGGCCCTGGTGGCGACTTCACGGCCATCCTCCTGGGCAGCGGTCAGCCTACGCATTGCCGGGGCCCCTGGCCCGGCCTTGGTGAGAGAGGATGTGTGTTTACCTGGAGGCAGGTGAGGGTTATCCCTCCCCCAAGATGAGAGGGTTGTCCTTCCCCCTCTGAGAAATTCAGGGAGTCGCGGGTGGGTGAATCACCCTGAGTCAGTGTGGGCTGACCATCTGCACGTTGTCTGCCCCGGCAGGCGGGTCCGATGGCTCCCGGCTCTACGACTGCGTGTGGAGGTACAACTCAAGCGTGAACGAGTGGACGGAGGTGGCGCCCATGCTGAAGGCCCGGGAGTACCACAGCTCCTCCGTGCTGGATGGGCTGCTGTACGTGGTGGCCGCAGACAGCACGGAGCGCTACGACCACACCACTGACTCCTGGGAGGCCTTGCAGCCCATGACCTACCCCATGGACAATTGTTCCACCACGGCCTGCCGAGGCCGGCTCTACGCCATTGGCTCCCTGGCCGGCAAAGAGACCATGGTGATGCAGTGCTACAATCCAGACATGGACCTATGGTCACTGGTGGACTGCGGCCAGCTCCCACCCTGGTCCTTTGCCCCCAAGACAGTGACTCTGAATGGACTCATGTACTTCATCAGGTGAGTCCCTAGGGGCCAAGGCCACTGCGTGATCTTTTTTACCAGGTCCTATGCTAAGCTCATCTTTACTGTTCTCCCCATTTCACAGATGAGGAAACTGAGGCCACACTGGGCTCTGGGGCTGGGTCTTTCTGACCTGGCGCCTTTGTTCTGCCCCCATTCTTTAGAACGGTTTCTGTGGCCTCTGAGGATCCCAAGTGGGATGGAGCTAGGTCCTCGCAGAGAACTTTTTGAGATTCATAGAAGCTAAATCAGTTGTGTCTCTTTGGCTGGACTTCGCCTGGTGGGTCCCACTAAAAGCCCTTGTTGGTCTCATGTGGCCTTTACTAAAAGGAACCACCTGTCCTACCTGAGAGGGACTTTGCATCTTAAAAAGACCAGAGGAGAGCTTTCTGGACACTTGAGTCTTTGGGGTGGGGTGGCCTTGATAGAGGGACCCTTTGCTCACCAGCGGGCTGGTGCCAGGCGGAGGGATCAGCCCTGCCCCCTCTGCGGAAAGCAGCACTTGTGTGTTCAGTGCGTTTCCGCACGTTCTGTCTATCCCTTCCCGCCTGGCCTGGCACAGGGAGGGCTGGTGAGTCTTGCTGAAAGAATGCTGTTCTCCAAAGATCCCGCAGCCACCCAGGACCAGGGAGGAGCCTGATACTGACCAGGCCCAGAGCTGCCTGTGGGAACGATGACAGTAGTTAGCATGTTGGGGTCCGAGCTCTGGTTGCCTGTTTCATGGACATTTTCACAGCTGATCCCCATGACTGTCTGCTGAGATGGGCACCACTGTCATCCCCATTTCACAGGTGGCAAAACAGAGGCTTAGAGGGGTAAGGGACTTGCTTACAACCACAGGCTTTACGTGGTGGCACAGGGTTAGGACCAAGGACATCCAGCGCAGGTCCCGTGTACCGTCACCACATCACAGCCTCCCTGGGCCAGGCTGTGGCCTCGGCAGCCTGCAGCGGAGCTGGGCAGCCGGTGGGTCACCATGCATCTGTGAGTCTTGATGACTTGGCACAGCGACATGCCCCCTCCTGATGGGCCAGTAGGCGTCCAAGGAACTAGGAGCTCACAGCTTCTGCGTACATGTGCACGTACATACGTGCTGCAGGTGTGTGTACCTGCCGCTCCCCTCCCTGGCCTAGAGCCTGCCTGAAGGTACGAGACCAGAAGGAAAGGGTAAGGTGTGAACGGCCATCCCCTCTGTCCCCTTTCTGCCTGCGACTTTGAATTGGGAGCCTCTGGGGACAGGGGCACTGTGCTTCTCGGCCCACACCCCCTCACGGTCTGAGCTGCCCCTCCCCCAGACTCCAGGTGCCTTCCCAGGCTTTCAGGGAGAACACATCTGGAACCGAGGTGGTGTTGCTTGTCACGCAGGTGGCCAAGGGGCCAGGCCTCCCCGTATCCTAGGAAGTGAAGATCTGCTCTGAGAAAGCCCCAGAATCCCAGCCAGCTCCCGGTCCTGTTACAAAACATCATCTGACCCTTCACCCAGCTCTCCCTCCCCCAAGTCATGTCTTCAAAGATGGGGGTGGAGATGGCTATAAATACAACTCATGAGGGTGCCAGAACCTTGGCTTCAGCCCCTCGTGGCAGTTCCAGGCTGCGCAACTTTGAGAATGTCCTCCCCTCATCCCCCACCCCCTCCGCCGTGGTCCTAGAACGAGAGGTGCCCAAGGACCGGTCTTCGGAGGGAAGGCCCCTGTGCCTGCCTCCTCCTGGTCGGGGTCACTGGTCAGCTGCTAAACTGCCCCACGTGTGAGCATTAGGGTGCCCCCCAGGTCCTCTGTGAGCCTTTGTACGGGGTCGCCTGAGCCATGGGGGGCCCGGGAGGTGGGCTCAACTCTGCTCACTGCACACTGCCACCGCCAAACCGGCCAAGAGGGTGAGTGGTCTAGAAGGGCAGCCTGTCGAGTAGTGCGGGCCTGGCCTCACCTGAGAGTGTGGGCGAGACCAGGGGCCAGGGTCTCGTGTGCTCGAGCGTTCCTGCGCTGTGTCCACGCACTTCGGTGCCTCAGCCGCATCTCACTGCTCAGAATGCCACCTGTCGGGGTAGCTCCGGTCCACAGGAAGGGTCCACGCTGCGTGGAGGCCGCAGCCTGTGGGCTGCTGCTGCCCTGGGCTCTGAGCAGTGGCCGGTGGCCCCCTCCCGCGCCTCCAGCAGTGCTCTGCCTCAGTCCCCACTTAACGTGGCTCCCGGGCTGGGCTGTCCCAGCGCCCACAGAGGCAGAAGCCGAGAGCGTTGTCCAGCCTGGCACCTTCTGGCTGCAGCTCCTGTGTCTCTGCAGGGGTCGGGGGGCAGCCCAGCGGGTTCCCATATCAATTATCATCATCTTATGTGCCACAAACTAAGGGTGGTTTTTACATTCTGTGGCTGGAGGAAAAAATCAAAGTGAGTAATACTTTGTGAGTAATACTTCGTGACGTGTGAAAAGTTATGTGAAATTCAAATTTGTGTCCATAAATAAGGTTTTATGGGAATGCAGCCAGCCCCTTTGTTTATACGACTGTGGCTGCATTTGTTCTCAGCTGCAGCGCTGGGGACCTGCTACAGAGACTGTCTGCTTGGCAAGCCCTGAAGTATTTACTCTCTGGCCTTTCTGCTGATCCCTGACCTGTGACCGTCGTTACCGTCAATACTCCTATTTGGGGGGTAGTGTCTGTTTTTCGAGGCTATGCCTTTGAGCCTTGTATTGCAGGTATCAGGAGCCTGTCAGACAGGATTGAAGGAGCCTGAGCCCAAAGGGGAGGGCAGTGCCGGTGTCCTTATTCCTGGGACTCTGGTCACCCTGCCGGGCACTTAGGATGCAGCAGTGAAAGGGGTGGGATCGAGGGACTGACAGCGGTGGGAGGGCAGTGGCCGAGCAGTGGTCCAGGGCACGGGGGCTGTGCAGTGGGCCGGGAGGCCTGGCCTAGACTGGTCAGCCACGGAAGGCTGTCCTGAGAGGTGGCCCAAGTGAGCTGAGGAAGGGTGAGTGGAGACTGGCGGGAAGGGCCACTACCAGTTCAAGATCTGAGGCCAGGCTGGGTGACCGCAGCGAAGGGGAGGGGCAGCTGTGTTGGTGCTGGGCTGCGGGGAAGCGTTGTAGCACCCGAGAGCACGATCTTTGGGTTTGTGGAGTGTGGCTGGGTTCCGGCCTCAGAGCCCAGGCCAGATAGGTGAAGTCAGCCCCTGCGAACCAGGGATAGGGTCCCACTGGCCGGTGGGCTGCCAAATAGCATCACAGAGGTCCCCAAAGGAGATGGGCCCGGAGGACCCTCCTCTCCAGCCCTTCACACTCAGGCGCTGCCTAGTCACTCTGACCCGTTCTTCCTCCTCCTTCCCCCCTCCACTCCCCAGGGACGACTCTGCTGAGGTGGACGTATATAACCCCACCAAGAACGAATGGGATAAGATCCCATCGATGAATCAGGTAAGTTTGCAGACACGCCAGCAGTGGGAGCACAAGCTGGTTCTGGTTTCCAACCGAAGTGTCAACGTAAGTTTGGGATGCAGTCCTGGTGGGCAGGGCCCTGTGTTGGGCCCTTTCCTGGTGTTACCTTCATGAACAGAGGGCTGCCGTTGTCCTCGACTTGTACTCGAGGGTCACTGAAACAGAGACCTTAAATAAGATGCCATGGTCACACAGCTTAGTGAGTTCATCCATTCGGACCAGTGTTCATTGAGTACCTGCCATGAGCCAGAGAGCACGCTGGGGAAGTGTTCCACAGAGGGACAGCAAGTGCAAAGGCCCTGGGGTAGAGCATGCCTGATGTGTTCATGGAACAAGCCCTCAGCCTGGTGTGGCTGGAGAAGAGTGAACAAGGGGGCAACAGGGGGGTGAGGTCAAACAAGGAGGTCTTTGGGGATTGACCTTGGGAGTGCACTTATTGAGCACCTGCTGTGTACCCACACTTTTGCTGCCTAATGGGGTCTCACCTCTCTTTGCTTATTGAGAAGAGGGTGCTGAGTTTCACAATGTGATAGAGCCAGGAAGGCTGGGTGGCTTTTGGCTACACGAGCAATCTCCTTAGTCTCAGATACACATCTACACCCACCTATATCTTTTACTTTTTTTTTTTGCAGTACGCGGGCCTCTCACTGTTGTGGCCTCTCCCGTTGCGGAGCACAGGCTCTGGACACGCAGGCTCAGTGGCCATGGCTCACGGGCCCAGCCGCTCCGCGGCATGTGGGATCTTCCCGGACCGGGGCACGAACCCGTGTCCCCTGCATCGGCAGGCAGACCCTCAACCACTGCGCCACCAGGGAAGCCCCCACCTATATCTTTATTTTCTGTCTTTCTTAAAATTTCCAAACCTGGGAGTTCTCTGGCGGTCCAGTGGTTAGCACGTCCACCGCAGGGGGCATGGGTTTGACCTCTGGTCGGGGAACTAAGATCCTGCAAGCAAGCTGTGCAGCGTGACCAAAAAAAAAAAAAAAATTTCCAGACTTGCTCTCCTGATACCTCTACAGCTTATTTAACATCTTTAGGGGAATTCCCTGGCAGTCCAGTGGTTAGGACTCCTCACTTTCACTGCCGAGGGCCCAGGTTCAATTCCTAGTCAGGGGACTAAGATCCCACAAGCCATGCAGCACAGCCACCAAAAATATATATATATATTTTTTTAAATAAATAAATAACATCTTTACAGTTAGGAAATATAACTTTGGTTTTCCCCATAGTGAGCTACACGTACTCATTATAGCAGGTCTTGGGCAAGATGGGATAGTCCAGCCTCGTGGTTCAAAGCTCAGACTTTGGATCAAGTCCCAGCTCTGCTGCTGTCGGCTGTATGAGGCTCAGTTTTCCCATCTGTAAGATGGGGGAGAACAGGGCTTCCCTGCTGGCGCAGTGGTTAAGAATCCGCCTGCATTGGCAGGGGAAACGGGTTCGATCCCTGGTCCGGGAAGATCTCACATGCCGTGGAACAACTAAGCCCGTGCGCCACAACTACTGAGCCTGCGCTCTAGAGCCCGCAAGCCACAACTACTGAAGCCCGCAGGCCTAGAGCCCGTGCTCCGCAATGAGAGAAGCCACCGCAATGAGAAGCCGGCGCACCGCAAGGAAGAGTAGCCCCCGCTCGCCGCAACTAAAGAAAGCCCATGTGCAGCAACAAAGACCCAGCGCAGCCATAAATAAACAGATCAATAATTGTGGTGGGGGGAGGTGGGGAGAACAGTCACGCCTGCTTTGCAGGGCTGATGCTGCTCACGGGGACAGTGCCTCCATGGCCCCTTGACCACCATAGGGACCCGCTGTGGCATGGAGCCCCTGTGGCCTAGCTGGGGTGTAGGAAGTGCCAAGGCTGCCCCTCCCAAGGGCCCCAGGCACCTTCCCCATGGAGAGGCGCTCTGGGGCTCGCCCCTGCCCTGACTGCCAGCCTCCACTCACCGCCCCCCTTGGCCCACAGGTGCATGTAGGGGGCAGCCTGGCCGTCCTTGGAGGGAAGCTCTACGTCTCTGGGGGCTACGACAATACCTTTGAACTCTCCGACGTGGTGGAGGCCTACGACCCAGAGACCCGGGCATGGAGCGTGGTGGGACGGCTCCCAGAGCCCACTTTCTGGCACGGCAGCGTCAGCATTTTCCGACAGTTCATGCCCCAGACGCCCTTGGGGGGCCGTGGCTTTGAGCTGGACAGTGGCAGCAGTGACATGGGTGTGGGCCGGCCCCGGCCGCCACAGAACCCTGCCGAGCTGCACTAGCCCCGGCCCGGCCCGGGGAGGGCCTTGGTGCAGGTAACCCAGCACCTCAGGGGGTAGCACCCCCATCCTTCGTGCACCGGGACAGGTTGGCTGGAGCGTGGGCTCAGGGGCTGCCGAGCGAGCGAGCGAGCGAGCAAGCCTCAGGATCTGACAGCTGGAGAGTCTCCGTGCGTGCGAGTCACAGCTGCTGGGGCCAAGGCCCGTTGTGAATGCCGCTCCCTTGGTCCAGGAAGAGCTGCCTCCGCCACCACATCTCTGGTTCCAGTAAGTCACCCCCGCTGCAGGCCCACCTCACCAATGAAGGCACGTGCACCTCCTGCAGCCACCACCTGTGCCTACTTGCTCCCCCCTTGGGAGAGAAGGGCCACTTCTGGGTATGAGTGGAGGGGCAGGGGTCCTTCCAGGAGAGTGTGAGAGTGGCCTCCCTGCAGGCCCTGCTGTCCCAGAGCATCGAGAATCAGGCAGACGATGGCTGCAGTGGAGTCCCACCCTCCATGGCCAGTGCTGGACACCCAGCGAGCCAGCTCCCCAGATGCAGGGGGTCTGCCTGACCAGCTCCTCGGCCCTGCTGGGGTCTTGCACCAAAACACCCCTCGTGGGTGCGCCTCCTGGAGGTGAGCTCAGACCTAGGGGCAGAGGGCAGTGGGAATGGACTGGCGTGTGGCCTTGAAGGGGGCCCAGAGAGACCTGCTGAGTTTCTGTCTCCAGTGGACCTGGGCCGACGCAGGTGCTGGGGGTCCCTGTCCACACACCCACCAGTTGGTGTAGCCCCACCTGGCTTGGGGGCCTCCGGGCCCTTCGTCCCAGGCCAGTTCGGCAGAGGACGAAAGTGCAAGGTCATAGCTCCTCACTGGGAGGCCCTGGGACTTTGTCGCTGAAGCCCAGCCAGGCAGACAGCTGCAGGCGCCCTTGCCCTTGCGGCCTGTGAGCGGAGGACCCTGTTGCTTCTCAAGGAAGCCCGGGGTGGGGCAGCCTCAGCAGGTGGTCACAAGCTTTCAAACACAGTTGGCCCTTCCTTAGAAGGGGGGCAGGCAGCTAGAAACGGGGTCCGGTTGGTTTGATCTTTAACCTCTCCCCTTCCCATTGCCGAAGCTTTCTGCAGGGTGGGAGGGTGCCTTAAGCCCCTCAGAAGCCCAGGCTTCTCCAGGAGGGTGGCAGAAGCAGCTCCTGGGAACCCCCGTAGCTGGTGTCACGTCCCTGGTTTTCTGAGGAGTGCGAACGGTGGATTGGTGGTCTTGTACTCTCATGGTTTCCGAAGTAGCCTTTGCTTGAATCTGTCCTCCTTCCCTTCCAGAGGGGAGGGCGGTTACGTTTTCCTCGTTAGGTAAATGTTCAACAGTGTGTTCTTAACAAGAAAAAAAAGTTTTCTCACCATCGCTTCACAAGTGACACTTAAAGCCCTTTTGTTGGCCAGAAGCTTTGGGGCTGTCGGGCGGGACCCTGCCTTCCCTCCTGCGTCCCTCGTCCCTCGAGGAGCCCTGGTGGGGGGCCACCGCTGTCAGGTCAGCCGTCTTGCTCTGGAACCCCTGCTGGAGTGGCCACGGCTCCCAGCCAGCCCTTCCATTCGCCTTGCGCTGTGGCTCAGCTGGCCGCTCCAAGCCCCCGGTGTGGCAGGCACGGTGGGAAGGCAGGGGATGTGGGCTTGGTTGGTACTTCCTGCCTCAGGCCTTAGCCAGGGTGGATGCTTGGCCCTCTGCTCCCTTGGGGACCCTCCCCCAGGTCACCCATCCTGGTCTGAGTGTCCTCCCTTGGTGAGTTGGGGCTCGCCTGCCCCTCCCCCCAGGGTGGTCGCAGCCCTAGTTGCTCCCTCTCCACAGCCCTCACTTCACTTCCCAGGGGTTACTGAGACCTTTTTTCTAGCCCAGGTGCCTGCCTGGCGAGCTGAGCCCACGCAGAGGCGCCAGGCTCCATGGGGTGGCCGACTCGGGTTCCCTGCAGCCAGGTGCTGCCCAGGCGTGATGGCTTGTCTCCTGTCCGTGGTAGGGGGACGACAAGGCAGGGCTGCACAGGACTGATGGAGCCCCGATTATATGCCAGTCACCAAGCTCGGTGTCAGACTGTGCCCTGCCCAGTGGGTGTGACAGGCCACGCAGAGAGATGTGGTGACAACTTCTGTGGCAGGTCATGGGCAGGGGTGGGGGGAGCTCGATCTCACGGGAGACTCCCTCCTGGTGCCTTTCCTGGGGCTGGCTCTGTAAAGGGCCCTGGCAGCCCCAGAAGGCAGGGCAGGCAGTGGGGGGCAGGCTTTTGCTGGGACCGCGGGGCTGCAGACGCTCATGTTCTCATAGAAACCAGCCTTTGTCACCCGCTGCAGCACTTCTGGTCAGCAGTGAGGGCCGGTGCCTGGGCCCGGGCCTTTGTCTGGTCTTTCCTGCATTTTTGGTACTTCACTGTGTGACCGACCACCCCACTCTCTGGCGGCTGCTCAGATGATGGTTTCGGGGGGCAGGGGGCCAGTGATGTTCACTCTAGAACTACCCAGGTCCCCACCCCCCAGACCCGGTCTTTGGGTTAAAAGACCAAAGACGGGAAGGGGACGCAGCAGCCTAGGCAACAGCAGGCTCCTGCTGGGGGTCCGGGATTGGGGATGACCCTTGAGAAACGTCTCCTCCCTTCCCTGCCCTGCCCGCTCCTGTAGGCACGGGTTCCCATCACGCACACAGGTCTGTGCACTGACGGCCTGGGCCAGCCTGGGAGGGACTGTCTCTACACGTCAGATGTACACAACTTTTTCAGCCTATGAGACGAGTTATGAAAGTTCAGTGACTTGTATTTAATGCTGACCTACTGCTATAAAGTATTCTATATTTATATGACCTCAGAGACTCTTCTGGACTAGGACAGTCTCCCTCCAGCGTCCGACATCCAGTGCCAGCCCCAGAGCGTGGGGCAGATTTGTGTATTTATTTGTCCGTTCGGTAGGCTTACGTGTCCAGGATCCTCTTTAAGGTTTTAGGATGCCTTCAGTACACTTTTTGAAATAAAAATATTTCCTATATATTTGGTGTCATTGCCTCTGTCCTGCTGCTGCCGGGTCTTGGAACCTTTGGGCTGAGGCCAAGCGCGTGGGCCAAGGGAGGCAAAGTAGTATTGAGGAGCGTACTTGATGTCGCTTAACTAATGGGGAAAGGGGCGGGGTTCAGAGCGTCCAGGGCTCACGCTAAATGGCTTTGGGGGCAAACCCTTTGAGGCCCTTTCTTGTCTCAGTCATTACAAGGCATGAGGTAGTGGAAAGAGGAGGCCGGAGGTGGGAGGTGGGAGAAACGTGGGTGGCTGAGGCCATGGCTCACCTGCCCAAAAGCTGCTTCAACCTCCTGAGACTCCACCCCTGGGCACTGTGCCCAATACCTTGCTCCCCCCCCCACCTCCTGAAGGTGTGGTGCTAAAAGGTGATGAGATCCCCGTCTCTTGGACCTGGCAGGAGGGGCTGAACCCTTAAAATAGAGCAGCGTCCCTCCCGGAAGAGGTCGTGAAGTGCAGAACATTCCTCACATCTGCGAGCCCACAGAACCCAAGGAAGCGGCCAATGCCGGGAAGGGGGCATCGGGAGGCCATGGTTTACCTTGGTCGCCTTACCAGATCTGAGGTGGCTCATGACCTGGCTGGCAGTTACCACACTAGGATACTTAACTGTCTTTACGTCTGAGCTCCCTAGTGGGCAAGGAGTAAAAGGAAAGATGGTTGGAGGGCTTCTGGGTCTAAAGTGGAGTTTTCCTCCTCAAACCCTGGGAAGTATTTAGCATAGCGTGGGGCCGGTGCCTCTGGAATCCTCCAGTGATGAGGCGTTAAGTGATGGCTGACGTGAGCTCTTGGGGTCACAACTGTCACCACCCCTGATTCTGTGCTCACCCCGTGCCAAGCGCTGAGCAGAAGCATAAGCACTTACTGTCTGGGGCGGGGGGCAGCCATAAACGTGTGCGGATTCTTTGACACTCCTGCCCTTGAACCTAAGGAATGACGTTTTGGTGACTGCCTGGACCAATACAACGCGGCAGGGGTGGCACTGTTGACCTCCAGGGCCAGGTCACGGAAAGGCCTTGCAGCTTCGGCCTGCTGCGACGTTCCTCCCGGCACCCAGCCACCATGCTGTGAGGGAGCCCAGGCAGCCCATGGGAGGCACCCCGGCCCACGGCCAGTGCCAACTTGCCAGGCACACGAGTGAGCCATCTTGAGAGCGGATCTGCCCCCTGGCCCCGAGGGCGACTCTGGGGTGGTCTGTTACCCGGCAGTGGACTGGAACAGCAGGCTTTCTCATTTAATTCTCGAGCACTGTTACTAATTCCATTAAAAAGTAAGCAAGTGAAGCATTCAGTCACTTGCCCCGGGTCACAGCTCTAAACAAGAGCTGGGAAGGAATCTGGATGCAGGCAGTGGCCTCCCGAGCCCACACGCTATTCTTCCCAAGGCTGCAGAACCTGGGTACCACCAGGGCCGCTTGCTGTTCTAGGCCTGGCCCTGCCTATGTGCCAAGCCAGCCTCCTGGACAAGCAAACCAAGCTTCTGCCCCAGGGGAAGGTCCTGTCCGTGGTCATGCCGCCAGCCAGGGTCCAGAGCGCGCTTGGCCACAAGCCTGCCTGTCCTCAGGCCCCCAGATCCACTTGGCTGCAGAGTAACGGGGCCCCTGTCTTGGGCCAGCCACCACCACCAGGGCCCTGGCCACTGGTCCCGGTTCTAAAAGCCACATGGAGAAAGATGAGAGCGCCCTTGGCCAGAGGCTTGTCCCCCAAAGCTACCTGCCCAAGTTTCATTTGGCTGGGGTCTCCCAACACTGGCCGAGCTCTGGGGTGCACGGAGGGTCAGGCAGGACACCGTTTCTTCTAGACGACACGGTGGGAAAGCAGCACCTCCCTGGAGCCCAGGTTCCCGGGGAACAGGCCGCTGGATGGGCCAGAACAATCGAGTCCAAAGCCATGTGGTTTATTGGGGGATGGGGCCAAGTGGGCTGGGGGCCGGGGGGTGTCGGCGAGGCGGGGAGGATTACGTGTCACAGTCCTCGGGGATGGCGGCCGTGATGATGAGCGAGGGCTCCATGACGCCCGGGCCCGAGAAGGTCTCCTCCGCACACAGTCTCTGGCCAGGGAGCTGGGAGGCCAGGCCACCCTGGGCCAGCGACTCCACGATGACCTCAGCCGAGCCCACCTCCAGCTCGGTGGGCGGCTGGAGCGCCACCACCACCATCTTCTCGTCCTCGATGACCAGGTTCCGGAGCTTGCGCTGCCGTGGGTTGTAGTTCTCCACCCGGTCGTGGATCTCCATGTGCCTCCGCAGGTGGGCCTAGCGGGGACGGGGCGCTCAGGCTGGGCACAGAGGCGTCTGGGGGAGGGGCTCAGGGGCCGGGGGGCGGGGGCAGGAGGAGGCTGGCCCCAGGCCTACCTGCCGGGTGAACTTGTAGCCGCATTCAGTGCACTCGAACTTCCTGACCCCCTTGTGCCTCCTCACGTGCACGCGCAGCTGCTCCACGGCTGCAGGAGGGAAGGGCCCAGTGTCGGGGCGGGAGCAGGGCTCCAGCCCGGAGAGGAGACACAGCCTGCGGCGGTGGTTCTGGGCCCTGCCAGGCTCTCCGGCGCCACCCTGAGGTCACTACTGCCCAAGGCCCTGGGGAGCCTCCGCCCCTGCCTGCGGGCCAGAAGCTTCCACAGTGGAGGAGCCTGTGACAGCCCCTGTGGCCCTCTCTCCCCAACCCGGGGCTCACCCGGGGCAGGGCCAAGGCACCTTTGAAGGTCTTGCCGCAGATCTGGCAGAAGTGGGGCCGGCCCTCCTGGTGGCGGCTGGCCACGTGCCTCAGCAGGGGCCCCTTCTCCGTGAAGCGCTGCTCGCAGAACTCACAGCTGAAGGGCCTCTCGCCGGTGTGGGTGCGGTTGTGCTTGTCGAGGCTGGCTGCGGGACAAGGTGAGGGCTCAGCCACCGGGCCTTAGCCCCAGGACAGGGAGGGGACGGCCTGCCTCACCTTGGGTGCGGAAGGTCTTGCCGCAGAGGTGGCACTGGAAGGGCTTCTCGCCTGTGTGCGTGCGCAGGTGCATGTTGAGATTGGCCTTCTGGGTGAAAGCGTGGCTGCAGAACTCACAGACGTACGGCCTCTCGTTCCTGTCCAGGTGGGGACACGGGCAGAGGCGTCACCGAGGGAAGCGGCCCCCTTGGCGCCACTGCAGCTGGGAACACAGGCCGGCCCGAGCCACGGAAACAGGCAAGGCTGAAGCCAGCCGGCCTGAGCCTTGGGAATGGGCCCGGGCTGCTGCGAGCTGCCTGGTGGAGAAAGGGCTTGGGCAAGGCTGGGAGAGGAGCACGAGCCCCATCCCAGGAGCCACAGGAAACTGAGAAGCTGCCCAGGGCGGGGGTAGGGGAGCCTGGTCTTGCCTGAAATCCCCTCCCCCGCAGCCTCCATGGCCCAGCAGGCTTGCTCATCCCGCAGGCGTCCCCACCCAGAAAGGCTACAGGCACCAGACTCAGGGTGGGGGGCACTCTGGGGGAGCGGCAGCAGACTCTGCCTTCCCAGGCGGCCCACGGGCCTGGAGGCAGCAGCGGGGCCAGGCCCTGGGGAAGACGGGCCACGCCACCTGTGCTTGGCCTTGATGTGCATCTGCAGGCCGTTTCGGCTCGACGCCCGGTGGCCGCACTCCTCACACACAAAGAGCTTCTCCCCACGGTGCTTGAAAGCCTCGTGCAGCTGCAGTTCCGTCCGGGACAAGAAGCACTTGGCACAGGTGGGACACTAAGGGACAGGGTGAGCAGGGCGAGGGTCAGGAGGGAGGGCCGCCCGGGAGCCCCACAGAACCCCCTGGACCCCTCATGGCGGAAACCGCACTGCCCGCCCACTCTGGACGCGGCCACGGCCGCCTTCACCGTGCTAGTGCCCGGCATCGGAGTGCGCGGCCCCGGTCCTCAGGGCCCTCAGGACGGCCTGGCACGCACCGCGTGGGGCTTGGGCGCTCCGTGCAGCTTGATCATGTGGCTCTGCAGGTCCTTCTTCTGCATGAACTGCTGCGAGCAGGAGGCGCACTGGAAGACAGGCCGCGGTCGCCTGAGGCCCCCAGGCTGCCAGGGCGGGAACCCAAAGGCAGGGCACAGCCCGAGATGCTCCCGACCGGGCGTGAAGGCCACACTGGGGAGGGCCTCTGGTGCTACGCCCACGCCGAGGCTGAGGCTGCCCTCCGCGGAGAGAAACGGCAGCCCTGCCCAAAGATGCGGGAGCACCGGACACGGGGACACGGGGAGGGAGGGCAGGGCTCCTTGACGGCTGGTGAGGGGGAGGCCCCCCGACACCATCCCAGGTAAAGGGCTAGGCGGGAGGGCCCCTGGGGCCACCCCTCGGCCCCCAGCCATGGGGACAAGCCGAGCCTGACCTTGTAGGGCATCTCCCCCGTGTGGGACACCATGTGCACCCGCAGCTCCATCCTCCGGCGGAATGTCTCCTGGCACACGGAACACGTGAAGACCTGGCAGTGTGAGGGGCAAGCGGGACCGGCGTCAGCGGGGGCCTCTGCCTCGACGACAGCCTCGGCCGAGGCTTCCACTCGCTGCTGGGAAGAGTCTGCCCGGGGTGAGGGGGGGCCGGGGGGGGCGCTAGGGTGGGAGAGGGCAACACGTAACCTGCTTGCCCTGACGCTGACCCTCGCAGAACGCTGCAAGCCCACCACGCCAGGCTGGGGGCCAGGCCGGGGACGAGGCCGCAGCCTGCAGGTGACAGGCCTCTAGGAAGAGGTGGGGGTTAGCCGCCGAGTCACACGGGCCAGCCAGGGGCATGGGGGGAGGTGGCTAGGTGGCCTTTCTCAGCAGCCATCCCCCACCGAAGTACCCCTTCTCCAAAGCCCAGGGGCCCAGGCAGGCAAACCCAAAATGCCTCCTACAGAGTCCCTCCTGGGCTTGTGCCGCCCGCCCTTGGGACCTGTGTCCCCGCCACATGTGCCAGGAAGTGGACCCGATGATATCCAAGGACCCTGCAGTACTTGAGTTTACAGTCCCGTCTAGGCCAGTCCCCTGGGGGCCCCTCCCAGGTGGCAGAGAGACAGAGGCCAGCATGCCCTGCCCGCCAGGACCCGGGCCAGCCCCCAAGTACCTGTTCCGAGCGGTTCATGCAGTTCCGGGCTTCGTGCTCCAGGAGGTTCTCCTTCCGAAAGTAACATTTCCCGCATTTGGGACACTCGAAGGGTTTCTCCCCAGTGTGTTTCCTGCTGGGAGAAGCCACGGGGGTGTCGGGGCTGAGCGCACCTGCCGCCCTCCCTCACCCAGGCCCCCTCCAGCACCTCTGCTGACAGTGCTGTGCTCCGCGGCAGAGGAAGACTGGACTTGGGCCGACGCCTGAGGCTCTCCACGAGGCTCGGCCAAACACAGCTGGTGAAGCTGCAGGGGTGAGCCCAGAAACCCTCCTCCCTCCTGGAGACTCTGCAAGGGAGGGCACGGCACAGCTCCATGCTGGAGGGGCTGCCCCAGAGCCACAGGCCGATGGGGAGGCCCAGCCGCCAGCATCTCTCCAAAGACAGAAATGATCCCGGGGCCCTGACTCCCTGGAGAAACCACGCAGTCTGCCTGGAGCTTCCATGGGCTCAGCCATCAAAACCACAGCCAGAATCTGACCACCTCACCTGGCCTCCATGCTACCATCTAGTGCGGCCACGCCATCCCTGGGCCGCTGCCTGGGCCTCCTACCCATCCCGTGCTCCACGCCTACCTCCCGTGGGGTTTCCACTTCAGGAGCCAGACGGGCCCTCAAGTACAACCAGATCGCATCGCCTCTTTGCTCAGAACCCTCTAACGTTGGGCATCTCACCCTGAGAAAGGCCTGGGGGCCTGTGAGGGCACTGCTGGCCTGCCCCTTACCTTGCTGGCCCCCTCCCACCCCAGAGCCTCTGCTCTGGCCCCTCTCTGGCCCAGAGCGCTCTCCCCAGCCATCCATTAGGCAAACTTCTGCACTTCGAGTCTGCTGGATTATCTCCTTTCTTTACAATCGCAACCTGACCCCACCCTGAACTCCCCAGCCCCCTAGCACTGCTGTCCTTTTCTTTTTTCCCACGGCCTTCATCGCACTGCAGAGTCTCTTATCTGGTAGTTCAGGGTCTCATCGCTCTGCTGGAAGGCAAGCTCCACAAGGCCTCTTTGTTCTGCCCACTAAGGTATCCGGTGCGCCCAGCCACCAGGCAGACAGCTCACTGAATGAGCTAAATGAACCCTGACTTCAGAGCCGGGAGTGGCGTGGAGAGAGCTCCGACAACCTGCCAGAGGCCATACACTCCTCTCATCCTCTGCTGCGATACTGTCCTTGTCCCCTGCCCCAAAGACCTCAGGAGGCCATCACCCCTTCCCAGTTCTCAGGGCCGGTCTAGCAGCCTGCAGCCCAAGGTAAGGATGGGGTCGGTGCCTGTACCCAAGTCTTACACTGGGAGAGCGTCCAGGCAGACACAGATCACCCCAGGGTGACTTCCCCTAATGCTCCACTGGCAGCAGCTGCCCCCAGAGCAGGGACAGCAAATGGGCTTCAGCCCCAGTTCCAACTCCATTCGGTCGCTAGTGGCTTCTGAGAGTGTCATACTGAGAAAACATGTATGGCCCAGCCTGGCTTGGCAAGAAATCGCGCCAAGTGATGTCTTGGGCTAAGGAGGGGCAAGACCAGAAGGCGTGTCACCTAGTTGCCGTCCCTGCAGGCCCCGCAGAGAGCAAGGCCCCTGGAGCAGCGCCTTCCAAGAGGATGCTCTGGGATGATGGAAATGTTCCATGTCCGTCCTGTCGATTCGGCAGCTGGGGCCACATGTGGCTGCTGAGCCCTTGAAATGCAGCTAGTGTGACTGAGGAAATGAACTTTCTTAATTTTAATTACTTTGATTTTAAATTAAAATACCTTCGTGTGGCATCTGATTACCTTATGGGACACGGCAGTTTTAGACGAATGGTCTCTCATGCTCTGCTGACACCTCGGAGCTAACCTGTCCCCAGAAATGTGGGTGGCACCAACCCTAAAGATCGACATCTTGGCCCAAAGCCCACACTGCCAGGCTTTAGAAACACCTACAGTCAGGCCACAGCCACAGCACGGGGCCACAGGCTTCTCTCACCCCCTTGGGAAAAGCCAGCTGGAGGTCCATGTTCACAGCATGTGGAACCTGTTACTAAGGTGTCCACAGACCCACTCCGAGCAGAGGGCTCGCAGGAGGGCGAGGAAGAAGGAAGCCAACCAAGGTCAGGTGCTCACTCCCCGAAGGCCAGAGGACGCCAATGCCAGGCGCTCTGTGGGTCTGAGGTGGAGCCCCGGGCCCCTACGCGGCCCAGAAGTGGGGATGCAGGCCCCCTCCCGCAACACGGGAACAGCAGATGGGAAAAGAAAATAGAAAAACAGAACGTTTACCTGTTGTGAACTTTTAGGTAATATTTGCTGAGGAACTTTTTACGACACGTGGGGCATTCAACCGGCACCGCTGTACCTTTTCCGTTCTCAGCAGGCTCGGCTGCCCGGGAACCTGCACTCAGGGCTGGCTCGGCAGCACAGGGCTTTCTGATTACGTTTGATTTCCTCCTGGTCGGCACAGTCTCAGTCTCAGAAACATAATCGCCATCCCCATCATCCTCAACTTGAACCACCACTTCCCACTAGAGCAGAAGAGGCAGCAGGAGGGAGCGAGGTCACCAAATTAATCGGCAGGGGTGCTGGGGACGGATCTACGGGGCAGCCAGCTCCATCCAGTTCCATCCCAAGTCCCAACCCAGGCACATCCCCAGACAGGTCCCTTCACCAGCGACTCTTCCCTTCAGGGCCCCAGGGCAGGCAGCATCCGAATCTTGGGTTTGGAGAGCAGGAGCTCTATTTGTGGGTAACTTGGAAGTCTGCCTGGACTTCACTACCCTGGGAGACACCTGATGCTGCCCACTCGACCCCAAGAAGCTGGCAGCCACGAACACGACTTGCAGAAAGGTCAGCCTGAGGAAGCAGGGTGGAGCTGGCTTCCTACATCTGGAGGAAATCTGTTCTAAACCCACAAAACAGATTCTACCTTAGGGTCCAGATTATCCCGGAAAAGCGTCAGTCTCTCCTCCCCACTCCTGCCTCCCCTGCTCCAGCATCCTGGGCACAGTACCTCGTTACTCCCGCCCTGCAGCTGGACACCTTCAGCCTCAAAGGGCCTTGGGGGCACTCTGCCATCCTCAGGCTCCTTGTTCTCAGGGGGACTAAGCTTCAGAGCCTGCTTGAGTTTCCCACGGAGGAAGGAGGGGTTCTCACTCTGAGGAGGGAGACCAAGCTGGGGCCTCTGGAGGCTGGGACTACCGCTGAGCTCCTGATCCCTGGGGGTTTGACCCAGCGTCCTCGAAACTTCCTCTTCCTCCAAGCTTGCTGGCTCCTTGAGGTGGCTGTTCACATCCCGAGGGGCGGGTTTCCCCAGCCCGCTCTGGCCACTTGGTGCCTGTCCCACTGAGGCTTTGGGCTTGAAGCTCTGGCACAGCTCTACAGCCTCTGGCACCCGCAACTCCCTGGCTGCCAGGAGCACCTGATCCCGGTTTCCCGAGGTGAGGGCGAGGTGGCCAGTGTAGAAAAAGTCCAGCAGGAGGCCAAAGATCTCGGCGAAGCCGGCAGGGAGGACGACACTGCCCCCTGAGCCATCCCCGTAGAGGCTCTGGAAGAAGCGGCTGCAGCAGGCGAGGACACTCCAGTGCGCCTTGAACACCAGACCCCCCACGTCCAGGGTGGCGTCGCAGTACTGGCCCCGCTCCCGCTGCTTGTTGAGCTCCTGCAGGACCCTTACACTGTGCTGGACGAAGGAGCCGTCCATGGTCCGTCTGAAAGGGAGAAAGGCAACAGTGACCCCCTGCCCAGTCCAACCGATCAGTAGTAAGAGAAAGCCCCTGGATCTGAGAAGAGGGTAAGCGGAAGCACACTCTATTCAGTCACATTTAGTATAACCAGGGCTTAGATCAAGGTTAGAAGGTGTAAGCTGACACAGGAACGGACTGAAAGCCTCCCTGGGGGCCGGGGCCAAGTAAGCAGCACATATCGGGGGTGGCCAGAGAGTGTGGTGGCGAAGGCGCAGGCGGACTAGGTGGGGACAGAGTCGGGAAGGGTGCTGGTGGGAGGAAATCAAAAGTTTGAGAAAAGAGGCGGGGGACCAGCGCGAACTCATCAGCCTGGCACAGCGAGAGGGCCCGACGCAGGGGAGGGTGGCGGCGGCAGACAGGTGAACGGGGCCCACGCCGCGCCCACACGTCCGGAACGGCCGGGCGGAAGGCGGCCGCGGTCACACTCCGTCAACAGTCACCGCGGCCCACAGCGCCCCTCCCTCGACCCGTTCCTCCCAACCTCCTCACCCGGGCCGGTCCTCCCTAAGCCAACCCCTCCGGCCCCAAGCCAGGTCGCCCTAATAGCCCAACTGACCAACTGCCCCGGCGTTAAGTGCCGGGCCGACCGTACAGAGACGACGACGCCGCCGCCACCGCCACCGCCGCCGGACGTGACGTCAGAGCGCGCCGGTCGGGGCTGTATGCCTCGGAGGCGCTAGCCTTTACCTCCGGCCCCTGGAGGCGGTACCACGTAGATAACAGCCAATGGGGTGCAGGGAAAGGCGGGGCCAGCTCCGTTCCCTCGGCGCTGGGCCCGCCTCCTGGGGTTGCCTAGCAACGCCAAGCTGCACGTTGAGTCTACTCCCCGCTCGGAGTCCCGAGGTTCCGGCTGCGGTTAGCCCGGCCGCGCAGCGCCCTCAGGCTTGAAGAGACAGCGCCCTACCCTCGCCCTAGAAAGGAAGCACAGCCAAGACGCACCTTTCACCTCTTTATTGGCAGCCAGCGCAGCCCGGACTGAGCTCTCCCGTGGGCTTACACTTCCCAAGCCAAGGCTGAGGAGCCCAGAGGCCTCCCGGACACCCCAGGTCCTGGGCGCCCCATTCCACCTTCAACCCTGAGAGCAGTGGAGACTTCCAGTCCACCCTGCCCCGGCTTGACCCTGCCGGATCCACTGGTCAGGTGGAGCCACAGCGCCTGGTGTGGTCCTGGGTGGAGGCCTGGAAGTGCTCGGTGCTGTTGAGATCTGGGCGGCACAGGATCGCATAGCACTTGGGGAGGAAATAACCGCTGAAGCCGCCACTCAGGCTGCTCGTCTTGGCCAGCATGTTGACCGTAGGCAGGTGCTTGCCCTGGTAGACACTGGCCATGGTGAAGGAGGCGATCCAGGACATGAAGTTGAGGAGCAGGCTGAAGGTGACACATTTGACCTCGCTGTAGTTCTCTGGCAGGTCCTTGCCCAGGTAGCTGCAGGCAAAGGCGCTGACCTAGAGGAGGCCATTGTAGGCGAAAGCCAGCATGAAGCCCGGTAGGATAGCCTCTGTGCAGTTAAGCACCGCCAGCTGAGGGAAGGGCTGGTATTCCCTGGGAGGCAGTGGGGTCCACACCGCAAGCCACGTTAGACAGATAAGCAGCTGGGTTGTTGAGCTGATCACCACCAACGGGCCAGCACTGTGGTTTTGGACCCACGCACGGAAGGAGGTGGGTACCTAGGCAGAAAACTTGAAGATGAACACAAGTTGGAAGGAGCGGATCGTCAGGCAGGACAGGAAGATGGCAAAACCAAGGGCAAAGAGGCCTTCGCGCAGCAGGCATGTGGGCAGAGTGGGCTCCCCAAAGAAGCCATAGTGGCCGCAGCTGCCCCCCGCCAGGGAGCCCAGCATGAGGAAGCACAGCCGGCCTCCAGCCGACCTCACCACAGGCGTGTCTAGGTGCCAGGCAAACAGGCCAGCAGTCCCAGCCACGAGCAGCAGCAGCTGCGTATTAGCTGCCAGGAGCACCCAAGAGATGGGCTCATGCCAAGTCAGAAACACCACGGTGCATGGGAAGCAGGTCTGGCTTCTCTCGGGTGCCCACTCTTCTTTCCCACAAGGTTGGCAGCTGTAGGGGTCTGGAAGGGAAGGCAGAGAGGGTTCCTGAGAGTCGGGTGAGCATAGCAGGAATGGGGAGGGGAAGGGAGGCCGTGCAAGCCCCCAAGGTTCTGGGAGGGCTGTAGCACAGGAGCTGGGCTCTGCCAGGCACAGCAAGATTGGGGTAGCCCTGGGTGAGGGCCCCCAGGCCAAGTGTTTCCTCAACATGCCTGTGTTAATTACAGATTGTGGAGACACCTGGATCGGTTCTGTGTGGCTCGCGGTCCCATGAAACCCAGAAGGGGTTTGCAAACCAAGAGGTCGTAGAGAGGGCCTTAACCCACATAACCTTGAGGCTATGATCCAATGTGAGCAGCCAGCCCCAAAGGAAGGGTCTTTTCGTCTCTCCCCAGCACTCCCACTAGCCAAATCCACCTGCCTGAGCTGCCGCTCTGTGGTTTCTCTGAGTTGACTCTCTCAGGAAAGAAGAGATACATTCCCACGCCCGCAGAGACAGTAAAAGGAAGGCACGTGGCCCCTGGAGTCCATCTCTGGGCTGAGCCCTTAGCTACCTCTGTTTGCTCTCTGGTCTTGACCTTGCATCACTGGGTAGAGTATGCTTTTTGTCCTGCTGCAGACATGCTAGTATCTGCATTCAGGCCAAGCTCTTCAAGGTGTCAGCTGTCACTGGCATAGACAACAGAAGGGACTTCATACAGATAACATGGGAGGGCACAAAGGGAATGATAGCCACATCTGTTTGGATAAAGAGGTTGAATTTAGGGGGACTTCCCTGGTGGTCCAGTGGTTAAGAATCTGCCTTCCAATGCAGGGAACACGGGTTTGATCCCTGGTCAGGGAACTAAGATCCCACATGCTGCGGGGCAACTAAGCTCACATGCTGCAACCACTGAGCCCACATGCCACAACTAGAGAGAAGCCCATGGGCCACAACGAAAGATCCGGCATGCCACAACTAAGACCCAATGCAGCCAAAAACGAAAGAAAGGAAGGAAGGAAGGCAGGAAGGAAGGAAGGAAAGAAGGAAGGAAGGAAGAAAGAAAGAAAGAAAGAAAGAAAAGAAGGAAACTCAGCTACATATGAGGGCTTCAACTGCTTGTTTCTTTCTGCTTGATCAGAATTCAGTCTGATGGAAGGTGTCCCCCAACCTGTCCCTAACTGGCAGCAAAGTGACCAGGGCCCTGGTTCTGCACATGTGTGGCCCAAGGGAGGTCCTTTCATCTGCTCTACAGACCCTAGGAGTGCTGGGTGGCTCGCCCACTCATCACTGGGTCACTCACCACTCTTGTTGAGGAAGGTCCCGGACTCACAGAGCACACACTCGAAGCAGCAGTGGTGGAAGCCCATGATCACTCTCTGGTCCCCTTCAGGACAGTCGCTGGAACACACAGACTGAGGCACCTGCAAGAAGCCACAGGCTAGGGGCTTCCCTGGTGGCGCAGTGGTTGAGAGTCCGCCTGCCGATGCAGGGGATGCGGGTTCGTGCCCCGGTCCAGGAGAATCCCGCATGCCGCGGAGCGGCTGGGCCCGTGAGCCATGGCCGCTGAGCCTGCGCATCCGGAGCCTGTGCTCCGCAACGGGAGAGGCCACAACAGTGAGAGGCCCGCGTACCACAAAAAAAAAGAAGCCACAGGTGCTCTGCAACCATGCGGAGGGGCCCAGCTCAAGGGACACTCGTTCTTAGGATGGAAAACTGGATCTCTGGGCATCCGCCTTCGCGGATTACTCCCAGGGCAGAGCCCCTGGTTGTGTGAACCAGTGACGACCGGGCGTCTGTCCGTGAGCCTGTGGAGCTTCCCTGGCAGGGCTGGGGAGAGTCATAGTGGCCTGATACCTGGGATCCCCTCTCCTGCTCTGTGTCAACCTTGTCCCTGTGCTCCAGGCTGCCTGTCAGGCAATCACCTGGTGAGTGACCATGTCCCCATTACCCAGTTGTCCTTTCCATGCCACCGGATTTTGATCGTATTTATGTCTAGCCAAACTGGAGACCAAAAGGAGGAGCCGACGACCCTGAAGGTCCAGCTGGGGCCACTCCAGCCCCAGGCAATTATAACTGCTGAGGGGGTCGCCATTGTCCTTAAATGTCACAATGTCCTTTTGTAAAAGGAAATTCACCTTGAGGATCTGCTCCAGAAGCTGAAACAAACAGGGATAACTGCGCTGCCATAGCTGGCACAGGCTCCTCCTCCAGGACCCGCTGGGACCCAGACGGCCCAGGGAGCAAGTGCGTGGGGCCTTGCTGAGCTTCCATCTGGGTGGTTTCAGCCCATCTGGAAGTTCTGGTCCCTTGCTCAGGCTCTCTCCCCTCCTAGGAGGCCCCTTCACCCTCCTATCCAGCCTCCTGAGTGAGAGGAAGTCTCTAACAAAGGAGCCCTTTGCAGAGGTTTCAAGCCCTGGGTCTGAGGCATGGTGGGTGGGAGGGGCCACAGTTCAGAGAACAGAAGACTAACACAAGCCTCAGAGAAGGAATCGGCCTCCAGTCGGGGGCCTTTGTCCCCGACCCCTTGCATTTAGGGTAGCCGAAGAGGAACCGCTCTGCTTGCCTCAGGAAAGCACCCTGATACAGGGTGCCAGTGGCAGGTTAAGTGCCTTACCTGCCAGGGGTAGACCCAGCCTCTGGAACAGACTCCAGAGGCGCAGCCCAGGAGCTGGTGGAGGCTGTGAGCCACGGCCTAGACAGCCTGGTACGTGTTGTAGGCGGAGCTCACGGAGAATGCTCCAAGTGTGGGCATCTTCTGTGCCGTGAAAGCCCAGCACTCTCTACAGAGCTGGTTGCTGCTGCACCAGGAGCCCCTGAGGCAAGGCCCAAGGGCTCCTTTGTCTGCCCAGACATAGGGCTCTTCAAACTCCTTCAGGCCGGGGACACGCCTCTGTGGGATGGCCACACCCAGCACTGTGCCGTTGCCCCAGATCCCAGGCACGTTGCTGATGTGTCTGGAGATGGCCCAGTCTTCTGAGGCGATCCACACCTCGTCAGTCAGCTTGGCCAGCACCACGGACTCAAAGAACACCCTGGCCAGCTGCCTGCCGGAGAAAACGACCACGACCGCGGTCCTCGCTCGGGCCAGGCAGCGTATCACGCTCTGCATCCTCTCATCGCCCGGCTGGGTAGAGAAAGGCACAGTGTCCTTGAAGGCAACGCAGATGCCCTGCTGGGTGGCCTGGTCCTCCAGCGCCTGCACCCCTAGCTGCCCGTAGTCACCTTCACTGCCCACCATGGAGATCCAGACCCACCCGAACCTCCGAGACGGCAGCATCAAGATCTCCACCTGGCGCTCATCACTTGGGATGGTGCGCAGGAAAGAGGGGCAGAGCCGCTTCACGCTGAGCATCACGCTGCTGGCATCAGAGCTGACCTGTGGGGTTCAGTTCAGCAAGTTCTGTGGCATCAGCCTCGAATGAGGGCCCCCCCCAGTGCCAGCCCTGTGCTGGGCGCGGGGACACGGGGAGGATGGAGACAAGGTCCTGGCCCAGGGTCTCAAGCAGAGCACCACTTGACACACGAGGCTAACAGGTTACAAGTCAGGTAGGGAGTAGGTCCCCAGGGAGACTTCTGGGAGAAGAATGG
Organism: Pseudorca crassidens; assembly: GCF_039906515.1. Taxonomy (NCBI): domain Eukaryota; kingdom Metazoa; phylum Chordata; class Mammalia; order Artiodactyla; family Delphinidae; genus Pseudorca; species Pseudorca crassidens. The sequence continues at coordinate 4,628,113 of NC_090297.1, read as the reverse complement.
GAATCTGTCCTGTGGACAAAGGGACCACAGCCGCATGCAGGGAGTGAAATGGTGTGTGTGTGTGTGTGTGTGTGTGTGTGTGTGTGTGTGTCCCTTCAGGGACTTCCACTCGGCTGGAGTTCAGATCCAGGAAGAAAGAGAGCCTGAGCAGGTGTGTCTGGTCAGGGTGGGAAGCCTTAGCCCCCTGCTGGGGGGCTGGGGCTTTATCCCAAGGCCTCAGGGTTTAGGCAGGGAAGTGACATCAGACTTGTGTTTTAGGATCTGTGAGGAATCTCTGATCTCTGATCAGTGAGGAACGTGTTTAAAAAGGCTCAAGGCCAGGCGAATTCCCTGGCTATCCAGTGGTTAGAACTCCAAGCTTTCACTGCTAAGGGTGCAAGTTCCATCCCTGGTCAGGGAACTAACAACAACAACAAAAAGGCTCAAGGCCAGAGTCACAGAGAACTCCTAGGACCTGATGGAATCATCTAGATGAGAGGGGAGGGCGGTCAGTTAAAGCTGCATCAGTGGCCATAGAGAAGAAGGGACAGCTGGCAGCGGTGAGGGCCCCCTCCCCCACCGACCCCGGCAGAGGCCGTGGAGATGAGCTAAATGTAGGGGCAGGGAAGGGAGTGAAGGTGGGACTGCAGGGTTTCTGGCTTCCCTAGAGACAGACACTCTGCCACACAGGCCAGGCAGGGGATGCAGGAAGACAAGAGGCTTGCGTTACGTGGGGAGGGAAGTTCATCTGGGGGCCTGCTGGGTCCATGAAGTGGAGACGCTGGGCGCTGGGCGAGCGTCTGGAAATCAGGCTGGTGCTCAGGGGTCAGAAGGAAGGTGGAGACAGGAAGTTCAGCCCTGTCCTCGGCCTGCCTGGGAAGGGGAGGGGTCTGCCCTAGGGAGTCACCGCCTTCTCAGAGGAGATGGGGGCCGGTGGTGGGGGCAGAATTCTCTAAAGGAGACCAAGAAAGAAGTGCCCCAAGTGAAAGGGTCATAAATGCTAAGGGAAAGTGTCAAAATGGCCAAATGGAGGGACTTCCCTGGCTGTCCAGTGGTTAAGACTGGAAGCTCTCAATGCAGGGGGCATGGGTTCGATCCCTGGTCGGGGAGCTAAGATACCGCATGCTGAGCAGCATGGGGCCAAAAAAAAAAAAAAAAAAAAAGATCAAATGGATTAAAGGCCACCTACTGGGCCCTGCACCAGCCCACCTGAGCAAAACGGTCCTAGCCACCTGAACCACGTCCAGTCCCTACCCAGCTGCACCTTCCAGCACCGGCTAGAAGGGCAGAGTCCAGGGCAGCGGAGGGAGGAGTCAAGGCAAAGAGGGAGAAGCAAAGAGGAACAGAGGACTCTTCGGAGAAGCCTGCATGGAAGCAGGGCAGGGTCAGCCAGGTCTGAGAGGAGAAGCGCCTGGAGGGAAGAGGAGGAGGACAGACAGACGGGCACGCGTGTGGGTGGGGGAGGAGGCCCAGGGAGAGGTCGATGGATGAGCAGAGTAGGGGAAGGACGGGGCTGGCCCGCACAGGGACAGATGCCACACCTCTGAGCCTGAGTCTGGGGGGCTGGGAAACAAAGGGTGTTCAGTTCTGCACAAAGGTGATAGGACAGCGGGAGGAGAAAGAAGGGCAGAAGTTTCCGAGGAGAATGGATTTTCCAGTGAGCACTGAGGCAGGGAGACCTGGAAGCGGCGCTTGGACAGGAAGGAATGCCAGGCAGGTGACTAACGAGCAGTGACCGCCCAGGAAGTCCAGGCTGGCCTCAGGCATGGCAGCTCCTGCCCACCCACCCCAGCCCACATTGGACTTGGCAGGAGGGGAGATGAGCGAACTGCCAGGGCGCCAGCTTATCGGGGCATCAGGAAGGGGCTCAGCAGGGCTGCAGTGGTGGCAACATAGTTGCTGGCGTCGGGCCCAATCACCGCCACAATCGCAGGGGAGTAGTGGGCAGGGTCTCCTTGGCTCTCCACACGTAGCGCGTCCCTGGCGGGCTCAGCGTGGCAAACACGTTGGCTGACTCCGAGCACCCGTCGTACGGCTTGTACCCCAGGGTGACGTTGGGCAGCAGGGCGGTGGAGTTGTTTATCTCCTCGATGCCAAACTGCATGGCCTGGAAGAGGTGGTAGCCGTGGCCATTGAAGGTGCTAGGCCTGTAGGGAAAGCCAGGCTGAGAGCTGAAAAGGGCAAAAGGCCCTGCTGAGACCCTCTGGTCTCCTGGAACCCCAGGCTTGGGGGGTAGAAAAGAACCTCTGAGGTCATCTGTTCAGCCCCCTACAACCATGACCTCAGTGTGGACCCTGTGGCACACATGGTTCTGTTGACAGGCCTTCGGAGAGGTAGGGGGCAAATTGGAGAAATACACATACCATGCCCACCTCCCCCCAAACAAGCATGTTAGCACTGAAAGGCTCCCAAGTCCTGTAGGAGAGAAACCTGCTATATGAGTCGGGGTTCTCCAGAGAAACAGAACCAAGATGAGATGCATACATACATACACAGAGAGAGAGAGGGAGAGGGAGACAGAGTGAGAGAGAGAGCAAACAAGAGAGGTTTGTTTTAAGGAGTTAGCTCATGGGATTATGGGGGCTGGCTAGTCTGGGATTTGCAGGGCAGGCTAGAAATTCCCACGAGACTTTATTTTGCAGTCGAGGCTGAGGCTGAAGGTGGAGTTCTTTCTTTTTCCAGGGACCTCCATCTTTTAAGGTCTTCAACTGTTTGGATGAGGCCCACCTACATGATGGAGGGCAATCTGCTTTACTCAGTCTATTGATTTAAACATTAACCACATCTATGGGAATTCTCTGGTGGTCCAGTGGTTAAGACTTCACCTTCCAGTGCAGTGGGTGTGGGTTCGATCCCTGGCTGGGAGCTAATGTGCCACATGCCTCACGGCCAAAAACACCAAAACGTAAAACAGAAGCAATATTGTAACAAATTCAGTAAAGACCTTAAAAATGGTCCACATCAAAAAAATCTTAAAAATAGACAAATATTAACCACGTCTAAAAATACCTTCACAGCCACATCTAGACTGGTGTTTAACCAAACAACTGGGCACCAGGCCCTAGCCAAGTTGACACATGGAATTAACCACGGTCCATGCTTAACCTTGTTTAACTAGTACTTTTCACTGGGACACTCATGCCTGTGATGAGGGCCTGTGTTCCTCATGGCCTCTCTGGGAAACACCGACAAGGGCGCACTGGGGACATGATTCAGCCCTCCTTGGAGAGTGTGCCAGCCTGTTCCATTTCCCAGCCTCTCTGCTTGTTGCTAGGCTCTCCCATCGTTCCTATCACTTCTGTCCTTGAGTCACTGGAAGGAAATGCAGTACCTCCTGCCCGTGACAGCCCTTCAGTTACCTGAAGCCGGTGTTCATATGTCTCCTCCTCAAGTCTTTTCTTCCCAGGCTCCCACCTGTAGCTCTCTGGGCCAGTCCTCCTGCGCCAGGCTTTCCAGAACCTTCCTCCTGGGCTGGCTGTCAGGTGTGCTTCATGTTTCGGGCATCCTACTGCTGAGCCATGATACCTTCAAGCTGCCCAAATCTAACACTTGTATGGATGGCAAGAAACTATCTTCTTTATAAGAAAAGCCGTTGTTTTTTCTACCTAGACTGTTGACTTCATGAAGACACCAACCTAATTTATCTTTGCTAAGCTCCTGAAGCATCTACTGCTGTGTGTTCCCACATGGGGGGAAGCCTCCCCTGGAGGACTGTACTTGCCATCTGGGAGACTAAGGAGTGTGAACTTGGGGAGGAATGGGGTGGGGGAGGAGACGGAGGAGGGGAAAGGCCATGCTTGCTTAATCCTTGCCATCTAGTTACATCACAAAGCCAGGAAACAACTGGCATGGAATTAAAAGACAAAGGACTCTAACAGCCAGGGTAAAAGGACATATTACAAAGTGGAAACTGTATTACAAGGTGCCAGGGAAGGGGCTAGCTAGCACTTGAAGGTGGCGCCTGCAGGTTGGGTAGGGACTGGAGGCAGCTCAGACGGTCACCCCAGAGGCAGAACGGGCAGGGTCTTGCTGAGGGGGGCTGGCAGAGGGCCCCTAGGCATGGGCCCCCCCTAGGTGACAGTTCTGCTGACCCCTCACTCACCTGTCACAGAAGGTCACTGTGGGTCTGCATCTCACCCCTAGATGGTCACTGTGGAGAGGAAACTGGCCCGCAAGCAGGTAATCCCCAGGGAGGCTGAAGTCAGAGGAGGACGCGGTGCCGTGGCAGCTGAAAGCCCAGCAGCAGGAGAGGAAAAGCTGCAGGCCGATGAAGCGCGCCCCCCAGAGTAACATGCTGGCCAGACCTCCCTGCACCTGGCATGGCCGCGCCGCGCCCTGGGACCAGGCCGGGCCGTTTAACTAGAATGGTCGGCAGCTGCCCATGCTTCCCAGTTTCATGCCTTTGAAAGGGGTGGGACTGGAACCCAGTTATAGGAAGCGGGCTGTTTGCCTCCAGCGTCTGGGGCTGCAGTCCTCCTCAGGAACCGGGCAGGGTAAAGGCACAGGTGCAAACCAGGTGGCACCCACTGGCCCTTCCTCTGGACGGTTGTGGGTTCTGTCCTTGCACTGCTGCCTGTGGCTTCACCTGGCTCAGAAAGAGAGCCCTGGTATTTGGGGGAGGGCAGAGGAAGGCTGGAACACATCTTCTCTGGGGGCCTTGAGGAACAGGGTGTGGAAAGTTGCTCTCTGGGAGCTGAGGATTTTAAAACCTTTTACCTGGGCCTCAGTTGACCCAGTGAGACAAGGCTTTGAGTTAAACTTGCAACTCCACACACCCACCCCAGTCCTCAGTATCCTGAAATTGAAATTCTGAGTAAATCATCCCGATTTCGCCTTGTTATAAACAGGGTTGCTCCCTTCAGCTCAAAGACAAATGCATGCAAATAGACTGGTTTTGTTTAAAACGTCAATCCTGGCGCTTTCTCTGCAGGAAAAAAAAATCCTAGGTGGATTTCCGGAGAGGTGGCCTTGGACTCAGGGTATCTGACTTTCCCTCTCCAGGCAGCCGGGGTGGGGCTTTTGCATAATGTAAATGGAGCCTTCGTTGGGACACCCGGCCCGGGTGTCGCCCCAGGCGGCCCCCAGATCCGCGCCCCGCCGCCCCGCACCGCGAGAGGGCCAGAGCCTCCAAGGGGCCGGGTGAGGCTCGGGGGCGCTGCCGAGGCCGCCGGCAGAGGACGCCAGCGACTCCCAGGTCGCTGGACGGGCCGCGGGGGCGGAGCGACGGGATCTCGCGAGATTGTCGAGGAGCAGGCGCCGGTGGGCAGCATGGCCGACTCGCTGCTGCTGTTTAAGAGGGGTCCTTCTCGCTCCACGTGGCTGCGGGCCCGCAAGGCCCGGCAGCACCTCATCCTCAGCTATCGGCCCCGCCGCCGGCTCGGGAGGCTGCGCTGGCGCAGCCGAAGGCGCTTTCGGCGGCGACTGCTGCAGGCCCAGGCGGCCGGCGTGGACTGGCGGGAGGGCGGCTGTCTGGTGTCGCGTGCGGCGGCGCCCCGGAGGCACAAGACCGCGGCCCCCAGCCCCCGCCCGCCCGAGGATCCGGCCCCGAGTTGTTCCGCGATCCTCCCCATCCCGCCTGTGCGGTCGGCCGGCTCGGGCCGCGCCGTGTTGCTGCTGCCGCTGGGGCAGGTAGGTCGCGCCCGGGGAGCCGGCAGGGCGGAGCGGGGAGGGTAGGGACGCAGCCCCGGGAGCTGCAGGCTGGGAGAGGCCCGTGTCCCCCTGCGGGTTCTTTGGACGCATTCCTCGGGCGGTGGTGCTGGGCAGAGCGTAACAAGGACCCTCCCGAGGGAATTCTAAGTCTTCGGGGCTGGAGAGACTTTAATAGTAATGATAATAATAGGTAGCATTTACCGAGTGCTTAGAAATGTCAGGCTCTAAGTGTTCTAAGTATTTGGGGCATGTGAACCCATTTAGTACCCATGCATGCTCTACGGAGTCATTACCGCTAGGAATGTTTACAGAAAGAAAGAATATAGCTTAGGTAACTTGCCAGAAAGCTATACAGCAGAGGTAGGTAGAGCCAGCAGTCAAACCCTGGCAGCCTGATTGCAGGGCCCCTGACGTTCACCTGAACGTTGGTCTGGGAGGTCCCCCGCAATACAGGAGGGAGATGAAAACCCCAGAACGGGAGAGACTCGGCAGGCGCTGGACATTTGTAAGAACAGGGAGCCAGGAGTACAGCAGAGCTGAGTTCAGGGGGCCCCCCCGGGTCAGTGTTCACCAGACTCTCTGTCCCTGTAGCTGCCATAGGATATGATCTTAGGTTAAAAAAATTAATATTTTAATCTATTAGTTTAAAATACTAGATAGTCACCTACAAGGTATTCTGTTACTTGGAAATCAGTCTCCTTTTGATGTCTGAGTAGCCAGTTAAGATCTTAGAAGTTTTCTGTCATTGGTAACAGAATCTGTAACCTTATTTCTTCCTTTATTTTTTCTTTCCCTCTAGGGCTTTACTTTTAGCGGGATCTGTCGTGTGACCTGCCTCTATGGCCAGGTGCAGGTGTTTGGTTTTACCATCAGCCAAGGCCAACCTGCCCAAAACGTCTTCTCTACCTATACCCACTGTCGCCTGACTATCAATGCAGTTCATTACTCAGTGCATGAGAAAAGCAAGAAGGAGATGAAAAGGGAAGCCCGAAGTTTGCTCAGATCTTATCTGAACCAAGGTAATGAAAAAAACTGCGTGATTTACTAAGGATGTATCATAATAAGGTGAATAATTTTTTTTTTTTTTTTTTGGCTGCGCTGCCCGGCATGTGGGATCTTAGTTCCCCGACCAGGGATTGAACCCGTGCCCCCTGCATTGGAAGCGCAGAGTCTAAACCCCTGGACAGCCGGGGAAATCCCAAGGCGAATAATTTTCAGATGCTTACTATGGCCTAGAACTTGTACTCTTTACTGTATCTATTTAAACTCTCACCAGGGTCTTGAGAGTGAAGCTATTGTTTTCACGATTTTACAGATGAGAAAAGTTGCCCAAGGCCACACAGCATTTAGGTAGCAAACCTGGATTGACTTCTCCACCCAGGTGTGCTCCTATCATGCAATATGGCCTCCTGGAAAAGTCTCTCAAACATAATTCCTAGTCTCCAAAAGTTTGGAATTTAGCAGAGGAGAGGGAGGTCCTAAAGGGAATAGAGTTTAATGGCGTGCTATTTCTAAGATAGTTTATATCTCTCTTTACAGATGACAGATACTGTTTGATGAAGAATTTTTCTCCTCTGTGTTCCATTCTGTTGCTGGAACGTCTGAAAACCTCCACTGTGAACTTCATAATCAGCCATCCAGGTTTATCTTACGTTTTCGTACAAGAGGTAGAACCAGTTTTCATTCAGAGTTTTGCTAATTACTTTCACCAAAACAGTCAGATGACTATGTAGGATGCCCCTTTGGAAGATCAGTCTGTCTGTCACATTGTGCTGTAAGTCGTACAGAATGTGACTTGTGTAAAGTAAAAGTAGTCAGTATAGAAGGCTATATCGTGAAAATTGTCTCTTCTACCCCCCTTAGCTTCATTCCCCAGAGGAAGTCATCGTTTTCTACTATAGTTGGTTATATGCCTTTTGATATTTCTTCAGTGGTTATCTTTATATTTTTTTAACTGGTTATCTTTATATTTTGATTTACTAACTTGAGACAGTGTGAATTTTCTCTAAACTCTGAATGAGAATGAGTAATTTCAGTGTACTTACACTTTATCCCATCTCTCTCTTCACCTCCAAATTTTTGCTGCCCTTAGTATTAATTTCCTGAAGTCGGGTCGGTCACTATAATTATCTCCCACGAGCCAGTAGACCGAGTCAACTCTATAGGAAATCAGACAGACTGGGTGTGAGGTGTGAGTGCTTGGGGGCACGGAGACGGGGCGCTGTGGGAGGAGACTTAAATCTGTAGCTTAAAGATGCCTCTTAGACATTCAGCTGGAGATGTCAAGTGGGAGGTTCAGTGTGAGAGTCAAGTTCAGAGAGGAGGTTGGGAATGTAAATTTGGGAGCTTTCAGCAGAAGAGGGTTCTGGAGCCCGTGAGACAGGATAGTAACGCCAAGGAGTTGACACAGGTAAAAACGAGAAGGTTCAGGGTCTGAGCCCAGAGCAACAAAGACTGAGCACAGCAGGTGGGCGTGGTCGGGGAACCGCTGGAGGACCGGAGGCCCCGCTGCAGCTGATGGTGAGATGAGGCCTGAGAAGGGAACTTGGGTGCAGAATCACCATCTGGACAAGAGTGGTTTCATTGCATTGCTGAGGGGGCTGGCCTGACTGGAATGGGGTCAAGACCTGGGGAAGAGTGGAACTCAAGGGTTTAGTAGTAAGGGATTTTGCTTTTAGAGAGTTTAGCTGTTAAAGGGAAGAAAGAAATGAAACAGTGGTGGGAGGAGTGAACATGAGCTAGAGAGTTCTGGTTTTTGTGCAGGTGGATGGAAAACAACCTCGTGATTGAACACAGCAGGTGGGAAAGATCCCCAGGAGAGCACGCTGGTGCGTGAGGGAGAGGATGGCTGGAGCGAGGTGGGGGATTGGACCGCGAGGGACGGGTTCTGGTGTCTGTGTGGAGGGTTGGCCTTAGGAGCAGAGGCAGTTCCTTCAGAGTGGCCGAAGGCAGTGCCTGGGACAGAGCCAGAGGCAAGGGGAAGGTCTCTTCTGATTGCTTCCCCTTACGCTGTGAAATGGTTCAAGGTTATCACTTAGGGAGTAGGAGGGGGTTGGAGGCTGGAAGATATGAAACAAGGGCAGGACAGTGAATGAGCTCTTGTGTCATGTAAATTTAATCTAGTACAGAATCCAGCAGCTTGGTCGGAGCCATTGAGAAGGGAATGGAAATCCCTTGTTACCAAGTGAATGTTTCAGATGCCACGATCAAACTCATTCTTTTTTCATTTATTTTCAGCTTTTGTTTTGTCCCTGCGACTTTCCCAACCAGCACTGTTTATCCTCCTTATGATCTTTGTTGGATAACTTTCCTTTCCACACTTACGCGTTAACACATTCTGGAATTATATTTTCATATAAGGCAAATAGTAAACTTTCGCTTATCTCATTTTATAAGATGTACTTGTTCTTCCCTCAGTGATTGATAGTTGAGCGGAGTGTAGAATTACAGGTTCACAGAAGTTTTCCTAGAAACCTTGAAGGACTTGCTCCACTGTTTTCTAGAATCCAGAATACCTGCTAGGAATCCTCACCCCAGGCTGATTCTTGCTCCTTTTTTTTTTGCGGCACGCAGGCCTCTCACTGTTGTGGCCTCTCCCGTTGCCTAGCACAGGCTCCAGACGCGCAGGCTCGGCGGCCATGGCTCACGGGGCTAGCCGCTCCGCGGCATGTGGGATCCTCCCGGACCGGGGCACGAACCCGTCTGTGTCCCCTGCATCGGCAGGTGGACTCTCAACCACTGCGCCACCAGGGAAGCCCCTTGCTCCTTTTATGAGGTCCTTCTCCTCAGGGTTGATGAATTGCATGCGGATGTGATCATGGGTGGGGTCTCTTCCTGGGTCCTCCCTTATTCCATCTGAGACCCACTTGCTTCTGCCAGGGCCCTGCTCTCATTCCTCCGGTGGCTTTCCTGTGGTTTCCTGCTACTTCTGCTAGAATGCCATCGGACTTCATGTCTCCACCTTCCACATCCTTTCAACTCTCTTTTTTTAAAGATTTATTTATTATTTATTTGTTTTTGGCTGCGTCGGGTCTTAGTTGCGGCACGTGGGTGGTTCGTTGCGGTGCGCGGGCTTCTATCTAGTGGCGGTGGGTTTTTCTTTTCCTCTCGCTCTCTAGTTGTGGCACGCAGGCTCCAGAGTGCATGGGCTCTGTAGTTTGCAGCACGCGGGCTCTAGTTGAGGCGCGTGAGCTCAGTAGTTGTGGCGTGCTGGCTTAGTTGTCCCACAGCATGTGGGCTCTCAGTTCCCCGACCAGGGCTTGAACACCCATCACCTGCATTGGAGAGCAGATTCTTTACTGCTGGACCACCAGGGGAGTCCCTCCTTTCAACTCTTTGTCTTTTTGCTTGATGTTTTTGGAGACTGTCTTGACTTTATTCCAAATCACTAACCTGTTCTACAGCTGGCGTCTTCGGTTGAATTTTTCTTGTGGCCATCACTTTTTTTTTTTTTTTTTTTTTTTTTTGCGGTACGCGGGCCTCTCACTGTTGTGGCCTCTCCCGCCGCGGAGCACAGGCTCCGGACGCGCAGGCTCAGCGGCCATGGCTCACGGGCCCAGCCGCTCCGCGGCATGTGGGATCCTCCCAGACCGGGGCAGGAACCCGCGTCCCCTGCATCGGCAGGCGGACTCTCAACCACTGCGCCACCAGGGAAGCCCCTTGTGGCCATCACTTTTAAATTTTCATGCATTTTCTTTTTCTCTGGAGTCTCCTGCAGAGGTGGTGGCAGCTTGGTAGTAAGCGTAAGCTATGAAAATAGAGACATGGACGGCTTTGGGAGTCAACAAGACTTACCGGAGGGTTGGATTTGGGGGGTGAGAGAAAGGGAGGGATCAAATTTATCTTTTGTAGCTCACAACTACATAAGTCTTATTAATTTAGAACTGGAGAAAAAGAAGTGTGCTTGTTTTCATCTTTTCTTAAAGTTTACATTGTTACTTTCAGATTCCAACTTTCCAGATTAACTCTGAGTATTTCGCCTTGAAATCTGTCGGCATTAGAAGAGAGAGAAAAAAAAACGGCCTTCGTTTAACCGAGAGTGCCTTTTCAGTCATGGAAGAGTTAGTCAGCATTTCCTGTGGTGAGTAATAGGTACCGATACAGTCTAGCGTTTATCCACCAAAGCCTCAGGGGGTTACTGTTGATGATTAGCGTCCTAAAGAAGATGGCTAATTTTAGGGGTCAATGTTTGTTTCACCTCCAGAAGAAGCAGACGGCTGCCCTGTCATTCTGGTTTGTGGCTCTCAGGACATTGGAAAGTCAACATTTATTAGATACCTGATTAACCAGTTGTTAAATAGGTAAGCGTATTTTTGACATATTGCTAGATTTTTGGCAGGAAGTAGGATTTTTGATTTGAGAAACTAGATGGGAATGCATCCTGACTCCTAAGTAGAGATTATATACAACCCTGCAAAGCCACTCAGCTGAGTGAGGCCGTCTGGTTATACCAGGTTTTGGGGTGAAGTGATGGCGCTCTCAGGTATACCCACCTTCCCTGTCGGTAAGCTCGTGGGAGTTGTCACTTGCTCTCTGAAAATGTATTTGTCCAAATCCAGAGAGTCAGGGTAGGGATAAATTCTGTTGTATTTTAAAAATAAAATGTTAAGAAAAGCAAAATTTTATCCACATGTTGAGTGGACACTGTGGCCTTGCCTGCGTCCCACTTTCTCTTTACCGTCCTTCTGCTGTGTTGGTTGTCGTCTTCGGAGCGTCCTGCCTGTGAGGCTGCATGGGGTGGATTATGCCTGTGCCTCACTTAGAATCTTTACAATCTGATGTACCCTTTGGGCACAGCGACACTTGTTAAGATTTTCTTTCTTTCTTTTAAATCTTCAGTATATCCTGCATTGACTACTTGGAGTGCGATCTGGGGCAGACGGAATTCACTCCGCCAGGTTGCGTTTCTCTGCTTAACGTTACAGAACCGGTTCTAGGTATGTATTATATACTTTTTAAATGTCTTGGTTTTATACAGTGCGAAAGTAATGACACAGAAAGTTCAAAGAGGGCTTCCCTGGTGGCGCAGTGGATAAGAATCCGCCTGCCAATGCAGGGGACACGGGTTTGAGACCTGGTCCGGGAAGATCCCACATGCCGCGGAGCCTGTGCGCCACAACTACTGAGCCTGCGCTCTAGAGCCCACGAGCCACAACTGTTGAAGCCCGCGCACCTAGAGCCCATGCTCCGCAACAAGAGAAGCCACCGCAATGAGAAGTCCGTGCACCGCAACGAAGAGTAGCCCCCGCTCGCGGCAACTGGAGAAAGCCCGCGCACAGCAATGAAGACCCAACATGGCCAAGCAGCCAAGGATAGATAAATAAAATAAATAATAAAAAAAAGTATTGTTTAAAAAAAAAATTTCAAAGCATACAAAAGTATAAAATATAAAAAAAAGAACATTCTCCCCCACTCCCAAACTCATGGTCTTCCCATAACTATTCCTCTAGCCTCAAAAAAACAAAAACAAAAACCCAATAAGACCTTTCTAGGGTTCCATTTTAGTAAGTGGAATCCCCATCCATTTTATTTTATGTAAATTGGAAACACTTTTCAGTAATATTAACATCTTATATAACCCTATACAATGATCTAAATCAAGAAATTGACACTGGGGCTTCCCTGGTGGCGCAGTGGTTGAGAGTCCGCCTGCCGATGCAGGGGACACGGGTTCGTGCCCCAGTCCGGGAAGATCCCACATGCCGCGGAGCAGCTAGGCCCGTGAGCCATGACCGCTGAGCCTGCGTGTCTGGAGCCTGTGCTCCGCAATGGGAGAGGCTGCAGTGGTGAGAGGCCCGCGTACCACAAAAAAAAAGAAAAAAAATTGACATTGATTTAATACTGTTAACTATTGATATAATACTATTAACTAATCTATAGGTCTTTTTTCAGAATTCATCAGTTATCCTACTAATATCCTTTTTATATTTCAGAATCCAAATCAGAGTCCCACATTGCCTTTTTTTTTTTGGCTTTGCCTTGAGGCTTTGCAAGGTCTCAGTTCCCCAACCAGGGACTGAACTCTGGCCACGGCAGTGAAAGCCTGGAATCCTAACCACTAGGCCACCAGGGAACTCCCACACTGCTTTTTTTTAATACAAAAATATACATAATATGAGATTTATCATTTTAACTATTCATGTGTACAGTTCGGTGGCATTAAATACATTCCTAGTGTTGTGTAACCACCACCGCTATCTACCTCCAAAACTTTTTCACTGTCCCAAACTGAAATGCTATACCTGTTAAACAGTAGCCCATTCCCCACCCCAGTCCCCCACAGCCCTTAGGTACCGCCAGCCTACTTTCGGTTCCTATGAATTTGCCTAATTTAGGCACCTCATATAAGTGGAATCATGCAATATTTGTCCTTCTGTGTCAGGCTTTTTTCACTAAGCATAAAGGTTTTAAGGTCTGTTCGTATTGTAGCATATGTCAAAAGTAATTCCTCTTTATGGCTGAAGATTATTCCATTATGTCACATTTTGTTTATCCTTTTAACTGTTGATGGACACTTGGATTGTTTTCATTTTCTGCCTATTGTGATCTTGAACAAAGTAGTTGTGGTGTGCAGGCTGTGGAGCGCGGGCTTAGTTGCCCCAGGGCATGTGGGATCTTAGTTCTCCAGCCAGGGATGGAACCCGTGTCCCCTGCATTGGAAGGCGGATTCTTAACTACTGGACCACCAGGGAAGTCCCAATTTTTGTTATTTTAATTATGACCTTTCTTGTGGATGCGAAGTGATATCTCTTTTTGGTCTTGATTTGCATTTCCCTAATGACTAATGGAGTTGAGCATCTTTTCATGTGCTTATTGGCCATTTGTACATCTGCTTTGGAGAAATGTCTAGTTTAGTCCTTTGCCCATCTTTTTAATTAATTAATTAATTTGTTTATTTTTGGCTGCGTTGCGTCTTCGTTGCTGCACGTGGGCTTTCTCTAGTTGCGGCGAGGGTGGGCAGTGCACGGGCGTCTCATTGCAGTGGCTTCTCTTGTTGCGGAGTGCGGGTTCTAGGTGCGCGGACTTCGGTAGTTGTGGCACGGGGGCTCAGTAGCTGTGGCGCATGGGCTTAGTTGCTCTGTGGCATGTGAGATCTTCCCGGACCAGGGCTCAAACCTGTGTCCTCTGCATTGGCAGGTGGATTCTTAACCACTGCGCCACCAGGGAAGTCCCCCTTTGCCCATTTTTGAATTGGGTTCTTTGTTTTTGTTGAATTTAGGAGTTCTTTATATATTCTGGATGTTAATTCCTTACTTCTAGGAATTTTGTCAGTTTTTGCTCTAACACTTAGGTCTTTGATCCATTTTGAGTTAATTTTTGTGTATGATACAAGGGAGGGTCCAACTTTGTTCTTTTGCACGTGGATGTCCAGTTTTCCAATATCCGTTTGTTGTCCTTCCCCCACTGAGTGATCTTGGCACCCATGTTGAAAATCATTCTGGACTCTTTATTCTATTCCTTTGGTTTATGTCTGCCCTTAGGCCAGCACCACACTTTTAATTACTGTACCTTTGTAGTAGGTTAAAAGTTGGGAAATGGGAGTCCTCCAACTTTATTCTTTTTCAAGATTGTTTGGCCTTTTGGGACCCTTTGCAATTCCATATGAATTTGAGAATAGGCTTTTCCATTTCTGGGGAAAAGGCTATTAGAATTTTGATAGGGATTGTTTTCAGTCTGTAATTTTTTAGGTCTTCTTTAATTTCTTTTCTTTTTTTTTTTAATATTTGTTTATTTATTTTGGCTGCGCCAGGTCATAGGTCTTAGTTGCGGCACACGGGATCTTCCTTGCAGCATAGGGTATCTTTAGTTACGGCATGCAGACTTTTAGTTGTGGCATGCGAGATCTAGTTCCCCGACCAGGGATTGAACCCGGACCCCCTGCATTGGGAGCACAGAGTCTTACCCACTGGACCACTAGGGAAGTCCCTTTTTTTAAAAAATAAATTTATTTATTCATTCATTTAATTTAATTTAATTTTTTTTTTGGCTGCATTGTGTCTTTGCTTGCATGCCGTTTTTCTCTAGTTGCTGAGAGCGGGGGCTACTCTTTGTTGCGGTACGCGGGCTTCTCATTGCGGTGGCTTCTCTTGTTGCAGAGCACAGGCTCTAGGCATGCGGGCTTCAGTAGTTGTGGCACACAGGCTTCAGTAGTTGGGGCTTGCGGACTCTAGAGCGCAGGCTCAGTAGTTGTGGCGCACGGGCTTAGTTGCTCCGCGGCATGTGGGATCTTCCCGGACCAGGGCTCGAACCCGTGTCCCCTGCATTGACAGGCAGATTCTTAACCACTGCGCCACCAGGGAAACTCCCTTTTTAATTTCTTTAAGCAGTATTTTACCTCCTTGGTTAGATTTATTCCTAAGGATTTAATTCTTTTAGTTATTGTAAGTGGAATTGCTATTCTAATTTCCTTTTCATATTGCTAATTGCTGGTGTATAGAAACATAACTGACTTCTGTGTTTTGATCTTATGCCCTGTAACTTTACTGAATTCCTTTATTACCTCTAGTAGCATTCTTTTGAATTCTTTGGGATTTTCTATATATAAGGCCATGTCATCTGTGAATAGAGATAGTTTTATCTCTTCATTTCCAAGTTGGATGCCTTTTATTTCTTTTTCTTGTCTGGTACCTCTGGCTAGAACCTTTAGTACAGTGTTGAATAGAAAGTAAACATCATTTTCTTGTTCCTGATCTTGGAGGTAACGCGTACAGTCTTGTACCATTAAGCAAAATGTTAGCTGTGGCTTTTTCACTTTACCTCTGTCAGGTTGAAGAAGTTGTCTTCTATTCCTAGTCTGTGGAATGTTTTTTATCATGGAAGGATGTTGGATTTTGTCAAATGCTTTTTCTGTTCCTGTTCAGGTAATTGTGTGACTTTTGTTAAGTTGATTTTTAAAGGAAGCAGACGGTATCACATTAGGTTGCTAGATATATTAGCGATTTAACACGCTTTTAGTCAGTAAGAATTTTTAAATACATTTACTTTATTTTAACAGCTTTCTAAAAAATACGTGTTTAGGTTGGGATAGGGAGGGTGGGAGGGAGACGCAAGAGGGAGGAGATATGGGGATATCTGTATATGTATAGCTGATTCACTTTGTTATAAAGCAGAAACTAACACACCATTATAAAGCAATTATGCTCCAATAAAGATGTTAAAAAAAAAAAAATGTTTAGGGGAGGCCCCTAGTGACCTAATGTTTAGGATTCCAGGCTTTCATTGCTATGGCCTGGGTTCAGTCCCTGGTCTGGGAACTGAGATCCTGCAAGCCACACAGCGCAGCCAAAAAAGAAAAATTGTTTAGACTTTAGCTCTTTAGCTGTTTTCGTTGTTCCTCTTTTACATTTTCTCTACTTAATTTAATTTTTTTTCCTTTTTTATCCCTTAGTATTTCAGTGGGTATTTCTAAAAACAAGGACACTGCTGTGTAATCATAGTACAACCACCAGAATCAGGGTAGTAACATTTGCTACAGTGTGGTTACTTGATTTTGTCCACTGTTCCAATCATCTGTGTAGGCCCAGTGTGTACTTACAAATCTTTAGTCCCCTTTAGTCTGGAACAGTTCCTCCGGCTTTTCTTATCTTTTATGACCTTGACAATTCGAAGGGTACGTTTGTAGGCTCCCCTGTGGTTCGATTTAGAAGTGACGCTGTTCTCCGTGTGTCATATCAACATGCTGTCAGTTTGTCCTGTTGCCAGACATGTTAGCTTTGATCAGTTGGTTAAGATAGTGTTTGCCAGGGTTTTCCACTCTAACTAGGTGTGCTATTTTTATCTTCTTCTGAGTGTCATTTCTTCTAGATCCTCTCCATGGACAGAGTTAGGGAATATGCATATGCTTAAACCCACGCATGTCATGTATGTACGTATATATGTGTGTGTGTGCACATATATGTACACACACATATTTCTATGTCTATCTCTATCTGTCTGTTTATTAAGAGCCATGAGTTTGCACTGATCTTTTTTTTTTTTTTGGCCATACCACGTGGCTTGTGGGATCTTAGCTCCCTGACCAGGGATCAAACCTGGGCCCCCTGCAGTGGAAGCGTGGAGTCCTAACCCCTGGACCGCCAGGGAGTTCCCTGCACTGATCATTCCGATTCTAATCTAGCGCCCAGGGTTCATTCTAGGTAGCCTTCCCCCTTCCGTATTTGTAAGTTCCTTCTCTGATGGTAAGAACCCTGGCTGCCGTTATTCGCAGTATATTTACATATTTGCTCAGTCCCCTTGTATTGGCTCAGTCCCTCGACTACGCAGGCCACCCTCTCTGTTGTGGGCTGCCCCGAATCCCCTGGCCCCGACCTGGAGGGGAGCCTCGCCAGCTCTTTCCCAGGCGGCCTCGCCCCAACCGCATTGACCAAGGCCCTTGCCTCGCCAACTGTGTTGCGATGTCGTCCTGGCCACCTGTCTGCTGTGGGCGCTGGCCCCAGCCAGAGGGGATGGACAGACTGCTGTTGTGATTAGGGAGTATCAGCTCTGGAGCTGGACCACCTGAGTTCAAGTCCAGCTGATTTCTGCTAGCTGTGTGACCTTGGTCAGGTTAATCTCTTTCTCAATTTCCTTGTCTGTAAAAATGGGGAAAAGTAATGCTTCCTGTCTCACAGGGTGTTTATGAAAACTAGAGACTGTGTGTGAAGCATACGTAGGACACAGTACTGTAGTCCAACAGGTGACTGCTGCTGTTATTAATCGTCGTTTCCTTAGTGTGTAAGCCCTGTAGGGATGTTTGTTCAGTTCACAGAAATGTCCTAAGTATCTAGGACAATGCCCAGCATTCAGTAGGTGTTCAGTAAATGTTTGTTGAGTGAGTGGCTGTATTAGGACTTAGTTGGGGTTAACTGTGTACGTAATCGTGAGCGTGTCTTTGTATGAAGTTGACAGCTTAGACTTCCGAAAGTAGGAGCACAGCTATTCCTAGTGGTAGGACGGGCTCGGATTTCCTGAGGAGCTTCGTCAGTGACGATGGCTGGACCAGAACCCTCGCCGCCTCTTAGGTTCTCCCGGATCGATGACGCTCATCTTTATCGTCTTAGGACCACCTTTCACCCACCAGAGGACACCCCAGAAAATGGTCTATTATGGGAAGCCTTCTTGTAAAAACAGCTTTGAAAATTATATTGAGATAATAAAGTATGTGTTCGGCTCCTACAAGAGAGAGTCCCCTCTTATCGTCAACACGATGGGCTGGGTGGCAGGTAAGCCCGCCGAGGCGCATGGGTTGGACGGGAGGGTTGGGCAGTGGGGATAAGTGCGTGGCTTCCAGACATTAGTGCCGAAGCCCGGTTTTGGGGCAATTCCTTGTCTCAGAAGCAGTCCAGCTTTTTGCAGGAGTGCGTCGCCTCTCTGTGCGCTAACTGTGCTCCCGTGGTCTCCTTCCTCGTAGACGAGGGTCTCCTGCTTCTTATTGACCTGATCCGACTGCTGTCGCCCAGCCACGTCGTTCAGTTCAGCTCCGACCGGGGTAGGTACATGCCAGACCTCAGCCCAAGCTACGTGGACAACATGGACGGCTTGTACACAAAGAGCACGTCCAAAGTCAGAAACAGAGGGTTCCACCTGGCAGAATTTGCAGACAGTTTAGAATTTGCTGACGAAGAAAAGGAGAATCCACTTCTGTTTACTGGATTCAAACTGATGTCCGTTAAGTCGGAGTTTGTGTCTGGAAAAACTCCAAGAAATAGGTAAGCAAAGCGTCATGGCTGGAGAAGTTAGTTTTCTTCAGTCTTACAAGGCCTTCTGTCCTCAATTCCTTCAAAGGAATAGTCCTCTAAAATTTTTCAGATCTCTGTCACAGCTATCTATTTATGAAGGAGAGTCAGTTATTTTCTGAATGGTTACTTTGCCAGTGGAAACATGCAGAATTGGCTTCCAGGTCTGCTTGCCAGGGCCTTTGACTTGAAGGATTTCCAGGGGGTTTATGGAAGGGCAGGGTCTGCAGATGCTGAGGTTGGAACGTGGGCTGTGTGCGTAGAATCTGTGTGATGTCTCTAGTGGGAGGCGGGCCTGGAAGGTTAAATCTCTGTTTACCTCGTTGTGATTTCCTTTTCAGAGAATCACATAACAAAGTCCTTCGCGAGTTGGCAGTGCTGAGTTACCTTGGCCAGCTGCAGCCCCCAGTGCCAAAGCCACTGTGTCCCTTACACGGTCTGACACCCTATCAGGTGATCTGAACTCTTGGAATTGTCTTTATTTGGGTTACTTAAACACGCCCGTGCCTGTGTGCCAAGAGCACCTTGACCACTTCATAGCGCCTCACTCATTTAGTCCTCAGGGCAGCCCTATGGTGTAGATTTGGTGACTGTCCCCGCTTTACAGAGGGAGCTGAGTGATCCAGTGTGAGTGGCACAGCTGGCCACAGAGCCAGGCAGCCCAGCTCCAGAGCCGAGCTCTTCACTGCTGTGCTGGGCCTGGCGCTGGGATTACGCCCTGGCAGCCCATCTCCGCCCTTGCACTGACTGGCTGGGTGCAACTTGGGCTCTCAGCTGGGAACAGCGGTGCCAGACCTCGCAGAACGCTTGTGCAGGCTTCACGAGTGCTCACAGCAGGGCCTGGCGCCCGGAGAACACTCTTAAACTGTTTCACATATCGTCGCAAGTAGGTTCTGGCACTAGGGTACATGCATCTTGGATTCCAACCTCTGAAGAAATTCATTTGGGAAGAAACCACCATAACGTTAGGATTCCAAATGATGACAGAATGAAACAGCAACAGGTAGCATTTCTAAGTGCTCACCCTGTGCCGTGCTCTCTTCTAAGCCTGGGTTAACTCCTTTACTCACCGAGGCGCTGTTATTATCCGCACTTTGCAGACGGCAGAACTGAGGCCAGGGGCACTGAGTCAGCTTGCCCAAAGGCCCATAGGAAAAGTTTGGGCCGGGACTGGAGCCCAGGCGGCCTGACTCTAGAGCCCAGGGTACTCAGCTCTGCTGCGTGGCCTGTGCAGTGCTGAGCACCCGCTGTGCCGCGCGCTCTGCCGAGCACGTTACCTGGGGTGGCAGCCTGCTGGGGAGGTGCTGTTATAGACCCCGCTTACAGTGTAGAAAACCGGGCACAGCCAGGCAGACACACTGGCCTGAGGTTGCACAGGCAGGGGCTGTGACCTGGGGGGCAAGGATGCGTTTCCTGAGCCTGATGGAGAGATTGGCTCCAGGCTTCCATGTCATCTCCACTGAACAACCTAAGGCAGTTGGTTTAATGGAGTTTTGGTTGATTTACTGCAATTTACTCACTTGACGATGCTCTATAACTGAACGTGAAACTTAGCTGCCAGTAATTTAAACTGCCTTTTGTTACAAATTCACATTTGTTTTTTAAACAATTTTTTTTAAATTTTATTTATTTGGCTGTATTAGGTCTTCGTTGCTGCGCAGGCTTTTCTCTGCTTGCGGTGAGTGGGGGCTACTCTTCATTGCCGTGTGTGGGCTTCTCGTTGTGGTGGCTTCTTTTGTTGCAGAGCACAGGCTCTAGGTGCACTGACTTCAGTAGTTGTGGCAGTCATTCTTAATGACTGCGCCACCAGGGAAGTCCCCAGAAAAGCATTTTGTTATACATATTATTTAGGCTTCAAAAACAAATGTGAGGGGGACTTCCCTGGTGGCACAGTGGTTAAGAATCCGCCTGCCAATGCAGGGGACACAAGTTTGAGCCCTGGTCCAGGTAGATCCCACATGCCGCAGAGCAACTAAGCCCGCGAGCCACAACTACTGAACCCGTGCACCACAACTACTGAAGCCCAAGTGCCTAGAGCCCGCGCACCGCAACGAAGAGTAGCCCCCACTCCTTGCAACTAGAGAAAGCCCATGTGCAGCAACAAAGACCCAACGCAGCCAAAAATAAAATTAAAAAAAAAAAAAAGTTTTTCTACTTTAAAAGTTTGAAATTACCCAGAAAGTTACATGTTAAAAGTAATTATTTACCTCGTGCTCCGGGAATGCAATCCATTTTTCTTATTGCAATAATTAAATTAGGGAGTGAATGGAGGCTTTTTCTCGCTGAATGGATTTTTACTTTCTCCCATCAGGAGACCTCAGTGAGGGGTTTCCATAGTCTCCCTCCGTCAACTTCAGCTCATGTAGGATGTCTCCAAACTTGCATCTCATTGTGTCTCTGTAGACAAAGTTCCAGGCATTCAGTTTAGATTTCTAGCAGGTATTGCTGGTATACAGGAGCTTTGTTTAAGTTTCCTAGGTTCTCTGTATTAGAACGGTGAAGCACTAAACAAATGCTGGTTGGTGTTCGCATTCTGTTTAGATATTTCTTGGTAGGTGGTTTGGCAGATAGAACGTCAGATAGCTGGTGAGTCGACTTGTAAAAATTAAAAGTAGTCTTTCAAGTAGAATTCATAGAGGGGGATGCGCATGTATCTTTCAGGTCCCTTTCAATGCCGTGGCACTCCGGATTATCCACGCTGATGTCGCTCCTACCCACATATTATACGCTGTGAACGCCAGCTGGGTTGGGCTTTGCAAGATCCTGGATGATGTCAGAGGATATGCAAGTGGGCCCATCCTGCTTGCCCAGACGCCCATCTGTGATTGTTTGGGGTTTGGTGAGTCTGAGAGGGACACTGTCTGTAAACCTACTGAAACTGACCCGCTTCTTAACTGTCGATGGCTGGGCTTGACCTTGTCGCCGTCACTTGGCTGGCGTGGCCAGCGAGCTTAGCTTCTCTGTCTTCTGTATAGCGGGCTCTGCGGGCTGGAGGGCAGGAAAGAAGCGGTGCTTTCTCTGCTTCTCCTCCAAGATTCCTAAGGGCCTGGTCGCGGCCTCCTTCTCATCTGACATGTTTTCCGTGGGCCCTCCCACCCACTGCTGGGGCTCTGAGTCCATCTTAGGCTGACGTCCGTGGGGTTTCTCCAGCACAGCGGTGCATCGGAGCTCCAAGCCCGTGTGAGCACGGCACTTCTCCGCTTGGATGTCTCGCCGGCACCTAAGACTTGGGTCCCAAACTGAGTCCTGATAGGTCTTTCTACCCCTTCCCTGATGTTCTCCCCAGATCTCCTCCCAGCCCACACCATCCCTAGTTCCCAGGCCATGAACAGTCCTTTGAAGATGTACTCTGGTGTTTGGGTCAGGCCCCTGGGTCCTCCTTGGCACCCCCTTGCTTTCATTCTCCACATCCAGCCTACTCGCAGGCCTGGTGGTTTCGTTTTCAGAAAGTCAGACTCCTCCATCTCACCTCTTCTCACCACGCCCGTCTCATTTCTTGCCCTGGACTAGTGGAAAAGCTGTGTAACTGGACTCCCCACGGTCAGGGGTGATCTGAGCACATACGAGATCACACTGCATCCTGGTGCGTCCCTTCGCACAGGTCCAGCATGTGGACCCAGCCTCATGGTGCCTGGCAGCCTTGGGTCCCTGCGTCCCTCACCAAACCTGCCTCACGTGATCGTCCCCCGGCTCACTGAGATCAGTAACCGTCAGTGTATGCTTCTGGAAGGGGGCTGGACCTACACACCTCAAGATTAGCAGAGCCCTCAGTCAATATGTGTTCTTGATTTATACAATGCTGAGCTTCTCGAAAGCTTTCCACAGAACTCATGTGCTTAGTACAGACCGTAAAGAAGGGATTGGCGGTGGGGAGAGGCTGAGTCATCTTTGCATTCCCCACTGGTGGCTTTCTCCCTGGCCCAGGTGCGCCTTAGTTAAGACAGTGTGGGACTTGGGTTTCTCACAGCTGAACTAGGAGAAGGGTACCAAGAGTCTTCAGATATTCACATATGCCACTTTGTATTTTTAAAGCAAAACACAGTTGAACTTGAAACTCTTATTTTAAAAGCCATTCTACAATTCTGAGTGGTGGGGAAGTTTGATATCTTCCAGAAAGGGTGATTTTTGTGTGTTTTGTGTGCTTTCAAGGAATTTGTAGAGGGATCGACATGGAGAAGAGGCTTTACCACATCCTCACTCCTGTGCCCCCGGAAGAGCTAAGAAACGTGAACTGTCTGCTGGTTGGAACCATTTCCATTCCACAGTGTGTTCTCAAGAGCCAGGTGAGTACGGCCCCCGGGGGCAGCCCTGGAGCTCGCTGGCCGTGTCCACAGTGGGGGCCTGAAGTCGGGGCGAGAGTCACGGGGGAGCAGGTTATTGTCTGGGGAGCTCACACCCCATGGTGGTGTGTCAGCGTGGCCTAAAGGTCTGGGGCCCAGAGTCGCCATCACGCACGGCCAGGAGCCCCGTGGTGGAGCCGACATTGCAGACGTGCGTGTGGGAGAAAAGAGCAGAGGTGGCGTCCCCATGATGAGTCCTCCCTGAAGACAGTCTTCAGGGGTCCCCGTGGGAAGGCCATGGAGGGTCACGTTGGCCAAGGTCATCCGTGTGGCCCCAAACCAAATGGCAGGACCTGCAGGCAGCTGGGGAGGCACCAGTGTCCCCCTCCCCACCGGCTCATTCTGCCTGTTTGAGAGAGAAGTCCCCACCCCCATTCTCATGCTGTTTGATGTGTTTGTGGGGTTGAATTGTAAGTGGGCCCTTCCAGGGGAGCGGAGCCGAGTGTCTTAGGAGTGAGAGGACCTTCCTCAGACTCTCACTTTTAACACTGTCTTCCTTCCATCTTCGCTGGATTTGAAGTATTTTCTCTGTGTTTCCATTTCAGCGTGGGCTCGAAGGGACAATACCTTACATCACAACAGATTATAATTTTAAACTTCCTGGAGCATCAGAGAAAATTGGAGCAAGAGAAATTGAGGAAACACGTAAAGAGAAATTACACCCCAAACCTAAATTCTATCGAAAAACAAACTGATCCTGATGTTCTTAATCAGGGAAGGACCTTTTCTTCCGAGAGCTTGACTCTGTCTCCAGGCCGGCGCCAGCGGACCGATGGGGTTCTGTGGCCACGAACGGAACGGTGTGCTGACGTAGCACAACGCTGCATGACTCATGGATATGTTTAGAGTACATTTAAGTCTGTTCTTAAGTCGACATGACCTAGAGGTTTGCCCTGGTCTTCTGTTTTATTTTCTAAGGGAGTAAAGCAGCAGGGGAAAGTTTGTGCGCCATTGAAACAGAAAGAACATGGTAGATTCCTCATAAAGTTTTTGCCGGACCTGGTTGTTGGCATCTGGATAAAAATAGAGTAATGGGAGCCACAGAAACGTCCTAAGGAGGAAGGCAGTCTGGCCAGCAGGATGGAGGGCGTAGCGGAATGTGGTGGCGCCCTGTGGTCCTTCCCCCGGGGCGGGGGGCGTTCCCATCCCTGCGCGCGTTGGATGCTCTCCAACCCCGTCCATGCGTGTGGGCCAAGGGTTAAGCCTCTGTTTGGTCTGTTAAAGTTAATCAGTGTTTCAGAGATAAAAGTTTGACTCCAGAGCCCTTCTTCTTCTTCCTTTTTAAAATCTGATGCTGAAAAAATGCTCTCAAATCCAGGAAGCCTGTCTTGGGGCCTCTTTAAAACCAGATTTGTCCTAATTGACTTCACATCTGAGATTAAAAACGCACAGTGGGCAGAGCCGGACACTAGGCTGTTCGGAAGAAGGACCGGGGGAGCAGTTCATGCTCTTGGGCTCGGTGGCTGGACCTGAACTCTGTGTCAGTGATGGTGCTGTTCTCCCAGGGGGCTTTGGGGCCAACGATGGAACTCCATCTTCTTCCTGGTGGTCAGGATTCTTTAACCTCCCAGGTTGGAAGTGGTTTTGGTAAACAATCCGGACAGCCAGGTCAGGTCACCATTTCTGCGTTTAGGACATTGAGGTAGCCTTTCAAACTGGTGGTGTGAATTCCAGCTTCCTAGCAGAATGTGTTGAAGGACAGCTATTATGATGTGTGGGTTTTAATGTTTACGTTCATTTAAACCGTTGACTGTCATTGTCTTAAGTACTCACATGGCTTCTCATCTCATCTTGTAGAGCCCTTGTCACCATCCAGGATCAGGTGTGATACCCTAGAGACCATTTAATGTCTAGCTTCCTTTTTTTTGCGGTGGGAACCATTTAATTTGCATACGGAGACTTGTATCTACTGTGATTCTTTCTACCAGAGGAACAAAGGGGGCCCTGCAGGAAGGGCTTCTTTTTTAAAAAAAATTTATTTATTTTTTTATACAGCAGGTTCTCATTAGTTATCCATTTTATACATATTAGTGTATACATGTCAATCCCAATCGCCCAGTTCATCCCACCCCCCCACCCTAATGTCTAGCTTCTTAGTTGCTTCTTATTTATATCTAAATTTAACTTGTACATGGTTTTCTTTCTTGGCCTTGCAAAGACTATTAACAGACAATCCACCATCAACTTTTTGCCTCCTTCCCAAGTTCCTGTACCTTTACAATAATACTGTAGGTCTTTAGCAGCAAGTGGTGGCCCGTCATTTGCGTTTTCATTAAATCCAGGCTCGCTTTTAGCCTGTTTCCTGCTGGCCATTAAGGCTGCGGGCTTCAGTCCCCATCGGTAAAGAACACAAACGTTGCCGCTAGAGGGAGCTGTCAGCCATTGGTCAGCTGGCCTTACGGAGGCTGGAGATGGCCTGGCCGAGGAGCCCACCTAGGCCTCTGTCAGCATCCAGAGATGCTGGAGACAGGGCGCTGTGGTCAGCTCCAGGTGTGCCAGTCAGACTGGCAACGGCGCAGCCACCTGGTGTGTGGGATGATCAGTGGCGATGGTTTGGGCTTTCTGGCATCTCCACTGTCTGCGATGGCTCAGGACGGGTAGTGAGAGTTCTGCGTTGGAGATGCTCTTAACAAAAACTCAGTCATTTCTGTGTGTGATTTTTAAAGCAGTACATGCTTATTTTAAGAAAATTAAGCTGCCGCTGCCGCTCCTGGGGTCCCTGTGACAGGCGGGTCCTCACCCTTCTGGGCACTCAGGTTTCTGCCCGACAGACGGCGAGAGGACCAAGGGACGTGGGACGGTGATTATTAAAGCGTCTGGTAGTTGTTTCCCTTAGATTTGGTTGAGGCCATGTCGTGGTTAAGGCAGCAGGCTTTGATGTTGGAGCTCTGAGTTCACCTTCTGGCTGGGCCACTGGCTAGCAGTGTAGCTCTGAGGGCGTATTTAACCTGAGCCTGTGTCCTCTAAGATGGGCGGATAGCGCTTCCCTCGGGGCCCCTGCGTGAGGAGGGCGAGAGGCGTGTCTACAGCAGGCGAAGCAGTAACTCTTAGCATGCGGCCTGTCTCTAAGGGTTGTAAATCCAGAAGGCAGGACCACGATCGTATCCCTCACAGTCACACTGGGACAAAGCAGAAACTGTCGGCACCGGAAACCACCTTACCTGGCAGTCCCCGGGCAGGTTTCCCTTAACAGCATTCTTCCTGCTGTGGGTCCTGCCCAGGGCTCCGGAGAGGAAGGTCCCAGGGCTTCCACCAATCACCCGCTCCTGGGAGTTTCTCATAAACCCTGCTAACTGCTTTTAAAATTGTGTGACCAGTTCACCATGTAGGAAATGATCCTGAAGTCCCCACCACGGACTCCCTGTGGATGCTGGGATGCTGTCTCGTCCAGTGTTTTTCTAAAATGCACGTGTGTGTTTGTTTTATAAAACTGGTGTCCAATTGTATGTGTGGTTTCTATCCAGCTCTTTTCACTTAATATGTGAACTTCTGTATCATTAAATATTTTTGAGAATGTGAATTTAATTGTGTGATTTTCTTACGTACATAGATAGACCATTTTATTCTCGGAAATTATTTAAATGTTTAGTAGAAATTATGGGGAAAACATCGAAAGGGGGTAGTGAAATCTGGGCGCCATAGTGGGGAAGACAGGAAACCCCAGCAAGTGCCCGGCACCTTTTCTCTGTTTCAGTATTGAGCGGGATAAACTCCAGTGGGAGTTCATCGTCATTTTTCCTTTTGGGCCCATGTATGTAAGTTAAATGGTTTCTGGACTATCTTTGAGAGTATATTAGCAGGGAAAAGAATTTTGCTCCCAGAAGAGTTCAAATAGAAAGAAAGCTAGCCAGCCAGCCGGGGGTCTGTGTCTGTAACCGCCTCTCCGAGAGCGAGAGCTCAGCCCCTCGGCCCTCGCTCCCAGGGTGGGGCCTGGTAGAGGCAACGAGACTTGGCTGACAGGCCAAGCCTGAACAGTGGCTAAAATAAATATGGGGGCCATCTGTGCAGTAGGGGAAGAGCCACGTGAGGTAGGGCCTCCAGAAAGCCTTGGCTGCGTTAAAGTTATTTCCAGGGCTTTGCCAGGAAAAGAATGGGGCAGAGGGTGGGCCGCGGGGTGAGGGAGCAGTCTGAAAGGAGCCGCACTTGGAGTTGAGGGGCAGCAGGTCCAATCTGGAGATCCCGGGAGCTGAGTAAGCAGTCTTGGGAATCGGCAAACAGCCGAGCCAGGCAGACAATGTGTTGGGCTGGGAAGCCAAGGGTTGCCATGGCGACTGGCCCCGATGCTGCTGTGCTGCTCAGCGGACTGTGGCTTGGGTTTTTCTAATGCTTCGGACCTGGGCTTGTCTCCGGGCTGTGCATGTCGGCCGGGCAGGAAGAAGCCACCACACTTGCAGGCCTTCCTCCTGACCGAGGAATCCAGCGGGGGGCTGCTGCTGGCTGTTGGCATTGCAGAGACGAGGGTCTTCGTGGCACTGCTTTCTGGGAAAGGAGGGAAGGCACCCTCTGAGGCAGCCAGCGGTGTGAGGAGTGCGTGCCAGGGAGCATATGGGTACTTGGAGATGGAAAATCCAAGGGGAGGAAACCACCGGCAAGGAAACAGTGCAAACCGCGGCCACAGAGTCCATACGTTCAAATATACAGCGCCCAGGGGGCCTGTGTCGGAGAAGAGAATTGGCAGGGCTGAGAGCTCGGTGGTTTTCTGTGCAGACGATTCAGCTGGAGAAATTAAGGTTGGGGCTGAGTCTGGGAGAAGCCCTCCAGTGTTGGGACTGCAGCTGGGCAGAGAGGGACAGGGACTGTGGGTCGAGCACGTGGCTCAAGGGCCAGGCAAGGTGCCACCACCCCAGAGGTCAAACATGAATTCAGTCCTGACAAAATACGGGTCTCCACCTCGCGGCTGGCTCAGCCTTCGTCCAGGAAGCGGTGAGTGTGTTTTCTTCCTCTTCGGTCCAGAAAGGAGGGTGGACGGCAGAGTGAGAAGAGATTTTGTGGGTCTTGGAGGGGCTGCTTGGTGAATTCTCCTGGGCCCTTTAAGAACCCCTCCTGCAGGCTGGCCACATTTTCTCCTTCACAGTGATTTAATGAATTTGAGAGCGTGGAAGACAGGGGTCGCCCGGTGAGCGTTAGGCATCATCTCTGATCTAGGTGCAGATAGTGTCCTGTCTTCTGAGAAGGCAAAGGAAGGAGGCTTTCGGTTTCAGCCTTCCAAGCCCTGAAAGAAGAAAGAACAGGGTCCCGTGTGAAGAGATATTCCACTGGCAGCTGCCGCGGAGGGGTCAGTGGCGGGGTCGGGGGTGGGGGGAAGCTGCTCCCCAGCTTCCTCTCCTGGGAGTTGGAAGGTCGGGGGGGGGAAGGGGTCCCCAGACCTTGAAAGCTTCAGTTTTGTGCATTAAAGTTGTGTCCCCCTTGCCAGGATGGTCAGGGATAGGTTCCCAACCGTGTTTGCACCTCTCTCAAGAGGGGCTGTGAAATGCCTCCTAAACCGTCAATATTTGTAAGCTCACTTTTGATTCGTGCCATGACGCGTTTTGGCAGAGGGGGTCAGGAATGGCGTTCATGGAGTCAAACAGCCTTCCAGCGCCCCAGAATCAGAGACCTGGCCTGGAAAACACCCCATTCCTGGCCAGAGAGGAAGGGCCTGAGGGTGTGTTAGTCACTGACCCCTCTGCGCTCCCATAAGAGCCCTCATTCCGACCTTCATCTGTCTCCCCCTCCCCCCCCAGCCCCACGGTTGGCCCAAGACAGATTTAGGAAGCAGACAGTGAGTCACACAGAACTCCTAGCACCCACCCAGGCCTCACTGCAGGGTTGTCTCCACCCCGGGAAGGGTCTGAGCTGCTGATGTAGCCCTCCTCTGGCTCACACCCCCAAGTGAAGCTTAACTACCACGCTGGGGTCTCCGCCTTGAGTGGCCAGAGAGTAAGACCAACGTGTGCCATTCACCTTAGCGGGCCTGTCACCCTAATACACGAACCCCAGTGACCGATGTCCAGTTAACTCAAGGTCCCTCACTGCTCACTCGCCCTGGGGAGATTGTTTCCAGGCTTGGGTGAAATATGGGCTCTAGGCCTTCTGGGGGGGTCCCCAAAATCATGGCTGCCACATGGACATCAGAGAATGGCCATCTGTGCTGCTTCAGCCTGATTGTGTCATTTAAAAAATTTGGGGGAGGCCACACCATGCGGCTTGTGGGATCTTAGTTCCCTGACCAGGGATCGAACCCTGGCCCATGGCAGTGGAAGTGCGGAGTCCTCACCACTGGACAACCGGGGAATTCCCTGATTGTGTCTTTAAGCCCTTTATTATTAGTTTTCTTTCTTTCTTCCTTTCTTTTTTTCTTTTCTTTGACAGTAAAAGGACAGCTAGTGGGAATTCCCTGGCGGTCCAGTGGCTAAGACTCTGCACTTTCACTGCTGAGGGACCAGGTTCAATCCCTGGTCGGAGGACTAAGATTCCACAAGCCTCGCTGCTCAGCCGAAAAAGAAAAAAAAAAACAAAAAAAACTAGTTTTGCTTTTGCTGTATTTCCAAGTTTTAAAGTTTAATAAGCTTCAGTGTGTCATAGTTCCTCATGTAATCAATGTCCAAATAGTTACTGAACACGTTAATCACTGGGCATTGTGCCAGGGGCTGGGGAGATGGCCGGGAGCAAGATACACGCCCGTCCTTCTAGAATCTCACTAATGAGTGACGCGGATGTGTCAGCAGGAAATTGAAAAGTAGTTTGATGTGTGTTAAATAGAGCAATTGCGGGTTAACAGGTTCACACGTAAGATTCCTCTTACGACACCACCAATCTTGGGGATTTTCTGAAGTGACATCACCTGAAGGATAAACTGGAGTCAGCTGGGTAAAGAGTAGGGGTAGACAGGTCATTTCAGGAAGAGAGGAAAACAGGGGCTAGAGACGGCATTGCGTGCAGCCTGACTGGGACAGTCAGTGGGATGACTGAGGGGTGGGAGAGCGTTGTAGGAGCTGCTGGAGGGGAGAGCTCTAAAGAGACGGGGCAGAGGTCAATCCGTAGAGAGGACGGTCGAGCATCTTGCGGACTTCAGATTTCATCCTTGGCGTGATAAGCATTTAAGCATTTTTAGCAGGGTAGGTAGCATTTTCTGACTTGCATTTTAAGAAAATCCTTTTCGATAGCAGTTTGGAGAGTGGGTTTGGGGGAGTTTGAGAAGGAGAACATGGCAAATAAAGAGCCGAAGAATCAGGAGGCTTTTACAGCATTGCAGGTGAAAGGTGATTGTTTAAGGCCTTTAAATTAGCATATGAATATATATACATATGCACACACATGTATGCCTGTGTTTACTTTGTTCTGCTTATACAAATAATACATTTTCATTCTCAAACAGTACACAAATAATGAAGATACAAGTCCTGATTTTCTGTTATTTCCAGTTGCATTTCAGATTTTTTTCTATGAATATGTACACAGTGCACATACCTAAATATGTGTCTATGTAAAAATGTTGAAATGAAATTGAAGAAAATATGCATTTTTGCAATTGCATTTGCCAATTAATACTATATTTTGGACATTAAAAATGCCAATACATGAAAATCTACCTCATTCTTTTTAATGGCTTCATGGTTCATATGGATATACCTTACTTTTTTTTTTTTTAATAAATTTATTTATTTATTGGCTACGTTGGGTCTTCGTTGAGGTGCACGGGCTTTCTCTAGTTGTGGTGAGCGGGGGCTACTCTTTGCTGCAGAGCAGAGGCTCTAGGAGTGCTGGCTTCAGTAGTTGTAGCACATGGGCTCAGTAGTTGTGGCTCGTGGGCTCTAGAGCACAGGCTCAGTAGTTGTCGCGCACTGGCTTAGTTGCTCCGTGGCATGTGGGATCTTCCCGGACCAGGGCTCGGACCCATGTCCCCTGCATTGGCAGGCGGATTCTTAACCACTGCACTGCCAGAGAAGTCCCTATACCTTAATTTTTAAACTAGCCCTTGAGTTTCCTGGTTGCCTAGTGGTTAGGATTCCGGGCTTTCACTGCTGCGGCCTGGGTTCGATCGCTGGTCGAGAATCTATCCTGCAAGCCACATGGCGAGGCCAAAAAAAAAAAAAAAAAAAAAAGACTATCTCTTTAGATAATTCCCTCCAGTCCAGTGGTTAGGGCTCGCTGCTTTCACTGCTGAGGGCACGGGTTCAACAGTGAAATTAAGGGAATTAAGATCCCACAAGCCGCATGGCAAAAATAAATAAATAAAATAAATAAAATAAAAGGTGCACTTAATCCAAAAAAATTTTTTAATAAAAAATAAATAAATAAACCAGCTCTCTATGAGTGGACATTTGGGGTTGTTTCCGGTTTTTTACTCCTGCAAATGATGCTGTAGTGAGCATTCTTACACCTGTATCTCTGTGGACTTGTGAAAGAGTATCTATAGAATAAATTTCTGGAAGTAGAATTGTTGGGTGGAAGGGGCTGAGCATTTTGCATTTTAATGCCCATTTCCAAGTTGTCATCCAGAAAAGCCAATTATTCCCCCATCAGCAGAGTATTTCAGTCCTTCTTTCTATGTCTCCTGGTCATCATTTTCCATGAGCCCGTCCCTGACACATAAGGGTGGGTGGCTGGGCAGGTGTCCCCTTACATGGTCTCAGGCACTTCTCTTCTCTGTCCACCCCTATTACTGAAATGCTGTGGCTCTTGGCCAAGGTGCAAGGGCAGCTGCAGGCTCTGACATCATGCCTCTAGAACTTCCATGGGACAGCACTCCATGGTCCTCCTAAGGACCCTCTTATGTAGTAAGTTTTTAACAGCACAGATTACAGAAGCAACTGACCTATATTCAATCACAACTCTCCTACTTACTAGCTGGATGATCGTAGGCAAGTCACTAGCCTTCTGAGCTTTAATTTCATTATCTTTCAAGTGGAGTCAACAGCCGTATCTACCACCCAGGGAGCTCAGAGGAGGCAGTGTTTGAGTCTGTGTCTGGTAATTCCAGTACCTCAAGTTTTTGTGTTTCTGTTGGTTCTCAGACACGGGGTCTTAGTTACTTGTGTGCCTGGTTATCTTTGACTGTGTGTTGGACATTGTATTTTTAAACTTATTTGCAAGAAAAATTTGAGGCCTAGGATGACACAGGATGTTCATATGCTTCTGCCGTATGCTTGGAAACACTACCAGTCTGGGATGACTTTGATCCAAACTCAGGCCTGAGGTTCCCTGGACTTTGATTTTTTCCCCTAGCTCCATAAAGCTGTTAGAAGTGAAGCTGTTTCCCACCTCTTTCTTCAGAATGCATAAATACCCTGAGAGCAAAACTGTCTGTTTCTCTCCCTAGATCCTCCTCTTTTGTGTTTCGTGGGGTTTGATGTTTTTAAGATTAAAAACAATTTTTTTTCACCCAGCTGTTTTGGTTGGCCCAAGAGGGAAGTTTGGTCTGATTTACCTAATCCACGATTGTAGGAAGGAGAGTCTCCACTGAAGGAGCAAAATGTTCAAAGCATTTAGCGTATTGTCTCTTTATACCTGTTGTTTCCAAAACCATGGTGGTTGTTTGTTTTGTTTTGTTTTGTTTGCGGCACACGGGCCTCTCGCTGTTGTGGCCTCTCCCGTTGCGGAGCACAGGCTCCAGACGCACAGGCTCAGCAGCCATGGCTCACGGGCCCAGCCGCTCCGTGGCATGTGGGATCTTCCCGGACCGGGGCACGAACCCGTGTCCCCTGCATCGGCAGGTGGACTCTCAACCACTGCGCCACCAGGGAAGCCCAATGGTGTGTTTTTATGAGTTTTTTTGTAAACTATTTGTATGAACTATATCTTTTTTTTTTTTTTTGGCCGTGCCACCTGGTATGCAGGATCTCAGTTCCCTGACCAGGGATCGAAGCCGTCTCCACTACAGTGCAAGCATGGAGTCCTAACCACTGGACCGCCAGGGAGTTCCCCATGATGTGTTTTTAAATATTTGTTTATTTATCTGGTTGCGCCAGGTCTTTGTTGCGGCAGGCGGGCTCCTTAGTTGTGGCAGGCAAACTCTTAGTTGCAGCACGCATGTGGGATCTAGTTCCCTGACCAAGGATCGAATCCAGGCCCCCTGCATCGGGAGTGTGGAGCCTTACCCACTGCGCCACCAGGGAAGTCCCCATTGTGTGTTTTTAAAGCACAGGAAACTAAAGTTTGTTAGAATCATAATGAGGTAAGGCAGAGGCTTTCTGTGGCCAACTCAGAGCCACAACAGGGTCGGGAGGTCCCTTGTACCCTCGTAGAATCCCCTCATGGTCATGAGCTCCTCGCATTTCACCTGTAATTACTTCCGTGATAATAGCCTCTTAAAAATCTAAGTCAGATCATGTTCCTCCTCTGTTTAAAAAAAAACTCCGATGGGACTTCCCTGGTGGTCCAGTGGTAAAGAATCCACCTTACAATGCAGGGGACGCAGGTTCGATCCCTGGCTGGTGAACTAAGATCCCACATGCCGCGGGGCAACTGAGCCTGCTTGCTGCAAACCACAGAGCCCACGTGCTATGGAACCCACATGCCGCAACTAGAGAGAGAAAACCGGCACGCCACAACTAGAGAGAAGCCCGAGCGCCTCAGCGAAGATCCCATGTGCCGCAGCTAAGACCCGACGCAGCCAAAAGTAAATAAAACAAAAAACAAAAACAAAACCCTCACAAATCTGATGGTCCCGTCTCCCTCAGAATGAAGAAAGGCAAAGTCCTCACAGGACTGTGCAGGACCCGATGCTCTGTCACCTCTCTGACTTTATCTCCGCCCCGTGCTTACCCTGCGCCAGCCACAGTCGCCTCCTTGAAGTCTCTTCGCTAGGGTGACCGACTTATCCTGGTTTTAAAACTAACAGTCCTGTGTCCCGGAAATCCTCTTAGTCTGGGTGAGGCAAATTGCATCAGTTGGTCACCTTAACTAGAACACAATATATGTCCCTACCTCAGGGCCTTTGCACTTGCTGTTTTCTCAAATATCTGCATGGCGAGCTCCCTCACATCATTCCAGTCTCTGCTGAAAGTCACCTTCCTCAGAGAGAAGTATCTAAAATAATGTGCACACGTGTGCACACACATACACGCACGCACGCACACACGCGTGGTCACTCTCTGTCCATTACCTGCTTTATTTTTCTGAGATACAAATGAACAGGACCCAGGCAACACCTCTCCAGGCCCAATGGGAGGCTCACCAGCATCTACTACAAAGCCATGACAGGCTAAGACCCAGCGGCTGCCCTGCCCAGAAACTGCCTCTGTAGGCTGGGCCTACATCCTGGGCTTGGGAGAAGGAGGGGTCTCTGGCCTCCAAGGGCCAACAGGGAGACAAAACCTGTCCCAGGCAACCTGGGTCTCTGCTGGGGGTGTCCAAGGGGAGAGCAACGATAGTTTCCAACCATTGGGATTGGTGTTCCAACAATGGGTTAGATATTTTGAAATTCCAGCTGTCCTGGAAGGCTGGCCAGTCTTTTCTGTGGTTGGGAGCCTGGCTCAGAAGCCTTTGTTCCTTGGACAGACTTGGCCCTCAAGAAGGCCCAGCCTCTCAGACTGTCTGGCCAGGTTTAAAAGTCTGCAGTGGCCAGCAGCTGGCAGCAAGACTGGAATGTGGCCATCCTGCCATCACCACAGACAGTCCTGGGGATACAGGCAAGCCCCCACTTCCTCCTCTCCCCGCTCCCCAGGCTGGGAAAACCCTGGCGCACCAGCTGAAGAGTGGCTGGGTCTAGCAGGGTCTCTGCTCCTCCCGTGGGGTGGTCAGATCTGACCCCAGGCCAGGTGTCCAGGCCTGTGGGCTGCCCTCTGAGCTGGGATCCTCCCTGCCACCTTTACTGGACTGAGTTTTGAGGTATTCAGAAGTTGACCCTGCGAGAGATGGTTGGTTATGGACGGATCCAAGTTCAAGTCAATGAGCATTCTCCTGGCACCTGCTCTGGGCGAGGCTGGCCTGGGCCCTGTGTTCAGGGGAGAATTAAGCCAGTAGCTGCTTCAAGGGGCTCCCAGTCCTGATGGATCCAGGCTGCACCTTTCCGTGTGGTCACCTGCAGCAGAGGCAGAACCAAAGGGCGGCCTGGCTCTGTGGCTGGGGGATGACGCCATCAGTCCGCCAGGGAGCTGTGGGTGGAGGCAGGTCCGGGAAGGTCTGAGCAGCCATGACAGGGAGGGTGGCCTTGCCCCACAGGGGGTGGGGAGCAGATTTTTTATTACAGCAGGGACATTTTCAGATTTGCTTTTTTTTTTTTTTTTGGCCATGCCACGTGGTTTGCGGGAATCCTAGTTCCCCGACCCAGGGATCGAACCCAGGCCCTCAGCAGTGAAAGCGTGGAACCCTAACCACTGGACTACCAGGGAAGTCCCTTGCTTTGTACTCTTTTTTTTTTTTTAATTTAATTTATTTATTTATTTATTTTTTGGCTGCATTGGGTGTTTGTTGCAGTGAGCGGGCTTCTCTCTAGTTGTGGCATACGGCTTTTCTCTCTTTAGTTGTGGCGTGAGGGTTCCAGGGTGCATGGGCTCTGTAGTTTGTGGCACACGGGCTCTCTTGTTGAGGCACATGAGCTCAGTAGTTGTGCCACACGGGCTTAGTTGCCCCGTGGCATGTGGGATCTTAGTTCCCTGATTGGGGATCGAACCCACGTCCCCTGCGTTGGAAGGCGGGTTCTTTACCACTGGACCACCAGGGAGGTCCCCGTGCTTTGTATTCTTGCCGTGATTGTCGGTCACCGTCCGTGGAGCTCCCACCAGGGGCCTGAGTGTGGAGACCGCTCTTCTGGATTAAGTCGTTTAATTCCCACAGCAACCCTGGGAGGTAGTCCTGTGAGTACCCTCACTGGATAGACGAGGGAACTGAGGCCCAGAGAGGCTAAGCAACTTGCCCAAGGCCGCACAGCCAGCAGGAGCTGGGATCTGAACCCAGGTGCCAGGCTGCATTCTGGAGGCTTACTTGGAGGGACAAGAGCGAGGCAGGGGCCTCAGACATGGTGGTGGTCGCCTGAGCGGGGGCCAGGGCATTCTAGCGGCAGAGCTGAGAATGGCGTGGGCGGCTGGTCTGTGGCCAGCCCGCCCCAGGGTGTGCTTGTCCCCAGGCCATGGTGGGTAGATGGGTGGGTGAGGATGGCCAGGCCAGATGCTGGGCAGTGACTAGGCCTCCCACCCCTTTGCCTCTGGGGAGTTAGTTGCCTGGGTCTGAGGGGCCTGTTGTCTGGCTGTCCCCCCTCCCCCGCCACATACACACGCAGGGGAGCCCAGGAGGGGGCCCATTTACTTCCAGGATCGTGATCAGTGGGCTCAAAGGTCAGGGAGGGGTTTCCCTGGTGGCGCAGTGGTTGAGAGTCCACCTGCCGATGCAGGGGACATGGGTTTGTGCCCCGGTCTGGGAAGATCCCACATGCCGCGGAGCAGCTGGGCCCGTGAGCCATGGCCGCTGAGCCTGCGCGTCCGGAGCCTGTGCTCCGCAACAGGAGAGGCCACGACAGTGAGAGGCCCGCGTACCGCAAAAAAAAAAAAAAAAAAAAAAAGGTCAGGGAGGCTTGTCTAAGCCTGAAGGGCCCCCAGAGTCCTGAAGCAGGGGTGCATTTGGGGAAGGGAGGGTCACTGTGATGGGACCCCGAGATGGGGCCCCCTGAGCCCCTGCGGCTCAGCTCAGGATGCTGGCGGTGATGGGCAGGGAGGGCTGCTTGTTGACTGGATCCTCGTGGCACGTGGAACTTGAATATCTTGGCCACAGAGGGAACCGAGGGTGGCATGGAGTTGGGGGGTGGTGAGGAGACTCTGGCAGTAGCACCCGCCCACTTCCCGGCTGACCTGGTCAGGTCTGTAGGCCCCCCTGCGCCTCAGCTTCCTGCTCTGGACGATGCGGGGGTAGTAACACGATGACAGCATCATTAGGCAACTTAAAGGAGCTCCATGTTGAAGGCTCTGGGTCCAGGGCCTGGCACACAAGGGGACTTGGCTAATGTCAGTGTCCCTACTGTGTGCCCAGCCAGCAGCTGGAGAACCAGGACTGAGACAGGGTCCCTGGCCGAGCGGGAGCCTCTGCTTCTGAGGGGTTCGTGTTGGAGTGCCAGGGTGTAAGCAGCACAGGGTCCCCACCCAGGGCCGCAGGGGCCCAGCCTCTTCAGTGCCGGGCACAGGGCTCCCTGCCGGCAGAGCTCTGTCCCCTGGCGGTGGTGACGGTGTTGGCTCACACACATCCACACTCCGAGTGCTGGCACAGCCCAGCTGTGAGGGGCACTGCCGAGGAGCTACCCGTGGTGCCCACCCTGGGGATGGGGAAGAAGCCCACCACGGGGCCCTGCCCACCTCAGTCCCGGGCTCTGCAAACCCCATCCTGAGTCCTGGGCCCTGTTATGTCCGACATCTCACAAGTCTCAGTCCCAGCCCCTGGGGCCCCCGAGGGTTTGAGAAAGGGCTGTGTGGGCCCTGCAGGGGTGTGGGGAGACCCACGCTGTGCCAGGCCCCTCCGGGCATGGTGCACGCAGCCTGCTCTGGGGGGCGGTGGGCCGCAGTAGCTGGGGGCCGTGAGGAGGTGTCATGGGAGAGGGCCTGGGGCAGCGGCCTGGCAGCGGCTTAAGGGCCAGGCTGGCTCTCAACCAGGTGACCTCGGCACCTTCCAAACTGACGGACCCGCAGGCGGCCGAGGCTTCAGACCTGTGTATCCAGCCTTCAGAACGGTTTGGTCTGTGTGTGTGTGTCAGGGGGCTGGGGGTCTGTGCCGCCCATGCCAGGCCCCACTGTTCACCCCTCTTGCAGGTGCCAGCCCCAGGTGCGTGCCTGCTGCCTGGGGGTGGCCTCCTCCCCACAGGGGCCCCTACCGGGCTGTGGCCCTGGAAGGTCCTTGGCGCGTGCTCTGGCAGGTGGGAGCAGATCCTTTTCACCTGGAGCCGGAGGTCTGGCGTGCTATGTGCGTGGGGCGGGTGGAAGGGGGTCAGTGGGACATGTCTCCTCTCAGGCTTGGCCAGTGGGGCAGCGGCTGGGGAGCTGGGGAGCCGGGGGTTAGGGGTGGCTAGTGCCTGCCCTGTGCCATGTTATATAACGGGCCTCTGGCTGGCCGGCCAGACATAATTCCTAACAGGCTCTGCAGTCTGACCTGGGAGCACTTAAGCACAGCACAGCCCGTGCGGCCGCTTCTCACGCAAGCTGCACAGCTGGCACTGGGCACCGCCCTGCCGTGTCGGCTCTGTTACAGGCCACCTCCCTCCCCCCACAAAGATGGTGATCCCAGTCTGCCCTGGGGGTCCAGACAGGCCTCCCCAGACTCCGGAAGGTGGAGGAAAGATGTGGTCACCTGCTCCTGGGGGAGCTCAGGGCACCACAGAGGGTCACGGAGGACCTTACCTGGTGCGGGGGAGGGGCAGGGCCTCTTAGCAGAAGGCAGGGACCCCCCAGGTCTTCATCCCCGTGGGGCAAGCACTTGCTCTCTGCTTAGCCCCAGATGAGTGGGATCTTTTGGAGACAATACAGTGGTCGGGGGGTGGGGGCGGCCTCTCTCCTTACCCCGTTTCACAGATGTGGAAACTGAGGCTTCAGGAAGTGTCAAGCCCAGGGCTACCCAGCTAGTGAGCCAGAGGCAGGAACCTGGACCAGTCTACTCCTCAGGGAGCTGCCCTCAGTCATCCTGGTGGGAAAGGGGTCAGCCAGGGCTGAAGGGGGAAGGGGCATCTAGGGGGCCCAGGGACCCCTGGTTAGTGAAGGGAAGGCCAAGGCCAAGGTCTCTGTCGGCCGTGGCTGGCTGGGAGGCAGCTGGCGTGGGGGTTGATGGCCGGCTTGGGCCACCTGCCCCTCTTCCTCTCTTAGCCCCTCACTCCGTGGGCCTCTCGGGGCTCCTGCTTGGCCTCCACAAGGCACTTCCGCTCTCAAGGAAACAGCTGCAGTTTGCGGAGGGCTCGACCCCCTCCCCATGTCCAAGGCCATTGCCAGGAACTGGATGAAGCTGCCTCGGGTCTCCAGCTCCCCGGCCCTCTGCCCGTCCTAGCCCTGGCCCCTGGCCAGTGGGAGCTCATGGCAGTGGGGACAAACCTTTGGGTTTGGGGTCGGGCATGCCGAGAGGAGGGCACGAGCCATTGGTCTCCTGGCTCCCTGGGATCGTCCTGTGCAGAGGTCATGAGCTTCCAGGAGGAGCCAGGCAGGAGAGGTGGGCCTGGGACTGTGGGAGGATGTGCTTCCAGCTCGGGGCCGCCCTGCCTCCGTCTGGACCCTGGGTCCCCATCTGTACCCGGTGACTGCGTCATCAAGAGCCAGAGGGTGCAGCCTAGCGGTGAGAGCACAGCTCTGGAGTTCACCCTGGTTTGCCCCCTGCCCACTCTGGGTGGCCCTGGGCAAGTAAGTGGCCCCTGGCCTCAGCTTCTCCATCTCAGACATGGGGCTGATGTGAGGCCTCATGGGGCTGATGTGAGGCTTAAAGGAGCTAACGTAGGAATGATGCTCAGTGTGGCATCTGGTCCACAGTAACTGTCATCACTGTCCACCTGGGGCTGGGAGCACAGCAGCATACACGGCGGCCATGCCGTACCCCAGCTCCCTCAGAGGCGGTGAAGAGCCCTCTCCCCACGTTCGTAAGCGGCATCACTAGTTGGCTAGCTTCCTGGTTTCCCCCAGACCCAGTAAAAGGCCCAGGTGTGTCCACCTGCCTTTGACACCTGCAGCATGGTGATGAGGGCTGCTGGGCCCCCCCGGGACACCCTGGGGGCCCTTTTACCAGCCCGGGTGGGCCTGCCCGGACGCCCCTGCTCTCCTGCACAGGGAGGATGGAGGCAAGGTCGGGGATGCAGGCCTCTAGCCTGGACAGGAGGAGGGTGGGTGACTCTCCGTGGGAGCCAGAGGAGGACACCAGGCAGCAGGACTGCCACAAGCCAAGGCAGGGTGGTAGGAGGCAGAAGGCACATGTGGGGACAGAGAGAACCTCTGGGAGGAGGCTGTATGTGCCCCGGGTGGGGGGGGGGGGCACAGCCAGGCCCAGCTGTGCAGCATCCCGGGCTTGAGCACAAGCAGGCACGGAGTAGGGCTTCCGCAGGTGTGTGTGTGTGTGTGTGGTCGGGGGGCTTCTTGTGTTCACCCAAAGCAGGGGTTAGGAAGCATCTCCCACCAGCCTCCGGGCGGGGTGGGTTTGGGGCTTGCAGTTTTGAAACCACAGCCAAGTGTAGTCCCTCCAGGCCTAGACACAGAGGCATCTGGACTAGGTAACGCTCGGGGAGCACTGCTCACTGTGCAGCCCCGGCCCCTCCCGGTGGGCGCCGAGACCAGCCATGGCTGCCGGGGACAAATCATCTCGCTCCCCCGACATTGGTCTGGCACCCACACACTGGCCACTTGCCTGTAAACACGAGCCAGGGTGCCCCCCACCTCGTGTGGGCCCAGGCTACGTGGGTGCCAGTGATTAAGGACCAGAGGGCCTGGCCGCATTCGTCTGGGCCTGGCCCTGGCCCTGGCCCTGGGCCGGAGGAGGAGGGTGGGCAGGCGGGCAGGCAGGCAGGCATCTGGTTTGAATCACTTGAGCTGCCTCTTGGCACCTTAGCCCTCAGCTGGGGGTGTGCAGGCTGCCTGGTCGGCTACCCCTACCAGCCTCCACCCCGCCACAGCCCTGGGGTGCCCCCCACCCGGAAAGTCGAGCCTTCTGCTGCCAATTCCCCTTGTCTGGGCCTCGTGCCTCTCTGTCGCCAGGCAACTGGTCGGGCCAGGGTTGGGGGCGGCCAGGTCTGCCCCCACCCAGGCTAGCTCCTTCGGGACCCCGGAAGGTTGGGGAGCCGTGGCAGGGTCACACAGAGGGCGCTCAGCAACGTGGCAGAGGCTGGCTGGGGGGACGAGCAAGGTGCCCTTCCCCCATCCGGGCTGGATTCCCACAGGGCCACCCCTTTGCCCTCCGACCACCAGGCCTTCTCCCCCAGGTAGCTGTCTGGGCCCCCAAGCTGGCTTTGAGACTAGATAGTCCTGGGTTCAAATTCAAGCCCTGCTGCTTATCAGCTGAGCCAGTGTCTTCCTCTGCGCCTCATCTGTGCTCTGCACCAGCTGGTTCCTCCAGCCCCCGGCCTTCTGACCTCCCTGCCCGCACCCCACCCTCTGCCCACTGAGCAGGGGGCTGTGAAGCTCTGTGACGATGCCCGAGGCCTTTGAGGCCTGCCCAGGGCTTCATGTGTGGTGCAACTGTTGGTGTAGGTGACACAGTCTGGGGAGGGAGGCGGGGTGGGTGGGCAGCCTGGGGAAGCTTGGCCAGCCCGGCGAGGGAGAGCCCTTGGTGAGAGCCCAGAGGGCAGATGCGGGGCCTCACTGGCAGCTGAGGCTGAGGCCTGGCCCGCAGCTCCTGCCCTCTGACCCTTGGAGGCCTCCCTGGGGCCTTTGCTCTGGGGAGCTGGGAGCCACGCCTCGCGCTTCCTGGGGAGGGGGCCCAGCCAGGCAGCTGAAAACAGCTCTGGGGTCATTCCACAGCACCCCATGGGTGCTTCCACTCCCCACTGAGAAATCCTGCAGGGCCCCGCTGGGGCTGGGGGCTGGGGTCAGAGGTCAGGAGTGGGGGGCTGGAACTGCCCCTGGAGCAGCACATTTTTCTCCTCTGAAAACTTATCTTAGCACAGAGATCACGGAACAATCGGACTCTTTTCCGGGCCTCTGCCGTCCCCAGACGGCCAGCCCATCCCCTCGGGGGGGGCTCCGAGGGGGCCGGGAAGTTGAAATTTGTAAAATGTCTGTAGGAGGGGAAGAAAGGCGCTTTGTGTGGGGCTGGGGCCCTGGCCATTGGTCAGCTCTGAGGCCCCCGGCCGCTCCCAGCATGCTCCCCTCCCCAGGGAGGGCCGTGCTCGCCGGCCTGTGGCCAGCCCCAGGGTCTCTACAGCCCCTCTGCAGTCCCTGCACCCACTGTGTCCAGGCCTCGGGGACCCGGGTCCCCGGGGCCGCCCAGCCTCTGAGGGCACGGGCCCGGCGGGGAGGCCTCCCCGGGCCTCAGCATGTTTCTCTACTGGAAGAAGCGGGGTGCCTATGCGCTGGAGGCCCTGCCCGGTGCCCTGGCCGAGCTGGAGCTGGGGGCCGTGGAGCGCTTCTCCTGGAGTTCCACCCTGGACATCATCGAGGACCTCGGGGGTAGGTGCAGTTCCACTTTCCCAGGAGGGCTCGCAGGAGGTCCGGACAGCTGGTCTACCCTGCCGCCGCCCTCTGGCCGGAGCCTGCGGCCTGCTCACCATGCACATGCTGCTGCCCGTCACATCAGCAGCGGTGGGGGGACAAGGCCCTCCTGAGAGCCGCTGCTGGTGGAGGAGAGGGGCCTGAGCACGAGGACCCTGGGGGCCTCGGGGGCAGACAGGGCAGGCCAAGCCAGGCAGCGTGGGCCCGGCAGCTGGGCTGGGAGCAGGGCAGCTGGGCCTGGCTCTGGGCTTCAGGCCTGGTCTCTGCCTCGGTCCTCTGCCTCCAAGATCAGGGCCAGGTGGTGGGACGAGTCTTTCTGGAATGCTCATGTTCGAGGCCCCAGGACATGTGCCCTTTCTCGTATTATCCCCATTGCAGGTAAGGGAACAGAAACACAGACAGATTAAGCCCCCCGAGAGGCAGCACGGGTGGTGCGGGGTGCTGAGCCCGGCGGCCGGTGTTTGGAGGCTGAGCTGGCCGTGTCAGTGGGGATAAAGATACAGGTGGTGTCGTGCGGTGGCTGAGAGGACTTGCTGGGGTGACACATGGAGCCCTTCAAACCCTGCACGCCAGAGAACAAGGGCATGGTCCATGCTGGCTGTTATCATTGCTGTTCTATCATAGCTCCGCTAATGAGTGGCCCAGCAGAACGTTCAGCCTTGGGTTGGCGACTCCGCTTCTGTCAGGACACCAGTGCCAGTGATGGAAGCCCAGGTCTGGCTGGCAGAAGCCAGCAGGGCGCGGTGTCTCGGGCCTCATTTATCTCCTCTGTTGGCCTCATCCGGGGCCCCAGGCTCTGGCACGCCCCCACCCCAGGCCGCAGGCCTGGAGAAGCAGGAGCCTCTCAGGGACACAACTTCCCAGCCTGGCGTGGTCCTTCCCTGACCCCTCCCTGCAGCCAGAGGGCAGGGAAAGTGATGGCTAGGCCTGGGATCCACCACAGAAAGAGACCACGTGGGGCACGGGTTCCACAAAGCAGGGCAGGCAATGCTGCTCTCAAGGGGGAGAATGGATGCCTGGTGGGCATAAACGACAGCTGTCGAACCTGAGAGGGGGCCCCTCCGGGCAACCTGTCCCGTTGGCCAAAGTGGACGGAGGGATGTGGCTGCTTGGAGGGGTGGGGTGGGCACAGTGCCCACCTGTGCAGGAGGCTGGGCAGGGCATGGAGCAGGGGGAAGGGCGAGGACCACACGGGGCAGGCGCGGGCCAGCCTGGCAGAAAGCTCCCCGTCTCTTTCAGCCGGGCACTGTTCTGGAACCAGAGGGTGGGTTGGGGGAGTGGCCTGGGGGGCAGACTGAGTCCTGCCTGCTTGTACGGCTTTACCTGGCAGGTTCCTGTCTACTGAGGCAGGGAAGGTGGCTGAGGTCCGGCATGAGGTCACACAGCCAGTCCCAGACACAAGCCAGGGAGGCCAAGCAGGGGTCTGTCCCCCTCTTGCTATTTGTCCTCTTCATCTCAGTCACTGCAAAGTGCCAAGCTTTCCTGCTGCTGGGCCCTCACCCATTCCCGGGGCTTTGGGGCAGCCCCTGTGAAGCGCGCTCCTGCTCCCCTGCCCCCAGTCTCTCCAGGCAAGCAGTCCCTGCCATCTGTGGGGCCTCACAGCGCACAGTTAGCGGGCACTTGCCCCGTGCCAAGACTTCCCTTGGCTCCTAGCATCTTCACGCCCACCTTTGGAGGCAGGGACCATTCTTGGTGGCCCCCTCCTTTGCTCTGGAAGGGAAGGCAAGGCTCAGTGGGGTGGTGAGTGGTGGTACCCAGACCCACAGTTCCCGCCCTCCGCCTCGGAGCCGCAGGACCAGGCCCACCATCACGACCCCGTGCCTCTTGGCCCCGGCTGGGAAAGAGGTCCCAGCACACGGTGCGTGGGTCACGGCGCGTGAGCCGGCCTCGGGGTCGAGCTGAGGCAGGCGGGTGGGAGAGCGGGCACACAGCTGTCTATGTGGGCTCTGTCCTCTGCACCCTGCCAGCCCCTGGCCTGGGCCCAGTATGGGTGGGTGGTGGGTCCCAGCGCGATGGGGTGGGGCTCGTGCCCGGAGCGTGATTGTCCCGAACGGGAATCACGCCCCTTTCCGCAGTCCTGCTCTTGCTTTTCTCGCAGCCACTCTCTGTTCCTCCGAG
This sequence comes from Pseudorca crassidens, assembly GCF_039906515.1. Classification (NCBI taxonomy): domain Eukaryota; kingdom Metazoa; phylum Chordata; class Mammalia; order Artiodactyla; family Delphinidae; genus Pseudorca; species Pseudorca crassidens. The sequence continues at coordinate 4,584,241 of NC_090297.1, read as the reverse complement.
GAGCCTGGGGGGAAGCCCGTGGCAGTGGGCAAATGGGCAGGTGCCCACAACAGCCTCGGCCAGAGGAAGTGGCAGGCGGGCTCCAGGCCTGTGGGCAGGAACTGTGTGGATGGTTTCTTGGGCCCCAGAAAGGGATTCTGAATGTGTCCTCCCACCTCTTCTTACTGAGTCCGAGGCGTGTGGGTGGGCGGGGCAGTGCTTGGGGGTCTCTAGGCTCCAGGGGACGATGACATCTTCAGTCTGGGCTGCAGGCAGGGACAGCATCAGAGACCATGGTCCGGGCTCCTTCCTCCAGCTGGGTCCCCACTTGGCGGCCCTACCCCACAATGCTACATGGGGCTTTGGGAAGGGGACCATATTTCTTTCCCAGGCCACCTGTGATGCTCTGACCAGAGTCTGGGGTAGGGAGAGGCGGATGGTTCCTGGGGTCAGCAGCCATTTGCCCAGGACACACCCCTCTGGCTCTCGGGCAGGTTTGGGTCAAATCTTGCCCTTCTGCAAGCTGCCCTGATGACGGGGTTCAGTCCTAGCACAGCCCGCAGCAGCTGCCCAACCATAGATAGGCTCCCAGGAGGGCTGGGTTTGCGTGGGAGGGGGCATTCAAGGCCACAGCTGCTTCCTGGGAGGGGTGGCCTTTGCCTGGCCAGGCCTGGGGTTGGGAGGTGATGGGCAGGGAAGCTCTGTCTTCTTGAGGTTCATTATGCCAGGGGGTGCTCAGAGGTGAGGGGCTCCCCTGAGGAATGACAAGGGTGGTACGCTTGTCTCAGCCTGCAGCCAGCTGGGAAAAGGGGTCTTATGTGACAATGGGGGGATCATTTTATGTGTGCCAAGCACCTAACCACGTCAGGAACCATGGGGGCACCATAGGGGCAGTGTGGCCTGTTGGTTAGGAGCACAGACTTGGAGTCTTCCAGTCCTAGGCTCAAGTCCCAGGCTCATCACTCACTAGCTGCATGACCTTGGGCAAGTCGCCCAACCCTCTGGGCCTCAGTTTACTCATCTGCAAAATGGGCAACAATCAACATACTTTCTTCTCTCAGTTGTTTAGAACAGTGCTATCCCCTAGAACTTTCATCATTTAAATTTTTTTACTAGCCACATTAAAAACAAAAAGCAAAAAAACAAAAAACCTGAAAACAAGCAAGTGAAATGAATTTTAAGAGTATATTTAATCAACCCAGTCTATTTCAAAAACATTACCATTTCAACTTGTAATCCGTATTAAAAAATCCTCAATGAGATTTGATTTTATTTTACTTTTTGGCTGTGCCGCACGGCATGTGAGATCTTAATTCCCCAACCAGGGATCAAACCCACGCCCCTTGCAGTGGAAGCACGGAGTCTTAACCACTGGACCGTCAGGAAGTCCGCATCAATGTGATTTTACATTGTTTTTTTTTTTCTTGCACGAAATCTTCAAAATCTGCTGTGTATTTCACATGTATAGCGCATCTCAATTTGGATGAGCCCCATCGCACATGCTCAGTAGCTACAGTGGCCAGCAGCTGTCCTTTGGGGTTAGCCCATGCTGCAGAGGGTTTGACAGTGAAATGAGACCATGTGTGAAAAGCACAGAGCGCCCAGCAGGTGCTGAGTAGGTCAGAGCTATGGTTATAGGCAGGTGTTTCTGGAGCAATCTGGTGGGGAAGAGAGGTCCAAAATAACAGGTCAATTCAAAGGCCCATCCCAGGACAGTGGGATCTAGGAGGGAGCGATTCATCTGGAATTTGGATATTCTGAGATCGAGAGGCCTTCCGGAAGGTCGCTGCATTCAACTTGGGCCTTAGAGAGTGGGCAGGATGTCAGTTGACAGTAGACAGCGATGGGAAGGATGTGGCAGAGGCAGAGGAACAGAACCAGGAAGGGCTGGGCCGCGGTCAGAAGCTCAGTTCCGTCCCAGGGGAGGTAGTGAGTAACAGAGGGAGGGGGCTGGAGTGAGGCGATAGGGAGTGGTGGGGACTGTGGAGGGTGGAAGGATGTGTGCCAGTCTAAGGCAGACACAACTGGGGAGCTGGAGCCATCAGGAATATGGGTCCAGAGCTGCCAGGCTCCTCTGGTTTGTCCATGGAAGCCAGAAATCTGGATTTTTATGTGAAATCTGACTTTTCAAAGTTGGCAACCAATTCAAATTCTTTTGAAGCACTGCGCTTCGCCAAGCAAAACATGTCTGCCGGCCGGCTTCTGCCCAGGCGCCCTGCCGGCCAGTTGTCGTAGAGATCGTGTTGGAGAAGGAAAAGCGGCATCGTGTGACTAAGATAGAGGGTGGGGGACGCTGGCATGTGGGCTTGTCTGCCTGGCTGAGGGGCCCTGGCTTTCCCCAGGATGCTGGGAGCCGCAGGGGCCCGAGGAGGCCAGGAGGGCAGCTGGGCTGTTTCAGACCCGGAGAGACGACATCTGGCACCCTGGGGGTGGGCAATTTCCAGGTTCCAGGTCTGCCTGGGGCTGGCCAAGGGCCAGCAGCCAGAGGGGTACTCCGGGGCGGGGACCCTGGGGGGAGCGAGGGCAGGTGGTGGAGGCGGCCCCTGGGAGCGTACCCACTCAGACTGACTTTCTGTGACCTCAGGGCTCCAGGGCCCAATAGGAGTTGCCCGTCTCAATTCAAATTCTCAAGAGAGCAAGTCTAATTGAACAGGCTGGCCCAGGCGGCCACCTCTGGCCCAATCAACTATGTCCAGGGTATGTACCACCTGGTACGACATCTCCCCCTTACCACACCCACCCATTCTGCAGGGCTGCAAACCGGGCAACTTGTCAGAGGGGAGCCCATGGCAGGCCTGGGGTGGGGACAGCCCGTCCCGATGCCTGATTCCTCCCTGGCCCCCAGAGGCCCGTCTCTGGGCCCTGAGAGCTAGCAGGGTCCTCAGCCACGTTCCTGTGTTTGGAGTCTCTGGGGAGAGAAGCACACCTAGGAGGCTGTAGCTTTCATGTGGAGTGCAGGGAAACTAGATTCCAGAGGGGCTGGGCCTGAGCAGTCCGCAGAGGGGGCGTCTAGAAAGCAGACTGAGCACCTTGAGGGAACTGAAAATGGAGGGGGGGCTGGGGGAGGGTGGGAGGGCGGCGGGGTTGGGGGGATGCTAGAGGCCAGAGAGGTTAGCCAGGTAGAACTCCAGTGCTTGGAAGAACCAGGACAAAGGACTCCAGACCCCACGACCACCCCACGGTGGCCGAGGGGAGTCTGGCCCTGGAGTGGCTGTGGCCTGGGGCGGTCATGGCAGGACCCAGAGGGCTGGCAAGGCAGCTCCAGGACCCTGTGGTGGCGTAAGTAGCCCAGAGCCTGCTGAATTTAGGACCAGAGTCCAGAAGTCTTGGGACAAAGGGGGTTAGAACCCAACCCCAGGCCCTGAGTTGTGAGAACCCAGGGACTCAGGGTTACAAGCAGACCTCATTTGGCTGAGTTCCCCAGATTCAGGTAGGGTGCATGGGAAACTCCCCAAAGCTGGCTGCGGTCTCCAGGTCCCTGGAAATCCAGATGGCAGAGGAGCTGCTGCCGGGTGGTGGAGAAGAGCCCTGCTTCCCACCCGACCCTTGAGCCAGCTACGGCTTGACAGGCAGGGCTGGGGCAGGGCCAGCAGGATCGCTGACCCCAGGGACCCCGTCAGGGTCCTCACAGGGCTGTTTCCCCCTTCAGCTGCCCCTGCCTCCAGGCTAGAGGCAGGACAGGCGTCCCTGGCCCTTCAGACAGCTGAGATTCTGAGAGGGAAATCAGAACTGTGTGATTCTGTGAACTGAGTGAGGCAGGGCCCGCCTGAGAGTCCTGAGAATTAGCAGGGGCCCTTCTCAGAACGCCAGGTTCCCACTGCACAAACAGCAGACTGGGGGACACTGGGGGACACTGTGCTGTCGCTTCCCTCTCAGCCTGGAAGCTTCGGAACACCGAGCAAGGCCTCTCGTGCAGCTGCTTCCTTGGCCTCCTCGCCCCGGCCGTGCCGGGCCCCACATGAGGCCCTCAAGACTTGTCAGGGTCACCGATGGGTCCCCAGTGCCCAGCTTGGGGCTAGATACATGGTGAGCCCCCAGAGGACCCTTGCTGTATGTTTGCTGAGTGAATCCAGAGAACCCAGAAGACTTGGGATCCATCACAGTGCCCTCTGTCACAAGTCCCTGAGGGCGGGGATGGGGTCCTGGTCACCCCCGAGTCCCCAGGGCCAGCCCATGAAATAGATGCACGTAGAAAGGCAGGCACCCTACTCTGGTTGGGGAAGGGGCCAGGGGAGACTTTGGGAGAGAGACCCGGGTCCCATGGGAAACTGGGTCTTCCATACCTGGATCTCATCTACCCAGAGCCTCCCAGCACCAACCTGCAGGTGGGATGGGGTCTACGCAGGCTCAGGAGAACTCTGAGTCCCTTGGGAGAGTCTTGGCCACCTCCCCCAGGCTCCATTTCTGAAGTGAAAAGTGTTTTGTAAACACTAAAATGTTGTCCAAGTACCTCGTGGTGCTATTTACATAAAGTACAAGACCAGACAAAACTAATTGAATGAAAGTACAAGACCAGGCAAAACTAATTGAGACAGAGGTCAGGACAGCACCCCCTGGGGGGTGGGGAGTGGCTGGCAGCTCCCATGAGGGAGACTTCTGCAGGGGGGCTGGTGGTGCTCTGCTTCTTAACCTGCGGGCTGGTTATTTTGTAAAAATACGTTTTGCGAAAATTTTCTGAGCTGTGTACTCATGAGAGCTGCACTGTTCTGTACATATTTGTTTTATACTTCCATAAAGTTTTTAAAATGCTAACCAACACAGAGGTGATAGTAATAAAACAACAGTAGCCACCAAGCCCACTCCATTTACGGAACCCTTACCCCCACAGCCGACAGCATCTCTAAATGAGGAGAGGGTCCTCTGCTGGGGGTGGAGGACAGAGGGTGCAGAGATCTGTCCTGACCTGCATGCCTATCTACAAGAAGGCACCGTTTCCACTTAGACGGTACCTTTGGGGCCAGGAGAAATAGCAGAGTTGTCTAAAATGCCTTCATTCCCACTTTCCAGGAGATTGAGAAAATGTCTCCAGACCACATCAAAAACAGAGGTGTTTTCTTTTGAGGTGGCTGGGAGGCTGAGGGAGTTGAGGGGCGGAGGGATGGCCTTTGGTCACACCCACGACTTTTCAGAGAGGAGGGGAAGGCTCCAGTTGTGGGGAGGGAGGATGGGTCGCGTCCTCTCGGCAGATGCCCCGCGCCCGGGGGCAGGCTCTGCCCAGCGGGGGTCCAGGCTGAGGGGCGCAGGGGGCGGGGCACGGAGTCCCGCCCTCCGCAGGCGGGGCCGCCGCTCGGCTCCTCCCACCGCCCACCTGCCCCGCCCCGCCTCTAGCCGCAGAGGGTCCCGCGGCCGCGGCGCTCCGGCCTCTACCCCGGCGCTCGGCCGGCGTCCGCCCCACGCCGCCGTTGCGCTCGCCCCCGGCCCGCGGCGCCCCCCGCACCGCCCGCGTTCCCGGCCTCCCGGCGCCTCTTCCATGGGTGAGTGCGGGGCCCCCGGCCGGGCCTCGCCATGCAGGCCGGCGGGCCTGGCCGCCTCCGCGCCGGCTCGGGGAGGGGCGCGGGCGAGGGGCATCGCGGGCAGGCCGGGGAGTTTGGGGCGGGGGAGGATCAATGGGAGGGCAGGGCCAGCTCCTTCCCCTCGGCTGGCGGGGGCTCAGCCTGCCGCCTCCTTTGGGGAAGGCCTGCTCGCGGTGGGAGGTAGACGCCGGTCTCGGAATCAGGGATGCGGGGGTCCAAACTGTGCCCCGTGTCGGGGCGCGCTTCATCACCCCTTCCCCTGGCCCTGCAAGCTGACCGGGGCGGGCAGCCTCTTTCCCCCCTTCCTTGTCCCCTCCGCTGCTGTACCCCAGGAGGAGAGGCAGCTAGCTTGGAGGGGACCAAATGCTGGGTCAAAGACGGACAGCGGGTGAGGGGGACCACCCCAGGATTTTGCGGGGGGGACCATCAATAGAGGCAGCGATGTGGAGGACAGGGGTAGGAAGGGATCTTGGGCCCCTGGCATCCCCCTTCCCCCCGTAGTCTTGCAGGGATCCCCCAGGAACCCTGGGGCCCCAAGGTCACTGAGCCACCCCCTCCCCAGACTAGTGGTACAGAGAGAGGGAGCTGCTCATTTCCAAAGACGTTTTCTCCCCCTGGAATCTGGATACTTTCCCTGGGGAGCTGCTACAAGAAAAGGGCTCTGCTAACAGATTCCCGTGCAGATAAGTTGGCATTTAAAAGAGAAAGGGACACTGCCCTCCTTTGAAGGGTGCATTGAGGAGACGGCCCCACCCATCCTCTGGTCGGGAGGCTCCTGGGGCCCCGGGGAGCCTGGGTGCCCCAGCCTGGGCGCACCCTCCCTGGGCCCCGCCCGACTAGTAACCCTCTTCTCTCCTTTGCAGAAGACCGGAGCCTGGCTGAAGAGAAGGGGCTGTGCTGTCAGAACCCCGACTGCATGGACAAGGGGCGGGCGGCTAAGGTAGGGTGGCTGGAGGGCCGGGGAGCAGCTGGGGGCAGAGGGGACAGGGCTCTAACCGCACTCGCTGTCCAGGCCCGGAAATCCACAGGGCCCTGGCAGGGGTGCAGCTGGCCTGGCTACAGGGTCGTGTGGGTTCAGGGGTGGGCAGGGCCGCAGGGTGGCTGGCTTAGGAGGCAGAGGGGCTGACCCCAGTTCAGAAACAGTGGAGCGGGGGGGACTTCTGCAAGGGCAGCTGGAGCAGGGGTGCCCCAGAGCCCTTTCCTGCACTGCAGTCCTTACAGCCCTGAGGTGACGGGAGCTGCCGCTCTATGTCACAGATGAGGAAACTGAGAATCAGCAAGAAGGGACACCCCCCCTCCCACCCCCCACCAAGGTTCCATTCCAGTGCCCAACGGGCACTCTTCCTGGGGCACCAGGCCACTCTTCAGGCCTGGGCATGGGTCAGGGACACTTTGGGACTTTGTGATAGTGACTATGGGCCTGGGGATGACAAAGGGAAGAAGGGACCAACTGGTCGTGGAGTGTCAGGACTTGGGAGCTACGAGTGGACAAAACAAGAGGGATAAGGATAGCAGTGACGGCGGGGCACTTCTGCCTGGTTCGTGCTGGGCTCTGTGCCTTCTGTGCTGTGGCAGCTCTGCTGGGAAGGTGTCGGTCATTGCCCTGTTTTCCAGATGAAGATACCAAGGTTCAGAGAGGTCCTGTGACTTGGAGGAGGCCCCACAGCTCAGGAGAGACCGAGCAAGGGTTTGAACCCAGGTTTGGCCCTTCCCAGCACGCATTTGAGTGACAATAGTTGTAACTGCCACAACTCACTGTGGGCACTGAGGACTCTGTCTCCTCCCTCTAGCCTTCTGACATCTGTCCTGTCATTATTCTCATTTATAGTTGAGAGGTAGCAGCCCATCTAAGAACACATCGCTAGGATGTGGTAGAGCTGAGATTGGAACCCAGAACCCAGATCTGTATGGTGCCAGAGCCCTGTTCCTAACCACTGTGTAGCTCAGCTCTGCCAGCTGCAGGAAATTAAAAATGCCACCCTGTTACCCCCCTCCATCCAGACACACGCGCTTACATTCTGCACAGGAAGACCACGGTTAGAAGGAACGTGGAGGACTGTTCCGCGGGCGGGGAGAGGAGGGGGAGGCTTCCAGTTGCCGTGGTCACCAGGCAAGGGGGTGGCTGTGATGTCAGATGCAATCTGCTGGCACGGTTGGTGCCTGGCATCGGGGCTCTGGTGTTGGCTGGTTGCCTCTCCCCCATATGGGGGCTCCTGGCAACAAACTGGCCTCAGTTATCCTCAGTTACATCCTGCCAGGGGCCTGCAAAGCCTTGGGCCCTCTGCCTGACCCGCAGGGATGACAAAGGGGGCCAGGCCACACTGTCCCAGCCTCTCCTGTGGGCAGCTGCTCCTCCTGGGGCGGGCCCACAAGCTGCCGCAGGAAGGGCCAGGGGTGAGGCCTGTGAGATGAGAGCTGGTGTCAGAGCATGTGTGGGCCCTCTGCAGCTTCCAGGTCCCAGCCCTGGGCTGCCTGCAACTCAGCATGGCTGACATTGGCACCAGCAGCCAGAGGGTCACCCAGCCTGCAGGGGGAGAGCCCAAGTCCTATCACTGGTGGGACCCACTCTGGGACAAATGACACAGACTTGGGGGACAAGGATGCCTGAGCCATCAGAGGGAGAAGGGCTAGTCAGGGAGGACATCCCGGAGGAGGTGACCTCTGGTGGAAGTGAAAACATAGATAGGCAGAGCAGAAGGCAAGGGCCCTCCAGGAAGGGGGGACTGCCACAGGCAGAAGTACAGAGGCAGGAAAGAAGGGGTGGGAGGCAGGTCTTGCCAAGGGTATGAGCAGGCTGGAGCAGAGGGTGAGAGGAGGTGAATGACACCCAGGTTTGGTGAGAAGGAGGAGAGAAGAATATCCTATTGTTGTTTTCTATTTTCTGGCCGTACCGTGTGGCACGTAGGATCTTAGTTCCCCGACCAGAGATCGAACCGGTGCCCCCTGCAGTGGAAGCGTGGGTCCCAACCACTGGACCACCAGGGAAGTTCCAGAATATCCTATTGTTGGTGATAATAATAACCAGCAGGCAGGTTGTTGGGCCCTCATGCTTGTCTCACTGAACCCTCGAGGGAACCTCAGAAGAAATGCATTATTATTATTCCCATGTGAAACATAAGGAAACTGAGGCTCAGAGAGACGAAAGAACTTGCCCACATCCCACAGCATGACTGGCACAGCTTGGCCTGGAGTGAGACGGAGAGCATCGTTCTCGCTCTCCTCCCCAGCCATTCGAGGAACGGCTAGCAGGATGTGACTAGCTTTCTGAAGGAGATGACGTCATTTATTCAGTCACCAAATCAGCTTTAAGCACCTGCTGTGCCACACCTGGTTCTAGGCCCTGGAGATCTCCAGGGAGCAAAGGTTCTGCCCTCCTGGAGCTGCATCCCAGCCCCACTGGGAGGAGGAGGGAAGTGAGGACTTGGGTTTGTCAAACTGGCCCCCCAGGCTACCCTGAAGGGCCATCTTCCAACAGGGCTGGACCCTTCCACTTCCTGGCCCACCCTTGAGGGTTTTTTTTGTTTGTTTGTTTGTTTATTTATTTGTTTATATTTTTGGCTGCGTTGGTCTTTGTTGCTCGAGCACCAGCCTTCTCTAGTTGAGGTGAGCGGGGACTACTCCTCATTGCGGTGCGCAGGCTTCTTATTGCAGTAGCTTCTCTTGTTGCGGAACCTGGGCTCTAGGTGCGTGGGCTTCAGTAGTTGTGGCACATGGGCTCAGCAGTTGTGGCTCATGGGCTCTAGAACTCAGGCTCAGTAGTTGTGGCGCACGGGCTTAGTTGCTCCATGGCATGTAGGATCTTCCCAGACCAGGGCTCAAACCCGTGTCCCCCGCGTTGGCAGGCGGATTCTTAACCACTGCACCACCAGGGAAGCCCCACCCTTGAGGTTTTATTTGAGCCTCTCCTGGGTGCTGGGGCTTTTGAGATAAATCAGCCACCTCACCCCTACCTCCTGTCCCTGGAGTTCACTCTAGAAGGATGGGGATAACCAGGATGGGCTTCCTGGAGGAGGCTGCTGGTGTCCAGAGAAATGAGGGGGTATTGAGCTGGAAGAAAGCTGAGTGAGCCAGGAGGCTTTCTGAGGATGTAAGGAGCGAGCAGGGCTGAGGAGGGGCTGGGGAAAGGGAGGCAAAGCTGAAGAGGGAACACCCTGATGTCCAGGTGAGGTGTCTGGATTACCTGCCTTGGGGATGACCGGAGGGAAGGTGTGTCCCTATCCTTCCTCAGGATGAAGATGTATAGAGTAGCCCACACCTGGGAGCTCCAGGGTCACAGCCCACCCCTTTCCCGCTGCATGACCCTGGGCAAGTCACTACACCTCTTTGAGCCTCAGTTTCCTCATCTGGAAACTGAGTTTTCTCAAGTTGCAACAAGGGTGAAAAAGAGGGTTTACGTGCGAACTGCTTAGCACAGTGTGGCTTGCTGCAGGTGCTCAAGAGGATGCTATCTGCAACCACGTGTCCATCTTCCTTGCAGGGGGAGAGAAACCCCTAGACTTCGTGCGTGTCCTCCTTCCCCTCCCTGAGATCTGAGACCTCCTTGGGTTCCATCCCAGACCCCAGCCAACCCCACCCAGCCAGACAAATGTTTATTGCACATCTGTCCAGTTCCCAGGGCAGGTGTCCTGTCGGGGAGACGGAGGAAGTGTTTGCTCTCTCTCTCCCAGGGTGCCGGGTGGTGACACGGTGGGTGACCCCGCCCTGCTGCAAGTTAACCACGGGGCAGAGTCTGGGCTCCCTTGAGCTGGGCACTCTGATGAAAGTCTGTACAGGGCACCTCGGGTCACAAGGGGACATGGAAGAGGGCTGACACTGGCCTAGGGGACCACATTTGAGGGGGCAGAAGACTTGGGGGTGTTTATCCTGGAGATGGGACGCTAGGACATCATCCTTAAAGGTATTAGTTCTAGCAGCCGCCATTTACTCAGCACCTACTGTGTGCCAGGCCCTGCTTTAGTGCCTCACCACAGGGACCTCATCTAGTCCTCACCCGCACCCTGTGCAGTAGGGACCACCCCATCTCCATTTTAGAGACAAGACACTGAGAAACAGGGAGGTGCGATGACTTGCCCAGGCAAGGCCAGAACTCAACCAGGTCTGTCTGTCCTCAGAGCCTATCATTTCTAAGGAACTGTCAGGAGGAAAGGGAGGTAAGTTTTTCTGCATGGGTCCCAAGGGGCCTGGCAGGGAGGTGAGCTTTTGTTCAGTATAGGCAAGAGTTTCCAACAGCTGAAGCTGTTCCCTGATGTAGAGATAGTGAGTACCCCACCCCTAGAAGTATTTAAGCGGAGAGAGTGGAGATTCAATTTGATGACTTCAGAGCTCTCTTCCAGCTTAACAGTGGGCTGTGAGGTGGCAGGGATGAGTCGGGAGGGTGGTGTGTGTGTCTAGGGGAGGGGTTGTCAGATGAAGACCAGTGGCCACAGGGCAGAGGAAGGGGTGGATCTGAGGTCCCTGTGGAGAAAGAATGGGCAGGATGTAGTGAATAATGGGAGAGGGAGTGACCTATTCTCCTGGGCAATGCTTTGGGGGTAAGAGGTAGGAGGCCAGCCAGGGTGCCCTAGAGAATGGCCAGATTCTGGGGATCTCTGGAGGTGGCTGGTCTGTGGAGATGCTAGTCAGCTGTAGACAGGGGGCAGTCCAGTGTGCAGCTGGAGAATGGGGCAGGACCAGAGGAGCAATGCAAGGGGAATTTGGGGGCTTTGGCTAAGTAATTTGGATGGGAGAAGGTGAAGGCCTGGGGTGCCCAAGAGGCAGAGACAGAGGACCCACCTCATGCTACCTGGTGGAGATGAGCTGCTCTGGTGTGGACCAGCCCCAGGAAGGTCAGTGCTGACAAGGAGGGTAGCTCCCATTAGGAGGGGGCTCCAGCAGCCTGGAGGCCCAGGCCTGGTGAGGGGCCTGACGGAGGTGGTCTAGAATTGGCAAGATGCAGGTAGGCCTGAACCCGGAGGCTCCTGCGGGGGTCCCAGTCCAACCACGCCCATCTGCTAGCTTCGGTAATTAGGGAAGCGGGGAGGTGTGCCTGGGGCTGGGTGGCCTGCCTTCTCAGTGGGATCCCTGTGTCCCCAGACACTATCTCCACCTCCAGTCCTGAGGGCAGAGTTATTCTAAACTCAAGATGCTGGGAACCACCAAAGGGCGGAATGGCCCCCTTTTTCAGGACCTGCTAGGCGTGGGCCAGGAAAAAAGAGGGAGGCACGGAGCAAGGCGGGCCGGTTTCTCAGGCGCCGTGGAGGGCGCCGTTCAGAATCCAGCGGAAGCGAGCCTGGCTTGGGGCGATTCCCGGGACGGGCTGGGCCTGCGGGTTCCCCCCCACCCCGCCTGGACCCCGGGGGCAGCGTCCCGCCGCGGGCCCTAGGCGGGGGCGGGCGAGCTCGGGTCTTCAAGCCCAGGTTAAAGACTACAGACTTTGAACTTTTCGCAGGTCTGTAAAGGGCAGCCCCCTCGGAAACAGTGACAAGCGCCTCCTCCCCTCTGTCCACAGCGCGGACCCTAGATTAGCTCCAAGCGCCGGCCGGCCCTCCTGCCACCCCCCTGGGCCGCCGGGTGGGGCGCCGGGCCCTTCCCGGGACCGCAGACCCTCCCCCGTCCCAGCCGGGCGCGCCGATGGTACGTCCCGGCCCGCCCAGGTGGTAGCGCCCGCGCCGGCCTACCGTAATTCCCCTACGCCCAGCGCCCCTAGCCGGCGCAGAGCGGACCGAGCCCGCCGGGCGGCTCCGGTCCCCCTCTCCCCGCGGCCCCGTCGGACTCTGGCAGCCTTGGCCCGAGCCCCAGCCACTGGGGAGGAGAACCTTGTCCCTAGGTGAGTCTCACGGGGAAGCTGGGGTCCGGACGGGGGTGGGTCCGGGCGCCAAGACTCTCCCTGAATGAATGGACAGAACCCTGGGTGGAGGGTCCCGCACAGTCCTAGGCCAGCAGGTGGGTGTCGATGGGCGCCACTGGCCTTGCCTCCGCTTACTTGAGGGTGGAATGGGCTCCAGCGCCCGCCTCCACAGTGACTCTAGGGTGCGGTCGGCTGGGAGACATGGTCGTGAGGAGTCTGCAGGGCCCCAGCCCTGGTGTGAGGGCTGCTGGTGGGGCGAGGGCATCTGAAGGGGCTTTGGCGCGGCTTGGTTGGGTGGTTTCGGCGACCTTGCCCCATCTGGGCGTCCGAGTCGGTCCCAGGCGGAAAGCCCTCTCGAGGCCGGTAGGGGGCGCGAGAGTCTGCACCTCAGGCAGCCTGGGGCAAGCCTGGCCCCCGCTAGGGGGAAGGGCAGAGGGACAGGACCCACGAAGCCAGGAGAGGCCCTGGCCCACCTTGATGAAAGACTGAGGACTTGGAGGCCCAGGGGGCCCAGGGCCCCACAGATTCCTCCATTGCCTTCCCCAGGTTTGGGGGGCTCTAGGAGGATCTCACTATTTCTCTGCCCCTTTGCCAGAGTCCAGGCACACAATGGGACCCAGCAGCCATCCCTAGATAGAAAATTCTAGAGAACTGGCCAGTGCCCTCTTCACACAGGTGGGGAAGGGCAGAGGGGTAGATGGGCCCCAGAAGCAGGTCTCCCGCAGCCCAGGCCTGTGCTCTCTGCCCCACTCCCTCCCAAGGAGCCTTTTGTGTGGCTCTGAAGAAAGAGGCGCCAGGAGAAGGGCACAGGCTGCCACGCCGGGGTCCTGTGCAGGGACTGGGCAGGAGGTGAAGTTCATGAACCACAGCCTTTCCTTCTCCCCCTAGCACCCACCAGTCCCAGCTGTTCGGCTCCCTGGGGAGGAAGGGGCCTTGCTGGCTTCTGCAGCTGGTGCAGTAGGGCTGGCCTGCAGAGAGGTGCTCTACACCCCTGCCATCTGCCCTGCACAGGGCAGGGCCTTAGGGCAGGCTCTGCGTCCGGGTGGACCCCAGGATGAGGGGTGAGGCCGAGGCCTAGGGGAAGGGAGGAGCCAGGTGGGCCGCTGGGAGCAGGAGAGCAGCCTGGCAGAGCTGGCTCCCCACCGGCCGACGTGCCCACGCGTGCGGCCTCCACCCCTGGATTTCCAAGGTACCAGATGGGGCCCTGGGGCTGGTAGTCTCCCAGGGGAGCTTAGCTCGGATAGGGAGCCCCTGGGCAGGGGTATCCCCCTGGCCAGGGAGCCCCAACTCCTGGTTCTAGGCCAGTCTTCTGTGGACAGAGCACAGAACTGGCTCCAGACGTTGGCCCAGACCTGTGACCTCTCCTAGACAAGGAGCTCCCTCTCCCACTGCAGACCAGGCTGGGGCCCCAGCCCACTGTGGGGGAGGGGATGCCCACAGGCCTCTGCTTTTCTGGGGCTGGGGAGGTGGTGCTGGGCGGGAGTGGGAGGGGGGCTCCTGCCTTGGTGACTCCATTATTCATCAGCCCCAGCATCTGGTTTCTCGGTATCAGTTTCAACAAGCCAGTCCTGACTCATGAGCCTGGAGCTGCGGCTGGGCTGGGGAGGGGCCCCCTCCCCAGGGAGTCAGGGGCCGGGACCTTTTGGGCCTGCGCATGGGCCATTTCAGCTCTCTTGTGTAGAGAGGAGGTGGGAACCTCAGAGCCTGATGAGGCCTCCTCCCTCCCCTGGTGCAGGGGCCTGGGGTGCCTTTCCTCCCCTGCTCTGCAGGTTCCTTGACCCTGCACTCTTGGCTCTGGGGCAACAGGGCCCTGGCTTTCTAAGGAGCAGCCCCAGCCCTGGATGGAGGACCCAGGCAGGAGCATGATTCAGGGTGGCCAGAACCTGGTCACTCAGGTGACCTCTGGTGACCTGCCCTGGCCCAGCCCTGATGGTCTCCACTTGATGCAACCTGGTTACCCTAGGCCAGTGGGCTTGGGGATCTGCCCTGTCCCCAAGGGGGTGGACCTCAAGGCCCTGCTGCCCAAACCACCACTTGGCTGGCCTTCATGTCCCCATGCCTTCCCTGTGCCTGAGGCACATGGGTAGTGGTCCAGTGGGCATCTGCTGTTAGTACAAGTCACTTTACCTTTCCGAACCTCAGTTTCTTTGTCTGTTGAATGGGGGTAGTACCAGTGTTTCCTCCTTATGGTCTTTTAGAAGAGTGAACAGGACTTGGCACAGGCCTGGGCACTTGGGACTGCTCAGCAGCTGGCCACGGGGGGCAGCAGTAGGGGCAGGGGGCATGCGCAACACCTCCAAGCTTTGAGGTGGAAACGGACCTGCCTGGGGCCAGCAAGCCAAAGTCGTGGATGCTAGGAGGAAGGAGAGAACCTGTGGACAGGCAGTGGGGAACGCTTTGTTGACTGTTGGCCACAGAAAGGGACATCCTGGCCAAGACCTTTCAGGCCCCAGTGGCCTTCTCTGGCACGAAGCCCCTTCCTCTGCTTTCATTCATGCATTTATCATCTAGTCTGCACAGAGCATCTACGGTGGCCAGGACTATTCTAAGTGCCGAGGATGAAGCGTGGGCCAGACAGCCAAGACTCCTGGCCACTGGAGAGGATAGTCTAGCAGGGAAAAGTGATAATCAAGAAATGAACAAAGAAATAAAATAATTTCAGGTAGTAATAGCTGCTTCGGAGGAAATAATTCAATGTAAGGGGTTTGAGAGTTCCAGGATAAGGGGCTATTTATTTTGAGAGACGGGTGAAGGCCTCCTTGGGAGGTAGCAGTTAAGGTGGGGCCCAGTGCCAGCTGTTGGAAGATCAGGGGCACATTGTGTCCCAGACAGAGAATGCAGAGGTGCAGGCTCTGAGCTTGGTGAGTTGTAGGGATGAAGGAATCCAGCACGGTGGACCACCCTGTGGAACTGGCCAGACGGCACGGTAGGAGCCAGGCCACAGTTGGGATTTTATTTTAAGCAAGATGGGAAGCCACAGGAGGGTTTGTGGAGGAGTGACATGATCAGGCTTTAGTTTACAAGAGATCTGCCAGTGGTGTGGACAGGGGGATGGCCCAGGATTTGGGAGCAGAGGGAGTCCTGGAAAGCTCCTGGCCCGAATAAATTGCTGCTCTCCCACCCTCTTTCCACCCAGAACCAGATTGCGGGGGAGCTGACTAGGGGATGGGGGGGGCTGATGACAACATGTCCCCCTCCCCCATGGGTCCTGAGGAGTTCCCCAGGGAGGCCATTCCAGAACCTCAGAGTCAAAAGTCTGGGTGTCAGTCCTGCCTGTGGACTTTTCCCTCACTTTATCCGCCACGCGATGAATGAAGATAACAGTGCCCGCCTCCGCCTCCCGGGAATGAGTATAAAAGCGCTTTGACAACCTACAGTGGGGACCCCGGCACCCCAATCCTGGTCGGCGTCCTCGCCAGTCTCTGATGAGCGCCCCCTGGCGGTAGGGCACCCGGAAGCTCCCGCGTGGCCCCTGGGCCGGAGGGACCAGCCCGCAGCAGCAGGGGCCTCACAGAAAGCTGAGTTGGGCTGCGGGGTTTTCCGCGACACCCCCGTCTCACTGTGCTCCTGGAGGCTCCCCAAGGACTACCCTCTCCGCCCCGCGCGCCTGCCTTCTGCCCGCCGCCTCCACCTGTGGTCACCGGCGCCCCTCTGCTCCTCTGCCAGCACCACTGGCCTGGGCAGTGGGAGCGGGGGTCCCCCGGGCTCAGGGTCTGAGCCGGGGGTCGCTTGGATTGTGGGCGGGCACTAAGAGGACCCCCAGGAGGGCCTCTGAGCGCCGGCTGTGGCTGAGGCGGGGAAGTCGGTGGTCAGAGCAGAAACAGATGTCCTCGGGGCTGGACAGGGAGCGGGGGTCTGAGGACCCAGAGAGGGATGTGTTCCTGGTCTGGTCCCCCCTTTTCTGCCGCCAGCATTAAGGGAGCTCCCTTAGGGGAGGGGGAAGAGGTCCCCCGGGCTGAGGCTCTGGGGCGGGGGTCCCCAGGGCTGGGGGGAAGGGACTGAGATGCCCTTTCGGCCGGGAGGGATCTCCTGTGCCCCAGCCGTTTGCGTTGGGGTCGGGATGGAGGTCTGAGCAGAGTGGGGCGCCCGCGGGACTGGGCGGGGGCCGGGATTCCGCAGTCAAGGCGAGGGCGTTTGTCACCGGCGGGCCCCCTGCCCCCAGCATCCAAGGAGTTCCCCTGGAGGAAGGAGGAGGTCCGGGAGGGACCCTCTGAGCCCAGGACCTTTGGGCCGGGGGTCAGAGCCGGGCTGCGGGCGGGAGGGTGGGTGTTCCCCGCCCCCGGGGTCCCGGCGCGCTCAGCGGGCGGGCGCGGCCGCACAATGGCAGGAAGCGGGGCTCCGCGCTTTGTCCGGCGGGCGGCGCAGACCGCCGCTTCCTCCGGCCGCCATGGGGACGGGACCCGGCGTCTCCGGGCGCCGCGCGGCCTCCAGGCCGAGCCCCGGGCTGCCCTCCCGGGACTCCGAGCCCGGCTGGGTGGGGGGTCGTGGCCGCCACGGGGAAGACCAGGTAGGGGAGCGGGGGGCCGGGCGGGGAGGCCGGGGCGGGTGCGCGCGCCCTTGTCCGCGCGCGTCTCTAAGCGGATGGACAGGCGGCGGCCGAGACCCCTGCCCCGGGTGCACACCGCGGGGGTGTGGGGGGCGATGAGGGCCTGGGGGCCTGGGATGTGTCCCCCACCCCGGCACCAAGGGTGCCAGGCAGCGGAGGAGACCGCCAGCGCCTGGCCTTTTGTGTCTGGGGCTGACTCCGGACACACCTGTGGGTCCCAGGCCCTGGACTGGGCCACCCCTCCCCCTTTCCTTCCTCTGCAGGCCCTGCCCACACCCCTCCTACTCCTGCCTCTGGCCAACACCCTGGTGTGACAGGGAAGACTGACTTCTTGTGCCCCCATCCCTGTGGGGATCAGCCTAGACCATGATCCCCAAAGGGCCCGGCCCCCCGTTATTTGTAAAATTGTGGTCCATTCTTTGGCTGTGGAGATGCAGCGTGACCTGGCTGTTCTATCTGGTGGGCTCGCCCCTCTCTGGCTGAGTCCTGGGGACCTTTGGTCCTGGACCCTGCTGTCTGTCTCTGGCTGGCTGGGGTGCTGTTACCCTCAGAGGGTGGGCGTGGTGGGCAGCAAGGAGGTGGGGAGTAGACCCTGGGTCTGAGAGAAGAGGCCCAAGAATCTGGCTTTGGGAAGGGGCTGCCCTGCTATAGTGCTGGGGAGACCCCCAACCCAGGAGGGGATGGAGGTGAGAGAAGGGGTGGGGAGCAAACAGTGTGGGCTCTGCCCGCCCGAGGGGGGTTCTCGGAACTTCATCCTCAACCAAACCTGCTGAATACTCACCTGCTTCAGATCCTGGGCCTGACTCACATCGCCCCTGGTGTCCCTGAGCCTGGGGGCTGCTGGGAGGATGGGAGCAGAGGGGGTCAGCCACCAGCTGGGTTCCCGTCATTATTATTAGCATTAGTGTCTGGTAGTAATAGTAGTAGCAAGAGGAGAAGGAGAAGCTGTGGCGGAGTTAAACAAGGCCCAGCACGGTGCTGGGAAATGAATATTCCCGAGTCTCTCCAGCCCAGTGTCTTTGCAGGGCAGGGTACATAAAAGGTGCTTGATAAATATTTGTTGAATGCTAAATCTGCCTTAAAGAGTGAATCTCTGTGAAATCTGCCATCTATATACTGGATTGGTTTAAAAACGAAATTGTGGCACAGAACCAGGGACTTGGGCTGGAAGGGTCCCAGAGACCGCCCCCACCCAAACCTTTACAACCTAGCATGGCTCCTGCCATGTCCAGGCAGGAGACCAGGGCCTGGGCAGCTGGTAGGTCCGCAGTCCCACTGCCCAATGCCAAGCCTAGAACCAGAAAAATGAAGCTGTCAGGGAAATGGCGAGAGGCCTGGAAGGGGTCAGGGGGGCACCTGTGCCAGCCTGGCTGCCAGGCTGGACACAGAGAGTAAGAGGGCTGCCGAGCTGGCAGGCTGTGGGACTCCTGGGAGGAAAAGACAAGTGCTTTCCCCAGATTTGTTGTCAAGAGGTGATGCTCACGGCCGTGGGTCCCAGCATCTGCAAAGCTAGGCCCTCTGTCAGAAGTGCCCCGGGGATGCCACAGGGTGGGGGGCAGAGCCATGGAGGAGAATAGGGGTTTTCACACTTTTTAAAAAATGTTTTGGGGGCTTCCCTGGTGGTGCAGTGGTTGAGAGTCTGCCTGCCGATGCAGGGGACACGGGTTCGTGCCCCGGTCCGGGAGGATCCCACATGCCGCGGAGCGGCTGGGCCCGTGAGCCATGGCCGCTGGACCTGCGCGTCCGGAGCCTGTGCTCCGCAACGGGAGAGGCCACAACAGTGAGAGGCCCGTGTACCGCCAAAAAAAAAAAAAAAAAAAAAAAAAGTTTAGGTTGGTTTGTTTGTTTAGTCTTTTGTCCACACCACGCGGCGTGCAGGATCTTAGTTCCCCGGCCAGGGATTGAACCCGTGCCCCCGGCAGTGGAAGCGCGGAGTCTTAATCGCTGGATCGCCAGGGGAGTCCTCACACTTTAGCAGTAGATCAAGTGAAGATAGAAACAGCTGCTCTGCTTGGAGTGCCCCTCACCCTTGCCTCCAGCGCCGAGAACACACTTGAAGACCCCTCAAGAAGGGTGTGGAAGTGTGGGGCGCCTGGTGCTCTGGCTGCCATCGGGAATATGGGCCATAATGCCCAGGGCCCAGCCCCCCAGAAGCCAGACCCCCCTGGAGCAAGTGGCTTCTGTAGTCTGCCTCCTGCCAGCTGTCATTTCTGTGTCCGTGTCCCCTTTCTGTGTGATGGAGGAGTGGAAGGGACACAAGAGCCAAAACATCAACCATAAAACTATTCAATGTAACTGATTTCCTCTTGTCTCCTTAGCCCCCCAGGCTGGCCCGAAGCCAGCCTCCCCCACTCCTCGCTCCCTTCTCCACTACCCAAGAGATGGTGTGAATGTGGTGAAAATGTGGGCTCTGAAGCTACATACCCTGGGTTCAAGTCCTGACTCCACTGGCTGTGTGACCTTAGACAAGTTACTTAACCACTCTGAGCCTCACTTTCCTCATCTGTAAAGTACAGACAATCGTAGCCCCCACCTTCTGGGATGAGGATTCCCCCAGTGCAGCCCCAGGCACATGAGGACCATGTTATCAATGATCAGACTTTTTCAGCTCCCTCTTTCCTCCTCTCTCGGGCCACTTTCTCTGCTGTCTAACCCATCCTCACCCTGTCTGTCATCTTGAAAATCTCTGATCGGACTCTCTCCAGCCAAGATCTCCAGTGATCCTCCATCACGCTACTTAATAATTGAACCAGTATTTATTGAGCGGCTAGGACTGGCTACCAGGCAGCCAGCCCGACGGGCCAAAATTGCTGTCCTTGTAGTGCTGGCGGTGTGGAGGCAACAAAGTGAAGCGCATGGACTGTCCACCAGTGGGAAGCCTGCAGGAGAGAAGGGCGGCGGGGTGGAGGAGGTGACCGGGAGCGCAGAGGAATGAAACCTTAGAAGGGTGAGACGAGGACTTGTGAGTGAAGGTCTGCAGGAAGGGAGGCGGCTGGTTGGTTATCTCAGCGTCTGAGGAAAAGCATTTCAGGCTGGGGGATTAGCAGAAGCCCAGGCTCAGCGGTGGAGCACGTCCGAAGAAGCACATCGGAAGGCGGGAGGCTGGTGGGCGCGGTGGACAGAGCCAGGATGGGAGAGCAGGAGCGGAGGCCCCTGAGGTCACCAGCCTCGGCAGGAGATGGGCAGCTGCTGCGGGGCTTTGAGGAGGTACGTGTGACTCCTCTTTGACCTGGGTCCACTGTGGCCGCTCACGGAGAGCAGACTGGGGTCAAGGGCGGAAGCAGGGAGACCGGCTCTGAGGCCTTGTCACCCCGCTGAGAGGCCCTGGGGGCTGGGGCCGGGCCCGAGGTAGCCTGGAGAGGGTGGCCGGGTTGAAGCTAAGGATTTAATGTCTGCGGGTGGAGCCCGCAGAAGTGTTTACCTGAGTGGGGGAGTAACAGAAAGATCATGGGTGTCCCCAAGGTGTTTGGCCTAATGTATTCTTGTCCTGGGGCTGCCGTCACAGATCAGGGTGGCATTAGAGCAACAGAAGCTTGTTCTCTCAGTTCTGGGGCCAGAAGTCTGCAATTAAGGTGTGGGCCGGCCGTGCTCCCACTGAAGCCTCCAGGGTAGGATCCTCCCTTGCTTCTCACAGCTTCTGGCACGTCTAGGAGCTCCTCAGTGTTCCTTGGCTTGTAGGTGCATCAGTCTCG
This sequence comes from Pseudorca crassidens, assembly GCF_039906515.1. Taxonomy (NCBI): domain Eukaryota; kingdom Metazoa; phylum Chordata; class Mammalia; order Artiodactyla; family Delphinidae; genus Pseudorca; species Pseudorca crassidens. Next base: position 4,563,685 of record NC_090297.1, on the reverse strand, counting down.
TTGCTGCCTCCATTGTCACATGGCCTCCTCCCTGGGTGTCCCATCTCTGTGTCTCTTCTCTTCTTTTAAGGACAGTAGTCTTACGGTTACTCCATACTCTATGCTGTATGATTGCAGACCCCAGTATGACCTCAGCTTAACGAATGACATCTGCAATGCCCATCTTTCCAATAAGGTCACGTTCTGTGGCGCTGGGGGTTAGGACTGAACCTGTCTTTCTGAGGGACACAATTCAACCCATAACATCACCACCCCCGGAAGGCGTTGCTAGTAATTGAGATGGACGGTGCTGCGTGGAAAAGTTCAGGAGCTCATGCAGACGTTTTATTTTTTTTATAAATGTATTTATTTTTGTCTGGGTTGGGTTTTCGTCGCTGTGTGCGGGCTTTCTCTAGTTCTACGCGAGCGGGGGCTACTCCACGTTGCAGCATGCGAGCTTCTCATCGCGGTGGTTTCTCTTGTTGCGGAGCACAGGCTCTAGGCGCGTGGGCTTTAGTAGTTGTGGCTCGCGGGCTCAGTAGTTGTGGCTCGTGGGCTCTAGAGCGCAGGCTCGGTAGTTGTGGCGCATGGGCTCCTCCTGGACCGGGTCTCCATTGGCACGTGGATTCTTAACCACTGCGCCACTAGGGAAGTCCCTGTGCAGACGTTTTAAGTTTGAGATGCTTGGTCCCGACTGGAGAGTTCACTGTGGGAGCCCTCCCCATGAGAGTGACTGAGTCACTGGAGGGTGGATGTGGATAAAATGAGAAGGGGTCCACGGATGGTGCGAGAGCAGGAAGGAGGCAAGGGGACTGAGAGGGGAGGGAACCAGCAGAGCACGGGTCCTGGGGGCCGAGGAAGAAATGGTTCCCAAGAGACCACCTGTGTCAAATGCTGGGTCCTGTGAGAACAGACGAGAGGACTCAGAAACGTGGACATCACTGGGGACCTGAGAAGAGTGAGCTGGGGAGGGGGCCAAAGCTTGACGGGAGAGGGTCTGAGGGAAAATGGAAGAATTAGAAAATCTCCAATTGCAGCCATCGTAGTAATAACTGATTTAGGCAAAAGCCATCAACAAGGGCTAAAGCCCTGGAGTGTGCGATTGCTGGGGAGCAGGGTATCTCAAAGTGTCACCCCAAGATGACTTCCTCATTACAAAGAGAGAATGCGACTTTACAAAGTACAGCGAGATCCCCGGGTGACCTGACACCAGGGCACGCTGAGGAGGACACAGTCCACCCTCTGGCGTCCTGGCCCAAATGCTCAGCCTGAAACTACCCCAGACCTCCAGACAAGTCCACGTGGAGGACCTTTCTGCCAGCTGGCCTGGCTGCTTCAAATATATCAGTGTCATGAAAGATGGGGGGGAAAAACTAGGGCGTTCATTCTTTTTTTTTAATATTTATTTATTTATTTATTTTTGGCTCATCGGGTCTCAGTTGTGGCATGCCGGCTTAGTTGCCCCGCAGCATGTGGGATCTTAGTTCCCTGACCAGGGATCGAACCCGTGTCCCCTGCATTGGAAGGGGGATTCTCAACCACTAGACTACCAGGGAAGTCCTGGGCATTCATTCTTTTTTTTTTTTTTTTTTAATGTTTATTTATTTTGCACCGGGGCTTAGTTGTGGCAGGTGGACTCTTTAGTTGCGGCTTGCCAGCTCCTTAGTTGCAGCACGTGGGCTCCTTAGTTGTGGCGGGCAGGCTCCTTAGTTGCGGCATACAGGCTCTTTAGTTGTGGCATGCGAAGTCCTAGGTGAGGCATGCATGTGGGATCTAGTTCCCTGACCAGGGATCAAGCCCGGGCCCCCTGCATTGGGAGTGTGGAGTCTTATCCACTGCGCCACCGGGGAAGTCCCCGGGCATTCATTCTTAAAGGGATAAACAGACAAAACCAAATGTACATGTGAACCTTGATTGGATCCCATGTGGGAAAAAAAATCTATAAAGGACATTATTTAGACAGTTGGGAAAATGCCAAGGTAGACTCTAGGTGGACTAAGTATCATTGCTCAGTCTCCCAAGTGTGACAGTTGTGTTGTGGTTCTGCATGAGCAGGTCTGTGTTCTCAGGTGGTGTCATGATTTCCTCCCCAGGGGAAGGGGGTCATGAGCCAGTGTAGCAAATGTGAACAACTGGGGAAGCCAGAAGGGTGTATGGATGTCATTGTACTATTCTTATAACTTTCTGTAGGTTTGAAATATTTTGAAACAAAAATTCAGGGAGAAAGAAAATAGAGGGTAATGGGAGGAAAGAACAGGAAGGAGTAAGTTTAGCTGTAAAGGGAAGGAGAGAAACAGGTTGGTTTGCCCGTGGGAATGATCCAGTGAGAGGGATGAATGCTGAGCGGAGTCCTGGTTCTTAGGCTGGAGAGGGGGGTTTCGGTGGAAAACTGGCCTGGGATTGGAGCAGGGCAAAGCCCCTGCAGCCCGGGGCAGGGGGGTGGACGTGGTGGTAGGAGCTCATGGACCGCCTTCTGATGGCTTCTGTTTCCCTAGAAAAGTAGGCAGTCGGGTTGGTGGGGAGTGAGTTAGGGAGGGCTGGGGGATGGAGAAGATAGGACAGTCATCCATGGTGGTGGGGATGAGAGTAGCCTGGGGCGATTGGGTAAGTCTGGGATCCTGTCACTAAGCAACGGGCCTTGGGTACCACATAGGCACCCAGAGGCCAACACCATTCCCTGAATCCTCCATAGTCCCCTTCACACCCTAACTTAGAAATCCAGGCGGGGTCAGCTGTTCGGGGGCCGCACAGGTCATAGAATCGAGGGCAGAGGCCCTGGGCAGGGAGGAGGGGGAGGTATTCTGTTTCAGACACTGAGTTGGGCAAACCAGCTGCCAGCCCCAGCTCCACTTTTTGGTGCCCTTTCTGCGTGCGCTCCGGCAGAGGCCCTGGGAGCACCCGCCTCGTGGTTACCTACTTGAAGTCTCCCCTTCGGCATCGCGTTCCTTGCGGGCAGGGCTTTGCTTTCTCTGCATCTCCCAGAATGGACACCTAGCAGGCGCTCGGGAAGCGTTTGACGGGCACTCTGTGGGGCGTGGGCGGTCGGACCTGAAGAGTCGCCCCCATAGGGGCCAGGAGCCCCGCGTACTGCAGTGGTCTGGGTCCACCCCACCCCCCCATCCTTCCCCTCACAGATATGCCACCACGCCGACTGCCAGCAGCTGCACCGCCGGGGCCCCCTCAGCCTCTGCGAGGCCTGTGACAGCAAGTTCCACGGTGCCATGCATTATGATGGGCACGTCCGCTTCGACCTGCCCCCCCAAGGTGAGCACGGGGAGGGCGCCCAGCCCCTAGAGCTCCCTGCCTGGGGGCACAGTGGCCTGCTAACTGTCGGCCGTCACGACAGGGCCATCAGAAGGACACGAGTTGACTGTAAACGATGAAACCCAAGTCCACTGCCGTCCCTTTTGTTCCACAAGTTTTTTAACAAGAGAAAAAGTTGGGGACCAGCCCAGCTCGAAGGCGGGTCTGTCTCCACCAGGTGCCGGGTCCTTCTTGATGGGTCTGCACCTCCCACAGCTGCCCCTGCCTCTGTCCCTGCCCTCTTGTCCTCAGGGCAGGGGATCTCTGGGCAGATTCTCCTGCCAGGCAGCCAGTGAGCAGAGGGTGGGGTGGGGATGGGCAGGTCGGAAGGAACTTGCAGCAGGAAACAAGAAACCCCTCCTGCTGAAAAGGGACCTGGCCCCGGCCTACTGCCAACTGGCTGTGCTGGGGTGGCTCTGGTCTACTTTCCCAGCTGGGCAGAGGGACCAAAGGACTCATCCCTTCTGCCAGGGCCTCCTGGGACTTTGGGTGTGGTCACCGTGGTGGGGGAGGGGACGCCTGCAAGAAAGAGCCATGGTCTTTGGTTCCTTCCTGCAACAATCCCAGAGGCAGGGCTTCTTTATCCCTATTTAATAGATGGGTAAACTGAGGCAGACTTGTACTGGGGGCAGGGCATCACCTGGGGTGTCATCCCAGGGCCCTTGTGTCTTTTTGAGTCTGGGGGTGGATGATGATAGGCAGTGACTGAGTCCCTCCCATCAAAGAACTGAGGGGCCCTGGCTAGTTTGGGGTGGGGTCCGAAGGTCAGTAGCAGGCCCTGGTCCCTCTGGAGTCGGCCGTGTTGGGAGGCTAAGGAGGGGGCCAGGGAGGGAGCGGGCACAACCCCACTCCCACTTTACACCGAAGGCTCTGTCCTGGCTCGGAATGTGTCCACCCGGTCATGCCCCCCGCGCACCAGCCCTGCAGTGGACATAGAGGAGGAGGAAGAGAGCTCTGTGGATGGCAAGGGGTAGGTGAGGGGTTGGTGGGCACGGCAGACACCCGGGGGGTCCCAAGGCTGGGTCTCAGATCACAGAGCCAGGGACCAGAGGCTTCAGCAGAGCTGACTGGAGACCCCGCCTGGCCCCTGCTGCTGCCCGGATTCCTGGAGGGTGAGCCTCCAGGGCTTCTGGGATCAGACTCTACCTGACGAGGTACCGCTGGGTGTGACTCCCAGGTCGGCCACCAGAGGGCGAACAGCCCCTCGTGAGTCCTGGCTTGCCTGAGCGAACCTGAGTTACCTGGTCTCCTAGGGCCAGCAAGGGGTGGGCAGCCAGCTGGGGCCCGCCCATATCCCACCCTGGTGAGCGCCCACCCACGCCTCCAACCTCTGCCCTCACCGGCTTCCTTGCAGGGACCGGAAGAGCACAGGCCTGAAGCTCTCCAAGAAGAAAGCCTGGAGGAGACACACAGATGTAAGGAGCCCCCAGGCGCCCACAGCCTCTGCCCGTCCCGGGCCCTTTCCTCCGTTCCCGAGGCTGGGCCCGTCTGCTCTAAGTTCCAGGACCAGGGAGGGGGCCTGGAGTGAACGTGTCCCTCCCTTGCCACCCAGCCCTGTAGCCCAGCCCTGCTTACCTTAGCCCGGGTGGGGGATGCTCCAGCAGCCCCTGCCTCCACGGAGGGATGCCGGGTGCCTCCCTGGGATGGAAGAGGGCTGGGAGATCCCTGCGTTCACTTCCCTGCTGGGGCTCCCATCCGGAACCCTGGGGTGGGGAGGCTAGGGGGCGAGGGGTGCAGAACTGAGACCCCCTGTCCTGTCAGGACCCAAGCAAGGAGTGCTTCACGCTGAAATTTGACCTGAACGTGGATATCGAGACAGAGATCGTACCAGCCATGAAGAAGAAGTCGCTGGGGTAGGGCTTGGTGGGGAGAACGGGGCTGGGGGGCAGGTGTGGCCTCCTGCAGGTGTGACTGTGTGTGGCGGCCTGTGAACAAGCATGTCCCCCACCTGTGGGCACCCCACCCATGTGCATTGAGGGCCTGGGTGCCGTGTTTGTGTCCCAGCCCCTGCGCGTGGCCTAGTCCTGCGGGGGTGAACGGGTGTCGACGGACACGCAATGGTGTCTGTCTGCCCTGGTGTGCAGACGTGAACGTGTGAGGGCAGGGGCGTGTTGTCTCGTGTGTAGACACACGCAGGAGCGTGAACCTCTGTGGACAGGTGTGTGTGTGCGCACGGACCTGTGTGTGATCCCCTGGGTGTCTCCTTTTCCCTTTGGGCGGGCAGGGTGGCGCTGGGGCTGTGGACAGGGTGGAGGTTCGCGTGACTGCCCCCAGCACACGCGCACCTCCTGTCCCGGGCAGGGAGGTGCTGCTGCCAGTATTTGAAAGGAAGGGCATTGCGCTGGGCAAAGTGGATATCTACCTGGACCAGTCCAACACGCCCCTGTCCCTCACCTTTGAGGCCTACAGGTTCGGGGGACACTACCTGCGGGTCAAAGGTGAGCAGATGACTAGATGGGCCGGGTAGCTGGGGCATGGCTGGGTCCCTTGGGGAGGGTGCTTCTTCCCAGGTTCAGGTTCCCATTGGCCATGGCCTTGAGCAAGCTCATTACCATACAGGTGTCTCTGCTGGGCGGCAGTGCCAGGCGTTGTCAGGGCGGGGCTTCAGGGGAGGGCAGCCAGGCCTTGGTTTGGATCCTTGGCGAAGAGGGTACTGGGGCCCCCTTCTCCACTGGGCCTGGGTGTTGAGGACCTCTACTTGTCCCTAATGCCACCCCAGCCAAGCCAGGGGACGAGGGGAAGGTGGAGCAGGGGGTGAAGGACTCCAAGTCCCTGAGTCTGCCAATCCTGCGGCCAGCCGGGGCTGGGCCCCCCACCCAGGAGCGTGTGGACCCGCAGAGCCGCCGGGAGAGCCTGGACATCCTGGTGAGGAGGGGCTGTGTCAGGCCTGGGGACGGCGAGGGGCCAGGGGGAGGTCACCTGGGCGCCTCGCTGCTCCCTCTGGGGGCTTTACTTTCCGCTTCTGGGAAATGGGGCTGGCTTTGAGGATACGGGGCCCTCCCTGGATCTAACCATACCCCACGGTGATGGGCCTCGTCTCTGAGAGTCTGCTTGTGCCCGAGGAGTGTGTGTGTGTGTGTGTGTGTGTCTAAGCAGGCATCGCGTGGGGAGCGCGACTTTGTGTGTCACTGGTTGTGTTCATGAGTGTGTGTCGGGGATCCACTTGGACCTGGGCTGCTGAGTGCGTCTGAGTGTGTGTGTGTGCCTCTGTGTGTTCTCCCCACCTGCTTCATGCTGCTGGCTGGGGCGGCAGGCGGGAGGGGGATCCAGCTGCGTCTGTCTGGACCTTCCGGCCCCCAGAGCACGTGTAGGTCTCAGGAGAGGCGGCGCCCCAGGGTGCGGGGGTGTGCAGAGACCCTCCTGCCTCCCAGGCTGGCCGAGGTCCTGGAAACCCACTATGGGGTGGGGCTGTGGGGGTCTGGCCCTGACGCCCGCTCCCTGACCAGGCCCCTGGCCGCCGCCGCAAGAACATGTCGGAGTTCCTGGGGGAGGCGAGCATCCCTGGGCAGGAGCCCCCAGCGCCCTCCAGCTGCTCTCTGCCCAGCGGCAGCAGTAGCGGCAGCAGCAGCAGTGGCGGCAGTGACAGCTGGAAGAACCGGGCGGCCAGTCGCTTCAGCGGCTTCTTCAGCTCAGGACCCAGCACCAGCGCCTTCGGCCGGGTATGTGGGCCCGTGGGCCCTGGGGCAGGGCAGCTGGCTGGCCTTGACCCCCGACCCTGACCACAGGCCTCCTTTCAGGAGGTGGCCAAGCTGGAGCAGCTGGAGGGCAAGCTGCACGCCTACAGCCTCTTTGGGCTGCCCAGGCTGCCCCGGAGGCTGTGCTTTGACCATGACTCATGGGAGGAGGAAGGTGACGAAGAGGAGTACGAGGACGACGCCTGCCTGCGGCTGGAGGACAGCTGGCGGGAGCTCATCGATGGCCACGAGGTGGGTGCCGCCCGAGGCCTTCCCCTCCCTCCTCAGGGAAAGGGGCACGTTATCCCCCTGCTCCACGGGGCCCTTCCTAGGGCGACGGGATGTTCCATGGGACAGCCCTGCCAGGCTGCTCTCACCGTTAACCCGCTTTGGAGGAACTCAGGCAAGGTGAAACTGTGCCTGGCCCAGAACTTGGGGGACCTCTGTGTCTCAGCTGGGAAAAAGGTTGCGTGCAGGGCCGTTCACCCTTCTCCCCCTGCTCCGGCCATCCCGGCACACGTGCGGGCTCCTGGAGATACCCTGCCCTTCCCACAGAAGCTGACCCGGCGGCAGTGCCACCAGCAGGAGGCGGTGTGGGAGCTCCTGCACACAGAGGCCTCCTACATTAAGAAACTGAGGGTGATCACCAACGTGAGTATGGGGTGGGCCCAGAGCCACCCCGCCTACCCGCCCCCCGTGGCCTCCTCTGGGTGCCCCTGAGCAGAGTTTGGGCCTTTGCAGAAGAAGGAGGTGCCAAGCAACAGAGGGGAAGGGAAGTGGGAGAAGGGCCACACCCTGGGGTGGAGGTGATTCCCAGGGGCCCCGGGGAACCTGCGAGGGGGCTTGGGGCGAGTTTGCCAGGTTGAGCTGATTAATACAGACCTCATCCTTTGACTCATCCTTTCATCGGCTGTTTCTAAACACCTGCTATGTGCCAGGTGCCCAGCAGCCCACACCCTAGACGAGGAGGCAGAATGGGTAGGCACTGGGGGCTGTGTGTAGGGACTTCGACCTTGGGGGAGCACCTGTCCTGGGCTTGTGGGTTCAAGGAAGGCACCCTCCGGGCAGAAACTCCGGACTGAGCCCGGGCACAGGTGGAGGAGAGAGTTCCAGGTGTGGCTGCAAGGGCAGTGTCCCAGAGCTTCCCTCCAGGAGGGGCCTGGGCAGGGGCACCCCCAGGTGGGCCGTGGGGAACGTCTTTTCTCAAAGCGTGAACCCTCTCTGTCCCAGGCTGCCTCAGGCACTCCCAGGATGGGGAAGGGGTAGAGGGGAGCCTAAGAGTCTGGGTGGGGCGTCGGGACTGGGACCCCCCCCCACCAGCTGCAGTGCTCCCTGCCCCCCACAGCTGTTCCTGTGCTGCCTCCTGAATCTGCAAGAGTCAGGGCTGCTGTGTGAGGTGCGACAGGGCCTGGGGGTGGGGGGGACAGTACCAGAAAGTAGCGGGGAGGGGGGAGGGGCTGGAGCAAGGGAGGGGACAGACAGGGGCGGGGGCTGACTGGTGGAGTAGGTGAGGGGTGGGGCCTGGCCTCAGGGGGTGGGGCTGGGGCTGCAGAAAGGGTGGGGCGGCCGGGGGGCGGAGCCAACGACGGCGTATGTGAGGGGGCGGGGCCTGGAACCAGGGGGTGGGGATGGGGGCGTGCTGAAGAAAGGTGGGAGCGGGGCCTACGGATGGTGGGAGGGGAGGGGAGGGGGATGGCTAGGGGCGGGGCCCGGTAGAGGGGCGGGGCCGAACGCACCTCCCGCCCACCCACAGGTGGAGGCGGAGCGCCTGTTCAGCAACGTCCCGGAGATCGCGCGGCTGCACCGCGGGCTGTGGGGCAGCGTGATGGCGCCAGTGCTGGAGAAGGCGCGGCGCACGCGGGCGCTGCTGCAGCCCGGGGATTTCCTCAAAGGCTTTAAGATGGTACGGGCCGGGTCGGACGCAGGCAGGGACACTGAGGCGGGGCTGGGGCGTCGATGCTATCTGCCCATCACCCCAGCCTCCCCCTGACCGATGGCCCGAATGACCCTTAGTGGTCAGAGGCGTGGAATTCAAAATCGGTTGCCCTGGTGTGAACCCCACCTGGCCGTGTACCGTTGCTACCTGGCCGAGGGTGATCGCTTTCGCTGAGGCTCAGTTTCCTCACGTGGAAAACAAGGATAAGCTTGCCCCCTGCGGTGGTCGCGAAAGGCAGTAAGGAAGAGCGAGTGCCTGCCGGGCCCAGCCCTCGGGGAGTGCGCGGTAACGGGTGCTGTGCTTGTTCGCCCTGCGCCAGTTCGGCTCCCTCTTCAAGCCCTACATCCGATACTGCATGGAGGAGGAGGGCTGCATGGAGTACATGCGGGGCCTACTACGCGACAACGACCTCTTCCGGGCCTACGTCACGGTGAGGGCGGGTGGGGCTCGCTGCTGGGCCCGGGCACAGGACGGTGGGCCCACCTGGGCGGCAGGTGCAGGGGGGAGCTGGCGCTGGGCGTGGCCTGCCATGAGCCCCGCCCCCGCCTCCCCCTCCCCGCCGCAGTGGGCCGAGAAGCACCAGCAGTGCCAGCGGCTGAAGCTGAGCGACATGCTGGCCAAGCCCCACCAGCGGCTCACCAAGTACCCGCTGCTGCTCAAGTCGGTGCTAAGGAAGACCGACGAGCCGCGCGCCAAGGAGGCCGTCGTCACCATGGTAACTGGAGCGGCGGGCAGGGGCCTTCCCTGGCTTGCGGCCCCTCCCGGCCCTGTACCTGAACTGCCCTGGCCCACCCGTAGATCGGCTCGGTGGAGCGCTTCATCCACCACGTGAACGCGTGCATGCGGCAGCGACAGGAGAGGCAGCGGCTGGCGGCCGTGGTGAGCCGCATCGACGCCTACGAGGTGGTGGAGGGCAGCAACGACGAGGTGGACAAGGTGGGCGCCTCCGTCTGTGCGGGGGTCGCTGGCCCTGCTGGGAGCGAGGAAGGGCCAAACTGGCAGACAGACGGGAGGCTACGCTGGGAATCTCTCTGGAGGACTCCCCGCTGAGATGAGGAGGCAGACTCTGACCTCTCCTGCACCTGCCCCCCCAAACCCCCAGCTCCTGAAGGAATTTCTACATCTGGACCTGACAGCACCCATCCCTGGCGCCTCCCCTGAGGAGACACGCCAGCTGCTGCTGGAAGGGAGCCTGAGGATGAAGGAGGGGAAGGACAGCAAGGTGACTCCACCCCACACCCAGGGCCCTCGCCCCACCCCCTCTCACCCTGTGGGTTTCGAACACCCCTTCCTTGGGACCGCTTGTGATTCTTAGGGGCCCAGTCACCTGGGTGGCAAGTTAAGAACTGGTGACTTTTGTGATCGTCTGAGGGATGATAATCTGGCTGCAGTTTACTCTTTACAAATACAGCAGCTGGGTCCCAGCCCCTCAGGTGCCATTCTAGCCCACTTGCCAGTGCCACATGTGTTCCTGGTGGGAAGGAGGGGGCACCTTTCGTGAGCAGGACAGGAACAGCCCAGCGTCTTGCTACTGAGCTATGAATGTTTCAGGCACTGTGTAACCCAGAGCCTACAAAGCGTGATTTTAAAACCACCTTCCTTTTCCTCTTTCATGTAAACTTTTAACGGGCATAAATCACAAGTATATAGCTTGATGAAAGAAAATCGGCTCGCCCTTCATTTGAAGTTTACTCTCAGATTCGTGGGGAGTGGGGGAAGGGAGGTGTTTGACACCAGTACCCCCAGGAGAGGGTGTGGCCGCAGACAGGCTGAGGGTCCCTGCCCTGGCCCTGACCTCTGGCTTCTGATCCCACGGCCTCCCATCCCCCAGATGGACGTGTACTGCTTCCTCTTCACCGACCTGCTCTTGGTGACCAAGGCAGTGAAGAAGGCAGAGAGGACCAAGGTGATCAGGCCACCACTGCTGGTGGAAAAGATCGTGTGCCGGGAGCTTCGGGACCCTGGTGAGGAGCCCGGCCCCGCCAGCCCTGGGCAGGGCCTGGGACGGGCGGGGGCCATGGTCTCAGCCAGCACTGAGGCGAGCCCTTCCTAACCAGGGTCCTTCCTTCTCATCTACCTGAACGAGTTCCACAGTGCTGTGGGGGCCTACACGTTCCAGGCCAGCGGCCAGGCTTTGTGCCGTGGCTGGGTGGACGCCATCTACGATGCCCAGGTGAGAGCAGAGCGGTGGGCAGGCTGGCAGGGCAGCGTGGTGGGGACCGCTGCTCACAGCCCGCTGGGGCCCTGCGCACCCACCCCCCGCAGAGCCAGCTTCAGCAGCTGCGTGTGCAGGAGCACCCAGGCAGCCAGCAGCACCTGCAGAGCCTGGAAGAGGAGGAGGACGGGCCAGAGGACGAGGACGAGGAAGGAGGGGAGAGCAGCGCATCGGCTGCCAGTTCCCCTACCGCCCTGCGCAAAAGCAGCAGCAGCCTCGACTCGCAGCGCTGGTACGTTCGCCCAGGACCCCCCAGCAAGCCAGAGCAGGGCAGGTACTCCAGCCAGGACTCTGGACCCCGAGGCCATTAGCACTGGACAGGGCTGGTCACACCTCTTTCCTCTGAATGGCTTTATGATGTGAACCCAGTGGGGGTGGGGACAGGGGCTCTGTCTCCCACCAGAGTCCGGGGGAGGATGGCAAACGGTTTTCAACTTGAGTGCCAAATCTGATACATTAGTGGTAGCTGCCTGGAGCTGAGCTCAAGATTCTTAGCCTGTATCCAACAGGAGATGCTGTGGTCGCGACAGACACCATTACTGATACCTGTGTTGCGGGCTCAGGTGCCACCTGCTTGCCATCTCTTGAGCCTTGAGCTCCAGGAGGGCAGAGGCTGTAGACTTCTGCAGTGCCCAGCATGGGCTGCACCAGGCCATCGCGGTTTCCTTGGGCTGGGCTGACTCTCATCTCGGCTCCACAGTGTCTCGGATGGCTCCACGGAGACCCTGGCCATGGTGGTGGTGGAGCCTGGGGGGATGCTGTCCTCTCCCGAGTTCGAGGGCGGCCCCTTCAGCTCCCAATCAGACGAGACCTCTCTCGGCACCACCGCCTCGTCTGTCACGCCCACCAGCGAGCTGCTGCCCCTGGGCCCAGTGGATGGCCGCTCCTGCTCTATAGACTCCGCCTACGGCACCCTCTCCCCGACCTCCCTGCAAGACTTTATGGCCTCGGCCCCTACGGTGGAGCCAGCACTCCGGCCCCCAGAGTCATCGCGAGCCCCTTCACCCCCACCCTCGCCCCGCCTCCGCCGACGCACTCCTGTCCAGCTGCTGCCCTGTCTGCCCCACCTGCTCAAGTCCAAATCTGAGGCCAGTCTCCTCCAGCTGCTGTCGGGGGCCACCACCTGTGGAGCACCCCCAGCCCCTAGCCGCAGCCTGTCGGAACTCTGCTTGGCTGCTACCGTCCCTGGCACCAGGACTCAGGGCTCCCCTCAGGAAGCTGGGCCCAGCTGGGATTGCCAGGGGGCACCAGGCCCTGGCAGTGGCCCCGAGCTGTCAGAGCTGGAGGGTGGAGCCGGCTGCCCAGCTGGGGAGCCCAAAGGACCCACCAGGAGGAGCAGAGAGCTGTCCTCGGGGGCCTCGCCCAGGGTCCAGCCTGAGCCCCCTCCAGGGACCTCTGCCCAGCACAGGAAGCTGACGTTGGCCCAGCTCTACCGAATCAGGACCACCCTGCTGCTTAACTCCACCCTCACTGCCTCGTGAGTGGCCTGGCCTGGGACAGGTGGCCCAGTGTGCTGGGGGCACTATCATGGCGGGGAGCAGATGGCATTTGGGGACGGGTGTGGGAGAGGGAGCCTGAGACCAGCCTCAGCACCTGGTGAGGAGGAAACAGTGGGCAGTGGTGAAGAAGAGGCCTGAGGATCCCGGTCGGGAGGAGAGGGTGGCTGGAGCCCCTCCGGATGCCTTCAGCCAAGGAAGGCCCATCTCTCCCCTCCTCTCCACTGCAGGGAGGTCTGAGCAGAGGGAGGCTCCCAGGGGTGCCACTGACCAAGGGACAGCAGACAGCACGCCTCCTGGGGTGTGCCGGCCCCTGCTCCAGCTGCTGCCTTATGTGTGCCCCAGCCAGAGTGCTGGGCAGGACCCCTGCCACCGCCCCCAGGGCCCAATTTGCACTTTGCCAGACTGGCTGGAAGTGGAGGAGGGCTCAGCAGAGGCCCAGGCCCAGGCTGCAGGGCCCTGTTACAGCCACCACTGTCACTAACCTGCCTGTGCCTCCGCCCCCCAGCCTAGGCAGGGTCCCTTGCCCAATACCCCCGGAGTCACCAGCTCCAAGCCTCTGGGCTGGGCTCCAGGGCTGGGATCCCAGGCAGCCCTTCCCACCTCCACCCTCATCTGGCCCCAATGGGACGGTTCCCCTGCCCTCGCCTCCCTCCCACCCACCCAGACCTGGGCTGGGCTCTGTGTAAAGTTGCATATTTATTGAGCTTTTGATTCTTTTATAAAGACTTGTATATACTCCACCGGAAAGAGTCCTTTGCTTTTGGAACGCCCCCCTTTCTGGACTCAGGTGCACTTGGGTGCCTCCCTGGGCTCCCGCCCCCTCCCTCTGGTGGGGCCCCGCTGGAAGAGACTGTGGGAGCAGAAGTGAATTAGTCGGGCGGAGATCGCCTGACTAGTACTCCCAAGATCAACCCCTGTCCCCTGCCGCAGACATGAGGCCCACCACTAGAGCCCCCCACGAGGTGCCCTCCCCCACGTGGTACCTTAGAGAGCCCCGCCCTGAGCCACCCCTCTGAGCTTATGCCAGGGTGGGCCGTGGTCTCAGGCTCTGCTGAAAGTGCCCCCTAGGACTCCCCTCCAGGGCGGGGGGACGCCACGCAGTACGTGGGGAGGGTGGGTCTCCCACCTGGGTACTTCTGGCCCAACCCCTCATGGCTGAGGGCGGGCTCTGAGGCCCAGAGAGGGGAGGTCGCCTCCCTAGGAAGCGGTGGTCTCAGGGTTGAAGCTAGCACCCAGGCGTGGGACCTGGCTGCAGCCCTGTGCTGTGTGCACCTTGCCCACCAACCGCCTCAGGTGAGCTCAGGTGCGGGCTTCGGCCTGGGGGCTCGCTTCCTGGTACCGGCGGCCCCGCCCTGCGCCTTCCCCCTCCCCCTCCCCTCCCCATAGGCGGGCTCTTCGGGCGGCGCGGGGTGGGCGGGGCGGGCCTGCGGGCGCCGGCCTGGGCCCTACCCGTGGCGGGCGGAGAAGACCGGGTCGGGTCGAGGGCCCAGCGTGGCGCCCAGGGCCATGGAGCCGCGGCCCGGGGCGTGTGCGGCGGCGCTGGCTGCGGTGAGTGGGGTCGCGGGGGCACGACCTCGAGCCTGGCCGGGGCCTGAGTCCCCGAGGCGGCGGAGGAAGGGGACGCGGGGATGGGGTGGGGGTGGGGATAGGAGCCTCCGATCCTGCCTCGCTGGGGGCTGGGCCGGCCCCTCTTCCGACCTAAGTTAGAGGTTCAGCCGGGGTGGGGCCCTTCCGCCGAGAGGAAACACCCTCTCGGGGCGGGAGGGATCTGGGGTCCCCAGGCAGAGAAAGATCAGGGCCCCCCACCTTAGCAAGGGCGTGGGTGGGGGTGGGGACCGCCTGCTGCCCAGTCTTGAGGGAGGGGCTGGCGGGAACCCTCTTCTCTGCCCCTCCCAAGCCTGGTCTGTGCACAGGGGAAGGAAGTTAGTCCAGAGCCCCACCGATGGGCACCCCTTTGGGGCAAGAACCTGAGAAGTGGGCTGCTCTGTGGGCAAGTGCTGGGGCCCCTGAAGGCTGGGGAGACCGGGTAGAGAGAGCCCCCGGCCTGGGCAGCCAGGCTGGGAGCCAGCAGCCCCTGTCCCCCAGGCCCTCCTCCTGCTGCTGGGTGCCCAGGGCCAGGGCAGCGCTCCCAGCCCCAGGTGTGACTGTGTGCACAGCTTCCAGATGAGGAGTGGTCTGGTCTGCTGCGGGGGCTGCCCAGCAGGTGAGCGGCTGAAGGAGTGGGAGGGACGTGGCAGGAAGTGAGGGCCGATGGGGCAGGCGGGGGTCAGGAGGGCTGGGGAGTGGTGGTAGGCAGGCCAGGGATGGGGCGAGGGGAGGCTGGGAGGGAAGTAGGGAGCCCGGGATAGGGAGGTGGCAGCCCTCTTTGACCCCAGGCTGGGTTCCACAGGGCACTACTTGAAGGCCCCCTGCACAAAGCCCTGTGGCATCTCCACCTGTCTCCCGTGCCCCCGGGGCACCTTCCTGGCCTGGGAGAACCACCACAAGACCCGCTGTGCCCGCTGCCAGGCCTGTGATGAGGAAGGTGCGGGGCTGCCTGGTGCTTGGGGGCAGGGCGGCTCTGGAGGACAGGCCCTGGCTGGGGTCCTTCTGAAGAAAGTGGCTGGCTCGAGCCCAGCCTTTGGCTGGGAGAGCCCTGTGCGCACCCCACCCTGGGGCCCTCTACCCTGGTCCTGCCTCAGGATGCCTTTGTGCCCTCTCATCCTGGTGACCTTCCAGCCTCTGCTCTGTGGTGATCTCCACATTTCTCTCACTTTGGGGGTGGCCCTGTCTCTGGTCTCCTCATCTCCATTCTCCGGGGGACCTGTCCTGCCTCTCTGTGGGGCTCTTTGGCTCTGACAGCCTCTGCTCTCCCCCGTCTCCCCTGCCAGCCTCCCAGGTGGCCCTGAAGAACTGCTCTGCGGTGGCGGACACCCACTGTGGCTGCAAGCCAGGCTGGTTCATGGACTGCGTCGTCAGCCAGTGTCCCCACAGCTCTCCCTTTCGCTGCCACCCGTGCCCAGACTGTGAGGCCGTGCACCGCCGCACGCGGGCCCCCTGTGGGTACCCCCGATCCGGGCCGTCTGCTCCCACACCCCCTTCCCCTGCCTCCTTCTCTCCCGTCCTGACCCACACCATCTCCCGGACCACAGGTTCCAGCGGAGACACTCACTGTGGGACCTGCCTGCCCGGCTTCTATGAATACGGCAACAGCTGCGTGTCCTGTCCCACGTAACTTCCTGGCTGCCCTGGGTTGGGGGAAGGGAGGCTGGGAGCAGAGTGGGGATCGAGGGTCAGGGAGGAGGGGGCTTGACCCTATGATAAGTGGGTCCCACCTCAGGCAAACACTGGATGGTAAAGAGAAATTTGAATTCACCTTATGTCAGATAAATAAGGGGGCATATCTTCCCTTTATGTCATACTTTCCTTTAGTAATCCTTCCAGCCCTACGTTAAGGATAGGATGTGTCACTTACAGAGAGAGTCGCGTTAATATAGTTTCAAAACTTGGGCTGAGACTCAAGATCTGTCCCTTGTTCTCGGAGGGATCTTGGGCGAGTTACTTCACCTCTCCAATCTGTGGGCTCCCCATCTGAACGTGGGAGTGTTAGTGGCTCTCCCCAGGGCTCTGATTAAGGGGTGACTAACTTTATTCACGCATCTGCTCCACAAGTGTTTCTTGAGCTTCTATCATTTCCAGACACCGTTCTAGGTGCTGGGGAAACAACAGGGAACAAAACAGGCAGATCCCAGAGTTGACATTCTGGTGACCCTCAGTCTAGTCTAGAAGAAGCTCAGTAAGTAGTGTTTGTTGTTACTGTTATGGACACCAGTGACGTTTCAGCAGTACTTGGGGAACATTCTTGGGTAGAGTGAGGCTTTCAGCAGGGAAGGGCCTCCAGGATGGAGAAGATGTCAGGTGGTCCTGAGCAGTCCCACCCCCTCCCCCCGGTGTGTACTCCCTCACCCTCCACCGCATCCCCTCCCCTTGCAGGAGCACCCTTGGGGGCTGTCCTGGGCCCTGTGTGGCTGTCTGTGGCTGGAGGCAGGGTAGGTGGTGAAATGGAGATGCCAGTGGGAGAGCTGGGATGGGCCGAGGGGAGGGTGGGGGACGGCTACCACCCGCCACCCACCAGCTGCTCTTTCAGTGTTCTGGGTCCAGGTGCTTCTGGCAGCCCTGGTGGTCCCACTCCTGCTTGGTGCCACCCTGACCTACACATACCGCCACTGCCAGCTTTGCAAGGCCATAGTTCCTGGTAAGCGCACGTGCGCGCGCGTGCCCACGTTCCTAGAGGCCTGGGGTCAGGGTGGGTAGCCCAGAGCCCATTCAGCCTGATCCAGTGGGGGAAAACTGAGGCAGGGAGCGCTGGGAGTGGGTGCGGAGGGACGCAGGTTCCAGAGCCTTGCCTGGTTGCTGATTAAACTCTCTTGGTGTCTCTCAGCAGGTGAAGCTGGGGTGGAGGCCCTGACCTCGCTGCAGGTAAGATTCTCAGTAGTGTTCTAGGATGAGAGTGAACAAGCCTTCCGGAGCTGAGCGGTTGGGCCTTATTATAACTCGTGATCCCAGCGCGGCGCCTGGTAGCTGGCACGGAGTAGACCTCACGAACACATGTGCTGAGTTATCAGCGAGTGAGAGCAGCTCAGGGCCCGTCCTCAGGTGGCTCTGAGTCTACGGGGGTCCAGACAGGTAAACAGGAGCGAACAGCTCAGTAGGAAGAGTGTCACCACGGTGAGGCCTCTACCAGGGCTGGCGGAACAAGGAGAGGGCAGCAGGGGCAGGGCGTTCCAGGCAGGATAGCTCTTCTACTGGGTCACAGTGAGAGAGCATGGCCACCGGGGGAGGTGGCACCATGGGATGTTTGCTAACTGAGCCAGGGATGCCCACCCCCGGCCAGAGACCCCAGAGTCAGGCAAGTGAGGCTGACCTGGGGCCTCTCTTGGCTTCCAGGCCACCCACCTCTCACCCCCGGACAGCAGCTCCACCCTTCTGGTAACACCCAGCAGCGGCGAGAAGGTCTGCACCGTCCAGCTGATAGGCAGCAGCTGGACCTCTGGCTCTCCCCAGGCCCAGGAGGCGCCCTGCCCGCAGGTGACGTGGTCCTGGGACCAGCTGCCCAGCAGAGCTCTTGGTAAGGGATTTCAGGGGCCTGAGGCCTTGACCCCATTCTCCTGAGTCCGAGGTGATAAGCTGTGCTTTCCTGAGGCCACTTGCCCACTTCCCGTCCCCTAACTGACCAGGCGGACCTCCCTGCCCGGCGGGGCCCCTGCCCGCATTCCCCATTGGCTCTCTCTGGCCGCAGGCCCGCCGCCCCCGCCCTCGCCGGCGCTCCCTGCAGGCTCGGCGGCCGCCATGCTCCAGCCGGGCCCGCAGCTCTACGACGTGATGGACGCGGTGCCCGCGCGGCGCTGGAAGGAGTTCGTGCGCACGCTGGGGCTGCGCGAGGCGGAGATCGAGGCGGTGGAGGTGGAGGTCGGGCGCTTCCGCGACCAGCAGTACGAGATGCTCAAGCGCTGGCGCCAGCAGCAGCCCGCGGGCTTGGGCGCCGTCTACGCCGCCCTGGAGCGCATGGGGCTGGACGGCTGCGCCGAGGACCTGCGGAGCCGCCTGCAGCGTGGCCCGTGACGCCAGGGCCCACCCGCCACTGCGAGGCTCTGGTGGCCCTTGCAGAAGCCCTAAGTACGGTTACTTATGCGTGTAGACATTTAATGTCACTTATTAAGCCCCTGGCACGGCCCTGCGTAGCAGCGCCAGCCAGCCTCACCCCTGTGCGCCCCCAAGGTTCC
Organism: Pseudorca crassidens; assembly: GCF_039906515.1. Taxonomy (NCBI): domain Eukaryota; kingdom Metazoa; phylum Chordata; class Mammalia; order Artiodactyla; family Delphinidae; genus Pseudorca; species Pseudorca crassidens. Next base: position 4,545,317 of record NC_090297.1, on the reverse strand, counting down.
AGTTAAGGCGAGGAAGCGCCAACGACCATCAGCTGTTTTTCGGCCTGTGTTTGGCTGAGGCCTTGGTATTATTAAAAATCTATGAAGAAAAGCTGCTGCTTGGTGTTTCTGCGGGACTGGGGGTGTTAAGTGGCCCAGGCTTGGTTTTCCCAGGGGCATCGAAAGGGCCAGAAGTCTTGTCACCCACGGCGGAGGCCAGTGTGGCCCTTAGCCCAAGCCTGCCCCTCCAGCTCCGCCGTGGCCCAGTTACCCCGAGGAGAGGAAGTCGCGGTGACGACGAGTTAGAGTGAGCATGAGCCCCGGACGGCTGAGAGAGCTTTAATGCGGGTGCGAGATGGCAGGGACCGGGGAGGCAGCAGTTGGAGACACAGCTTCAGGATCCCTCGTCCTCCACTCACTCCACCAGGACCGTGAAAGCGTCCGGGGAGTGCGGGGCCTGGCTGGGGACGGCGCGCAGACTTGGAGGTGGGGCGCCGGGAGCAGCAACGCTGTCCCTACGGGCAGTTTGCAGTTTTCATCGTTTCTGGTAAACAAATGACTGAGAGGAAACCCTCGGCGGGGATGGGAAATGCGGCCGGGGCTAGGCCGGGCGCTGATCTGGGTCAGGGAGAGAGGAAAACCCCTTCCCCGAGCGCGGGGCCTGCCTCCGTCCAGGATGCGCCAGCGACGCGGGTTCCGGGGTGCAGGGGAGGGGGCGGCAGCAGGGCGCGCGACCCGCAGGAAACCAAGGTCACCACCCACGGGGCTGGGGAGAGCTCTGCACACTTTGACATTCAACGAACATGCAAATATACGTAAGTAGGCATGCAAATAAGCAGCGTCTTTTTGCGTCAACAGCTTGGGCACTTTTTCTGGGCGACTGCGGCGGCGGGCGCGCTCCAGCGTCGCCCGGGGCTGGGGATGCGGGTGCGGGGGAAGGGGGGTGCCCGGGGTAGGGGTCAAGGAGGGGTTCCAGCGCGGGAGGGGAGGGCGGCGCGGCTCCCAGCCCTTCGGCCCGGGCCTGGCAGGCTGGGGCGGGGTCTGGGGGCGGCCCCAAGCTCGCGAGGCTGCGAGCAAGAGGGCGGCGTCTAGTACTTAGCGATGTCCCCCTTCTTCAGGATGATCTGTCGCTGCCAGGGCGCCAGCTTGCTCTCGTCGTAGCCGAGCGTCCGCAGCTTCTCCGACTGCTCTTTCTCCCGCTGCATCTCCTCCTGCTTCTGTCGTTCCTCCTCTTTCCTGGGCATGGGGTGGGGGGCACAGTCCCGGGCAAGGGTGAGAGGGTGGGCCAGGCCCCATTTGGGGGGGTCACCAGTGGCAAGGAGTGGGTTACTGAGGGCAGGGGCTGGGTTGCTGGGGACAGAGGCACTCATGAATGGTGGGCAGGGCAATGGGTTGTAGGGGTAGAAGGTGACTGGGGACAGGGGGTGGGTTAGGAGGCATGTGGGCGGGATTGCTGGGGACAGAGGAGCTTGACTGGGGGCAGACTGGGGTCACTGGGGGACACACAGGAGCTGGGAAAGCGAGAGGCTGTAGCTGGGTTATTGCTGGCTGGGGGTGTTACTGGAAACAGAGGTGCTGGGTCACAGGGTGACAGAGTGAGGAGGGCGTGGTGCAGGGGCTAGGACCCAAGTTCCTGGGGACTGGGGTTGGGCTGCTGGGGAACAGAGGGGCCACATCATTGGGAGACAGGGGTGGGTGATTAGGGACAGGTTATCAGGCCATGGCTAGGTCTGCACTGCTGATGAGGTAGCCGCTCAGTGCGTGTGGCTGTTTGAGCACACGGGTGTTGGGGCTGAGATGCACGGCAGGTGCAAATGCTCATCGCGTCTCGCAGACTTAGTTTTAAAAAAGAGCGAAGACATCTCAGTGATTTCCATAATTGTTATTATTGGGTTAAGATAGGCTATTAAGTTCACTCATCTTTTTATTTTTTCAGTGGCGGCGGAATTTAATACCACATATGTGGCTCAACTGATACATCTATCAGACAGCACTCGGCTAGATTACTGAGGGCAGAAACTAAAGATCTGAGGGGCAGATGCTCTAGGTTATCGATACTGAGGCTGGGTTCACTGCAAGGCAGAAAGGCTAGGTTAACGGGAGATGGGGGCTGGGTAATTGGGGACAGGTCATTACAGCGTAAGAGCAAGACTTTGAGGTGCAGTGGGTAAGTTCCTGGGGGAGAGGGGTCTGGCGGCATTACTGGGAGCAAAGACACTGTGCTAACAGGGCTGAGTGACAAGGGGATGCGCTCAAGATTGGGGCTGGAGGAAGGGGCCAAAGGACTGTGACTGGGTGGGGGGAGGGGACACAGGTTGGGCCCAGCCCCACACTCACCGCTTCTGCTCCCTGGAAGAAAAGAGATGGCGTTAGTTGGCACCACCACCTCAGGGACACGCTCAAGACACCCTGCCAAGCCCCGCATCTTCCTCAGCTCACCTCTCCTCTTCCAGCTTCTTCCGCAGGATGTCCCGCCTCCAGGCGGGCATGCTGGCCAGCCAGGCCTCCTCCTCCTTCTCCTGAAACACAGCACAAGGCTTCAGGGCCAGCATGGGCTGGGACACGGGGGTCAGCGGGGGTGTTCCCCCACCCAGGGGAGCTGCCTGAGTCAGGGACAACGGGACACAGATGGGGTCGCAGGAAGAGACTCTTTTGATGCCCTTCTATAGGGCAAATGGATGGGGACTCAGGCCCCCGTGTCCCAGAGGCGGCGCCAGAGAGGTCAGAGCTGAGTGTAGGAGGCGTAGGAGAGGAGCAGAGGGGGAGACTCCCCAGGGTGGGGGGCGGGGGGCAGGGTGGGGTGGATAGATGGCTCCAGGCCCCTGGCCCAGAATCTCTGGGCAGACTCATACGTGGGCCTCCACAGATCCTGCCTGCTCAGAGAGGCTCAGGCCGGTCCCTGGTTCCACTGTGAAGGACCTTCTCTTCCATGCCTGTCCTATTCTGAGAGCGGGTAGACGCTAGCTCTACAATCGTGTGGCTGCAATGACATGGGGGTGGGGGCATCCAACACAGGCAGCTTACAGCAAAGTGTTTTATTACTTGCATGTTACAGAGGAGAAAGGGTCTGGACACGTCACACGAACACTGCACATGTGGCTCCCTTGACCTCAGCCAAAGAGGTAGCTATGAACTCCAGTGAAAAACCAAAGAAAGAAAGAGAGCCACACTGCCCCAAGGGGGACCCACAGTCCCACACTCAGAGGGGCTGCTGCTTCCACCTGGCTCCACACGGAGCCAGGCATCGCTGGAGAGCCAGAGGGGGACACCTGGTTGGCTCTGTGCCATGCCCTGCCCATTCCGGCCAACACCCCACAACCGGCCACCGTGGGATCTCAAAGGCTGAGGCAGCCTGGTTCTGGGCACTCTGGCTTTTCCAAGGCCACTCGTCCTGTCCTGGTTTCTTCCTGCCGTATTCTGACCTCTGGAGGGCATCAGACAGGCATCCAGGCCCGGGTTAAGACGCTTGAAGGTAAATTCCGAATTCTGCGGCTCAGATGTCAAAAAGCTCTGCCTCCTTCTCCTTCCAGAAGGAGAAGCTGCGGTCGATGTACCGGCAGATGTCCTCATTGCTGAACTCGCCCATCTCAGATACCAGCTCCAGGGGTTCTTCGGCGGGGGCTTCGGAACTAGGAGGGGCCGACGTCGGGGGAGGCGCGGCTGGCGGGGGTGGGGACGGGGGCTGCGGCTCAGGGGCCGGCGCTTCTGGCTGCCCTTCTGGCCAGTCGCCCGTCTGAGCTGGAGCGGCCTCTTCGGTCGGTTCCCTCTCTTCCTTATCTGTCTCTTCCTTTTGCTCTTTCTCCACCTCTCCTTCCCGGGTCGGCTCAGCCTCCGGGGTGTCTCCGAAGAACTGGCGCCTGAGGTCCTCGAAGCCGTCGCTCCAGCCGCGCCGGCCGGCCTCCACCTCCTCGAGTACCACGCGGTGGAAGAGACGGATGAGCTCCCAAGGGTGGCTGCCCAGCCGGTCGAACATCTCGTAGCACAGCAGGTGGCGAAACTTGCGCTCCTCGCGGCTCAAGCCCATTTCGAGCAGCTGGAAGTAGCCGAGCATGAAGAGGTCGAGCGTGAGGCTGTCGTAGCGCCGGGGCGCGCCGCCGTCGAGGGGCGGCAAGAAGTGCTCGGGCCAGTATAAGCCGTGTGACAGGCCCGGGCCGCGAGGCGGGCGCGCCGGCACCTGCCGCAGCAGGCTCCGCCAGTGGCCCAGCAGCTTGCCCACCACCTGCCGCTGCTTCAGCAGGCGCAGCAGCCGCTCGTCCGGGCCATCGCCCGCCGGCGGTTGGGAGGCGTCGGCTGCCTCCGGGCCGGGGTCGGCGCCGGCGGCCACCACGCGGGGCAGCAGTCTGCGCAGGCGCACCTGGGCGTGGCGCCCGGGGCCGCGGAAGGTCCACTTGCGCCAGTGCTCCAGGAAAAGGTAGACGATGCGCTCCTTGCGCATGTCGATGTAGTCCTGGACGCCTCGCAGCTCGGTGGAGGGTGGCGGCCTGCGCGCCAACTGCTCGGGCTCGGGCAGCGCCGCCTGGCGTCCTGGCGCCTCGGGTGGGCCCAGGACGCCCAGGGGCTCCCCCGCGGCCAGCAGGCCGTTGGCGGCGGCGGCGCTTGGCTCGCCGGTACCGGCCACCACGTAGTCCTCCTCGAGGATGGGCTCGCGGCGCGGGGCGCCGGCGGGCAGAGAGAGCTTTCGGGGCGGCCCGCGCGCCGGCGCCGAGCCCTGGGCGCGCCGCTCGTAGGTGGCGCGGAGGTGCCGCACCGAGACGCCGCACTCGAGGATCTCGCGCGCCACGGCCTCGCGGCACCAGCTGAGCGAATGCGAGCGGCCCAAGCAGAGCGGGCCCGGCCGCCAGGGGGCGTCGGTCAGCGGTGGCAGCGGCTGGCCTGTGTCGGCGGCAAGTAGCTCGGCCAGGTGCGCGGGCCGTCCGCCCAGCGCGGCCAGCAGCGTGGCCATGCTCTTGAGCAGCTTGGAGATCTTGCTGCACCAGGCAGGCAGGCTGGCGGCGCGGCCGTGCATGCGGCGCGGGTCGACGGTGAAGCGCGGCGCCGACAGGGCGGCCGAGATGGGCAGCAGCTGCTCCAGCTCCAACTCCAGCTGCTCCAGGCGCGCCTCCAGCTTCTGCGCCTTGTGCAACACTTGCAGGTTCTCGATTTGCTGCTCGATGCGGAGGATGTCGGCCTCGGTCATGAGCTCGCCGAAGGGCCCGAGGATGCCGTTGTACTCGCGGGAGTACCTCCAGCCCTCGCGGGGGTAGCAGCACGAGCTGGCGGCCGTCAGCTAAGGCGGGGAAGACAAGAGAGGGGAGGGAGGCGCGTCTCCCTCTGGCCCGGCTCCCGCAGCGGCCGCCGGGGGCGCCTTTTGCATGTCCCGGGTGGTGTAATGGCTCCGCGGGGCTGCGTTTGCAGGGACGGGCCGCGCCTGGCCGGCGGGCAATTACACTGGGACGAGGCTTCGGCCCAGGCCGCCGCTCCAGGCGCTGGGCAGTGTCCACTCTGGTCGCTGGCAGGGACACAGCCGGTCGTTGGGCGCTGTTGCAGAGGCAGGGCCGGCGGATGGGGTCTCCACACCTGGCTTGCTCGCTCATTACACCACCAAAGGAACATGCAAAAGGCGTTGAAGCTGCGACAGACGGCAGCCCTCTCCCTCCCCATCCAAGGTCTGCGATTTCGAGGCCAGATCCCAGCAAGGCCGCGCCTCACCCCAGGCGGATGACCCCTGATCAAACTCCCCTGAGGCCCAAGACCTCCCTGTCCGTGCTGTCAGTTTTACTGCTGAATGAGAGGCCCTTAAAGTGGCTGAAGCTGTGGCTTTCACCCCTCTTCCCACCCTCTCTGACTCCTGGAATAATAACACAACTTACAGAGCTAGGCTTGCCAGGCACTCATAGTCTCATCTGTTCCTCATTTTAGTGCCGGGTTTTTCCAGCCCAGGTGGGGGGGAGGGGCTGCCATCACCTCCTCACTGGCCTCCCAGTTCATCCCGGCCCACCACCGCCCCCCACACAAAGATGTTTCCCCAATACAAATATGACGATGCCAACTTCTCCGCTTAACCCCACTCCCAGGCTCCCCACTACTCCAGGAGAAAGTCCATTGTCTTCAAGTCCAGGCCTTAGTTATCTGGCCGCTCCTGACGTCTCCACTCCACCCCCTTCAGTGGTAATGTCTTGGAGCTGCCACACCCACTCTGACCGTCAGGCCTCCCCGGTCCTTCCTGCTCGCTCTTTGACCCACTTCTTCCCCTGTCCACTTCCTTCCTCATCTTCCAAGTCTACCTGAGACATCACTTTCTCCTCCCCTACCACCACCCCAAACCCAAACAGGATGGTCGGTTCAGGGCTGCCCCAGTCCTCTGCCCTCCCCATCAGAGCACCTGCCCACTTGCTCACTCTCACGTTGCCCTGTTTTGTCTCCTTGGGGCCACTTATCACTCGACTAAGGTGCTGTACTTGCTTGTTGGTTGACACCCCCCACCCCCACCGGCCCTGACATATTCACCGTGAATCCCCAGAGGCGACAACAGTGTGTAACACATAGACGGCGCCGGGGGGATGTCTGTTGAGCAGATCAATGGCAAACTATCCTGCCAGCCAGGGATGATCAACCCATCCGACAGATGAGAAACCCGAGGCTGGACGAGGCTCAGTATCAGTGGAAAGTGGTAGTTCAGGGAAAGAGCCCAGGCCAGTCTGACTACAACCAAAAGCCTCTCGGTTACTCATGTGGTCCCTTGGATGAGTCAACGTCACCCGGGAGCTTGTCAGAAGCGCAGAATCCCATCCCCACCCAGAGCACCTGAATCAGAAAAAGCATTTTAATAAGATCACGGGCGATTTGGGGGCATCTTAGACTTTGATTAACACTGCCATCGCATTAAAGAACAGGCTGTTGTGGGGTGGTGCTGGTGGTGGAGACTGGGAACCAGCCCAGGAGAGGGGTGGTGGTCCAATCGTGCTTTTTCCCAAAGGTAATGGGAGCCGTCTGAGGCTGAAAGGTCCCGGGCAGATTGGGGGATGCTGTGGGACATGGGCTGTGGACCCAGGTGCGGACCCCAGGGCCCTCTGGAAGCCCAACCCCGCCCACCTTCCGCCTCTGTTCCTCCTCCTCCTGCATCTTCAGCTGCAGCTTGCGCACCATGACCTGGCGCTTCCACTCGGGGATGGGCCGGCCCTGCTCGTCGTGCGTGGGGATGAGCGCCTCCACGTCGAGCTGCACGCCCGGCGCAGGGGTGGCAGGCGGCGCCGGCGCCACGCTGCCGTTGAGCAGTGGCTGGGACCCCGCGGCCGGCGGGGTGGGGCTCCGGGCCCGTGACGGTGCCGGCGAGGCCGGCGGCAGCGGCGAGTCGGGCTGCGGGGGAGAAGCGGCGGGGCTGAGTGCCGGGTGGGCGGGGTCGAGGGGCTGGGGCGTCTGTCGCATCGCCTACCTGGGAGGCCGGCTGCCCACTGCCCGAGAACACCGTGGTCAGCCCCTTGCTCTGCGGCGTCGGCTTCAGACTCTTGCCCGCCTTGATCTCAGCCAGTAGCTCTGAGTTGTCGCCCGTGGGGGACATCATGTTGAAAGACTTGGTGCCTGCGCGGAGGCAGGAGAGGAGACGTTGGCCTGGTGTGAGGCCCGCGTCCCCGCCACCCCCTACCTGCCCTCCGCTGCCCCCTTCCCCAAGTCAGCGCAGGCCGGGGCCTTCCCTTGGGCTCAGAGGGCAGCTCTCCAGGTCCCGGGTCCCGCAGGCAGCTCTCTGGGACCCCAGAGACGGGTCCTCAGCTGGCAGCCCGCGCAGCCCCTCCATCCTCCCGGCCCTACTCACGGGGTGTGGAGCCCCCGCCTGGAGGCCCCTGGGAGTTCATGATGGCTCCTGGGCCGGCCCTGGGGCCTCTAGCGTGTATCTTCGCCCAGCCCAGCGCACTGACTGCCGAGCTCCAGAACACTACCTGGGGCCAGCCACCCGACCTTTGTCCCGGCTTCCCCGGCCCTGCCCCGCCAGGGTGGAGTCTCCCCCTGGCCATCTCTCTGCACCAGCAAACCCCAGCGACCCTTGGACTGAGTCACCTGGGGCTTCCATGGCTATAGACTCGGGACCCTGGATGCCAGAAGCCAGCCGGCCCCCTTCCCCCCACACACCCACAGACAGGCACACGCGCAGACGCACTGGTTGCAAGCCCAGACGGAGCACACTTATGGCAAGCGCAGCGCAGCTCTGGTGGGCCCGGGGAAGCCGAGACCTTACTAAGGATATAGGGTCGGGGCACTCGGGGCGAGGGGCCAGGCGGGCGCCATGCAAATACACGGCGCGGAGTCTGCATTTTCCGACGAGGCCGGCGGCGGTGAATGGAGCTGGGGGAGGGTCGTCTTTAGAGACTGAGGAAGGGGTCAGGGCTGGGTGAGGGGGAAAAAGGGGGCCAACAGCTTCTGGGTTCCCCGGGCTGGGGATCCCAGAGCGCGGTAGTGGGAGGGGAGAAAGGGAAAAGTGCCGGTGGGCGCCGGCTGCGGGCTCATTTCTTTAGGCAAAACCGTCTGCCCGGCACAGAATGCGGGTAGAACCTGTAGTGTCCAGGACCCCTCGCCTGCCGGCCCCTGGTCCCGTCCTTTCCTCAAGACCCCAGCCCGTCAGCCTGGCTTTTCCTGAGCGTGCCCTGTGTCCCGCCCCCGCGCCTCAGCCAGGAGCCGCGCACGCAGCTACTCACTCTTCCTGTGTCTCAGCACTCTCACTTCTAGGGGCCGAGAGGAGAGAAGTGACAGCGAAGTTAGGAGAGGGAGGGGGCTGGGGTGAGGCTAGGACATCACAGAGAGCAAGAGAGGGCCAGGGAGGACAGGAGGAGGGGAGATGCGCGGGGGCGGGCGGGGCGGGGTGGTGGTGGTGAGAGGAGGAACTTTCCGGTCCGTCTGACCCTGGCTCAGGCTGCTCTGGGGCTCCACAAGGGTGGTCCGCTCAGTTCCCAGCTTTGTTGGTGCCCCTGAGGACTGGGCTGGGCTGCCATTGGCCCTGGACCCCCTAGCAAGGGCCTCAATCTTGGCATTGGGATGGGATAGGGCACCCAGCCCAGGCTCTGCTGCGAAGGGCTGTCTGGAGAAGCCCAGAGTCTATTTTTCTTCTGTTCCTAGTTTCAGCCTTGCTCCAGGCTGCCACGGGAAGGCACTGACCTCAAAGCTGGGGGCCTTTCTGGACGCTCAGCTGACGGTGGACATGCTACCATGGGCTGTGGTCTGCAGGGGCTGCGGCTCCACAGGTACCCCAAGGAGCCCAGGCTGGCCCTACCCTGGACGCTACTGCAGCCTTGCATCCCTAGCCAGGGAAATGAAGCTTTGGATGCTACCAGTAAGCATGGTCCCCGAACCGAGTGGCTGCGTGAGGAGAGCAGCTTGGCCACCCCCTGCCGGGCTGGAATGGAAGCATCAGCACCCAGATACCACCTCCTGGGCCTTCCAGGAGCCCCGGCGTGCAGGAGACTGTCCCGCATTTCAGAAGAGAAGCCCAGGAATCCTGGTCACCAGTCTAGCTCTTAAAAAAGGATGCTCGGGGATTCACCAGGAGGGGGAGGGCAGAGTATGACGGGTTACTGGCCTTGACCCTATAGCCAGGCCCGGGGCCGTAGCTAGCTTGGGAGAACAAGGGAAAGCAGCCAGGAGTGGAAGAGTGACTCAGGATAGATGTGGGGCGGGAAGAAGGTTGGCCAGCAACCCTGCCTCCTTGAAGCTAATTCTACTTCTCTGAGTTTCCCTCTAGCACCACCAGCTCATCAGAAACAGCAGCCACCAGAGCTGGGAGGCCTTCCCTACTGGGTGGAAGGCAGGGCCAGAGAGGGAAGGGGACTTGCCCCAGGTCACACAGCCCTGTCCTGCTCTGGCAGGACCTAAAGCAACCCCAAGCCTCCCCTTAGGGTCAAGTCCTCATTGGGGTGGGGCTACAGAAAGATCAAAGAGCAAAAGAGGAAGCACCAGGGCAGTGGCAGCTGCCCGGGCCGGTGGCGGGAGGGGGGGGGGTCTTGGTTTCCCTCCCCCTTCAGGGCTAGCGCCGCCCCCCACCCCTCAACCCGCCCCTACTCACTGCCAGTAGACGAGGAGGAGCGACGCTGCCCGCAGCCAGGGCCAGAGCCCTCGAAGGGCAGAGGAGGAGCGGGCGGCGGCGAGCTCAGGGCCTCGGGCAGGGGCGGCGGCGGCGGGGGCGGCGGGGGCAGCTCCCTGGACGTCTTGGGGTCCGCGCCGCAGCCGTTGTGCACGTGGTTCCCGGGGAGCAGCGCCGCCTGCGGGGGAGCGGAGGGGCCAGCGAGTGAGACGCGGGCGGCCCGGCCGGGTCCCGGGCGGCCTGCGGGTGCGGGCTGGCGGGCACGCACCTCCTCGCTGTGCGCCATGCCCGGGCGCGCGGCCAGCGGCTCCCCGGGGTAGCGGCCCAGCTGGCGGTAGTAGTCCCCCGTGCTGGGCTGCTTGCTGAAGGCGCGGGGCTTGCGGCTGGAGTCCTGCCTCCGCAGCCCGTTGCGGCCGTCGCGGGAGCTCAGCTGCGGGAAGACAGCGGGCGAAGTGAGCTTCAGGCACTTGTCTTTTCCGCCTCCCACATCCCTCTCCCCGCCTCCCCAACTCTTAACCTTCCGGGGGCTCGTGGCCAGCCGCGGTCCCAGACCCTCCTGTTCTCAGAGCGGGGATGGGGCGAGGGTCCTGCGGGCCTCGGTGAAAGGGCACTCTCGGTCGGCCCCACAGGGAGGGGCTCTGGGCGCGGGCCAAGGGGCGCAGGGGCCCCCACTGTGGCTAGAAGGGGCGGGCCGAGGGGCGGGGTGGCCCAGCCCAAACGCCAGGGGGAGCTGGAGAAGGGGTAGCTCCCAGCTTAGGCAGCGCTAAGGCCTCAGCCGTACCCCACTCCCGGCGACCAGACGGTCCCACGCGAAACCAAGGCTTCGCGCAACACTCCTTTGCGGGAGTTCCGCCCCGAGGAAGTCCACTGCTTGCCCAGGGCCCTCAGTCGCCCGGCCCCGGCCTGGGGCTGCTCCTACCTGCGACCGTGCTGGTGGCCCCCGCTGTGCACCTGGCAGCGGGGGCGGCATGGACTCGACACCTGCGCTACCTGATCCTTCCTCTCAGGTTACAGCCCAGCCCGCCCGCCCGCGCCTATGAGCGCCTGAGAGCTCTGTCGGCCTGACATCACCCAGGGCCTGCCAATCCCGGGCCGAAACCCCCAGCAGCCGGGAATGCCACGGGGGCGCCCCCTGCTCCGCCAACACCTGGCTGCTGCGCCGCGCCTACCCCACAGGCCAGATGTGGCCCCACCCCCCTGCGCCTCTCTCCCTCCGTTCTGGGCTGAGCACCCAAGGCTTCATCCCCCCACTCGCCCCCTCCATCCGCCAGAGACAGAATTTGCGCCTCACCATGGGCAGTGGAGCCCCCCACGTCTGGCCCCCCGGGTTCCGGGTCACGCTCCCGCCCTTTCCCTCCCGCATCTGGAAACCATCGCCGGCTGCGTAAGGGACACCGACACCCGCGCCCAAGCCTCAGGTTTCAGGGGCGGCAGGCCGGGCTCGGGTGACAGCGCGGGCCGCCCACTCCGTCACATCTGCCCCCCACTAAGCCCAGCCCGGGAAGAAAGACAGGAGGCGCAAGGGCCAAAGGCCAAGTCACCTGGCAGGGGCTGTCCCCTGCCCCACCCCCAGTCCGAGCGTCCCCACGGTGGCCCCGGACCCTCCAAGCCCCACCCGGCCGGGCTCACGTTGCAAGGAAACGCGACACCGCGGGATTTGTTTTCTGGGCCAGCCTGCCCCCTCGGCGCCCCCTGCATCCCCGAGGCGCGGACGCCGCGACCCTGCTCCTGCCCGCGGTCCGGAAAAAGCCGGGGAGTGGCGGGGGGGGCGCGGGGCACACAAAGGGCCCTTGTGGAGCGGCCCAGCGCCTGCCGCCGGGCACGCACACAACGGGAGAGGCACGGCACCTCGCAGTCCTGGTGTTCTGGCTCAGGGGAGGGGCCGCCTGTCCTGTGGCTTGGGGCAGGGCCCACACGCCTGGCCTGCAATGTCTGCTGGCCCTAGGCCCCCTGCAGGCCTCTCCTGGGCCACCTTCACCTTCTGGAGATGAAAGAGGAACCCACTGAGAGCCTGGTCTGAGGTAGCAAGAAGACCTGCAGTGGAGCTGTGTCCTCCCCTTCCCCCAGCCGGTGGCCCTGCGATGTGGGTCACCTGTGGGAACTGTGTACTGAGCTCGGCCCTGGGGCAGCCTGCCCTGGGCTCGAGAGAGAACTACAAGGTCAGGGTTCCCACAGGACCCTAGGGGGGCTCAGGCTGCCCTCCCCTGCGGCCTCAGACCAGCCTCCCTCTGTCCTCTTGACTAGAACCCCAGGGCTTCCTCTGGGCCTCCTTGCCCAGGACTCTCAGAGCTGTGCAGACCAGCCCTCTGCCCCCTCCCCTGCTCCAAAGCCTCGGCCAGGAACCCACAGGCCCTGCATCCGGGCACCCCACACTCAAAGTGCCCGCACCGGATTCGGCCCCTTCTTACAAGCCTGCTTCTCCCAGGGCGCCCATCTCAGGACTGGCTTGTCTACCCACCTGGGAGCTGAAGCCCCAAACTGGGGAGCCAGCCTCCATGTTACCCCCGCGTCCAGCCCCCAATGCTGAGAGGGTGCTGAGCCCTGCGGGTGCCCCCTCCCCTGGCCTCCACCCTCCTCCCAGCCCTCACCTTCACACTGCCTGCATCTCCCACCTGCAGACACTCCCTTGGGACCCTCTCTCCACCTGAGCCCGGAGCTGGGCGCGAGTACGCCTGTGGAGGAGCAGTTTGCACATGTGCTCTGCCGACTCCATGAGCTCCCTGCCACCTGTGCAAGAGGTGGTGAGGACCCAGCTCCCGGGGAGGCATGGCTATCTGGGTATGTGTTCCTTCCCCCCGCCCTGCCCCCCAAGTCCCCAGAGGGTGCTGGCTTTGTCTCCCTCATCTCTCTGTCCCCAGTGCTCAGCCCTGAGCCGCCATGGGGCTGACCGGAAGCTTTGACTCCTGAACAGGCCATTGGACCAGGGACCACCTCCCCCCGCCCCCGCCGCCCGCCCTGTACCCAGGAGCCGGGCCACCTGTTGGCCTCTGCTGCCCCCCCATCAGCCCACTCCCGGGGCCGGAGGGCAGGCAGGTTGGGGAGGGTTCACTACCTCCTTCTTGAAGGCCTCGGTCTCCACATGGCGGAGTTTGTTCTTCGTCTGCGTGTAGATGTCAGCTGCTTGTAGCCCCGCGGGGGGCTTGGGAGCTGGGTAGCCTGGCGGGGGTGGGGGCATCTGGGTGCCTGGGGGTGAGAATGGTGGAGGGAAGCTGGGTGGTGGCGGTGGTGCTTTGGGTCTCTCCATCCTGCTCCGGGGCAGGCCCGGCTCTGGGCTCAGCATGTCCATGTAGCTCTGTATGTCTGCAGCTCTCGTGCTGGGAAGCCCTGGGACAGAGGGAAGGCTGGGTTTGGGAGTTTGCAAAGAGGCTGCCCCCAGGCCCAAGACCCCCTCCTGCCCGGAAACAACGTGCCACGGGAGTAGGCAGGCTCCAGGTGCAGCCTGACACGGCCCCACCGTGGGCCCCGCAGGGCCGGGCCCACCTTCGCCCTGGCCCTGCCCACCTGCAGCCCTGCACTCATTGGGGAAAGGCCTGTGCTCAGGTTTGAGCGGAACTGGCAGGAGGCCGCGGGCTCCAAGACAGGGCTGCGGAGCACAGCCACCTGGAGGGTGGAGGGGTGGCTCCTCGGGGCAGATGTGGCCGGGCAGGCGGCGCGGTACCGAAGGCCACACCGCATCTTTGCAGGGGGCCCCAGAAGCTCTGCAGGCCACCACCTGGCGGCGTAAAGCCGGCATCGCAGGTGGACAGACACCTAAGCTCAGGGCGTGGTCAGCATGTGTGAGCATGTGTGCCTGGCTTCTGCCTGAGTGTGCATTCGTGTATGTTCCTGAATGTGTGTACGTGCTTCTTTGTACTTATTTTTATTTTTATTTTTTTTTGCGGTACGCGGGCCTCTCCCTGCCATGGCCTCTCCCGTTGCAGAGCACAGGCTCCGGATGAGCAGGCCCAGCAGCCATGGCTCACGGGCCTAGCCGCTCCGCGGCACGTGGGATCCTCCCGGACCGGGGCATGAACCCGTGTCCCCTGCATCGGCAGGCGGACTCTCAGCCACTGCGCCACCAGGGAAGCCCTTCTTTGTACTTGTGAATGTGTTTGCATTGGTCTGTGGACCTGGGGTGCATGAGTGCACACATGTAGCGTAGGTGTCTGTATGGTTCTGTACGTGTGGTTGTGCATTCACACCTGTATGCTGTGTGTACACGTGTAGGTGTGCACTCTTGAGTGTGGGTAGGTGTGTGTAGCGTCTGGGGAACATTGTGTGTGCGTGTGAGTGACGACACTGAACTGCGTGCGGGCTGCTTGCGGCTTTTGTTGGCGGGAGGGTACCTGTGGATGTACAGGCATGTCTGTGATGGACACCCACAAGCGTGAGTGTCACCTGTCCTCCCCAGAACCAGCCCTCCTGGTGACCTGGGCAGCCTCCAGTGTCAGCTGCGGGCAGAGTGGGCTCAGGGATGGTCCTCAGGGCGCAGTGGTCTGGCTCCAGTTGGCTCTCCCTCCCCCCTCTCCCCAGGCCCACTCACCACGTGGGGGGCGCCGGCCCTTGATGCTGGAGTGGCCGGAGGAGCAGGACCCGTAGTTGGACAGGGTGCTGGCCGGCGAGCTGAGGTCAAAGTTTGGTGGCTGGACTGACGTGGTGGTGTTGGGTGAGGACATGCCCGAGTCAGGCTGCTTGGTCTCCAGGTCAGCGGATGGATCCCGTGACAGCACACGGTGCTCCACGCTCTGAGCGGGAGAGGGGGCTGTGAGGGCAACCCCGCTCCAAAGACCAGCGCACCCTGGGCCAGGGTCCTGCTCGGGCACACCCTCGCTGTGTGACCTCGGTCAAGCCACTTCCCTCTCTGGGCTCCCTTCCCCATCATCTCTCAGGTTCTTCCCAGGCTAAGATTCAAACCCACCCCCGCAGTGGCAGGACCACGGATTCCTGGAAAACTCCCAGCCCTGGCTGGTCTCTGCTCAGGGGGGTTGAGAGGCTCTGCTCAGAAGAGAGGGAGGACGCTGGGCTGGACCCCAAGCGAGGGCGGCCACGGCACCAGCCTTACTCCTTTCTCATCAATGGGCAGAGGGCCAGGCTCCAGCGTGGCGAGGAGGCACCGGCGCTGCTGCAGCGGGTGGGAGCATTTGCAGTAGCTGGGGATAGGGGAGGGGTGCACGGCACCTCCAACGTGCAGGAAAGACTGAACTCCCGACCTGGCCAGCAACCACCCTGTCTCTCCTTGCCGGACTGGGACGAATCCCAACATGAGCCTAGCCCCTGTCTCCTGATGGGGTCTTTGGGGAAAGGAAGGGGCCTGGGGTGGCCCAGCTGAGCTGGGGGGGCAACCTGAGCTCAGCCATCCCCCACCACTGCCTCTCCCCTGCCCACAGGCCTGACCCTCCCTCCAGGGAGCGGGCTGGGGTGGGGGCCCTGCTTACGTTGCCCATGCTGGCCCTGCTGCCGGCAAGGCTGCGGCTCGCTTGCTGGCTGCCTCCGGCCCAGGCCAGCTCCTCCCTGCCTGAGAACTGTCACGGGTCCCCCGGGAACGGGAGGCCGGCCTGGCACCAGGTAACGGCTGGTAAGCGGCCATGCTCATTGGCCCTGTAATTAGGGGCTCTGCGGGAGTGTTTGCCTTTTCTGGGCCAGTATCCTCCATGGCTTGAACCGTCACTGCCGCAGCTGGGCCCGCCTTGTGAGGGGGCCAGGTCCTCCACACTCCACCCAGTTCGGGGGGGCCAGGCCCTGCTGCCTTAACCCCTGAGACAAGGGGAGCCATAGGAGCTGGGCTTGGGGAGGGCAGCCTGAACATGCTCTTTGCTTGGCTGGCTGAGGTGGGTACTTGCCCAGCCCTGATGAAGGTTAGGGGCAAAGGCTTTGCAGCCTGGGGGGACGGCTTCAAGTTTCATCTCCTCCACTTACTAGCTACATGACTTTTCCATCACTTGTCGTCTCTGTCTGTACCTGAGTTTCTTCATCTGTAGGTGGGTATAACAGCACTGCCTGCCCCATTATGTTATAACAAAGATTTTAAAAGTTAGTGAAGTACCAGGGCGTGGTAGCCAGTAAACGCCATATGTGTCAGCTGTTAGTACTAATTCGCTGTGAAGATGAACTGAGATTACATCGTAAAGCACTAGGCAGGGTAGGGTACCTTACCGGGGTCAGAATTCAAGGAGTGGTGCTTGTTTGCTCATTGCCTGAAGCTAAAGCCTCCATCAGGGGGCGCCAGAGGGCGCTGGGGCTCTGTGGACCACTACTTTCTCCGGATGGCCCTTTCTGGGGGGAGTTCTTCCTTGGGGCCGGATGCCATCTCTGACCCCTGGGCCTTGCTGTGCTCTGGAGTCCCCAGAACCAGGGTGCCCCCATATGCTCGACGACAGGGCAGACAATGCTCTGGGCAGGGGGTCATCGGCCTTCTCTCCTCCAGCCTCATTCCGCAGCCCCTCTCGTGGCCAGGCTGCCCCCCTTCTGAAGATGCCTGTGAAGCCAGCCCTCTTTCCTCCCTCCTGCGCCAAAGCAGACGTTGCACCAGAGGAGCCAGAGCCCAGGACTGGGAGCCACCCACATCTGCGCTCAAGTCCCAGTGGGTTCCTTCGTGGCTTTGTAACCATAATAAAATAATCTGAAAACACTAACACAGCTTTTCAATTATGAAGTAGCCACGCAGTGAGCAAACATACACAGTAGTGGTGAAGAGCGGTAGCGCCAGGCCCGGACACCAGGGCTCCGCCATTTAATGATTGGGTGATTGGGTCTCCCCAAGACTCAGTTTACTCACCTGTGAAATGGGAATACGAGCACTCCCTACCTCAGAGTGTGGTGGTGAGAGTTAAAGGAGCTAGTTAATACCTGTGGGCAGGTGAATGCACTTTACTGTTCCCACTGGTGTGTAAGTGTTGTTGTTTCTCCGAGCCTTGGTTCTCATCAGGACGAGGCTGGTCCTCCTTCCCTCGATATTTCTGCCCGCACACCCTCACTCCCCAATGGTCAGTGGTTCTGGCCTGAGAGGTCACGTGGGGTAGTGGTCTAGGGCACTTACTCCTGTGACCCCGGGCAAGGGGCCTCACTTCCCTGAACCTCAGCTTCCTCCGTGG
This sequence comes from Pseudorca crassidens, assembly GCF_039906515.1. Classification (NCBI taxonomy): domain Eukaryota; kingdom Metazoa; phylum Chordata; class Mammalia; order Artiodactyla; family Delphinidae; genus Pseudorca; species Pseudorca crassidens. The sequence goes on along the minus strand of NC_090297.1, from coordinate 4,528,223 downwards.
TAAAAAGGGTAACAACACCTACCCCTGCGGGGAGGTGGGGGCAAGCTGTGGGGGGAAATGCAGTAACGCGGGGGAGCAGCGCCCGGGGCGTACCAGGTTCTCCACGGTGCGCAGGTAGCGGGTGCAGTGGCTGTGGCCGTTGTAGTCCGCGAGGTCGGCGGCCGTGTACCCGTCTCGGTCGCGGACGTCCAGCTCCGCGCCGTTCACTACCAGGATCTGGCAGCACTGCAGGGGCGCGCAGTGAGGACCCCCGGCCGACAGCCCGGACCCCGGCGCTTGGGCAGCGCTGTGCTGAGAGCGCGGCGCCAGCAGAGGGCGCCCGCCCCTCCCGCGCTCGCCCGGCCTCCCGGCCACGCCCCCGGCCCGCCCTCACCTCCAGCTCCCCGTTCTCGGCGGCGTCATGCAGCGGGGTCCCGCCCCACAGGTCGGCCGAGATCTCGCCGCCGTGCAGCAGGAGCCAGCTGAGCACTTTGGCGTGACCGCGGCTCGCCGCGAAATGCATGGCCGTGGCGCCGTCCTTGTCCTGCTCCGACAGGCTTACGTCGGTGCAGCTCACCTGGGGGGGAGGGGACGGAGCACAGAGGGGCGGGGGCTGGGCGCCAGGCCCCTCTTGGCCCCGCCCCCGTCCCGTACAGGCCCCGCCTCTCCCGGGCCCCAACCCCGACCTGTCCCCGAGCTCACCAGCCACACGATGACCGAGCTGTGGCCCATCTGCGCCGCGGCGTGCAGCGGGGTCATGCCGTCGTGGGCGCTCAGGTGCGGGTCCGCGCCGCACTCCTGCACCAGGTACTGCGTCACCTCCAGGTGGCCCTCTTGGCACGCCAGGTACAGGGGCGTGGCACCGTTCTTGGTTTGGGCATTCACTCCCCTGCGGAAGACGCAGCACCCACCGCGGGCTCTCAGTGCCCGTCCCCCTCCAAAGCTTTCTTCACCCCTCACCCGCTTCCGGGGAGCTCTGGAGGGCTGGGAGGGTGGGTTGGAGAAAAACCTAGTGGCTGGACCCGGCTGCCCAACTCCCTCTGGACTCAGTCTTGTGCCAGCCTCCCTGGGTGTGGGGGGGGCCCTCTGGCTTGCTCCCCACCTCCCCCCGGCAGCCTTCTTTCTGCAATGCACATTTGACTGAGCTAGTCTCTGCCCTCAGTAAATAGCCCACCTTTTTACCAAGGTCTACAGGGATGCGGTGACCTGGCCTCCCCCTACCTTTTCAGCCACACTGACCCACAGTCAGTGTGCGTCCTCACACCTGCTGTCGGACCTCTGTACCTTTGATCATGTCCCCCCTCTGTCTGGAATGCCCTTCCCGTCTCTCTTGAAGACTCGGTACAGATCCCTCCTTCATGAGGCCTGCCCTGATTTCTCCAGCAGAACAGGCCTTTCCCACCTCTGTGCCTCATACTCTGCCCTGGGCTCACTCCATGGGCCACCTGTCATGCTCGATCATAACTTATTTTGGCCTCTGCCGCCCCCAGAAGACTGAATTCCCAGAAGGCAGAGTGGTAGTGTCACCAGATAAAACACAGGATGCCCAGTTACGATCTGAATTTCAGATAAACAACAAATAATTTTCTAGTGTAAGTCTACCCCCAATGTGGCACGGGATGTGCATACACTAAACCATTATTCGTTGTTTATCTGAAATTAAAATTCAGTGGAATATTCTGGTTGTGGTTGTCATCAGCCTGGCAACACGACAGGTGCCGCCGTCCACTGAGCACCTCCCCTGCGCTACGACACTAGCACACAGGTCCTCACTGCATGTCCTAACTTAGGTCCTACTGTCATCCCCATTTTGCAGTGGGACAATTGAGGCCCAGGGCCTGTGACTTGCCAAAGGTCACACAGCTGGTAAGTGGCACCGGAGCACAATCCGTCTGTGTGATGCAGGCCCGGACGCACAGCAGGTACGAAGGGAGCGAGGAGAGGGATTGGGGGAAGGGCCATTCTATGTCTTCACTCCCTCAGCCGTCCCTCGGGCCTAGCTTGCAGCTGTCACTGCCCCCCATCCCTGCTCCCCAGCTCCCACAGAAGGGTCCTAACTGGGGAATCAGTCCCACGAAGTAGAGTGCTGCTGGGAAATAGGGAAGCTGTCCCTGCCACTGGCTCAGCCTCAGTTTTTCTGACTTCACAATGTGTGTGGATGCCAGAGTGCAGTTACCAGATCCAGACACTAGGTGGAGCCACAATCTAGGCCCAGGCAGAGGAGCTCGCAGCGGGTCTGGGACACAGAGGGTGCGGGGTAGGGAGTCGGAGCTGAGTCCCTCTGGGCTGGATCAGCCCTCTGGGCCCCAGGAAGCGCAGTTCTTCGTCCGACTTCATATCCTCCCACCCACCCACCTCTCCCATCTATTTGCTCACGACCTCGATCACACGCTCCACCCCCACCACCCACGCCCTCTCTCCCTCATCTAAGTGTCAGCCGCGTGTACGGTAACGTGGGCACCAGGCCACCCACTCCTCCTCCATCTGCCCCCTCACCCACCCTCTTGTTAGCCACCCACGACTCGGCCCCTCGCTCTCACACACCCCTCGGACCCTCCCGTCTGACCTCTCCCTGTCCCTAAAACCCCATCCCTTTCCACTTGCCTGACCCCTGACCCCTGACCCCAGGCGGCTTGCAGCGCCCACCGGGCACGCAGCCCCAGCTCTCTTCGTCCTCCTGACGTGGGAACAGCCCCTCCTCAGGCACAGAGCTGCCACTTCGGGGCTGACACCGAGTCTGGGACGGTGCCCGGCTGCCTGCCAATACCCCACCCGTGTCGGGGGCGCAGTGGTGCGCCGAGCACAGCGCACAGGGGCAGACAGCGTCGCGCCCACACGCCGCACCTCAGGAACGCGCTGGCTCTCGGCCACCGGCCTCCACGCCCCGGTGCCAGCACTGCCCCCCTCCCACTTTCACAAGCTGGTGCGTCAGGAACGGCCCGTTTAATATTTCATGACCGACACTTGATGGCCTGAATTATTCACCCCGTAACCAAGGCGCAGCGAGTGCTGGGGTCCTGGGGCTTGGATACTGGAGGGGCCACCGCCCAGGGCCCACCGGGCTGTCTCGGGGGAGGCCGTGTACGCAGCTCAGGGCGCCGGATCTGCCGGCAGCCCTGTTCTCCCAGTCCACCCCGCCTGGCCGGGATCCATGACCCACGGGTGCCCAGCCAGCCTGAGGAGGTCTCAGAAGGTCTGATAAGCTGGCACAGAGCAGGAGCCGGGCAGGAGGGGGAAGCTGTGCTCACAGCCTCCTGCCAGGCCCCTGGCTGACAACCCCAGCTGGCGTCCCTGGTATGGAGGGAGCGCTCAGTAACCCATACGGGAGTCACAGCCCCCAGCCTGGGAGACCCCAGAATACGGGGCAGATTTGCTGATGGGCCGGGGTGGGAAAGGGGGTCCTGGTCTTGTACCTTTCTTCTGTGTCGACCTGGAGGCAAGAAGAATGGGCACCCTCATACGCACTGGGGTAAACTCTAAAAATATGGAGGAGGGACTTCCTTGGCGGTCCAGGGGTTAAGACTCCATGCTTCCAATGCAGGGAGTGCAGGTTCAATCCCGGGTTGGGGAACTAAGATCCCATATGCTGTGCAGCGTGGCCAAAAGATAAAAAACATATATATATATATATACACACACAGGAACAAAGTAAATTAATGAATTTCGTCCTTTTTTTTCTTTTTTTTTGGCGGCGCTTGTGGGATCCTAGTTCCCTGACCAGGGATCGAACCCGGGCCCTGGCTGTGAAAGCGCCAAGTCCTAACCACTGGACCGCCAGGCAATTCCCAACACTAGTCTTTAAATTAATGAATTTAGATGGAGAGAGAGTGAATTTATATAGTAGTAGAGATGACGATGACGGATGACAATGACAGTGGGTACCATCCACTGAACAAACTGCTCTGTGCCAAGCACTGGGATGTGCGAAGTACACATGGTCTCTATCTACTCCTCCTAAAGACCTTACCCAGTAGGTGTCAGAATCGTTCCCCTTTTACAGATGAGGAAACTGAGGCACAGAGGGCTAGGATCCCTTGAGAGGCAGAGGGGGACCCAGTGTGAGAAGGACCTGGCGTGTGTGCCACCCACAAGTGGTGTCTCGCCTCCCATCTCTGTTCACAAAGCCGTCCACGCGTGGGGATAATGATCGTTGCTGAGACACGCTTGCAGAGCCCTCAGCAAGGCCTGGCGCCGTCGCTGTATTTTAGGATCCCTCCTCCCTGTGCCTCTGTGGGAGCACTGCTGACCTGGGGTGTCCAGGCCCCGACAAGCATGGGTCAGGCCGGGCAGCATTTCTGCTGCGGAGTCGCTGCCTAGAGCAGAGGGATGGGGTCTCGGGAGACCTCTGGCCTCAGGACCCGCCCGGCTCCAACCCATCGAGTTCTAGCCATAGTGACGCCATGGGTGACCGGTCCAGCCCCAGCCCCTACTCTTGGCCCTGGCCTCCACCCACCACCCCAACTCTGTGGCTCACTGTGCAGGGCCCCGGGGCGTTCTCTAGCACCCCCCCCAGCCTCAGTTTCCACATATGGCAAATGGGCATCACAGCTGTTGCCTCTCCAAGCCTCTTGTGAGAGACAGAAGAGGAATCTTTGAAAATTGCAAGGTTCCTCCCAGGGAAAGCAGGGCTTGGCTTCCTGGTACCACGGCCACAGCCTGACCCGCCAGCCCCCTCACACCGTCACCTCCAGGCTACCGGCCTCGAGACTGACGTGGCCACGCCCTAACAGGCGCCCCTCACCCCACCGAACACCTGCTCCTCTTGGCTACGGACAAGCACACACCAGGCCTTCTCAGCCTCCCTGGATGGGCCCTCGACCCTTGCCCAATCTCCAAATGTTGGGGTGCCCCAGGACCTCCTTTCTAAACTCACTCTGCCCCTGGTGAGGTCATCTACTTCCCAGGGGTATAGGTCACCTGTCCCCAGTGCCGCTCCCCCCCAGCTTGGACCTGGAGCACCTGCGGCCCCTGCACCAGCGCGCAGCTCACTCAGCCACCTGGGCATTGAGCAGCTTCTTGAATTTCACTTGCCTTTTTTTTTTTAAATTAAAAAAACTTTTTGGGGCTTCCCTGGTGGCGCAGTGGTTGAGAGTCCACCTACCAATGCAGGGGACACGGGTTCATGTCCCAGTTCGGGAAGATCCCACATGCTGCGGAGCGGCTGGGCCCGCGAGCCATGGCCGCTGAGCCTGCGCGTCCGGAGCCTGTGCTCCGCAACGGGAGAGGCCACAACAGTGAGAGGCCCGCGTACCGCAAAAAACAAAAAAACTTTTTGACCATGCCACCCAGCTTTCGGGGTCTTAGTTCCCCGACCAGGGATCGACCTGCGCCCTTGGCAGTGAAAGCAAGGCGTCCTAACCACTGGACCGCCAGGGAATTTCCCCTTTACCTGCCTTTACATGGAGCAAATCTCTCCACACTCTCCCTCAAACTACCTTCCCCCCTTACTGTCCCCATTTCAGTGAAGGACACCAGGCCACCCTCCCCTGAGTCTTTGGCAACACTGGACCCTTGAGTTCTTTACAAGTCTGCGTCTCCCTAGCAACCATCACATAATGATACTTTTCTTCCTCTTGGAAACAAAGATGATATGGACAAACTGTAACGATTAAGCAAGTCACCCTGATGACACAAAAGAAACATGGAATGCTTGTAAAGGTTTGATAGAAATCTCCGTCCAAGATTGCTGCCACCTTACTGTGACCGTTGCCACTAGGAACAAGGAGTGACCTGCCCACAGAAGCAGACTCCGGTCAAAGAACAGCATTTCCAGTGGCCCTCCCCACTGGCAATCATTTCTGCCCCAAGGGAGGTCTGGTAGGGGATGATCTCCACAAGGATTAGATCTGGCTGTGAGGTGAGTCCGCCCTGAACGAAGACTCGGAGCCTTTGGCGTTTCTACCTCCCTTATCCTCTAATCACGCCTCCTGACTTATTTGAAATGAACCCAGATGAGGCCTGGCCCAGTGAAGCAATGCAGCCCTGATTTGAGGAAGATTCTAGAACAGCCAGCTTTACACCCAATCCATCAGCCAGCCTGGACTATCCCCAGAAGCCTTCACTCTGGTCTGCAATTCTCCCAGCCTTCCAGGCCCTCCTGGCTCGCGATGAGGCCAAGCGGGACCCCCCCTCAGGCCTCTGCCCCGGCCAGTTCCACCTGCAACGCTCCCAGGCCAGGTCTTGGCATGGCTGGTCCTCTCCCATTCAGCTCTCGCCTCCTCAGTGGGGCCTTCCTGGACCCCCTCAATTTAAAGAAACCCCCCAACCACTTCCTACGAATACCCCGTTTCACTTCCTAGCACTTGTCCCCTTTGAATTGCCTTGGCACTTTTTTCATGCATTCCAGGGACGCTCATCACGAGGCTGCCACACGCCAGGGCGGGGCAGAGCTTGAACACAGTGGAGACCTGCCCACTCAAGCTTGGTTCCACCAGGGCTGCCGGACACACCCCGACACACTGGAAAATAAGCAAGAACGTCTCTGCGTGCACACGTGCCCTTGACCTGGCTCCTTCTTTGCCCCTGGGAGCCCCCCAAGTTGTCTCCATGAAGTCGTGAGGACTCACTACATCCCTAACGCTAGCGGGGCTGGGCACTTAGGGTACATGTGGATGCTAATCGTTGACTGGATAAATGTGGGAGTGAGCGAGACGGGCAGCCAGGCCCGGAGCTCTGTGATGCCTCCTCGCACGTGGCCTCAGCTGGTCCGTTTGCCAGGCGGGCCCTGGGAGGCCCAGAAGGGAGTTCTGTCTGAGGTCACGGGCAGTGAGCTGCTTGCAGGGCCGGACAAGACCCAGGGATCCCAGACTCCTCAGTCCTTCAGTGAGTATTTACTGAGTATCAGGCGCTGGGCATACAGGATGTGGAAGAAGAAGAGATGTTCTCATGGCCCGGGGAGACAAACGGTAAGAGGATGTGCTGAGACGCACAGAAAGTAATGCCAGGTAACGAGGAGGGTGCGGTGTGGGGGAGAGGAGGCGGGAGAGGAAGCCTGGGAGGGAGGGCGTGTGTCTTCTCGGGGCAGGTGCTGATCTGAAGGAGGCCTGGGGCCAGCCTTACGGAGCAAAGCCTTGAAGGGGAGGAGGGAGCGGCTGTGGGCTCTCTGGGGAAGAGAGTGAGGCAGTGGGACTGGCCTGTGCAAAGGCCAAAGTTCGGAGGGCAGGAGCAACAGGAAGCCCAGGAGGTAGCAATAGAGGAGGTGGAGGTCAGGTACGGGGGTGCCAGAGCGAGGAGGGCCTCTGGGCTGCTGTGAGGAAGCAGCTTTCCCTGTCCGTGAGAGAGAAGCCTGTGGCCGGTCTGGGGATCTGACTTGTGGTCTCCAAGGTGGGCACAGCCAGACAGGAAGCGGGCAGGGGGAGGGCAGAGAGGCCAGCTGGGGCCCCAGTGACATGACAGGCTTGGACCAGGAGTTACCGGTGGAGGTGAAGGCTGTCCCCACTGAGAGGGGCTTCTCATGACTCTACCAGGCCCCTCCTTTCTCAGAGCGTCCACCTGGGTTAGGGTCCCCAGTGTGCCAGTGTGGCTCCCCCCAGGCCCTGCTGCCCAGAACACCAACAAGTGCCCGGCAGGGAAGGGCAGCCCCAGGCCCAGGCCTTCTAAGGGGGAGCTGAGCCATAGGCCTGGGGCTCCCTAGTAGGTGAGCAGCTAAGGTTTCCTGTTCAAGGCAGGGGCTGCCTGAACCCTTCCAGCTGGACGGGGCCCCAGGAGGAGCCAGGCTCCATGAAGCTTGGCAGTAAGGAAGGAAAAGGGGGCCACCCAGGTGAACTTGAAAAGGCCCTCAGAGGTAAGCGCCTGGCCCAGGAATGGGAGACAGACCCAGAGAGGAGGTGCAGTTTGGCCAACGCCACACAGGGAGCTGGTGGGACCCCGGGTGGTCAGTTAGCCTCTCGGAGACACCATTTCTGTATTTGCAGCACCGTGAGGCAGGGACATTTGTCTGTTTGGTTCACCGATATATCCCTGACACTCGGAATATTGCCTGGCCCAGAGCAGGTGCTCAAGAAACATTAGTTAGATGAGTCAGTCTGTAAAATGGGCTGATTACAGAGCTACTGCCTAGTAGCAGGTGAGGCTCAGACTACTGCTTGGTGTCAGACCCCTAGGAGGCATTCAGCAGGTGGGAGCGGGTCCGAAACCTTTGCGCAGACTGGTTTTCCAGCTCTCTATGACTGGTAGACCACGGTGGGCCCTGCCCCCAGCCCTCCCAGCCTCAGTGCTCAGGCCTAAGGGTCCCAGCTGAGCCCAGGGCTCCCCTCTGCTTACTGAGGCCCCCAGCAAGCACATGGTCGAGGCGTGAGATGGTTCCTGGGCCCCAGGACCCTGCTGGCAGGATGGTCAGGAGCTCTGAGGGCTACCTGCTCCTGTCCCTTCTGAGCCCCAAATGGGGACGTGGACTCGTGGCTCTGCTCTACCAGCCACTAGTGCCCCTGGCCAGGAGGGCTGACCCTCCTGACTCTACCTCCCTCAGACCCAGGGCCTGAAACAGCCCCAGCCCAGCTCCTGCCAGCCCCGTGTTTCTAGCTGAAGGACTCTTTTCCCCAGGGGGCTCAGAGGGAGGGTCCCATGGGGCAGCAGCCCCTGAGGTCACGGTGGCAATTCCTCTGCCTCTGGGAAGACTTGCCCAGTGGACTGGGAGAGACTGGAGGAGGGGTGAGTGGGTACAGGCCGTTCCTGCAGTCCTTTCTAATTCCCCAAGGTGCCGCCCAGCATTAGCTGGGCCCTCCCCCGAGGCCGCCCAGCCCTCCTGCGCCTCTGCAGCTTGTCATGGCCGTGGCTCATGGCTGCCCACAGCCTCCCGGGCAGGATCGGGTTTCCCACCGGTAGGAGCTCTCCCTCCATCACCTGCCGCCAGGGAGAGCTGAGCCCTTGTGAATAATTCACAGTGTTTCACAGCAGGCCAGGGAGGCTCAGGAGAGCAGGGCAACGGAGGCCTCTAACGCTAGCTGCCTGGGTCCCCTGACTGCACCCTGTGGCCTGGGGCAGCCTGCACCTGTGCCCCTCCCCAGCTCCCAGCCCTGGGGTCCCCCGCCTTGGAGGGCATGAGTCTCTACTTCCGAGTTAGGGTGTGGGCCCTGGCCCCCAAAGCCCCCCGCCAGCAGGCCCTACCTCAATGCCCAGCACCCCCTCCTGCCTGAGCCCAGCCTGGCAATCACACAAACGTGTCTCCTTATCAGCCAGGTCACGCGTCGTCACTGTGGGAATGGAGCCCCAGGCCTCTGTCCGCTTCCCTGAGATTCATGGGGGGCTGGTGGCCACAGAGCTGGTGCCAGGGCCCAATCACGGCCAGCACCATAGCCTGGCCTGGGAGCACCAGGGTCCCCCGGGCCCTGAGCCTTCGAGGGTGTCCCCAGCACAGCCAGAGGCTTCCTAAGGCTGGAACCCCAGCCCATGGAGGCTCATCGTAGGCCCCAGACTTCTCAGGGAGGAGGGGCTCAGGGGCCAGGCTGGGGCTTCACCCCTGCCCCCCACCAGCACTTCCCGGGGCGGGGCAGAGCCCCCTCAGTTCACACCATTGGAGCTAAGTTGGCATGGCCACCAGCCTGACTTCCTGGGGCCCATCATGCGTGATGGGGGAGGCCGGCGGGTGCGAGAGGAGGCTGCCTCTCTCCTCTTAGGGCCCCAGTGTCCTCCGTGATAAGTGATAAGTGAGGGGGTGGTGTCAGAACCACCTGGGTGGGGGGTGGGGACATGCACAGGGGCAGCGCCCCAGCCCCTACCTGGGGAGCCTATGTCGAGTCTGCGACCAGACCCCCAGGGTGCTGATGGCTGCAGGTTGGGAGCCTGCACTCGAGGGTGTTTGGGGCCTCCTCCTTGAAATCCCACTGATTTGGGTGTGACCCAGACCTTAGCTCGTCCAGGAGCAGAGGGTTCACGCCAGAGTGGTGCCCAGTGGCCTCTGGCAGGGATGGCTGTGAGGAGACCCCCGGCTGGTCTCGCACGAATCAAACCAGGGAACCCCTTGCTTAGCAAGAATGAGCCAGGCTCAGCCGTCCTGGTCCCGGCCTGGGGGCTTTGAGCTGCTCTGTATCCACACCAGCATGCCTGCACCCAAGGGGATGCCAGACGCAGCCACCCTGCCAGCGGGCCACGGGGCCAGGCTGGCCTCCTGCTGCTCCCTGGTGCCCAGTGGCCGGGCAGGCACCCTTAGGAGTGGAGCCAGGGGTAAGGACAGACCCTCCCGCCCTGTGACTGCTCTCCTCCTGAGGCTGGGTCCTCTGTCACCACTTATTTCCCAGGTACCCCCTTGAACTGACGAAGGTCACCAGGCAGAGCCCCAGGGCCACTGATGTCCCACTCCCTCAGACAGGGTCTGGGTGGCTTTCCCCCAGGACCCCTGCCTCCCTCTGGGTGCACCTGGCTCCCTCCCTCCCCCAGGACCCCGTCCCCACGACTCCCGTGCTCTTCAGTGAACCCCATTCTTCTGCACACCCCATCCCACCCTGGGGCGTGCCCAGCCCACTGCTCAGCTGCGTTCTCAGACCAGCCGCTCTCCTCGCGAGGGCCGGGGAGGTTCGGGAGCCCCATCCCCCTGGAGAGTGGGAATGAGCTGACCGGCCACAGGAGAGGACAAGCTGCCCTCTGACAGGCGGGGGCTGAGGGCCCAGGAGGCAGGGTGGGGGTCTGGCAGGGGGCGTCTCCCATCACTGCTGGGTAACTGACGTGGCTCCCCCTCCTTCTTGACTGGGGGTCGAGGAGACGCTCTTCACCCCTACGTCCCACTTAGGACAGTCTTGCAGATTAGCACAGGTCAGAGCCGGAGAGCCGCCTGCTGCAGGCTGGAAGCACCCTGGAGACGCACAAGGGCTCTGCATGCACAGCCGCTGCGGCTCGAGTGCAGCTCGTACCGGGGGAGTGTCTGCTTGCAGGGCTCTGGGGCCTGTGTCTGCCCACCAGGAGGGGAGAACTTTCAGCTTCGGTGGGAGCTGTCTCTGGCCAGGCCCCTGGCCACGGGGATGGCCCAGAAGCACTAATTCCCCCGGCGTGCTGGAGGGGCAGGGCCGACTACAGGCACCCCCCAGAGCCCTGGCCCGCCCCACCCAGAGGCCCCCTGAAGCGGAGGGTCCTTACTCAGGGTGGTGGCCGACGAGGAGCCTCAGGGAGGGGAAGTCTCCTTTGGCGGCGGCGTAGTGAAGAGGCAGGGCGCCTGTGTCTGTGGCCACGGTGGGGTCCCCACCGCCGTGACGCAGCAGCCAGTTCACCACCTCGGGGTGGCCGAAGCGGGCAGCCAGGTGCAGGACTGTGGCACCAGAGTTGTCTCTGTCCTGTGGGAGGAGAGCCCGTTAGTCCTAAGGCCTGGCCCTGCCCCCCCCCCCCCCCCCCCGCTCGGACCGCGTCCTGCATCCCACCAGCCACTGGGGCAGTTCTGTCCTCAGGCACCTGACTGGCCCTCTTTGAAGCTCAGTCCATAGCGGCAGCACGATGCCATCCATGCTGGGCTTTCTGAGGCCCGCAGGGCACGCTGTCATCGCCCCAGCAGGAGCACCTGCCTGTCACCCAGGTGCTCAGGGGACACCTGAGGGAGCCGCTGGGCCAGGAAGAGTGGGCTGTTGGGCCCTGCTGTCAGGGGTCGGGGGAGCAGCCCCTGCGCCCAACCCCTGCCTCCTCCCTCTCTTCCTCCCCAGGTCTCACAAGGGGAGAGGCCTCCGGGTTGACGCATGTCCAACGACCCAAGCTCAGTGCAGAGAACTGCCCCACCACCAGCGGACTCCCTGCTCGCAGCCCCCCGCCCCGAACAGGCTATGTCCTTGCCGCTGGCTACTGGTGGGCAGGGCCGGGGCAGTCAGCCAGTGGTGGTACGTGTGGGACAGAGGCAGCCCCTGGGAAGGGCTTGGGCAAGACCCCCCCCAGGCACCCCAAAGGGGCTGACGGTTTAGGCCCAGGAGTGTTGAATGCGTCTTCCGTGAACACCCAGGTATGCGTGTCTCTTGCGGGAGGGGGTTGGCAAATGCTGCTTATGTGACCTGCAGGCCAAGACGGACAGACACCCAGAAGGCTGGACTCAGAGGCTGGGAGTTTGGGACAGTGGGCACCGGTTCTAGAACAGAATGAGCGCCCAGCACTAAGCACGTGGGGGGACGGAGAGGTGGGCAGGGAGCTGGGCAGGGGCTCGGGGAAGGGGGTGGGGCAGCCGTGGGCCTCCGCCCCCGCCCCGAGAGAGGGCATTTGGGAATAGGTGTGGCCGAGGCAGGGGGTGCTGGAGAGGCCCTGAGCTTAAGGAAGGTGAATCTCAGTAGCATGAGAACCTCTGAAGCTCCTCTAAGAAATGCAGGGAAAAGAGGGGACAGAGGGAACAGGGCCCAGGGGCACGACGGGGAGGTCACAGTTAGGGGCTACGGGGTGGGGGGCAAACAGACCGGCTGTTGGGCAAGAAGAGAGGCAGGGAGGAAGGGGGGGCAGAGAAAACAGTCCAGAGGAAGCGGAGGACGATGCTGAGACTCCTGTGTGGGTGGAATGCCTGGGGAAAACCAGAGACAGGTGCAGTCTGTCCTCCTGAGCCCAGGGGACAAGGCTGGCTAGGGGTGACCCAGACAGGCCCATAGTGAAGTATGCCCTGCGCCCCAGCTCTTGAGAAAGGCCCTCACTTCCCACTGGCCTTGGGGACTGTGGGTCTGAGGCTCCAGGGGGTCCTGATGGCTCTGGGCCTCTGGGTGAGGGTGGCAGTAAGGAGAGAATCACAGGCCTCTGACCTGTCTCCAAGCTCCAACAGCTACGTAGGCCCCAGGAGCCTCACGTGCTATGGCCCGTACCCTAAAGCTGCTTATCTCCCTGAGCTGAGCAGGGCCCCGGATCTAGGTCATCCTCCCCCTACACACACACTTCGCCCCCAGCACCCAAGCCGCTGGGGCAAGAGGGTGGGAGACTTGATAAGCCGGGCACAAGGCCGCCTGCTCCTTGTGCTGGGGAGGCTTCTGGCCAAGGTCGGACACCGGGATCGGGAAGGCATGCCACCTCCCAAAAGAGTGGGCAGGGACCATGTGCCAGGAACTCCTGATAACAGAGCTAGCCCAGAGATAAGGGGCCAGGCCATCTCCCAGGAAGGGTGGGATGGGAGGCCTGGCCATCCTGAGGCCAGGAGGTGGGGGGATGGGGTCTGGGCACCGCCAGGACACAGCCAGCCAGCTCAGAGTCGGCCCTGCTTCCTCTCCTTCTGTATCCAGTTAACACAGTGGTCCTTGTAAGTGGGAAATCAGTTCTGTTCCTCCCTCCACTGGCTTTGCCCTACAACCACAGTATCGGGCAAATTCCTAACGCCAGCCTATGAGACCCTCTGGGACCCGGCCCTGCGGTTTTCTCCCTCCCTTACCCCGCTGCAAACATGCTCGCCTCCCTGCCGTCCCTGCTACAGGACAAGATGCGTCCCCCTCAGGGCTTTGTACTCCCTGCTCCTTGGGCTTGGAGTTCTCTGGTCATCACCTGGCCACTTCCCTCCCATCAGCCGAGACTCCCTTCAGAGGTCACTCCACGGAGGGGCCTTCCCTGGCCACCTTGCCCACGCAGCTCCCGTCGCTCCCCACCACGTGGCCTAGCAGTACCTGGCGTTACCTGGTTTACTTTCTAGACTGTGTGCTTGCTGTTCACTGCCCCCGTGGACTGGCGGCTCCCGGAGATCAGGGGCGCACCTGAATCTCCGGGCCTGGAACCTGCTGGATGCTCTGCGTCCAGCAGGATTCAGCAGGAGAGCTACACGTGAGGGCCTGAGCTGCCTTCTCCAGATCAGGAGAGGCCAGGTTGGCTAACACCAGCCTGGTGGCCATTGACTGAGACCCACTGGGGTCTCAGGGCAGGAAGACTCGGGCTGGGCTGAAGCAGCTGGGAGGCCAGAAGGTGCCGATGTCCTGGGATCAGCTCAGGTCCTTGGGAGGCCCCCCCCATTACCAGCCTCCACCCTCCCCTCGCCTTAGGGGCACACGCACCTCAGCCTGGGGTGGGCTGTAGGATTTTGTGCAAACCGCCCCCACCCCACCCCGGCCCCCTGCCACTTCCCAGACCTGATCCTGGAGGACATGGGCTTCTGACTCCAGGCCCTTTGTCCCCCTCCCCTGCCCACTCTCCAGGACTCCCTGGATCACTGTGTTTCCCCCACCCCCCAGTTGAGCCCCATTCCATTCTGGTTTCCTATCACCCAGATGCTCTTCTAGGCAGTGGCCAGGGCTTGCCAGGGCATCTGCCCGGGTACTCTCAACCCGGGGAGCCCACCCCGCCCCAAGTCCTCTGGAGGGAGCTCCCAAGTCCACCCCCCCTTAAGACCCGAGGGCTCCAGACCAGAACTCTCTCCTGGGGAGGAAGCCCCCCCGGGTGCCCCGTGCGCGGCGCGGACTCACCTGCACTCTGCAGCCGCCCTGAGAGAGCAGCCACATCAGGCAGCTGAGGTGGCCGGTGGCGGCGGCGTCGTGGGCCGGCGTGGCGCCGTTGCGCGCGCTGGCCGCTGCGGGCAGACCGGCCTCCTCCACCAGGAAGCGCAGACAATGCAGCTTGCCGGCGCGGGCCGCGTGGTGCACTGGCAGCGCGTCCAGCGGGTCGCGCAGCCAGGGCCCCAGCAGGCGGGCGGCGTGCAGGGACCTCAGCACGTCCAGGTCACCCTGGCGCGCCGCCTGAAGCGTCCGCTCCAGGGCCATGGTGCCGCCCGCGGCGCCGCGACCCGGGGCTCAGCGCGGCTCCCGGGGCGCCATGCGTCTGTCCTCGGGCACCGGGAGAGCCCGCGGCGCGACCGTCGGGGCCTGCGAGTGGGGAGGCGGAGCGGCTGCCGGCCCGGCCTCGGCCCCGCGCTGCCTCGCCCGCTCCGCTCCGCCTCCGCCGAGCTCTGGGGCTGGGGGCCCCCGCGGCGCCCAGCCTAAGCCTCGGGCCCGCCCCCCGCGCCGCCTCCGCCCGGCCCCGCCCGCCGCGGTCCGAGTCCCCCGCCCGCCCGCCAGCCGCAGCAGCGCCGAGGGCCGGACTCCGGTGACAGAGGCGGTGCGCCCAGGGACTTCTCTCCATATTTACCTCCGGTCGAAAAGCAGACCCCGGGACTTCCCTTGCTCGTCCAGTGGTCAAGAATCGGCGCTCCCAATGCGTGGGGCGCGGGTTCGATCCCTACTCGGAGAACTAAGATCCCACAGGCCGCGCCGTGCAGCCAAAATATTAAAAAAAAAAAAGCAGACCCCGGTGATCAGAGCCGTCCATGCGCTGGCGGGCAGAGCCCCCAGACGAACTGATTCATCCACCCAGTGCCAGTTCCTAGGCGCTGGGGGACACGAGCCAGCAAACGATGACCGCAGTTCCAGAGAGTGACAAGTGTGATCAGAGCAGGAAAACGGGGACTTAGTAAGTTATAGGGGCTACGTGGGCAGTCGGGGAAAGGGGAGGTGCGGTGGGCTGGGGTTTATTCAAAGGTGCGTACGTAGGCGCATTCCAGGCGTGCGAGACTTCAAGGGCAAAGGCCGTGCGCTAGGAACAGGCCTAACAAGTCCCTCAGGGGCTCTGGGGCTCTGGGTCTATGCCCTGGCAGGTGGCCATGGGTGCTGGGCGCTCAGCCCTCCTCGGTCCCTCCAGACCCCCAAGAACTGCCCACGTAGCCTCCCCGAGGCAGGGAGGGAGAGAAGGGGAAAAGGACAGTAATGCCTGGTGGGCTCCGGTTTCCGGATCTAGAGACCCTGGCCTCAGAGAGCACCCAGAGCTGCCGCTGGCTGTCTGTCTGAGGTGCGGGAGTCAATCGTGAGCTCGAGGGCCCGGGGCTGCCGAATGGAGAGAGACGGGAAAGCAAGGGCTGGGGGGCAATGGGGAGGTGCGCCAGAGCAGCTGCCCGGACAGCAGGGCCAGGACCCCTCCCCAAGGGGACAGGATGGCCCTGGGAGGGCAGCGGGCCAGAAGAGCACACGTGCGCCAAACCACCCTGCCTGCTTGGCCGGAAGCCCTTCGTGGGAGCTGGAGGGAGGCACAGCAGGCTGGACAGGAGGAAGAACTGCTAGAAGATGGGAGCTGTGTAGCTGTGGGAGCACAGTCAGCACATCGGCAACTTTGAAACATCCTGTGCCCTTCCTCCCCGCCCTCCCCGTCACCCCCCACCTCCCCACTGAAGCCCCGTGAGGGCTGTGCACTGGGCTATTTCACCCAGCGGGTAGCGGGACAGGCACAGGATGGTGCTGGAAATGCCTTAGAGGGAAGCGGCTTCCGGGAACAGTGGGAATCCAAGTCCCTGGGAACAACACCAGGTGGCGCCACGTGCAATGGGCTCCAGTGCTCCATGGCACCCGCCTAAACTGGAGCCTCTGGGCCTGAGTGGCCAGGTGGGTTTCCAGCCACTTTCACCACGCCAGACCTGCCTCACTCTCCCATGGGACCTATGACGGCTGGGGTCTGGGACCCCTACCCAAGGCGACAAGGGGAGGGAGGCATCTTATCCTGTCAGCCTCAGGGCTTCGACTGGCTCTTGGTGCCTGCCACAGCCACCCTCCTCTAGCCCACCGAGCGCAGCTGTACCCTGAGGCCTGCGAGTGGCAGGGGTGCTTTGATGACAAAGAGCTAAATGGCTTATCTTGAGGGCCCCTCCCTTGTGCTTCCTCCATGAAAAAAAAAAAAATCCCTGCACTCCCATGTTGGCTCCCCTGGTCCTGGACACCCTCAACTGTCACATGGTTTTGTCATTTTGGGGTCCAGATGAGGGTGACGTGCTGCTGCTATGGCACTGGGCAAGGCAGGAGAGACAACCTGAGCCGCTCCCGCTGCTGACAGAGACATCTCCATAAAAGTCACGCGTGAGCACTCATCCTTGCTGACCATCTTGTCAGACTCCTTTCTGAGGATGCCAAAGTCAGGCTGAGATCCAGGCCTTCTCTGTCCTTTCTGGGCTGCACTGGGTCCACGGGGTCCTGCTCAGCATCTCTAGCGAACCCACGCCAGCAAGAACATATTTTTGGAAGCCCTACTGCTTACCAGGCACCATGCCAGGTTTCACCTGCATATTTAACCCCATAGGGATGCTATGAGAGAGGTACAACACTATACCCATTTTACAGCTGGGGAAACTGAGGCACAGGGAGTTTTTTTTTTTAAATTTGTTTGTTTGGTTTTGTTTATGGTTTCCTTTGCTGTGCAAAAGCTTTTAAGTTTAATCAGATCCCATTTGTTTATTTTTTGTTTTTATTTTCATTACTCTAGGAGGTGCATCAAAAAAATCTTGCTGTGCTTTATGTCAGAGAGTGTTCTGCTGATGCTTTCCTCTAAGAGTTTTATAGTATCCAGTCTCACATTTAGGGCTTTAATCCATTTTGAGCTTATCTTTGTGTATGGTGTTAGAGAATGTTCTAATTTCATTCTTTTACATTGTTTGTTTGGTTTGGTTTTTTAACGTATCTTGTCCACAGTGGCACAAATAGAAAGGGGCAAAGCTCAGGGGCTGACACTCACAGAGGCTGACCCTGCTGTGCCCTTCTTCCCTCTGCACCTGAAGTTCCCCTTTCCCAGAGCACGCACAATGTCTCCCACACTCCAGATGTCAGTTGAGGGGCTCCCTCCCCCACCAGGAGGCTTCCTCTCATTCTTCTGCTGGGATCAGGCCATCTGCCCACCTGTTGTGTGGAAAACACCTGTTCAGACCTCTCCCCCCCACCCAAGAGCAGGCACCCAGGTGGAGTGTGTCCCCACTGTACCCTAAGTGGTTCCAGCTTCCCTAAAACCTGCACCCCCATACCCTGTCCACTTGGTTGTCTTACCTAAGTTCCCCTGGTTATAAATGACTTCTTCCTCCAGGTAACCAGCAAAACGCCCAGAATCCTTTGGTTGAAGGGAACAGCAATAGGAGAAGACAGGAGAGACTTAAAATCTGGGGTAATTGAAAATGGAGTCTGCTTCCCCACCCTCCAGGCTTCAAACCGTGGTCCACAGGCATGGAGGGGGATGTTCTAGAAAGAACCTTCCTCCCCAGGAGCTAGTTTCAGGGCATCTCAGCAAGGATGCAGATGTTGGTGCAGGGGGGCCTGTCGGCACAGAGCTGAGTGAGCCAGTGTGTGTGGCCAGGGGTGGCATGTGGGGCATCAGTTAAGGATCCATGAAGTCCTTTTCTTGAGCCCCTAAAGAATAATTAATGAGGTAATTCTATGGTGGTCCAGTGGTTAGGACTCCGCGCTTTCACTGCCAAGTACACGGGCTCAGTCCCTAGTTGGGGAACTAAGATCGCAAGCCAGGCCGTGTGGCCAAAAGAGAGAGAGAGAGAGAGAGGACATTTAATAACCTTGGAGGAGGCCGGCCCATAGGTACCCTGAGCTCAACGATTCAATTTGAGGAGACAGTGGCTCAGGCATGCCCAGGCTCTGCTCCGCTAGATGTGTTGACTTATTCTCATAGTTAGGACTGTTAGGGGGATAATGGAAAGGAGGGCCGAAAGGCGCTTGACATACAGCATGTGCTCCATAAGTGGTGGCCAGTCAGGTACGGGTGGCGTGAGCTCCCACTCGCCCGGATGCTCCGGGCTCCTTCCTGATGGGCGCGCTGGTCTTCTCAAGCCCTGCTTGGGGAGCACGCGGCCGAGGGGACTTAGGCGGAGCGTCGAAGGTGGCGCGCGGAGATGGGGTTTTCGCGGCGGAGGGGAGGGGCCCCGTCCAGCACCCAGGACAGCGCCGGTAGGCTCCGCCCTGTGGTTCCTCCTCCCGGCCTGGCTAGGTGGGTCCAGCCCGCCATCCGCCCGCGGGTCGGCTCGGCAGTCCGCCAGCCGGTTGACGGAGGGCAGTTCCGAGCAGATGGGCGGGGTACGCCCAGCCAGTTTGCGGCAGCACCAGCTACGCGGCGAGGAGGCGGGCCCGGACGGAGGAGATGGGCAGCAAAGAGCTGGCGCCCAGGACTGCCCCGCCCGCCCGTCACGTGAGCTCCGCCGGTCCTGTAGGTGGGAGCCCGGAGCTGGAGCCAGTGAAATGAAAATGAGTTCCGGGCGCTCCTGGGTTGCCTCGTTTTCTCTGGGCCTCAGTTTCCCCGTTCAAAACCGAGGACAGGGGAACCAGGTGGTCCCTAACTCGGTGAGGGCCGGAGAATTCTATGGAGCCACCGGGGCCCTAGTTCTGCCTGGCCAGTTTCCAGTCGTTAGAGCCGGAGCAAGTTGAGGTCTCTTTCCGGGCCTCAGTCTCCCCTTACAGCCCCGCAGAACAACTGGTGGGCCGAGTCCCTCCCCATAGTAGAAACCCGAGTGGTAGCTCCCTGAGGCCCGGGACTTGGGGGTCCTGCCGCCGCTGGGTAACCTGCCCAAGCCCAGGGCGGGGCTCAGAGGAGGCGCTGATCCCGAATGAGGGAAGAAGGGCGGCGTTGGACAAGAAGGGACAAGGGCCTGGCACCACCCGCTCGCCTCCTGCCCGAGGGTCAGGGCAGCGAGGGCTTCGATGGCGCCCACACACACCCCTGCAGGTGCTCTGGGTGGAGGGCGCCCCGGGATCGCAGCAGATGGGACTCGAAGGCCTGGAGCAGGAACTCGGGGCCTCCGCCGTGCCCCCTTCCGCCCCAACCCCGCGCAGGAACAAAGGCGGAGGTGGGACCCACAGGCGGACTGGCTCCGCGGGGCGGGACGGGGCGGAGCGGGAGCGCTGCCTCCTTAAAGCCGGGCTGCGGGCGTGGCGCGCTCCACTGGCGTCCGCTCCGGCCGCGCACCACACCTCTCTGCGGGCCTCAGTCTGCGCTCGGTATCTGGGCGGGCACAAGTCTCCCACGCGCGGGCCCGGCAGCGGCGCCGCTTTCCCGCCGAGCATGGGGCTGCCTCGTAGGGCAGGGGACCCGGCGGAGCTGCGCAAGGTAGGAGCCGGGGCCTGGCGGCAGGGCGCAGAGCGGCGGGGGCGGGGGCCTGGACGGCGACCCTTGTAACCGCGGCCTTCGCGCCCGCCTGCAGAGCCTGAAGCCACTGCTGGAGAAGCGCCGCCGCGCGCGCATCAACGAGAGCCTGAGCCAGCTCAAGGGCCTCATCCTGTCGCTGCTGGGCAGGGAGGTGAGTGCCGGGGCGCTCGGTTACAGGCCGGGCGCACTGGGACTGGGGGTAGGGGGCTCCCGGGGCGCGGGGCGAGGAGGCCTGGCGGGCCGAGATGCCCTTGCCGGGGAAGCCGACGAGGGGACAACGCGCGGCGCCCAAGGCTGAGCCCGGGTAGGACAGGCTCGGCGGAGCCGACCCACCGCGGGCTACGGCAGGCCCGGCACCAGCTCCTGGGAGCGCGGTACTCACGGCAGCCTGCCGGAGCTCTGTCTTGTTTGTCCCTTTCTCTGTCCCTCTCCTTCGTGGCCGGGCGCAGAGCTCCCACTTCTCGAAGCTGGAGAAAGCGGACATCCTGGAAATGACCGTGCGCTTCCTGCAGGAGCTGCCTGCGTCCTCCTGCCCGACGGCAGCGCCCAGTGAGTGACCCTGCCCCGGCCCGGCCCGTCTCCGCGCCCCGCGCCCCTCACTCCACCCCGCGCCTCATGCCTTTCTCCGTCCGCAGCGCCCTCCGACAGCTACCGCGAGGGCTACCGAGCCTGCCTGGCGCGCCTGGCCCGCGTGCTACACACCCGCCGTGTCCTGGAGCCCGCCGTGAGCACTCGCCTGCTGGAGCACTTGCGCCGGAGGGCGGCCAGCGCCACCCCCAACGGCGGGCGCGCGGGGGACTCCTGCGGCCCGCCCGCGCCCTCCCCGCCGCCCGCGCCCTTGCCACCTGCGCCTCCTCGGGATCCAGGCCTCTGGCGGCCCTGGTAGTCCCCTGGCCGGCCCACGGGACCCTGCTGACAGCGTGGGACCAGGAATGCTGGACAGACTGAGGGAGCTCTTGGTGGCGGCTTTCCTTCCCACCACGGGGGACCAGCCTGGTACCTACAACCTGGCCAGACCCGGATGTTTGTGAGCTGTGTGGCAGACTGACCTCCATGGAGGCTCAGGAAATAAGAGGAGAGGCCCACTCTCAGCCCCAACTTGGGGTGTCTGGGCTAGAGGTGAAGGGGCAGGTGGCTGCAGGGAGAAGAAAAAGCCTCCCACTCCAGTTGGTGGAAGGGTTCTAGAGCTGGGCCAGCCACTGCTGCCTGGGCAGCCCACACACCTGCCCCAGCGCTGGCACCAGCCCAAGGGCTGGGCCAGGAGCTTACCTGAGCCAGGTGCAGCAGTCTGCTCTGACTGGTCACCACCCTCCCAGCCCTGCTTGAACCTGCCTTCTCGCCAGCTCAGCTTGGTAACCTCTGGGCACACAGCAGCAATGGCCTGAGGGGCTTTGAAGGCTGGGGAGCCATGACCTCCACTCCTGGGCTCCCTGCCTAAAGCTTCCAATTATAGGGACAGGATGCAGCCAGGGCTCTGTGTCCCTGGGGGTGGGGGCTTCCTTAGGTAGTCTTGGGGAGGATTTATTTCCCCAAGCATTAAGTTAACACCTGTGTACCACACACCAGGCCAGGTGGTCTTGGGGTGTGAAGAAGGGGTGGGACAAGAATGAGGGTACCCTGTGGCCTTAAGGAAGCTTGCCACCTTGAAGGGCCCAGGTCCAGCACAGAGCTGGTGCCAGTGTGAGGTGAGCAGGTCCCATGTCCTGGAGCAGCAGAAATTCAAGGGGTGACACGGCAGGTTAAGGAACAGGAATCCGCCTTTCTCATTTTCTCTTTTAAACTGCTCTCTGCTACTGTCAGGACAGATAACTGGAAGCAACTTGTTCTTAAGACTTTTCTTTTCTCCCCATGGAAGCCAGAGAGCCTTCAAAGGTCCAGTGGTGGTGGTGGGGTACAGTGGATCCCAGGAGAAGGCCGGAGCATCTGTGGCCCACTCTCAGTCGTGTTCCCAGCATCTCGTGGGGATTCGCTGAGCATTTGTGGGAGGTTGCGAGTCCTCCCCCCGGTCCCCGGTCCAACAGCCTGTGCACTAGGACCAGGGCACTAGGAGCAAGAAGATAGAGCTGATGGGGGGGGTCACTAAATTGAGCTATGCCACATAAACCCATGATGACCATGGCACTGATTCTGGTGGCAGGATGTGGGGAAGCGGTGGGCATTACTGAAGAAGTCAATGTGAAGACAGCAGGTGAGCCCCCAGCAAGGTGGGCTGTCCTACCGCCTGTCTGGGCCCAGCTGGCTGGACTGTAAGCTCCTGCGGGGCAGGGCTGGGGCTGAGTGTACCGCTCTGTCCCCAAGGAACTCGGCATGTGGTGGGTCCTCAATAAACATGGTGAGCCAACGAAAGGGTGATGTGACGGGCCCACACTCTACTGAACCCTGACAGACTGGCTGTTGCCTCAACTCCTATCCCCCGAGCCCTAATATCACTTTGAAAAGCTGCCACACCAGAGCATGAGCTCCCCAGGACAAATGTGGGGAAGGGTGTGGAGAGTAGGGAGGGCAGTTCCTGGGAACGCAAGCCTGCTTTCCTGAGCTGCCGGGAACGAGTGGAGGGGGCCACGTAACCCCCAAGCCCACGCTCACCGCGAGAGTTCAGGTTTCCCCCTCGGGTCAAGGACTCCCATCCATCGGCACAAACTGGGCAGACTCCTTGTCCCTTTAAATAAGAACTTTCAGTGTGGGTCGAAATTCGGTAAAAACTGACCAACCAGAGGCCCCTCTCCTCCTTTCCACCACTGCTTGCTTCTGAGCCCCATCTGGGTCCCCAACTCTGTGACTCTCGTTGATCTGACCCCAATCAAGCCACAGTCCAAGCAGTCAGGGACGGGGCGTGTAGGTAGGCCAGTGACACACAGGGTCAGGCATTCTGGGGATCTGAGCCGGAGGCCAGCCAGGCCTTGGCAAGGAGCTGAGACTTGCCTGGGTGGGTGAGGCTCTGGGCCTGAGGCGAGAAGCCAGTTTCCCAGCAGGGACGTGCAAGACCTGCCTAGAAGGTCTCAGCTGGTCCTCTGAGTTGGGCCTGTGAAATAGCGACGCCCACATCCCTCCCCTACAGGGCCCCTGCAGGCGCCTCCCCCTGGCAGCTCCCCAGGTATTCCCAGAGCCCCGTCTCATGGCCAAAGGTGAGCTGAGGGCAGAGCGGGCTGCTTCTGCATGGGTGGGAAGCCGCCTCGCTCGGGGGCATTTAATGACCCTTATAAGGCTCACAGGGTGCCCAGTGAACAGCTCTTGCAATGTCCTCTCTGTTCTGGTCCCGTGACGACCGAGTCTAACTCTGTCTGGTTATCACGCTTGGTTAGAGGCAAGGCTCCCATGTCTCATAAACCAGTGGGTGAAATGGACCAATGACCTAAGGACAATCAGAGCACTGAGCTGTCGGGGAGGTTCAGGCTGGGGCCAGGCCCCACCTGTCCCCTAGCAGCAGTTGATGTGGAGAGGGCAGATCTCGTTTCCATGAGGATAAAGAGCAGGTTGCCAAGGAGGACTCCTCTAATAAACATTTACAAATTACTCTGCTCCACCTGTGAAGCCCAGACTCTGAGGATGAGTCTTCCACTGGTTTATCTGGAATAGGATCAGAATGAACATAGCCTGCGGGGAACGTCTGGAAAAATCTGTGGCTTTGAAGAATCCTCGCCACCGTGCTTTGGGGTGACCACTCTGGAGACAGCGGCAGCACGTCCCCATCATGTGTAGGCAGCCACCTCCTACTCGAAACATCAATAAGCAGCCATATTTACTTTTTTTTTTTTAATTTTTTTTTTTTGGCCTTGTCTCAAGGCATATGGGATCTTAGTTCCCTGACCAGGGATCGAACCCTTGCCCCCTGCATTGGCAATGCAGAGTCTTAACCACTGGACCGCCAGGGAAGACTCCATATTTAATTTAATTTTTTTTTTTTTTGCGGTACGTGGGCCTCTCACTGTTGTGGCCTGTCCCGTTGCGGAGCACAGGCTGCGGACGCGCAGGCTCAGCGGCCATGGCTCACGGGCCCAGCCGCTCCGCAGCATGTGGGATCTTCCCGGACCGGGGCACGAACCCGTGTCCCCTGCATCGGCAGGCGGGCTCTCAACCACTGCGCCACCAGAGAAGCCCTAATTTTTTTTTAATTAATTAATTTTTGGTTGCATTGGGTCTTCGTTGCTGTGCACGGGCCTTCTCTAGTTGCAGCGAGTGTGGGCTACTCTTCGTTGCGGTGTGCGGGCTTCTCACTGCAGTGGCTTCTCTTGTTGTGGAGCACAGGCTCTAGGCGTGCTGGCTTCAGTAGTTGTTGCACACGGGCTCAGCAGCTGTGGCTTGTGGGCTCCAGAGCGCAGGCTCAGTAGTTGTGGCAAACGGGCTTAGCTGCTCCGTGGCACGTGGGATCTTCCCGGAACAGGGCTCGAACCCGTGTCCCCTGCATTGGCAGGCAGATTCTTAAACACTGAGCCACCAGGGAAGTCCCCCATATTTACTTTTTAAAAACACACCAGGGTGGGACTTCTCTGGTGGTCCAGTGGTTAAGACTCTGTGGTTCCAATTCAGGGGGCGCCGGTTCGATCCCTGGTTGGGGAACGAAGATCCCACATGCCGCGCGGCACAGCCAAAAAATTAAAAATAAAGTGACAAGAGATTGTTAAAGCAATAATTGGTTATTTAACACACACACACACACACACACACACACACCAGCTTGCTATAGCCGGTCCAGAGAACTAACCCACCCAATGGTGTTATTTCCCTTGGTTTTACTTTTTGCCTGGCCCCCTTCCCCGTGTGGGTGCATCTCTGGGGTGCTGGGTGCCTGCGTGCGTGTGTGCGTCCCTGTGCAGCCAGGTGGCCACGCTGCAGAGAGCTGCTCGAGCACTCGATGTTGGAGAGAAGGCAGCCACCCACTGAGGGTTCCCAGTGAGGAACTGGCTTCACTCTGGGTTTTGAGAGGCCCTGGCAAAAGCCCCAGCCACTTAAAGCAGCTGTAATAAAACTCTGAATGGTTTCAGGAGCGTGAGAAGGGCGCTAGAGGGCACACCCTAGGTGCACACGTGGTGTCTTGTCACCAAAGGGCCATTGGGGGGCAGTAGGGAGCAAGGGCTGGTGGCTGGTCCCACGACTGCGCTTTGTGAGCGAGGGGTTCCCTGGCCTGGGGGCTAAGGAAGGAGATTTCCAGCTGAACATGTGCCTGCCGCTGGTTCTGTTTGGAGGGAGGGCCCGAGAGCCGCCTGTCTTGGTGCTCGGTGAATTAAAAACCTCGGGGAACATAGGACAAAGTTCTTAAAGAACAAAGAACCATTCTGGACCTCAGAAATCAGAGACAGATTCAGGGTTTATGGGGACTACATTTTGAGGCCCTAAGTAAGAAAACATGTAAAATTATGAGTATAGATTTAGGATGGAAGTGAATATTTATTCAGAAGGAAAAAATGAGTCACTTCAAACTAGTGGTGCCTGCAGGTTGATGTCCCATCCCTTTTGGTTTCTCCTTAAGCAATTTACCAACATGCTTCCATAAATATGCTTCCTGGTGACAATCCTGGCCTCCCCCTGCTCCTAGAATTTTTTTAATTTAATCCTGGACCCTCGGCAGTAAAAGCACAGAGTCCTAACCACTGGACTGCGAGGGAACTCCCTCCTAGAACATTCTACTACCTGTCCTTGCTTGTGGGCGATCCAAGCTTAAGCCTCATCAGCCTCATGGTAAATCCACCTCTACCCAGAATGGGCTCTGGGTCTCCTTCAATGATGATAACAAGACAAATGCCTTCCATTTGCTTCCTCCACCCGTTTCAGGCTAAATATTACAAGGTATAGACTCACACAAACATTGACATCAGTCACAGCAATTTTTTGCACCACCTGGAAAGCTTGTTAAATGCAGATTTCTGAGTCCCACCTCCAGGGGTTCTGATTCCCTGTGTTTGAGTCAATAGCCTCATACCTTTCACCTGATGGGGGGGGTCAATCTGCTTGAGCGGAAACTCCCTGGCGGTCCAGTGGTTAGAACTCGCCACTTTCACTGCCGAGTGCATGGTGCTCAATCTCTGGTCGGGGAACTAAGATCCCATGGTGAGGCAAAAAAAAAATATATATATATATATATATATATATTTCAGCAAAGAGGCCACTCCTGAGTATGGGGGCAGCTGGGGGCTGGGCTGGGCGGGGGTGGGAATGGGAAGTTAGCATTCAGCTGGGTACAGAGTGTCCGTTTTGCAGGATAAGAAGAGTTCTGGAGATGGAATGGTGGTCATGGTTGCACAGCACTGTGAATGTACTTAATACCTCTGAACTGCACGTGTAAAAATTGTTGAGATGCTAAATTTTATGTGTATTTTACCACCAAACAGTAAACTAAAAGATACCTTATCTGGAATTGGGGCAGCTACTCAACTGGGTCCTCTGGGATCCATCTGGTTTCTCAGGAACCAGACTAGTCAATAAATGAAGCTGCGATGCATCCTTTAGGTCTTTTAAGTCTGGCATTAATTCTTGCCACTCTAGGAATCTACATTGTTTTGATTTACTATCTTGGTTGGGGGCAATTTGGAAGTTTGCACTTTTTTTAAAACAATGTGTTAGTAATTTATTTTTATTTATTTATTTATTTATTTTTGGCTGCGTTGGTCTTCATTGCTGCGTGCGGGCTTTCTCTAGTTGTGGCGAGTGGGGGCTACTCTTCATTGAGGCGCACGGGCTTCTCATTGTGGTGGCTTCTCTTGTTGTGGAGCATGGGCTCTAGGCGTGCGGGCTTCAGTAGTTGTGGCACGCAGGCTCAGTAGTTGTGGCTCGCGGGCTCTAGAGTGCAGGCTCAGTAGTTGTAGCGCATGGGCTTAGTTGCTCCGCGGCATGTGGGATCTTCCCGGACCAGGGATCAAACCCGTGTCTCCTGCATTGGCAGGTGGATTCTCAACCTCTGCGCCACCAGGGAAGTCCTGGAACCTGGCTATTTAATCCGGAACCACTCAGTCTAGGAATTTAGTCCAGCAGATGGTCAGAGCCAGGTTTTTTGTGTCCTGGATTTGTCCCCCAATCAGATTTTGAGCTTTCTGAAGAACAGAATTGGGACTTCCCTGGTGGTCCAGTGGTTAAGACTCCACGCTCCCAATGCAGGGAACTAGATCCCGCATGCCACAACTAAAAGATCCCACATGCCGCAACTAAAGTTCCCACAGGCTACAATGAAAATTCCAAGTGCCACAGTTAAGACCCGGTGCAGCCAAATAAATAAATATTAGAAAAGGAAAAGAACAGAATATCTCCAACTCTCCTGGTGATGTGCCCACCTATACAAGTAGGGCAGGGCCTCAGGAAATCCTCATTCCATTGCACTGTCTGGGAAGGGTTGTTTAGAGAGAAAGAATGAGCAGGGAAGGTGACCACAGAGAGGAAGAGAGGCCCTAACTTATTCGTGTGCTGGGCCCCTTACTTTCGTTATCTCATTTAATCTTCCTAAAGGTCTGGAAGGTGAGTATTATTACACCCATTTAACAGATAAGGAATTCGCCTTGCCTAAGGCTCCAAAGCTGGCTGTTGCTCCCGGGTCCCATCATAAGAAATCCATCCATTTCAGGACCCATACTGCGAAGACGTGGTGGTTAAATAGGGTTGGTGACCCTAGATGCTTGCACACTAGAAAACGAAACTTTTAGTGTAATAATCTTGAAATGATAGACATGATCGGTCAGCTCCCTCTGTTCCTGGGACTTAGAGATGTGTGGTGGGCCGCCTCGCTGGTCTGGTAATGCAGGAGTAACCAGGATGAGTTATTTCAGTATAAATGGGCGAGCTTGAGTTCCATGGGTTATGATTTTTAAAAATCTAACTACAGAAGCAATTTATGTATATTGTAAAAAATTGGGAGAAAGTCAAGTCTCATACGGAGTAATGGCTCTCTGAAATTACAGCACATTGGGACTTCCCTGGTGGTGCACTGGTTAAGAATCCCCCTGCCAACGTAGGGGACACGGGCTCCAGCCCTGCTCCGGGAAGATCCCATATGCCACAGAGCAACTAAGCCCATGCGCCACAACTACTGAGCCCACGTGCCACAACTACTGAAGCCCCCATGCCTAGAGTCCGTGCTCCACGACAAAGAGAAGCCACCTTAATGAGAAGCCCGTGCACCGCATCGAAGAGTAGTTCCCGCTCGCCGCAACTGGAGAAAGCCCACGCGCAGCAAGGAAAACCCAACTCAGCCCCAAAATAAATAAGTAAATAATTTTAAAAAATTACAGCACATAGATGTGATCACGTTTCCCCTCTTTTCTGGGTGGATTTTGTGACACCGACTTGGCCTGGACTCCACTGCTGGGCACAGGGTGTGCAACGGAACAGAGCAGCATCGTTACAGCTCCTCACTGCAGGACACGCACCCCCAAGCAAACGCTCAGAGCACTCTCAGGAAGTCTTTTTGGAACAACCCAGAGGTGGTGTACAGCGGGCGGTGTAGACGGACCCCAGGTCCTGGCTTCTCTCCAGCAGCTGCGTGTTCCTGCAGCAAAAGACACTCGCTGAGGCCTGATGGTTCCTGGCTCCCCGTTTTGTGCATCCACTTGCCTCCCAGCTCGGCCATGAATGCTCCTTTACGGGAAACCGCCCCCAATTTCCTCTCAGGGCTGATCTGAGAAGGCGAGTACCGGTCGCGGCCTCCCGAACTGCCGGTCGCGGGCAGGGAGAAGGCCGCATACAAACACGCGCCACGCGGGGCCAGGCTGACCCTCGAGGTCGCCCAGTCCCACGCCGGCTCCGCCCAACCGCCGCCGAACCTTCTGGAAGCGGCGCCCCACCGCGGCCCCGCCGCCGCCAGAACCGGACGCCTGGGAAGCCGGCGCCGGCCCGGGGGCGGGACGAGGGCGGGTGCGAGGGGCGGGGCTTCGCAGGAGGCTGCGTTCGACTCGCCGCCGGCGCACAGGCCCCGCCTCTCCGGCGCAATGGCTCCGCCTCTCCCCTCCCCCTCCGCGGCACCGCCCGGGCTAATTCATTCAGCGCTGGGCCTGCCAGACACCTGCGCGCTCCCTCAGGCTCCCGCCGCCGCTGCCGCCACCATGTCGGGCCCCGCCGCCGAGACCCCGTCCGCCATCCAGATCTGCCGGTAAGAGGGACGCGCGGAGGGCGGGCGGCCAGGACTCCGAGTCGCTGCCCGGGCCTGGCCGACCCCCACCGGCCCCGCGCCTTCCCTTCCCCAGTCGCCGCCCCCGCCGGGCCGGTCGCCTCCGGACCCCGCCCGCCCGCCGCGGCCGGGATGCGCCTCGGCTGCCGCAGATCCGGCTGCTTCCCCGCGCGCCGCCGCTCCGGCCTCCGGCGCATCTGCGGGGCGGCGCCGAGGTCACGCAGGCCGTTTGCGCGAGGAAGCGGCGCGGCGCCCTTCCCCGGGCGGGGGTCGGAGCACAGCCCCACCACGTCCCGCCCCGCCCGTTGCCCGAGCGCCCCGGAGCCCCAGCCCAGGTCCCAGTGAGCCCCCTAATTCGGGGTCGTTATCCGGGCGGTGGTTCAAAGCCAACCGGATCCCCCGAAATGTGCGGCGCAGGTAACCCGCTCGCTGGGCGGCGGCCGGAGCCGGTTGAGTCCATCGGTGGGCGCCCGAGTGGGCGGGGGCTGCACATATGCGGTCCCTTCAGTGCCCTGCCACGGTTTTGGGCGGGAGGCGGCTGAAAACAGGAAGAACGGTAAATACCTTTCCCCTCTAACAGTTCACGGCTAAGAACAGAGGATGGTCCATTGAGCCCGGAAGCATCTCACACAAAGGGGGCAAGGGGTTGTTCTTGTCAGGGGACCATCCCTGCCTTCCGCCACCGGAACCGGTATATAGAGGGCCCCGAGGACGCCGGAGATCACGAGCCGGCTCATTTCCGACAGATGCGGGAGGGCAGCCTCAAGGTTACTTTCCATTCCGTCGTTAAGAACGGAAGCAGGCATGGTGGCATTGGAGCCTGAGCTAAGGAAGAGCGAGGAGTCTGGCAAGGCCAAACGGGCGCTGGGGCCTGCAACAGGGCCTGTGCTGCTTGATGCACTGTTGACAGTGACCCCGCCTTCCTGTTTGGGGCCCGGTGCCTCAGATTTGGAGACCGGGCGTCACACTGACCTTGGGTCCAAGCCAGGTTAGTTTCCTGTGGATGGTGACATCTCCTCGGAATAGGCAAAGGCTCGGCAGACAGTGCTGGATCGTGGGGTGCCCTGAACCCACCCCCGCTTCTGACTGAGTCAAAGTCCTTTCCTGACCTCAAGGTCAGTTTTGACTTTTCTAGGGAGAAGAAATCTTTGGGGGAGCCTTGCGCCATTGATTTGTTATTGGCTGTGTGGCCATCTTGGCGCCACCCACTTCAGGTTCCGAGGGCAAAAATAATAGAAGTAACTGATATCGGGAGACAGACGGGCCTGGATCAGGTGCTTGGATCGGTCTCTGCCTCATATTGGCCGGGTGACCTTGCAGTTTGTGATTTGCTAAGGGCTCGTAACATCTCTCATCTCGCTTGGTTTGTCCAGCACCCCTGGGAGGGAGGATGGCAGGGAGCCCACCACTCTTGTCAGGGAAGAGGAAACTGAGGTCCCGGGAGACCCATTGCCTCTGTAAGGTCATCCGGCCACAAGAGCCCAGGGCTGGGGGCGGGGAAGCACAGCTCCTCATGGGTCTTCTGCCTCCAGACCCACTTTCTTTCCACTGCGTTCCCCACAAAAGAAAATACTGATTTCAATCTACTCGTGGAAGGCTGGGCTTTTATTTACTTCATCAGGATGATGAATAGCCCGTCTATACATACTACCTTTTTAAAAACCAGCCTCTAACATAGTTAATAGGCTTTTGGATAGCCTGGACACTTCCACATGTATGCGCACACTTCTTCTTACCCACGGTGCTTGCTTGCTGGACTGCCGCTCATATATTCACAATGGCATATTGTCTCTGACTGGGGACACGTGGGCAGGATACCTGGCTGAGGTGAGCCTCAGGTGGCCAACACAACTGCCCAGGGGAGTTGGAGGGGTTGTGATGAGGCCCGTGGTCACAGCGACTTGGCCCTGAGAAACCCCAGGACACTGGAGTGGATGTAGCAGGGTGGGGAGCCCTTTAAGGACATCTGAGCTGACACCCCATGTTGAAAGAGGAGCCTCCTGGCCTAGGGCAACCCAGCCCATGAATTTAACAAGCTTCACTGGACGCCTCCAAGGGGTGAAGTGCCCTGAGGGAGGGACACGGACATGGAAAATTCAGTCCCCAGCTTAGCAGGTTCACAGTCTAGCAGGGAGAGGACGCCACACCCACCGCCATCCTAGATGATTAAGAGGGTCCCATGCTCTCGGTCAGAAGGAGGTGTTGAAGGGCTAGGGGCCCTAAAGTCTGGGGAGGGCAGTGGTCAGAGCCAGCTCTCCAGTCCCAGGCCTGGGTGTGAATGTGGCCTCTGCCCCTTGGAAGCTGCCTAACTTTCTGTGACCCGTTTTATCATGGGCTGTTCTGAGTGCTAAAGAAAGTGTATCTAGAGCGTGGCAGAATGGCTGGCACCTTGTAAGTAAGCGGAAGCTCTTTTTGTCTGAAAAGTGGGACCCAGGCTCAGGAAGCCAAGGGCCTAGGTTCGAATCCCAGCTCTGCCTCCTGCAGGCGTGGGCTTTAGGCCTCAGTATTCTTGGCTGTGAATCGGAGGTAATAACAGTACCTGTTTCATGGTGGCTGTGAGGATTAAAACCTTTGGCACAGTGCTGGGCAGTTGAAAACAGAGGGGGGTGTTTACCCCTGAGAGCCCAAACTTTGGACAGCCAGACCACTGCGGTGTGCTGTACCCTCCTGTGCCCCCTGCAGTGGAAGCGTGGAGTCCTCACTGCTGGACTGCGGGGAATTCCCATGTCCCTCCTTCTTTTTATCGAGCCCTACAGATGCAGGCTCTGGGACAGCATTTAAAGTCTCAGAAGAGCATTTTTCTTTTGGTTTATTCTGAATGATGTTAGTTCACATTTTCTTAGCAAATTGCTTTTTTCCTTGTTGGAGTCAGAGTTCTAGAATGTCAGAATCAGAATGACCCCTAGGAGCCCCCAGCCCAACTCTGTTATTTTACCGATGGGGGAAAGTGAGGCTCTCAGAGGGTAAAGCCTTGGCCTAGGGCGGCCTCGGACCCTGACAGCCGAGGGAGCGAAGGCAGGTGGTGTGTTGTTCCCTGTCCGGTGTTCCATTGTCGTGCTTTTCCATTGCTCGGCCTCACATTCACATCCGGTTGTGAGGCTGGATCATGGCATCAGTGTGGGCCCCTAGTAGGAGCCCCTGGGTGTTGGTCGCAGTGAAATTGAAGGACATGTCCCATACCAGGTTGGTGGAGAGTACAACATCCACTAGAACTTTCTGCAGTGATAGAGATGCTCCGCGTCTGCGCTGTCCAGTACGCTAGGCACTAGCCGCAAGTGGCCAATGAGTGCCTGAAATGCAGTCAGACATGGAGGAACTGAATTTTTAATTGCATTCATTTAAATTTATTTAAATGCATACAGGCTGGCCTCCTGTGGCTGGTGGCTACCTTATGGGACAGTGCAATAAGTAGAGGAATTTAAAAACCAGAATTCCTGGTAGGCCTCTGAGGGGCAGGGTTTCCTAAGGGAAGCTGGGAAGCTTTCTGGGGACTGTAGGCAGCTCTCCCAACAACAGAGCTAACGGAGGGGGACCTTGGAAGGTACGTGGCCCAGGGCAGATGCCCTGGAGTCCTTTGTAGGGAGATGTGTGAGGTCTGCAGAGTTTCCTTTTGCTTGCCCTGCTTGTAGGTGTAAATCCGCTAGGAAGTGTCTTCAGCTCAGGGATTGCTTTGTTCACTGCTGTACCATGAATGCCCAGCAAAGTGCCTGACATCTGGTAGATGTGCCAATAAAGATTAGTGGAATGGACTTGAATTTTTGTACAAGCACACCCTCGTTTTCTTGCGTCTCACTTTATTGCACTTTGAATATATCGCTTTTGTTTTTTTTTAATAAATTGAAGGTTTGTGGCAACTTTGTGTTGTCAGGTGATGGTTAGCATGTTTTGGCGATAAAGTTTTTTTAACTAAAAAAATTTTTTTATTGACTTATAGTTGCTATGCAGTATTACATAAGTGACAGGTGTACAATATAGTGATTCACAATTTTTAAAGGTTATACTCCATTTATAGTTATTAGAAAATATTGGCTATAGTCCTCGTGTCATAGGTATAAAATAAAGAGTTTTTAAAATTATTACACATTTGATCGTGTAAACATAACTTTTATATGCACTGGGAAGCCAGAATAGTCATGTGACTTGCTTTATCTTCGAGGTATGCCCGTTTGGAATTTTTTCTCTTTGGGGCTTTGTCTTTGGGTTTACAGGGAAGTCAGTGAAAACATAGAATCTGAGTTACAGAAACCGCACTCGGAGTTAGTATTCTGGGACATTCCATAACGCGATGCACAGTGCTGGCTCCCTTCCTGCGGGGATGCAGGAGCTGTGGGTGAAGATGCAGTCTTTGCAGCCCAGGGAGCCTGTGGTGGGCCAGGCTGTGCTCACCCACCATGCAGCCTCCCCGTCAGTGGGCCAGGCAGCCTGGCATTGCCCTCGCCTTGGCACCACTGCTTCCCAGCTCCCTGGTTTCAGTCAGGCCAGGAGTTGCTTCCTCCTGTAGGTGACGCTTCTCTGGATGGGGCCCAGCCTGGGGTGACTATTCCCTGTGCTTCCTGGTCTACTTTCTTTCACTCTCGGAGGTATCTTGAGGAGGAGGGTAAATTATATGGTCACCCTGCCTGCAGGCTACCTACATCTGAATAACTGAGGAAGCTTATTATAAATACTGATTTTCTGCATGCAAATTATGCTTCAGTAGAAAAGTCAACAACATGCAGATTTAAAAAAACAAGAAAATTATTTATTTATTTGATTGCACTGGGTCTTAGTTGTGGAAGGCGGGCTCCTTATTTGTGGCTCACGGGCTCCTTCGTTGTGGCAGGTGGGCTCCTCAGTTGTGGCACACGAACTCTCAGTTGCGGCATGCATGTGGGATCTAGTTTCCTGACCAGGGATTGAACCTGGGTCGCCCGCACTGGGAGTGCGGAGTCCCATCCACTGAGCCACCAGGGAAGTCCCCAAAATGAAGATTTTAAAACATTTATGAGATACTTGGGGAAACGTGAATAGTCCCTTGACAGTTAGGAATACTAAGGAATTTCTGGTGGTTTTTTTGGCCCTGCCACAAGGCCTGCGGGACCCTAGTGATCTTGGAGAGGCAGCAGCAGTGAGTGGTGGCTTGAAGCGAGATCTTAGTGCCTTCCCAGGAATTGAACCTGGGCAGCCTGGATGAAAACCAGGAATCCTAGCCACTAGTTCACCAGGGGCTAGAGTCTAGAAGCAAAGTTCCCCTGGCTCTTACCTCCACTGAAAAAATGCATTTCTGAAGGAGGCAAAAAGTGTGAAAACAGGTACAGAGTTTATCATTAGAGACATAACACAACACGTGGGAGAGCTCACAGAGAAACTGTTTAGTTAAGACAGAAGCAGGGCAGAGACGCACACCTGGAGAGGAAGGGTGTGGGCGTCCCCCCTAATGAGGAGGAACATTGAAGAGGGTTTAAGTCATTTATATGGGGCAGTTCTTCCGGGTCTTTGTTTACCTTTGGCCAATTATCTGGTTACTTTTTCCACACCTGACCTGCCCTAGGACCCTCCCCAGCCTGTGTGCACAACTTTTTTCCAAGATGGATTCCGGCCCAGAGGCCTAAGGGGGGCCTTGGCATCACCTATTCTGGGTGATTTTTGACCCCCAAGGAGCCTTTCTGCACAGGTGCGATGTCTCCCTTGCCCCAAGGATGGGAAACATAAGACCTCTTGATCTTTTCCTCAAGCAAGGTTCAGCCCCTCTCTGTTCCTGCCATGGCTGTTATCGTAAAGTGTCCACAGGAGACAAAGTCCAGCTCTTTACCCTGTTCCTCTTGTTATTTCTATCTCGAAGGGCAGACAGGAGGCTGGTCATAAATATCTAACCTGGAGCCCACCTATCTCCTGTCTCAGGAAATGCAAACAGGAGGCTAGTTGTACGTGTCAGGCCTGAAGCCCACCTTTTTCCTGCCCCAAGAAATGTAAGCAGGAGGCCAGTTGTAAAGGCCTAGCCCGGAGTCCATCTATCTCCTGCCTCAGTAGTTCCCCGACCAGGGTTCTAGGTATCGAACCCAGGCCCCCTGCAGTGGAAGCGAGAAGTCCTAACCACTGGACTGGCAGATAATTCCGGCCCCTCCCCCCCCCCCCCCCCCCCCGCCCTTCTTTTGTTTGTTTGTTTTTTGTTTTGCAGTATGCGGGCCTCTCACTGCTGTGACCTCTCCCGTTGCGGAGCACAGGCTCCGGATGCGCAGGCTCAGCGGCCATGGCTCACAGGCCCAGCCGCTCTGCGGCATGTGGGATCCTCCCGGACCGGGGCACAAACCCGTGTCCCCTGCATCGGCGGACTCTCAACCACTGCGCCACCAGGGAAGCCCCCCCACCCTGCTTTTTTTTTTAAGGTGAGGTAATTATATTGTAGTTATGCTTTTTTTAAAAACAACCTTTACTGAGGTATAAATTATGTGCCATAAAATGTACCTATTTTTAATGTACGGTTCACTTTTGACAAATGTGTACACCTGTGTAATGATCACAGTTGTGACATAGAACTTTTCCACCACCTCAAAAAGTGCCTTCCTGGGGACTTCTCTGGGGGCACAGTGGTTAAGAATCCGCCTGCCAATGCAGGAGACACAGGTTTGATCCCTGTTCCGGGAAGATCCCACATATCGTGGAGCAACTAAGCCCATGTGCCACAACTACTGAGCCTGCGCTCTAGAGCCCTAGAGCCACAACTACTGAGCCCGCATGCCACATTACTGCAGCCTGAGAGCCTAGAGCCCGTGCTCCACAACAAGAGAAGCCACTGCAATGAGAAGCCCACGCATCACACTGAAGAGTAGCCCCCGCTCACGGCAACTAGAGAAAGCCCACGCGCAGCAACCAAGACCCAACACAGCCAAAAATAAATAAATAAATAAGTGATAAATTAATTACATTTCTAAAAAAAAAAGTGCCTTCCTGCCCCTTTGCACTTGGTTTCCTCCCAGCTCTGGCCCCTGGCAAACAGGTATGCTTCCTATCACTAGTTTTGCCTTTTCTAGAATTTCTCATCAATGGAGTCATAGACTCAGCACAATGCTTGTGAGTTTCACACGTGTGTGTGTGTGTGTGTGTGTGTGTGTGTGTGTGTCGGTGATTCTTGCTGTTGTTGCCTAGTAATCTTCATTATCTCTTTATCAGACAGTGAACATTTGAGTTCTTTCCAGCTTTGGGCAGTTATGAAAACAGTTCACAATTGCAGATTTCAAAACATTTAGGACGTAGCTGAGGAAACTTGAATGCTTACTTGATATTTAATGATATTAAACTGGGCTTCCCTGGTGGCTCAGTGGTTAAGAATCCGCCTGCCAATGCAGGGGACACAGGTTCGAGCCCTGGTCTGGGAAGATCCCACATGCCATGGAGCAACTAAACCCATGCACCACAACTACTGAGCCTGCGCTCTAGAGCCTGCGAGCCACAACTACTGAGCCCGCATGCCACAACTACTGAAGCCCGCGTGCCTAGAGCTCGTGCTCCACAACAAGAGAAGCCACCGCAATGAGAAGCCCATGCACCACTGCGAAGTATAGGCCCCGCTCACCACAACTAGAGAAAGCTGTGCACAGCAACGAAGACCCAAAGCAGCCAAAAATAAATAAATTTATTATTTTTTTAAAAATGTTAGTTTAAAAAAAAAGAAAAAGAGGAGCTCCTTTCTGCTTGCTAGATGGGATGCTGCCCGATTCACGAATTGTTGAATAAAGCCAATTAGAAAAAAGTTATATTAAGGAGTTCGTATTTTAGGTGGAATAATTGTTTTGTGATTCTGTTTTTATTTTTATTTTTTGGCCACACCATCTGGCTTGTGGGATCTTAGTTCCCTGATCAGGGATCGAACCCGGGGCCCCCGGCAGTGAGAGCACTGACTCCTAACCACTGGACTGCCAGGGAATTCCTGTGGTTCTGTTTTCAAACGGAGTCTTTATCTTTCCGAGGGAATGCTGAGATATTTACATGTCGTGATCTGAGCGCAGGTTGGAACAGAATTTCCAGACACAAGGCAGAATGTAAGGAAGGCAGAGTTTATTAAAGAGAAGCGTTGCTGCAAGAACAGCTGGCCGACTTCCTGGTAGCCAGGGAAAGTCGACAATGAGCATGGGTTGCTTGTCTGTTTTTATAGCCAGGGAACCTGCGAGTCATCTGCTAACTGGTCAGAGTATGTATACTTTCAGCGTGCTGAGCGGGAGGAAAACTGGGCAAATGTCTTTCCTTATATGGGATGGGAAAGGGACAGGGCATGCTGCTTGGGAGGGCCCTGGGACATGGCAGTGGTCCCATTGTGACAGAGTGACGGGAGTCCTGTAACTCTTTGTTCTGGCAATATTGGCCCTTTGAGTTTATCTTCTTTGTCCTTGGACACTACGTTCCCCCCTCTCTTTATTTACAGGGCCAATTCTTTGGCCCTATTGGATACCCTGCTCACGTCTACCTACCTGCCTATCTCCTTCTTAGGCGTTCAGGAACCCTTTTTGTAAGGAGAAGGGGCGACAATCTCTCTGGCTGCTTCCTGCTGGACAGGGGCATTGTGGGGCCCTGGGTCCCAATGCCCACTCTCTATCAGGGTATATTTACGGAGGGAGATGAGATCCTGCACAATGATTAGGCAGTTTGTTCCAGTGTATTCCGTGTGCCAACTGGCTGGTACTCTTGTTGTAGCACCATCTGGAACTGAATCTTTTGAACCTGTCGGGAGATGAATTGAGATAACGTGTTAATAATGCAGGGGCCAAACAACAAAACAAAGGCCATCAGGATTGATGGTCCCAACAGGGCAATAGCCATGTCCATCTCTGGATCCCCACAGAGGAGAGGAGGTTGGAAAGCCAGCTTGGGGCCCTGTCCTGCTCTCTCTTTTAAATCTTCTATTAATTTGATGTTTTTCTTTAGAATCTGAAGGTCTTCTTCAACCTGGCCAGAGGTATTAATATAGAAGCAGCATGTCTCATTTAGCAGGGCACAGATACCCCCGCCTCAGCTGTTATAACATTAAGGGCCTATTTTGTAAAACCCCCTCGGCCAGAGAGCCTGGGGCTGACTGCTGTTCCTCAGTGGCTGCTACCGCTGCCTTCCAAGTTTCCTGGGCCGTGATGGTGAGAGGGAGAGCGCTCCTCTCTGAGAGGGGTGTGCCTGCAGACCAGAAGAGCCCTCCAAGGACACTGCATATTATTTCAGGCTGATCAAGAACTGGGTTATCATCAGCATGTCCCCACCAAGCAGCAGTTCATGTTTGTCTCTCCTGGACAGGTCTTATGGCCTCTTCGAGGAAGGACCCAAGGCTGGGAATGCCTCCTGAGGAAGCTAAATCCTTTGTAGTCATAATGGCCGCCTCTGGGACCACAGCAGTAATTGTGCGGGAGCCCCTCCAAAGTGTGGGAAGGTCCAGATAGACCCCTTTACCACGTAGAAATGAAAATCCGGTGCCCCTCAAGGATACCCCTGCTGTGGCTCCCCAGAGCCAGGCTCTGACCTTTTGGGAGTTTTCCTCTGGAAATAGACTGGGGTCCCATGGCCTAGGATTATATTGGGAAGGCCAAACTCCAAGGAAGTAATCATCTATACATAAAGGGGAGAATCCGGGCTCTGACTGATTATGAGTGTGACTGGGGGATTGGCATAACAACTTTCTGAATATTAGCTGAATTATGTTATATTTTGGAGGAGAATCTTGCCGGGAGGTTAAACTAAGTAAGTGTCTGGTGGTCACACCGATCCCCACATATTTAGTTCCCAGGACCGAGCTGTTTATGGGGATATGGTCTTCATTAATATATTTCTTAGTCACAGTTTTCCTTGAATTTCCCCAACACAAAGTGGAATTACCTTCGTGTACCTCATATTTATTTTCCTCGGACCAGGGATCCCACTCCAGGCTAGTCTGATTAAAATTGAGGGTGTAGTTACAAAGAGAGTCATTTAGCCAGCCCAAATGGGTCCCCAGCCATCTGGGTTTTGGAAACAGAGCTGTGCCTCGTCTGCCCAAGCTTGGTCTGATGCCCATATCCTGTTTTTCTCTTCATGAGTACAACAGGTGGTCAGGACTACATGAATGTCTTGCCGGGTCAGGTCAAAGGCTATGGTGAGGGCCTGAAATTCCTTAATAGAAGTGGTGGGATCCTGACCGAAGGAACCTAACTTGTTTTGAATTTGGAAAATGTCCGACATGGGAAAGGGAACATGGAATCTAATAGTGCCCATGTCTCCATTTGCTACTTCCCTTAAGGGAAGCATATTAGAATCTGTTTCCTGGCATTGGGCAGTCCTCTATCTTGTGTGGGGAGGGAAGAGGGGGCTTTTGCCCTGATAAGGGGGTGGCTGTTGGGAGCTGTGGGTTGAGGCGGGGGCAGGGGCTGAAGCAAAGGGGGTTGATGTGGTGGGGAACAGGAAAGGTCGAGTAGAGGGTCGCCTAGGAGATCTGATGGAGAGGGAGGCAGAGGGGGTCGGGGGGATAAGGTGGCAACAGAAAGACACATGGTGGCATGAGTCCCTCAGCTCCAGATTCTGACTACGGGCCATAAAGCTCTGGATGTAAGGAACCTCGGAGTCCTTTCCTTGTTTCCGGCAAGAGAGATGAAGTTGGAGGATCGTGTTATAATTTAGTGTGCCGTTAGGAGGCCACTGTTCTCGGTCCCCCAGTTTATACTGGGGCCAAGCCGTGTTACAAAAGAAAATGAGCCTCTTCTTTTTGAGGTTCTCAGGGTCAAAATTTTCCAGTTCCTGAGGATACAACCACGGGGTGAGTCTGAGGGAGGCTCCTGAGACGTACCAGAACCCTAAGGCTAAGAATGCCTATGTGCCATAGAATGGGGGTACTGAGAGTCACCACCGGCTGACAGAAAGGTGTCCCCTTTGTCCCAGTGATCTCTCCGTGCGACTGAGGCACAAAATGGGTCGACCGTCTCAACAATCGCATCTGACCGTGAGAGGTGACCCCTGAGCGTGCAACTAAGGCACCTTGTGACTCGGGCAGGGAAAGAAAGAAAAGAGAGAGAGATTCCCGGGACCCACTGGGTGACCCCCGGCTTGGCGATGCCCTGAAACGTGAAAGGCACTCTGGGGACGGCTCAGAGGCAATGCCTAGGCTCCTGTAAATCAATCCGGACGGAGAAAGAGGTGAAAGTGTAACAGAGAAGACAGGCTGAGGAATCGGCCTCGTAGCCCTGCCGGGAAGGCGGCGGCCAAGGGGAGGAGGTTCAGTGTTCTGCTTGAACCAATACGCGCCTCACGGTGCACGGAAGTTGTCTTGCTGGGGACAGACGCTCTAACAGCCTGGTCCATTCCGTGACCCTCTTATGCTTTCACGGGAGTCTTCAAGCGGCAGGCACCCTAGCGGCTTTTAAATGCCTGACCTGTGCCCGCACGATGCCAATCGGCCTAGTCCGCAGTCGGGAGGAAGACAGAGGGATCCTCAGCCGTCTGGGCAGCAGTTACTGGGGCGAAGTGAGCGTGGAGCCTTCGGAACACACCAGGGTGTGGCCCTGGCCAGAGTCCTCTGTTGCTTCCATGGCAACTTGCCTGTTCCCAGAGAGTCCCAAGGAATGAGGAGAGGAGGTGGGGAAAGAGATCCCCCAAGAGATATCCCCGTACGGGCCACCACAATGCTGTGATCCGAGCGTGGGTTGGAAAAGAATGTAAGGAAGACAGTTTATTAAAGAGAAGGGTTGCTGCAAGAACAGCTGGCCGACTTCCTGGTAGCCAGGGAAAGTCGACAATGAGTATGGGTTGCTTGTCTGTTTTTATAGCCAGGGGACCTGCGAGTCATCTGCTAACTGGTCAGCGTATGTATACTTTCAGTGTGCTGAGCGGGAGGAAAACTGTCTTTCCTTAGAAAGAGGCAAATGTCTTTCCTTATATGGGATGGGAAAGGGACAGGGCATGCTGCTTGGGAGGGCCCTGGGACATGGCAGTGGTCCCATTGTGACAGAGTGATGGGAGTCCTGTAACTCTTTGTTCTTCTTCTTTGTTCTTAGAGCACACCACCCTGACTCCAGGCGCTAGTTCCCCTCTCAAGGGCAACGAAAGCTTTCAGTTTCCCTGGCCTCCCTCCAGGGATGGTCTACACGGGGCCTGCAGGTGTAGTCACCTGGTTCCCATCATTCTGCGCTTTGCCTTTTTTCATCTAATGGTGCTTCTCCTAGACCGTTCCTCCCTCTTGCTTGGGGCTGTGCACTCTTGTGTTGTGTGGATATAAGTTAATCTGAGTCCCTTATTGGTGGACATTTAGGACACGGCCAGTCTTTGCATGATAAACAGCTTTGCAGTGAGTAACCTTGAACACACTTGGTTTAATCATGTGTGCCAACATCTGTAGGGTGAATTCCTCTCAGTGGAATGGCTGGCTCAGAGCAGCCTATGCATCTGGAGTTTGGACGGATAACGATAACACCAGGTTGCCCTCCAGGAGGTTGTATCCACTCATGCTCCCCGTTCATCGATGAGCCCCTCGGGACAGGTGGGCACAGGCAGGGCGGTGGGAACGTCTGGTTGTGCCTGGCCAGCAGCGCTGGTCTGGGCAGATGCAGCTTGGAGCCCTGCAGGACAGTGGGAGATCAGGCGAGAAAAGTTCCGGATCCCTGAGAGCTTCGAACGCCTCACTAGGAAGTTGAATCTTTTGTTTTTCTGGCCACCCCGCACGCACGCACGGCATGCAGGATCTTAGTTCCCTGACCAGGGATCAAACCCACTCCCCCTGCGGTGGAAGCGCGGGAGTCACTGGATCACCGGGGGAAGTCCCGGGAGTTGGATGTTGAATCTTTATTCCATAGGAGGGGCCCTGGAGGGTCTGAGCAGGGGAGTGCACTCCTGCTTAAGAAGAGGGACTCTTGGGGCAGTGGGGTAGGCAGTGGGTTAGGGCTGGGAGGCAAGAGGCAGACGAAGAAGCCCCCCCACCCCTGGTCCCCAAGTGACTCCCCACATACCAGCCCTGCCTTGGTCTCCCCGAAGCCGCCCCATCCCCCAGGACAAGTCCAGACGCCGTCCCCAGCCAGCCCCAGGCCCTTGTGACAAGCTCCTGGCTCCATCGTCCCGCTCCCCTCTTCACCCCCGTCTCCCCACAGGCTGCTGGCCAGCGTTGGGGGGTTGTCATCTGTTTCTGGACCCACCGAGCTCTCCCAGCACTGGGGCCTTCCCCTGAGATGCGCCCTCTTCTTGGAACATCCCCTGCCCCCTGTCCCTGGCTCAGCCCTGCTCCCCCTCAGGGACTTGGCCCAGGTGTCACGTCCTCTGCGAAGTTTTCCCTGGCGTCCAGGTGAGTGGCTGCCCCGTCTGGGAGTGACTCCTTGACCCGGGTCTGTGCAGCTTCCTTCGTGCTCCTGTCGTCAGCTTTGTGTCTGCTCCGGAGGGGAGCAGAGTCCGGGTGGTGTCTACTTCGGTTAGCCACGGGCCCAGCCCTGGCCATCTCATCCTGTGCTCTGGGACAGGAGCAGCTGGAGTAGAAGGGGAGGGGCAGTGGGTGACATGGTGACATTCAGACGCCACTGCTGGGAGGGCGGGGGGAGTGGAGGATGGTGAAGAGGATGCTCACCAGAGGCAGTGTCTGTGCCACCGGCCGGCTGAGAGGACGTGAGGGGTGGGAAGCCGGCAGGGTTCCCTGGGCTGACCTTCCACTGTCCTCTGAAGTTTCTGGGGTCCAAGGAGCGAGGGAGTCGCAGGTTAGCATGGGCAGAGGGGCAGAGAGAGGTGGGAGGGAGAATGGGTCACACAGAGTCTCCCCCCAGGACTGGGTCAGGCCCGCCACCTGCTCTGTCCCCCGGCCCCCCGCCCCCCGAGCTGCCCTGCGTGGGGTTGAAACATTTCAGTCGGGCGTGGCCAGTCAGATACCAGGAGATGTCGCGTTAGACTCTGGATCTTGCCAGCTTCTCTCGAAAACCCAGAGCTTCGGCATCCTGGACTCAGACACCTGCACGGCCGCAGCCGGCCAGCGTGCAAGCCCAGTATCGCCCCGTTGCGTCCCTGCTCAGACACCCGTGGGCAGTGCCGCGTGGCATCGTGCTTCGTCTGCTGGGCTGTCTTTTCTTCTTTTTTAATAGTGAAGCACTTTTCATACCCATGTCTTTACTAAAAGTGGGAAAACAGAAGCTCCACAGAGGGGCCGCGTGTTCTCCTGGCGTCCCTCCTTCCTCCCAGTCCTGCCTGGAGGTGACACGCGTAGGGGGAGCTCTGTGGAAGGTGGGTTGAGGAGGACCCTGCCCAGCAGCTCCTGAGCCCTTTGGAGGGAGGGAGGGCAGGTGTGGGATCACAGCTCAGCATGCAGATGGAGGCCAGGAAGGAACCACAGTGAGGCCATGGGGAAGGAGTCTTGATTTGGGGCCACAGGAAAGGGGTGAGTGAGCTGGGCTCTTGCCCCCCTGTGTCTGTGGGAACTGCAGAGCCGAGTCAGGGTCAGGTCCTGGGGGAAGGTTTGTGTCTGCGCTGCCTGCCTGGGTGGCCAGCCGGCCTGGGGGGTTAGGACGGTCCTTGGGGCAGGACCCAGGGTGACCAGGTTGGGAGGGGGCTGGAGAGTATGCAGTCTGGAGCGCCTGGCATTTACTCCTAAGTGCCCAGGGACCCCGGGGGCAGTGGGATGTTGATGGCGTGGGGTCCCCAGGGACCCCCAGTGTGGCAGGGTGGCGCAGGCGCCATCCCCTGTTCTGCTATTTCAGAGGCCACCTCCTTATCAGTCCCTTCCTCCTCAGGGTCCTGCCGGATGCAAGCACTTCCTCCTGCACCCTGTGGCCCTCTGTCTGCACTTCTCCCCCTGGCCCTGCATCCCTCTGCACCAGCCTGGCGTGGGCAGCCTCACTTTACAGACTCGGAAAGGCAAACCCACAGAAAGGAACCAGGCTCCGCCAGAGGCAGCCTCTGGTACTCCTGGTGTCAAAACGTTTTGGTCCTCACCTGTCTGGAACCCCCACCCAGCCCTTACCCCACCTCGGCATCCACCAGACACCGGTTCCCGCATGCAGAGATGCACCATCTGGTCTTTACTAAGTTGAAAACAAATACAAAGGAAAGAGTCTGATACAGCAGTTTTGTTATTTGAATTGGCTACCTCTTAAGCTTAAAAAAACCCCACAACTCTGGTATAAGCTTGAAATTTTTAAACTTAAAGTTTTTAAAATTTTTAATTATTTTATATTTTCAGTTGTATGGATATATGATTGACATATAAAACTGTACAACATGGTGACTTGGCATACGTGTGTGTGGTGAAATGATCACCACGGTAAGTTCAGTTAACACCCATCATCTCACATCGCTATAATTTCTTTTTCTTGTGATGAGAACTTTTGAGATCTACTCTCTCGGTAACTTTCAAATATATGACATGGTGGTGTTAACTTTAGTCACCGTGCTGGACATTACATCCCCATGGGTTATTTTATAACTGGAAGTTTGTACCTTTTGACCCCCTTCACCT
Organism: Pseudorca crassidens; assembly: GCF_039906515.1. NCBI lineage: Eukaryota > Metazoa > Chordata > Mammalia > Artiodactyla > Delphinidae > Pseudorca > Pseudorca crassidens. Next base: position 4,483,965 of record NC_090297.1, on the reverse strand, counting down.
GTTTTAACCCATCCCCCCGGAACCCCTCCGGCCTCTGGCAACCACCAGTCTGTTCTCTGTATCTATGAGTTTGAGCTTTCTAGATTACACGTATAAGGAAAATGAAGTAGTTTTTGTCTTCTTCTGTCTGACTTATCTAATGGATCTAAACTGCCCTCAAGGTCCATCCGTGTTGTTGCAAATGGCAGGATTTCCTTCTTTTTTATGGCTGAATTATACACACACACACACACACACACCCCATGTCTGCTTCATCCATTCATCCATCAGTGGGCACTTAGGTTGTTTCATGTCTTGGCTACTGTAAATAATGCTACAGTGAATGTGGGGCTGCAGATATCTCTTCAAGAGAGTGATTTCATTTCCTTCAGATTAATACCCAGAAGTGAGATTGCTGGATCATATGATAGTTCTAGTCTTAATTTTTTGAGGAAACTCCAGGCTGTTTTCCACAGTGGCTGCACCAGTTTACACTCCCATCAGCAGTGCACAAGGGCTCCCTTTTCTCCACATCCTTGCCGGCACTTGTTTCTTGTCTTTTTGATAATAGCCATTCTAACAGGTGTGAGGTGAGATCTCATTGTGTTGGTATTTTTTTTTTAAATGTTTTTATTTTTTTGCCGCACCACACGGCGTATGGAATCTTGAGTTGCCTGGCCCGGGATCGAACCCACGCGCCCTGCTTTGTAAGCGAGGAGTCTTAACCGCTGGGCCACCAGGGAAGTCCCCTCATTGTGGTTTTGATTTGCATTTCCCTGCTGGTTAATGATGTTGAGTAGCTTTTCATGTGCCTGTTTGGAAAAATGTCCATTCAGATCCTCTGCCCATTTTTTAATTGGATTGTTGGTTTGTTTGGCTATTCTGTGAGTTGTATGAGTTCGTTATGTATTCTGGATATTAATGTTTTCTCCCATCCCACAGGTTATCTTTTCATTTTGCTGATGGCTTCCTTTGCTGTGCAGAAGCTTTTTAGTTTGATGTAGTCTCACTTGTTTATTTTTGCTTCTATTGCCTTTGTTTTTGGTGTCAAATCTAAAAAACTCATCGCTAAGGCCTGTTTTCTCCTAGGAGTTTTATGGTTTCGGGTCTTGTGTTCAAGTTTTTAATCTATTTTGAGTTGATGTAAAAGTCTTTTAAAATGAACATTTGAGAAGCCAAGTGACGCTTCTTTCCTGTGCTCCGGGGGTTCCCCTGGTCACTGCTTGGGGACCGTCGTGGCTGCCCCTGAGCCAGTGATGCAGGTGAGAAGCAGGGGGCCTGAATGCCCGCACCCCAGGATGAGGGGGTGACATTTGGGGATGGGCGACAGGTACAGACAGCTGTCAGTCACCCCAGGATGTCGGTGTCATTTGCTCCAGAAAATGGCAGCTACGGCTCTTTCTTGGAGCCTCCAGCCTTCCTGCGGTCAGTTGGCTGACACTCAGAGAAGAGGGGAGAAGTGCTGGTGAACGTTTGAGTCTGACCGCGTGCCAGGCACAGCCACGGAGCTTGTCATCTGCACTGTCTCGAGTGATTCAGTCTTCCCCACCGTCAAACGCGGTGCTGTGCTTCCTCTTTTACAGACAAGGAAGCGGAGAAGTGAGGGTTTGGGCAGCTTTGCTCAGGTCACCCAGCTAGTAAGAGTGGGAGCCAGGAACCATCTCTGAGTCTGCCTGAAAGCAGCCAGACCCGGAGGGCAGTGGAGCTCCGTGGCCCAGAGTGGGGGGTCCGGCCTCGGAGGCCACGCTAGCCAGTGGGTTGGAACAGGCTGGGTGGGCCCAGGGATGCTGGGCACCTAGGAACCGCACGCTCGCTCATTGCCTGGTACCCGTCTCTGGGCCTGAGGCTGGTGCGGGCAGATTCCATCAGCCAGACTGGAGTCTGGGAAAGTGCCAACCTCTCTGGGGTTGCCCAAGGTAGGAGCACAACGCTGGCCTGTTGGGACTCCGCAGATTTCACGGCGCTTCCCCACTGCCCACGGCAAGGAAATGGGGTGGCATTTCAGTCCTTCCTGACCTTGGGGAGCTCCCAGCTCTCAACCCCAGGGAATCGGGCCCCTCTGGTGCTCTCTCAGAGCCCAGGGGCAGGTGGCGAGCGGGCGTTCACTGCTGATGGGTCTGGGTGCTGCGACTTGTTTCCAGTTCTCAGAACATCTGTGGCCGCACGAGGCCAGCTCCCCTGGGACTCCTGATGGAGGTGGTGGTCCTGGGAATTTGTCCATTTTCCAAGGGGTCGGAGCCCGTGTCCTTGTGCTCATTCAGCTCTGCTGGTCGTTGGCAGTCCTGGAAACCAGGAGGGGCAGGTGCGCTGGGCGCCCCACAGCCGGGTCGCCTTGCTGCCACGCTCACGGCCTTTGCGGAAAGTCCCCGCCACCCACCCTTCCTGGTACCTGCCAGGCCGGGTGCCTGTGGCCCTAGGGCAGGAAGGTGGAGACACATGGAAACACGAGCCTGCAGCCCCTTGTCTGGCTGTCAGATCAGCACCCACCCTGAGCAAACACGCGGGAAGTTCTTTTTCCTTCTCTGGGAGCCGTCGGGCCCTTTGGAGGACCTTCTGCCCCTCCCCGGGGTTGCTGCTGTTCACGAGCGGCGTCCTTCCCGAGACTCACCGTGCTGCTTCTCCCCCCCCCCGCCCAGGATCATGCGGCCGGATGACGCCAACGTGGCCGGCAACGTCCACGGAGGAACCATCCTGAAGATGATCGAGGAGGCAGGGGCCATCATCAGCACCCGGCACTGCAACAGCCAGAACGGGGTGAGCGTCACGTGGAAGACCCCGGGCCCTGGGGGCCTGGCGTCCCCTCTGGCGGTGCCGCAGCCCTGTCCACTGTCGGGTCAGGAAGGGAGTTTGGGTGGAGGCCAGGCCTGGAGCCTTCCCCGCCCCGGTCCCCGGGCCTTGGGGGGTTTTGGGAAGCTCCGGCCCTGGACTGGGGACCCCTTGCGTTGGCAGTTGGTTTGGGGCTCAGCGAGGAGGGGTGGGGACCTCCAGAAACTCAGCTGAGAGCTGCCAGCTGACAGAGCCACCTTTCCAGCCCTCCCGCTGTGTTCAGGGAGTCAGCTTCCTGAGCCCCCGGGGGCCCAGCCCCCCCAGAGCCTCCATGGGCAGCAGTTAATCCTGGGTGTCACACCGCCTGGACCCGGACCCCTCCCCTGCTCCACTGACCCTGGGTCCACAGGCAAGTCTGGGCTCTCCCCTTGGTGGCTTCCGGGCCGCAGAGGCCCGCACAGTCTCCTGCGATGGTGCCGGCTCTCCTCCCGCCGCCCAGACAGGGCCAGGCTGGTGGCTTTAGGCTTCAGGGCAGCTGCGGGGCATTCAGCCCATCATCTTCTGCCCGGCCCCCAGCCCTGTGGGACCTGTCGTTCTCTCTGAAGCCCCCCTCGGGTGCTGGGGGAAGGAGTCAGTCTTGTACCCCAACTGCCAACTCGGCACCGGGCAGGCACGGAAGAGACTCCAAGGAAGCCTGAGGCCTTGGGCACCCGGGGGCCCCGGCGAGCCACTTGCTGTGCCATTGTCCTCCAGGCCCAGAGGCCGATTCCACGCCCGCGCAGACTGTGCGTGTGCGCATGCGTGTGCAGCACTGCACGTGTGTAGAATGAACCGAGCCGGGGTGAGTGTGTGTGGGTGGACGTGGGCCTGGGGGCCTTCGCCTGGGGAGGAGTGAGAGTGGGTTGGGCTGGGGGCCCTCCATGTGAGGAAGGGGCTCTCCCGCCTGCTAAGAGTTCACCCTTGAAGTTCTGGGGCAAACCCGGCCACGTTCAGAGAGCGCCCTCTGGTGACTGTGAGGACAGGCCTGAGCCCGAGGGGCAGGGGCTGAGGTGGGGGCCGGACCCCTGGTAGACCCTCCGAGAGGGAGACGGTGAGGGTCCCAGCCAGGCCTGGCAAGAGAGGCTGGACGCTGGGAAGGAAGAGCCCCAGGACTGGGGAGGGAGGGAGGCCAAGTGGGTGACAATGCCCTGGTAACCGCCAGAGTTCAGCGACCACCTAGGGTTTTGCAAAGCTCTGTAGCATTTAGCTTGTGTCGTCCTCACGACACCCCTTAGAGGTCGAGGTGGTTATTGTATTATCCCCACTGCACAGATGAGGAAGCTGAGGTCCAGAGAGCTTGGATACTTGCCCGAGACTTGTTCGTTCTCACTCCTTCCCCAGAGTGAGCCTGGGGTGCAGGTCTGGCCTGTTGGCCGGGAGATGCCTCTGGGCTGGTGGCCCCAAGATAGCGATCTGGAATCCCAGGCTCAGGAAGGGGGCGTGAGCCCCAGGCAGCTCCGGGGGGCTGAGGCTGGCCTCTGCATGGCTCTGCTGGGGCTCTGGGTGCGCCGGGAGCACTGCCACCCACACTCCCTTGGTGGCCTCATCCAGCCTGTGGCTCTAGTACCACGACACAGCCCCGAGGTCCTCTGTCCAGCTGGTGCCTCTTGGCTGGCTCCCCCTGGATGCTTAATCCGCCCTCGACCTGGGTGGGCCCGAAAACACACTCGGGGCCTGCTCCCAGGCTGCTTCTCCCACGGCCTCCCTCTGCTCAGTAAATGGCCTCTGGAGCCTCCGTTGACCCCCTCTTCCTCCCACCCGTGGACCCTGGCATCCAGTCCCATCGGCTTCACCTTGTGGATAGTTCCAGGTCCAAACACTGAACACCAGCCCCACCGCCATCTGGGCCGAGCCACTGCCGCTTCCTGCCCAGATTGCCTAACAGCTTCCTAACAGGCCTCCCTGCCCCTGGTCTGCTGTCCAGCAGCAGCCAGGGAAACCCGTCCTGTGTGAAGTCAGGGCACGGCTCCTACTCCCTCCCCTCGTCACGCCCCTGGGCCACGCCAGCATTCCTGCCCCAAGGCCTTTGCACTGGCCCTTTCCCCTGCCTGGACCGCTCTTCCCCCAGAGACCCACGTGGCTCCCCCTTCCTTCCAGTCTCTGCGTAAATACGATCTCCACGTCCCCGACAACCGGCTCCCTCACTGCTCCCAGCTCTTGTCCACAGCACTGTCCCTCCTGGCACGCTGCGTTTTGCTCATTTAGCTCTGGGCTGCTTCCCCCACTAGAATGTAAGCCCCACCAGGGCAAGGACTTTTGCCCGTCACTTCCCTGCTGGATTCCCTTAGCATCTAGGCCAAGGTCTGGAACGCAGTGGGCTCCCATTAGCTGTGTGTCTGGAGTAGTTGTCTGCGGAGAGCTTCTGTTTAATGCACACTTACGATGCACCAGTGGCCACACTGCGTGCTTGACCTTCCTTACCTGGGCAATCTCCTTAACCCCACTTTGCAGGTGAGGAAACGGAGGCCCGGAAAAGTCATGTGGCTCCCAAAGGTCACAGAGCTGCATCCTCTGAGTGGACATCAGCCGACAGGGCCTGGGTGGGTGAGGGGGCAGGTGCAGCTCACATAACAAGAGCAGTAGGAGTTAACCTTTCTGGACCTCGATCCCTACGTTTCTGTGAGAGCAGGGCAGACCACCCCGCCTCTCCACACAGCATCCGCTTGAATCCTGGCGGCAGTCACTGGTACCATTTATTATCTGTATTTTGCAGAGAGACCAGGTCAAGAGCTAGTGCCAGAGCTGGGATTTGAGTCCAGGGCGCAGACCTGTTTCTTCTGGCTCTGCTTCTGAAGCTGCTGTCCCGGCTCAAAGCCCCGTGGCCCTCAGGAGCCCAGGCCCGTGGTTTTCCAGGCATCTCTGCCCAATGGGCAGTGCAGCTCAGGCTGCCTTCGGGAGCATGGCAGGGGGTGCTTCTTGGGCTAGATGCTGATCAGACCCTCACGGCTGCTTCCCGGGTCGGGGCCGCTCCTCCTAGTTTACGCCCCGAAGCAGGGACTTACGGGTGTGTCTGAGCCGCTGGGAGCCACAGACACCTACAGCTTGGAGACGCTCACACTGAATAAACATTTGTCAGCCTGTGTTTTGAATTTCTGGGTCACACAAGTCTTTATGGAGTGCCTGGGGTGGCCCGCTAGGTCTCGGGAAACGGCAGCTCCCAGTCAAGTTGGAGCTGCCTGGGTCCCAGCCTGTGCCGTCCACACCCAGCTGGACATGGATTCAGCAGCAGCCTCCAGCTCCCCCGGGGTCGCCCTGCCCTCCCCTCTGCCTGGGGTGTCTGCACCCCACACCTTCTCCTGCCTGACACCTCAGCATCCAGGTCTCAGCCCCTCACCTGCAGCTGCCCCTCCCACATCGGCACCTGAACCCCACTTCCCACCCCCCACACCTCACGCTGCCCTCTTCGGAGCACCTGCCACGTGCCTATCTGTCATCCGTCCCCCAACCAGACCCCAGGCCAGGGGCAGGCACCGAGTGCAGGGCCTGGCTCCACAGATGCCACCACAAGTGAAGGAATGCCTCTGTAGCCTTAAAAAGGCTGGGGTCCATCTAAGGCTCAGATGTTTAAAGGCAGAAGAAACGAGCTGCATTTCCATTTAAAATATTAACGTATAGGAGTGTTACCTGTGTGCGGACATATCCATCCCATAGTTTAGCCACCCTCCAACAAAGACAGCTGCTTTATTTCGTTTTGGGTCTTGCAGGCGGAGCTTGGATAGTTCCAGAAGTGGCCTAGAGGCTGGCCCCGCATTCTTGCCCCCCCCCCACTTCGCACTTGCCTTTCCAGATTTCTGCCAGTGGGTGGCGCTGTAGCCACACAAATGTACTCGGGGTGACGCCCAGCAATTCCCTCGCATTGTTTTAGCGTCAGGGGTGACATGTCTGTGTGGGGCGGGGGTGGGGGGACAGGGCCCCGGCAAGTCAGAGGGGGGACGCCACAAGCTGCACTTGCCTGCTCAGCTCGTGCTCTGCTGCGTTGAGAGCTGATTCCAGGACATTTATAGGAACAGAAACCGTCAGAGGACCCCCGTGTGTCTGAGGATCTCGGGGGAAGGGGTGAAGATGGAGGTCCCCAGGCGTCCCTCCAAAGAGGCAGGTTCTGTGGGTTTGGGGCGGGTCAGGGAATTTGCATGTTTGCCAGGTGTCAGGTGAGTTCTCGCGCAGGTGGGAGAGCTGTGCTTTGGTGCCACAGGTAGTGGCAGGTGGCCGGTGGGAAGAGTGCAGACATGCCAGAGCTTGAACTGACTCACCTACAAGCTTAATATCTCCAACCCCTGCAGAAGGGGTGCTGTGGGGACCAGCTGGAAAAGTGAAGTCCAGCGCTGGCACGGCACCGACAGGCCCTCGAGAGTGGGCCCATCTGCTCCCTGCTCCCCACCCAGCCCAGGGGTAACCATGCTGTCCAGTGTCCTAAAAACCCTGATTGGTTTCTGGTGGAAAGTCCAAAAAGTGCCGGTGCCGTGTTTGGCAGTGAAGATCCACGGTCCTGTGGCTCACACGTAAGATGGTCTTTTGTGTCATTCGGTTAGCATGGATGAAAAGGAAGCTGATTCCATAACATATGAAGAATTCATACAACTCAACAACAAAAAATAAACAACCCGATTAAAAGATGGGCAGAGGAACTGAATAGACATTTTTCCAAAGAAGACATACAGATGGCCAACAGGCACATGAAAAGATGCTCAACATCACTAATCATCCGGGAAATGCAGATCGGAACCACAGTGAGATCTCCCCTCACACCTGCCAGAGTGGCTGTTATCAAAAAGACAACAGATAACCAGTGTTGGTGAAGATGTGGAGAAAAAGGGGACCTCATGCACTGTTGGTGGGAATGTAAACTGGTGCGGCCACTGTGGAAAACAGCTTGGAGGTTCCTCAAAAACTAAAAATAAAGTTGCCATATGATCCAGCTATTCCACTTCTGAGTATGTATCCAAAGAAAATGAAAACGCTAATACCAAGTGGTATCTGCACCCTGTGTTCATGGCAGCGTTATTTACAGCAGCCAAGACATGGAGCAACCTAAGGGCCCATTGATGGATGCGTGGATAAATAAATTATGGTATACACACACACACACACACACACAATGGAATGTTACTCAGAGGTAAAAAAAAAAGATGAAATCTTGCCATTTGTGACTACATGGGTGGTCCTTGAGGGAATGATGCTAAGTGAAATAAGTCAGATGGAGAAAAACAAATACCTGATGGTTTTGTTCATAGGTAGAATATAAAAGACAAAAAATAAACGAACAAACCAAAAATGCATAGATAGAACAAGGCAGTGGTTAGCAGAGGGGGGTGGGGGAGTGGCCCAGGGGCAAAATGGGTAAAGGAATCGTCTGTCTAGTGATGGATGGAAACTATACTTTTGGCGGTGAGCATGCTGTAGGGTATACAGTAGAAATATAACGTTGTTACACAGGAAACTTACACGATGATATAAGCCAATGTTACCTCAATAAAAACTAAACGTAAAAAAAAGCTGATTTTCAGTGCTGGGGCCACGTCAAGCACTCTGCCCTTCTGAGAAGCACTTTGGGAACACCTACCGAAATGTTTGTCCCTTCCACCCTGGAAACAATCCCCAATACTGAAAATGACTTAACTAAAAGGACCCTCATCACAGGGTTATTTTTAATAAGAGACAACTGAGGTTGATACAAATCTAACAATGAAAGAATATTTTATTTGGCCGTTAAGAAATATCTTTGCAATGGAGTATCGTGAAGTGGAAGTCGTAGAAAGTGTCAAGAAAAGAAATGAGGAAGTAAGTGCCTCACTTTCATAGAATGTGAGCTCCCAAGTGGATCCCACTGGACCCCACGTGCATGTGCTGACTGGCTGCGTCCATCCAGTTACCCAGGGGTCCTGGGTGGCCGGGGACATAAACTCTTTTGTTCCTTTTGAATTTTGAGTCATGAGAATGGGTTGCCTATTTGAAGGATAAATAACATTTAAAGAGAAGAACTGTGATTTCTAAGAGCTTGTCACAACACGGACAGGTTATTTTTCCTCCTGTTGAGTGAAAAAAGCAGATTGTGAAAGTGTGTATTTAGTGCTTGCACAACTACGTAAGGCTATGTATGACAACTATACATGACTGTAAGTGACAGCTACCTATGACGAAAACTGCAAAACAAGGAGCCAGACAGCCAAACAAGTGAACCAGTAAAACCCCTGTTCTTGGGGCAAAAAGCCTGGAAAGAAAGATCCCAAAATAGAAACCATGGTTATCTCTGGATGGGAGGAGGGATCTTCCCTCCTTTTCTGTACTTCCCAAATTTTCCATAATAAGTATGTATGCCTTTTTCCACGTTTCATTATACAAGTAATACGTATCTTTTGTAGAAAAGTCAGAAAAAAGAAACAGGCTGCTCGGAACCCCACCACTCAGAACCGCCTGTATCAACTGCTTTGCCGGGTTGCCCTCGGGCAGTGCCTTATCTCCTGGTTTTGCACGTAGGAGTGTGTGGTGGCAATAACTTGCATTACTTTAACAGTGGGGAAAAAACCAAGGGCCGTTTTGGGGGAGCGTGTCCAGGGTGGGGCCTCGTGGGAGGCTGACCCGCCTCTGGTCTTTGCAGGAGTGCTGTGTGGCCGCCCTGGCCCAGGTGGAGCGCACGGACTTCCTGTCGCCCATGTGCATCGGCGAGGTGGCCCACGTCAGTGCGGAAATCACCTACACCTCCAAGCATTCAGTGGAGGTCCAGGTCCACGTGATGTCCGAAAACATCCTCACAGGTAACTTCCTTTTGCTGAGCCCGCCTGCGGGGTTGGGAGCAATGGTGACAGTAGAAATAAGGCAGCAGCAGCAGCCCACGTCCATTGAGGGCTGACTGCCCCTGGATGGTCCTAACACTGTCTTTGGGTGACCTCCCTGCATTTCCGCCTCCACCTGTGAGCAGGGACTTCTGCCGTCCTCGCTTCGTTTGCAGACGGGGAAACGGGGGCGCAGACGAGTTAGGCAACGAGCCCAGGGTACGGCCCCCCTGCCTTCCTGGGGAGGAAGGGGCCTGGCGGCCAGCTGGTCCGGGCAGAAGGGTGGGAACGGGCTGGGAGGGCGCGTGCCGCCCTCCGGCCCCCCCTGCCGTCTCCCCAGCCCCCACCTTGCCCTTCCCTGCACGGTGGAGCTGCTACCCCTTGGAAGCTGCTGCCCCTTGGAAGGCGCTGCCCTGGCTTCTGCTCTGCTCCCCTGGGCCCCACAAGGCAGGCCTAGGCTGGAGCTCCCTGGGCGAACCTTTGACTCTGCTTTGATCTGAATATTCTCTTCCTCGGAGTGGTAACCATGGAAACCCCTTCTCACCCTCCCACTGGGCACTGCAGGGGAGTGTGGCTTCGGTTCACAGTCACTGCTTTTTATAACGGAGATGCTGAGGCAGGCAGGCCCCTTGGGCCCCTCACTGCCCACTGCTTCGTCCCAGGCCACCAGCTGTCGCACCCAGAGGAGAGTCCGTGCTCATTCTAGAGGAAGGAGCTGCCTGGGTCCTTATCCCTCCTCCCGATGCCCTCTCCTCAGCCGTGGCTGCCTGCAGAGCGCTGTGCTCAGAGATCTTTAACGGGCTCCAGGTTTCTCCCCAACACGGGCCAGGAGCTCAGTTACTCATCTGGAGCATTGCGGTGACCGCAGCAGGCCCAGCCACTGCACAGGGAACGACTAAGCCGAGCCACGGCCTGGGGCGGGGGTGGGGAGCGGTCAGTGGGCTTGTGCCCCATGTCCTGCGTCTGTGGCCTGAGCCCGGTCTTTGGCAGAAAGCTCTGGCATCTAAGGGACCTTGGATGCTGGTCTCGGGCTGTGGCACAGAAAGGGGTCCTCTGGCCCTGACTCCCCACGTTGGGGCTGGCAGCCCACTGGGAGGAGGCCCAGGGCAGGGCGGGGGTGGGCCCCTCCGGGCCCCTCCCTCCATCCCTCCTCCCCCCCTCCCCCCTCCACGTGACCCAGCCCTGCTCTCCTGGGCTGTGCTGGGGGTTGAGCCTCCCTGCTCCTGACACAAGAGGGGAAAGGGCCGTGCTTTCCCGTTGGCTCACGACAGCCGCGTACTCAGTCACTGATGAGTGAATGAATGAAGGAGTGGATGAGTCAGGAAGATTTGGGCCTCTGCGCTGAGGGGAAGCGGGCCTGTCTACAAGGACGTGCCCCAGCCCACTTTCTGCGGGATCCCCCCTCTGGGGGCAGGAGCGGGCAGGAGGCAGGCAGCGCTTGCCCAGAGCTGTGGTGGCAAGATGACAGCCCCCGCCCCGCAGTCAGGATGCTCCGCACCCGCCAGTGTCCCCAGCCGCCCTGACCCTGAAGGATGGACACGCAGAGCCTGAGCTGCCCCGAGAAGGAGAGAAGTGACTGAGGAGCACGGGCTCTCGGGACAGCGGGCCGGGCGTTGTGCTCGTGAGAGGGACCAAGCTCAGAGCACAGGGGCGCCGGCCAGCATTGCCCAGCCTTTCGAGATGGGGTGCGGGGGGCGAGGCCCCGGGAAGACCCCAGGGCCGGATCACAGGATGGGGACGGCGAGACCTGGAGCCCTGGGGCTGTGCCTTCTCTACACGTCTCAGTCACCTTGCCCGCCTTGCCCTGGAGCCCCTGCTGAAGGGCCGGGCGCCCCCTCCCTTACTCTCACATCCGGGTGCCCCTCTCTGGGTCTCAGCACCGTGTCTGTGCGTCTCTCAAACTCTCTCCGTCTTTCCATGTTTGGATCTGTGTGAGTCTCTTACTCTGGGACCCTGTGTCTCGAGGCCTTCCTGTCTTGATGCATCTCTGCCCGCGCGTCCACGAGGATGGGAGCCCTACGAGGGCAGGCCACGTGGCCGCCTGGTCCGGGGCAGGGCCGCCCAGCAGGTGCTCTGTGAACACGGGCCAGGTGGGCGGGTGGACTCGGACAGGTGGGGAGACCGGGCTGGGCGGACAGACAGGCAACCAGGCTGAACCCTGAAGCTGTTCGTGTGCCGTCTCCGTGTTTTGAGACCCCAGGGGGCAGAGCCCCCGTTCTGTGCGTCCCCCCTGCTCGGGGCCTTGCCGCCTGCCGTGAGGCAGCCGGGCGAGCATGCGCCCAGGCAGACAACCAGCAAACCTTTGCTCATTCATCTCCGGCAACTGTCACAATATTAAGCTAACTGGGACGTGATTGCTGCGAATCCCTCCAGAAAAGAGCTGGGAGCTCTCAAGATTTCAGAGTAGATGTTTCTAGCACTGCACTTGTCTTTTGGTGGTTTTATTAAATGATAAAGTACAATTAGCGTGTTTTGCCTTATTTGCTCCACGGTGTTCATTTGGGTCTGGAGGAGGGCCACCTGGGGTTTCCATGGAAACCAGCTTGTCAGGCTGGCTCTAGCTGAGTCAAACAGGAAATCTTTATTCCCCAAAGCAGGTTGTCAGATTCACTCTGTCAAAGTGCAGTGAAGATATTTTTCCGTGTTATTTGCCTGTGGTCCTGGTGGTGCCGTGGAGCCCGGGCAGAGCGGTGGACATCCTGGCATGAGGAGCAGGCCTGGGCGCCAGGGGCCTCACCCTCTTTCTAATTGACCCGCCAGGGCTTGGCTTGGTCCTCGGGGCTACGTTTAAGGGGAGGAAACTGAAGGCCCAGGTTCGCCTTGGGAAGGCAGGTCAGAAGGAACTGGTAGGAAGTGAGTTACTGAGGGGGACTTCAGGGCAAGCCCCCCGCCCCCGGGCTGCTCCTTGCTTCTCCACTTCCTCTCTCTGTCCTGCAGTTCTCCTGATCGCCACCACATTGGGAATCGTCCATGTTGAAGAGGCAACTCTAAAAGGCCTCCTTGAAAACACTTCTCTGAAATTACTGGGACCTGGGAGGTCCGGGTCTGTACTCAGAATGGCGTCGAGTTGCTGTGTGAGCCTAGGCAATCCCCTTGACCTCTCTGGGCTTCAAGCTCCTCCTGTACAAGTGAGGGGTGTGGACCAAGTGATCTGCAGGCTCCTTTGGCCCATGGTTTTCAGCCTAGACAGGCCTCCCGCCCTGACGGCACCACTCTGCCCTGAGGCTGGGCTCAGAGCCCCAAAGAAGGTTCTGTTTCCTGTCCTTCAGCCCAGAGCAGAAGCCAGCAGCCCACCGCCCTCTCTTAGCCCCCATTTGGAAGCTTCTGCATTGGAGCGCTGAGTCACCAGCAGCAAAAGTGTCTGGTGTGGCGCCTCCCACCTGGAAGGAGGTGGCCCTGGGGAAGGGAGGGGCAGCGGGGGCAGAGCTGTGATGAGCCGACCCCATGGCTGTGCTCTGGGCTGTGGCCCCGCTGCCTGGGTGGGCTCTGCCTCCACCGCCCCTCCGCCTCAGGTCCATGAGCTGCTTCCTGTCCAGCCGGAGCTCTTCTTGGTGGCCAGTCTGCCCCTCCCCACAGCCCTTCCCTCCCTCTCGCTCCGGAGGCTCCCGGGAGGCCTGTCTGGAGTCGGTGCCCTCCAGATGCGGGCCTTCCGAGTTAGAAAGTGCTAGAAAGCCGACAGGCCCAGGCCCCCCAGGCTTAGACCGGGTGACCTGCAGTCTTTCCAGCAGCCTCAGGGTGGGGGCAGGCTGGAGGCCATGCCTCTCCCCGGTCTGTGCCCACACGTGCACCTCACGGCTGAAGAAGGCCTTGGGGGTGGGGGCCAGAGGTGGCATCGGCCCTGCCTGCCCTGTGCCCGGCGCCCTGCCGGCTCCCAGCCATCACTCACGTGTTTGTCTTCTCTGAAGGTACCAAAAAGCTGACCAATAAGGCCACCCTGTGGTATGTGCCCCTGTCGCTGAAGAACGTGGACAAGGTCCTGGAGGTGCCTCCGGTGGTGGTAAGGAGGCCCCTCCCACTTCTCCCGGGTGGGTGGCAGGGGCCCGGGTCCTAGGAGAGCAGCATCGGGCAGGGCTGGGCTGCAGCAGGAGGCTCAATGGGAAGGGGCGTCCCTCCTGGGATCCTTCATGCTGGGAATGCCAGTGGGGGCTGGCCTGGGCCCCGCGAACACCCCTCCCAGAGGAGCCTGGCCAGAGGGAAGGCGGGTGACGGGGCTGTGCCGGGCATCCAGTCCTGGGGGCACAGGCTGGGACGTCTCTGCTTCAGCCCCGCTCTCTCCCCCTGCCGTGTCTGCTTCCTGCCTTGGTTCCTCTCATTTTGGTTTTGCTGTGGACAGTGGCATCTCTGGGTGAAGAGACTTGGCCATGTTCACTCCCGGGGGCCCCGCTGCAGGCAGGCTCGGGGGGCAGGCGTTTGGAGGGGGCACATTGGGCTGATAGAGGGATTTAGCTCCTTCCCTAACGGCACCCCAGTCCTCCTCGTGTGGCTCCCCTGGCCCAGGATGTCCCGAGGACACCCCTGAGCGGCTCTCCCCAGAGGCCTGGTGCTCTGCTCTAACCCCTGTGAGGGAGGGCCGTTCTCAGAGGGCCGGGGCCTGGCTTAGCAGTGTCTGCCCTCAGGGAGCATTTTTCTGTGGTCGAGACATCTGTAGAAGAAACTTTTAAGAATAATAAAACTGGGAACGAGACAGTTAGGAGCTGTATAGAGCAGTAAAAGGTCCCCAGCCTTTTTGGCACCAGGGACTGTTTCGTGGTAGACAATTTTTCCGTGGAAGGGGGGATGGATGGATAGCTCAGGCGGTAACGCGAGCAATGGGGGGCGGCAGATGAAGCTTCACTCGCTCACCCGCCGCTCACCTGCTGCGCGGCCTGGCTCCTAACAGGGGGTTGGGGACCCCTGGTATAGAGCACACGGAGGAACGGTCCCTGTCCCCTCCCCCCCACTGCAAGCCCTTCCCACCCCGTCTCCCCCACTGCGCACCTTCCTGTGGGCCTGGGTCACTTGGGGTGATGGGGGGCTTGCTCGTTGTGCTGCTGCGGATGTCAGCCCGGGGGGCGTTCCCTGCCCTCTCCCTGTGCCAGCTCACATCTGACCTGGGACCCTGCCTGGGCCTCTATGGACGCAGTCCAGGCTCCGGCGGGGCGTTTTCCTGGGGGGTGACCAGCTGCTGGGCTCCAGCTGCCGTTTAGTCTAGACTTTAAAAAAGAATCTTGGTAGCAGGAGCTCTCTCCATGCAGAACAGGAAGTGTGCTTAGACCTTGGTCTGCATCAGGTTGGTGGTCCAGGGTTTGGTACCCTGAGGGCAGGGCGGTAGTGCCAGGAGCACCAGGCCAGCATCGGTGGCACCTGTCCCTCCACGTGTGAGGAGAGAGGGGCGCTCAGGGCCAGGGTGTGAGCCGGATGGTTCCCACGCTTCCCACCTGTTTGAGTTTTCTGGGGCTGCTGTGACACAGTCTGGGGAGCTTCAACAACCGAGTTCATTCTCTCCCAGTTCTGAGGCCAGAAGTCCACAATCAAGGCATGGGCAGGGCTGGGCTCCCACTGGAGGCTCTGCAGGGGATCCTTCCTTCCTCTTCCAGCTCCTGGGGGCTGCAGGCATTCCTTGGCTTGTGGGGGCATCACTCTAACCTCTGCTTCTCTTGTCATCTGGCTGAGTTCCCGTGTGTGTGTGTGTGTGTGTGTGTGTGTCTGTCTGTGTGTGTGCGTGTGCACGTGTCTTAACTAATTACACCTGCACAGACCCTAGTTCTCAAAAAGGTCACATGCACAGGTCCCACGTGGACAGGAATTTTGACAGGACACCGTTCAACCCAGAACATTGGCCTTCAGTCCAGCCCACCTCTGTCTCTCTCTCTCTCTGTCTCTCTCTCCAGCTCTCTCTCCGTCTCTGTCTCTCTGTGTTCCCCCCACCCCGCCCCCATTCTTCCTGGAGCTGCTCTCCTCTCTGCTGCTGGCAAGATGGAAATTGCATCATTTTCAAGCAGCACTAACTGAGGGGTTTTCAAACCCAAGAAGCAGGCGTGAGTCTGAGGCGCAGTGACGGTTCCCTTTAGAGATTACAAGCATGCTAACCCCTGCTTTCATCTTTCCCACTAAGCACTTGGTGTTAAATTAGCCACATCACATGTAAACACTCAGGCACATTATTTAACTGATCTAATTTTCAGATGCTACACAGTTTAGAAATCTCTAGCAGGCCATATCTCTGGTTTCAGCACCACATGGTGGATCTTAAGGGGTTGCTGCTGAAGGGAGATTCCTGGGCCAAACACATTAGCTTTTGTTTCCTTCTGGCTTCTCAGGGGCCTGAGTGCTGAGAGCCAGTGGGTTTTTAGCCAGTGGCGGGGAGTGAGGAGGGGCGGGTGGGCAGTGTCAGTCTCCGCTGTCCCTGCAGGGACAGGGCAGCTCTCTGTATCACCCCTCTCATCCCCTGCCCTCCCTCCCACCTTCTGGCGGAGACCCCGGTAGCTTTCCCATTCCCTTTGTTTAGCCGAGTTTGATAAGACATAAATATCCACTCTGCCCGTGTTAGAGGCGAGTGTCGGAAGCCTCCCATTGGGTGCAGAGAGAGCTCCAGATGGGAGAAGCCACACGGCTCCCAGCTGCAGCCATTGCTAATGTTTATTTGCACTTTCTTCCCCCCACACATGCTAGGCCCACGTATAAGCCTTCAGATGATTCGAACTATTTTCGTTTCATCATTTCATTTGAAATGTTTCACTCTGCTCTTTTCATCGGCACGGCGCAGCTCGTCATGCGATACCGGGTCCTGGAAAGCTCGGGCCTGGCTCTCGTGGGCATTTATGCTCAGGTGCTGGTAGCTCGACCATCCGACTTCCTTATGTCCTGCCAGCGCCCCCTGCCGACCCTTCACAGGTAGCAGTCATTTATTAAGAACACTTACGTCTCTCTGTCTACGTGTGTATCTTACGTCTCACACATGCACGTATATTACACACAGGTTGATCATACGTATATCTCACACGTACACATACATAGATATCTCACACACAGAACACGCATCTCACACACACACACACACACCCGCTGTCACACATACATGTGCGTGTGTAGACCGACCACATGTGTGCGTCTCCCTGGGGGAAGCCCACCTCCCCCCCTGCAGTGTCACTCAGTGAGGACTTAGTCACTTTGCTCCACCTCTTGCCCCAGGGAACAGTGACCTCAGTGGCCCTGTGATGGAAAAAGAGACCCCTGCGGTGGCCGGGGACAGCTGTGGCCCCCGAGAGGCTGGGGGCCATTGGAGAGTGGACACTGGTTTTTATCGGTGTCTAAACATGAGCTTGAGTTAAAAGGCTCGCACTGACTGTTGCCTTGGACGTTTGAGCTTAGCTGTCTCCTGCTTCAAAACAGCTGAGTTTGATGAGTCCGTGGGGGTGAGAGTTGAGTGCCAGCCCATCATCAGGATGTTCCCATGATGTTGTCCCCAGATTTAAAGCCAGCAGGAGGCGTTTGTTTGTGAACAGCCTGCGTTTTCTTGGTCCTCGTCGCCCGTGTCAGGACCGGGGCCCTCATCGGTCCCCGTGTGACTGCAGAGGTCTGAGGAGTGTGCTGGACACGAGGATTTATTAGACTGTGGAGGTTGGCTCGTTTTTCAAAAGTCTCTTAAAAAGGCATTTCTTGAGGACACGTAAGACATCCTTGAGTTTTACTAGAAAGGCACAGCACAAACTCTACACTTAGAGGCATTGCTCTGTGTGGTGGGACGTGGGGGAACCATCTGTTTATGGAGGAAGAGGCTTTGTCCACGGCGACTTGAATACTCACCATGCTTTGTTTCTTTTGAACAAACCACTCAGCTCCTTTCACAGCCTCCTTTAGAGACGGGGTCGCAAGCCCAAGATAATGGTAATTAAGCCACGGAATGTGTTCAGACCTGGGCAGTTTTGGAGCAGAGCCACGAGCAGGAAAAGCAAGATGTTTAAAAGCGGCTTTTGGAAGAAGGTCTGAAATTGCAGGGGGCAGAGAGGAGCACACGGGGCCCTGAGCCTGGCGGCTATTCCGCAGACTCAGCAGGAGATGCAGGTAGAATGGATGGAAGGGCAGCAGTCAGAGCCCATCAGAAGGAGAGCGGCTAGGCAGGGGTCAGCAGGGAGGGTGAGGCCGGTCAGGGGGCCTGTGGACCCCGGGCCTGTCTGATGGATCCCAGGGTAGGGGGTGTTCCCTACACTGGGCCCCAGGACGGTGGGCACTAGAGGGCCCGACATTCTCCATTGTGCCAACCTTGATTGTCACCTTTATTTTTAACTTCTTGGGTCAGAACCCCTGTGATCCATTAGGAAAGCGTCAGGGGGGCTGTTTTAGCTTTGGTGGGTGTCAGCTGGCCAGGAGTCAGCAGAGTGAGGCTGCCCAGTGTTAGGGTCACACGGGGACCTGTTCCCTCCTCTCCCTGTTTGTGGGAGAGGGTGTGCAGCCTTCCTGGGGCTCCCTGGCTCTGTAGTTCTATGTCCAGGAAAGAATCCCAGGAAGGAATGGGGTAGGTATAACATGGTAAGTGGCTGAGATTGTCAGTATGATTTTTTTTTATATACATTTATTTATGTATTTATTTTTGGCTGCATTGGGTCTCCGTTGCTGCGCACGGGCTTTCTCTAGTTGCGGCGAGCGGGGGCTACTCTTCATTGCGTTGCGCGGGCTTCTCATTGCGGTGGCTTGTCTTGTTGCGAAGCACGGGCTCTAGGTGCGTGGGCTTCAGTAGTTGCAACACGCAGGCTCAGTAGTTGTGGCTCGCGGGCTCTAGAGCGCAGACTCAGTAGTTGTGGCGCACGGGCTTAGTTGCTCCGCAGCGTGTGGGATCTTCCCGGACCAGGGCTCAAACCCGTGTCCCCTGCATTAGCAGGCGGATTCTTAACGACTGCGCCACCAGGGAAGTCCCTGATATTGTTTTAATGGTCAAAAATTGGGAGCAAACTAAAGGCCCAGATATGACGGATCCATCACATAAATTATGGTAGGAGGATACAGGGAGAGGAGGAAATACCATGACTTTGAACTTCACATACAGCATGGCAGTACCTTTTATTTATACCCGGGCATGAAAATAATTCTAGGGAGGACGTAACACAAACATTTGACCCAGGCACTCTTGCAGGGGGAAGAATACATGATATTTTCCCCTTCTCTGTGTTTTCCTTATTTATATTAAACATATACTATCAGAGAAAGAATAGACAGTTCCAGTCACAGAAAGGCAGCGCGCACAGCAGCCGAGCCTGGGGCCCGGACCTGACCCTCTCCCGTGCCCCCCGCAGTACTCCCGGCAGGGGCAGGAGGAGGAGGGCCGCAAGCGCTACGAGGCCCAGAAGCTGGAGCGCATGGAGACCACGTGGCGGAACGGGGACATCATCCAGCCCGTCCTGAACCCAGGTAGGAGCTGGGGTGTGGGCCGGGGCCGAGGCAGCGCAGCCACTTCACGAGCGTCCTCTTCCTGGGCCGGTGCGTCCCCTGGTGCTGTCTCCTGGGACAGGCCCTGGGGTCCCGGGAGTACTGTCCCCTTGGCCCTGCACCTTGCAAGCCCCTTCCCAGTCGCACAGCCGACCATGGGGATGGGGGGACAACCCCGCAGGCCTCGGTGCGTCTGCTCCCGTAGAGTGCTGACCTGGAGGCCCCCGTGGGGAGAGGCCCTGCTGCCCAGGCAGAGGGACGCACGCCTGGCCACGGAGAATTTGTCCCCCAAGTTCGCCTGAGAGTGTGTTCTGGACGGGATTTCCAGCTCATGAAAAAGACAGAAGGGCAGCAGCGTTTCCCACATTGTTGTTCCCCGGCCCGCCGCCCAGACGCGGCCTCAAGTTAGACAGACTCTGAGCGCCCGCGGCTGCTGCCTTCCAATCTTCATCCTTGTGCCTGTAAGTCCGGGCTGTCGGCTTTAACAGGACACGCCTCCACAGTCCAAACAGGTGAGGGAGGGTTCCCGAGTCCCTGCCAGAACACCGTGCAGGGCTGGGCCTGGGGGCCTTGGGGCCTGGTGACGCACATCACCCTCCTCTGCACACACAGTGACCACGTCTTACCGTGTGGAGAGCGGGCTGCACGCCCTCAACCTCCCCATGTTGGCCGGGCTCCTGTGATGAGTGTCCACGTTCCATGTTGGGTCCCGGAGCGACTCCTCAGGGGCCCTGCGCGCGGGTGCTGTGGCTCCTGATCTGGTCCTGGACTGCCGTCTGAGCACTGGCCCCAGGGCGTCCCTCTGCTGCTCCATGTGCCCTGGGCTCTGCCCGCTTGCCGCTAAGGAGGAGCGCGGTGAGCTCTAGTGCAGGGGCTGGAGAAAGCTCCGCCTGCCCGCCCGCCTGCCTTCCTGGCTGCAGCCCACCTTTGGCATCAGGGTGGGTGTAGGGGGTCGGGACTGGTGAACACCTCGCAGGCGTGCAGACTAGGACAGGACTTTCTGGGTTTCGGATTCTGTCATTTATCGGGGGTGCGCTTGACACCTCTGGCAGTGTCTGTGAGGCTTGTGTAGGGCTCCCCTCATGCTCATCCTTCCTGAGTGCCACCCTCACCTGCCCACAGTGAAGGCCAGGGCACTGGAGGTTGGTGTCCTTACTGTTCTGCTTTTTTATTTATTTTATTTATTTATTTTTGGCTGCATTGGGTCTTCGCTGATGCATGCGGGCTTTCTCTAGTTGCGGCCAGCGGGGGCTTACTCTTTGTCATCGTGCGCGGGCTTCTCACTGCGGTGGCTTGTCTTGTTGCGGAGCACGGGTTCTAGGCGTGTGGGCTTCAGTAGTTGTGGCACGCGGGCTCAGTAGTTGTGGCTCGTGGGCTCTAGAGCGCAGGCTCAGTAGTTGTGGTGCACGGGCTTAGTGGCTCCGTGGTGTGTGGGACCTTCCCGGACCAGGGCTCGAACCCATGTCCCCTGCATTGGCAGGTAGATTCTTAACCACTGTGCCACCAGGGAAGTCCACTGTTCTGCATTTTCAACAAACACCAAAAAAAAAAAAAAGGAAGAAAAGAAAAACCTATTGGTATAATAAAATGTTGCTGTTTTGATGAAACCTGATAAAGTTGCATCTTTTCACAATAAAATGTAAATAGACGGTAGTCCCCAGGCCTGCGGGCTCTTGTGATGACTCAAGTGCATCCAGGCGCTGGGACACATGCCACCATCAGGCAGCAACCTCAGGCCCAGCCTCTGCTTTCAGGAGGCAGGTCAGGCAAAGGCACGGAGGACTGCAGAGGGACGCAGAGGGGCCGAGAGGCCTCGGGAAAGGCACAGACTCGGTGCCGGGCGCGTTCCTGGGAGAGAGGCTGGAGCGGGCCAAAGGCAGCACTCCTCACCCTGGAAGACAGGTCCTCGCCCAGTCCCTGGGCCCTGTGACTGTGACCTTATTCGCAGAAGGGGCCTTTGCAGGTGGAATCAAGTTAAGGACCTCAAGATGAGGTCGTCCTGTGTTACCCACAAACGTGGGGAGGGCCCCAAATCCAACGAGGACCCCAAATTCTGTAAGAGACAGAAGGGTAGAGACAGTGTCAGCCCAAAAGCAGCAAAGAGGGGAGCTCAGAAGAGGTGCTGGCTGGCATCTGGGGGCTGGACCCACCTGTCCTTGGGCGGTTACTGGCCAGTGCTGCATGGAGGCTGGGGCCGAAGGCTCAGTCTTGAGCTGTGAGAGGCATGAGGTTCATCCTGGTTTACTCCTTTGACTGACTGACTGGGGAACTAAGATTACTCAGGGTTTTCAGTCAGTTTAAGTTCCTTCATGAGATAATTTCTGTTTGCCATCCTCTGATTGTAAACCTGATCCATGATGTTTTTCGGGATCTGTTGTTCTCTAATGAGATTAGTGGAAAGTGGCTTCTCAATCTCAAGGTTTCTTGATAGGTTTTTACAAGCTTTTATTTTTTCCTTTTCTGGCCCTAATAAAAGCGCAGCTTTGGGCTTCCCTGGTGGCGCAGTGGTTGAGAGTCCGCCTGCCGATGCGGGGGACATGGGTTCGTGCCCCGGTCCGGGAAGATCCCACATGCCGCGGAGCGGCTGGGCCCGTGAGCCATGGCCGCTGAGCCTGCGCCTCCGGAGCCTGTGCTCCGCAGCGGGAGAGGCCACAGCGGTGAGAGGCCCGCGTACCACAAAACAAACAAACAAACAAAAAAACTGCATCTTTCTCAGCAATAGGGACTGGCTTTTAACCACTTCCTAAGGAAGTCACATATCCATTCTCTGGACTTTTTGAATACTACAGTGTGCTCTTGTCACTGGGGTCGTCTAACACTCTCCCCCTTCCTGGGAGGACCCCCGCCCCGCCCTGATGAGGCAGGCTTGGCCCGAGAGTTGCCACCCGCCTCGCGCCGGCAAGGCCCTCTGGACCTGCCGCTCCCTGTTACTTTTGAAACCAGAATCACATTTCAGCCTCTGTGGCTGTTGCCTAGCAATCCCCACAAGGGGCCAACCTCCTCTTTCAGGTGTCTTTTCAGAGAGTCTGGGAGTTCTTTACAGGCCCAATTTTTCTTATTGTTTTCTCCATCTGATGAGACAAAATACAATTACCTTGAATTCTTCAACCCATGGCCATTAGTTGTCCAGCTTTAACCGTGTAGGGACTGTTTGGCCACGTGACCCACCATCTTTCTGAGAGCTGTTGGGTTTATGACAAAATCAGCCCTGGGACTTCCCTGGTGGTCCAGTGGTAAAGAATCCGCCTTCCAATGCAGGGGATGCAGGTTTGATCCCTCGTTAGGGAACTAAGATCCAACATGCCACGGGGCAACTAATCCCGTGCGCCACAACTACTGAGCTCACGCGCCTCAACTAGGGCCCGCGTCCCGTAAACTACAGAGCCCACGCGCTCTTGGACCCGCGTGCCGTTAACTAGAGAAGAGAAAACCCGCACGCCACAACTAGAGAGAAGCCCGCGCACCACAACGAAGAGCCCGCATGCCTCAACAAAGGTCCTGTGTGCTGCAACTAAAACCCGACGCAGCCAAAAGTAAATAAAATAAATAAGTAAATAAAAAATAAATCTTAAAAAACCAGCCCTGCCTCTTCCCCGGCCTTTGTGTTTGAAGCAGTGTTCACCTCTAAGTCCGGTCCCCACTACCGGGACAGCCGGGGTCTTGGTGAGTCACACCCACCCCTCATCCCTGCTCAGGCCCTGGACCCTGCCTCCCTGAGGTCAGCCAGTGCCCGGCCACCCCCGCAGGCTGATCAGCCTGGAGCCGCCCCTAAGAGTGCTTGGTGCCCGTTAGGGGCTTGCGCTGGGTGGGAGAGCCTTCTCCCCAGGGTCTGGCCAGGCCCCGTCACCCCGCTCCCAGCAGCACTTGACCTGGGGGGCGTTGGGGAGGCAGGAGGAGGAATACAGGGTCTGGAGCCGGACCTCTGGGCTTGGATCCCGGCTCTGCGCCGTGGGGACTTAGCCCTTCTGTGCCTCAGGTTCGTCGGCTGCAAGCACGGAAGAGGGAGTTCTGTGCTCGTCTCTGGCTGCCCTGGGGACCTAACTCAGGTTCTGGACCTCATTTTGAAATCGCAAGTTCAAAGATTAGGCACTGCATTAGTCAAGGTCATTGTAGCTGCTTACACTCTAAACTCCTAGCTCCTAATAACTCAGTAGAGGTTTATTTCCTGTGAACTCCTAATCGGGAGATCTCCTCCAGGAGGTGGGGACTCGGGATTCAGGCCCTTTGGTCCTGTAGCTCCACACCTTTTATCAGGTAGCTCTCGGGGCACCTCGGGAGGGGAAAGAGCAGGGAGGCTCCCCTCTCGGGCGTTTTGACGGCTTGGGCCTGGATGCAGCACTTCCACTCACTCTCCTGTGGCAGGAGAGCAGCCGTGCAGCGGAGAGGGTGGAAACGTGGTCCAGCCGTGCACGGGGGAGGGTGAGGAGAGGGGCTGCCCAGTCCTGTCTTCTGGTCACACGTGGTACATCTCACCCTCAAGGACAGCGACGTGGAATCCTGTCCAGCCCCACCATCCATTCGTTAAGGCAGTGCTGGCAGCGATCACGGATAAGCCCCAGGTGTCTGTGCCTTGACCTTGAACTTCGAAGATCCTCTTCACGTTTCCCTGTAGTTCCCCTAAGAAACAGGACGTGAAGAACGGGGGAAAGGCCACTGAGGACAGGAAGTGCCTGATCCAGGGGCTGTGAACCCACAGACACGGTCCCACCCTGCAGAGCCCCGTTGAGTAACAGGCCACAGCCCAGGATAGGAGGACCTGGGTGTTGGGTGCGTAGGTGTATTTTTTTTTCCCATCAGAATTGTGGTGTTTTCTCTCGTTGGAAGCTCATCAGTGCCAGTTCCAAGCACACTGAATCATTAGACACGGCTTAACTGATACTTTAAACATGACTGCAGAACGGTGGGGGGCATCTCTTTGACCAGGTTGTTATAGTCATTTCAAGTGGCTTGTCATTCGAATAAGTAGATAGTTGACATGACAAAGATTTTTGTATGCTATTTCCATTGTTGGAAATTTTCAAAAACTCTTTTGTCATCGTGCACACACAAACCTCTCAGCTGGTCAGAGCAGCTCCCGAGAGCAGGCCAGCCTTGAGGCTTTTCGTTTGCATTCGTTCTGTAAAGTAGCTACTGGGACCCAAAGCAAAGAAAGCACAGGAGGGCACCCCGGGGCTCTGGGGGCCTGTTTATCCTTTGAAGAGAGAGGCCCAAGGGAGACAGTCCTTGGAGATCAGGGGTGTCGTGGGCTGGCAGCGCTGGCCTGGAGTGTTTCTCTGATGGCTCTGGTGGCAGAGGGACTTCGCTGGCATCCTCTGTGGCCCTTGGGCTGTGCCCCTCCACCCCGTCTCCCCAGGCCATCTGAAGCCCCGAGGCCAGAGTAGGCGTGGCCCTGGGTGCACCCTTGACTGGCCGGGGCTGTTACCCGCACTTCCTGAGCACAAGGAGGGTTTCGGGTGCGTCTTCTCCACTTGGAGTGAAATTAGGAACCGGGCAGGGCAGAGTTCTGGACGCCTTCTCAGGGCCTCCCTTCTCATCCCGCGCAGCGTGTCCGGCCACATTACCCGAGGCCCAGATGGTCTCGGATGGTCCAGGCCATTCTGGACGCCCCGGGGCCTGGGAGGCAGCTGAGAGAGGAAGCATCTCCTCCCTCCGGTCGTCTGCATCCCCGGGGACGCCAGGGGACCCTGGAGCTCCCCTCCCAGAGCCTTTGGAGTCATCCTGTCATCTGTTGGCTGGTTTTAGATAGCATCCTTGCACACCTGCTCCCACGGGGCCCACACGCGGGTGGGTGGGCTGGACGGCCGAGTCCTCAGACTGTGGCCTCTCGGGACGGAGTTCTCCACTCAGCTGCTGACCACCAGCTCCTGACGCCGCGACAGGCTGCTGCTTTCGACGTCCCCGGCTTGAGGGTTCACCCGGCGGTGGGGGAGCTGGGACCTCCTGTGGTGGCTGGCGCCCGCCTCTGCCAGTCACACTGAGCCATGGAAGCAGGCCGGTCACCAGAACCCCCGGAGGTGGGACTTGACTGTGGATAATAACGAGAGACCCCTCCCCCCATCCCACCCCGCACCCCAGGCTGCAGCCGCTTCATTGCTTCTGACACAGCTGAGGGCCCTTCCGGCTGAGAGCGTCTGGAGATGCTTGAGTCCTTCCCGTAGGGGCTTCTCAGAGCAGACGGCACTTCACACGCGAGCTCAGAGCTTGAGTCTAAACCTGTCTAAGCCGTGAGGCTTGAGAACAAATAGAAAATACCTTGAGTTTGGAAGTCAATCCTTAAGGCCCCAGCTCACCGGAACTCCAGTTTTTCCCACTTCGTGACCCCTTCAGGCAACCACACAGTCTGAGATCCCACGTGGAGAAGCATCAGAAAAAGTCTCGGAGGCAACTGTCGGCACTTAAGAGACCCAGGCCCCGACCTCAGGGTTGGCGCCCCTTCTGGCTCCTGAGCAGCGTTACTTCCTGCACAGACTTTTCTGTCCACCGCCGGAGACAGGAAGGACCTTTCTTCACCTGCAGGCTGTCCCAGCCGTTCTGGGGCCGGCAGGCTGGCTTCCTCGGCAGCTTGGGCTTGCTGGGGAAGGAAGGGGCTACCCTTTCTGAGTGCCAGCTGTCCGGGCAGGAAACAAACGGGCGTCATCCCTCCCGGAAGGCTTTGGGAAGGTGGAAGCAGGCACAGCAGTGGGGTCTGCTCAGAAGACCCACCCCGTTGGAAGAGTCTGTGTCGAGGGATAGTATCGGTTTCTGGAGATGGGGCTTTATTTCATCTTTTTTTTTTTTTTTTTTTTTGCGGTACGCGGGCCTCTCACTGCTGTGGCCTCTCCCGTTGCGGAGCACAGGCCCCGGACGCGCAGGCTCAGCGGCCATGGCTCACGGGCCCAGCCTCTTGGCAGCATGTGGGATCCTCCCGGACCGGGGCACAAACCCGTGTCCCCTGCATTGGCAGGCGGACTCTCAACCACTGCGCCACCAGGGAAGCCTTCATCTTTTTTTTGAAGTGCAGCCTCTTACAGATATTTCAGCAGCAGCAGTGCCGCGTGGGTGAGGGATGCCCCCAGAGACTTGGTGCTCTGGGAAGATGAACGGGGGACACTGGAGGAAAGGCCAGCACACCTTTCGGTGCAGTGTCTCCGGGGCCGGGTCGGGACTGAGGGCTGGCAGGAGTCCCAGGGTGAGGTCTAGGGATGCACGTCTGTGGCGTCTCTGTCCAGTTCCGTGTCTCCACCTACCGTTGTGTTTAATGAAGTCGAAATTTAAACTTTTGAGAAGTTGCATAATAAATTGCTAAAATATTGTCAGTGCCTGTTCACAAACTTGAGAATGAAAGTCAGGTGGGTGACTGTCTCCTAAGCGAGGGTCATACCAACCCTGGGGGCTTATAGGCAGGAGGTGTTCAGTTGCTGCTCGGGAGTCAGGGCAGGGCCTCGCTGGGGACACTGGTGTCCCCAGGGAGTAGTGTCATGACCCACTAGCAGAGTGGCTAATTAATCCTCGAAAGCCTTCCCCCCTCACGGACTGGAGCGTTTTGAGACCACGGTTTTCCTTAGAGAAATCCCACCTAAGGTGAGGACAGCGGGAAGCCTTCGGTGACCCTGCGAACATCAGGGCGCTGTCGCCACTGTTGGGCCCTTTGGCCGTGGGAATCGATTGGTCCCGTGGCCTAATCTCTCTCCTTTGTGATTCCAGAGCCGAACACGGTCAGCTACAGCCAGTCCAGCTTGATCCACCTGGTGGGGCCTTCCGACTGCACCCTGCACGGCTTTGTGCACGGAGGTAAGGACCAGTGACTCTTGCTGTCCCCTTCCTGCTCCTGGTTCCTTGTTAATTCCCCCCAGGAGGCCATGCTGCCATCTGACCCAGTTTAGGCTCTTGTGTTTAATGAGGTGTACATTTAAACTTTTAAGAGGTTGCATAATAAATTGCTGAAATCCTGTCGGCGCCTGTTTTCAAAATTGGGAATGAAAGTCAGATGGGTGACAGTTCTAAGGGAGGGTCACACGCAGCCCTGGGAGCTCATGGCCACGAGATGTTTAGTGGCGGCCCGTGGGTCAGGGCAGGGCCCTTTGGGGGACAGTGAAGTCACCAGGGAGTGACAGTGTGACCCGCTAAGAAAGAGGGCTTAATTCAGCATGTTTTTGCCTCTGGCGTTTGCATGTGTTTCTTCCTTTAATCAGATTCCACCTCAGAAAATACAGGCCTTGAAGTTCCCAGCTTGGGAACCACGGCTGGAACACAAGAGGACTTAGTTCCAGGCTCCAGAGGGACACTTTTTACTTTAACAGTGTGTAATTATTTTTTTGTGTGATTTAGGGAAAATATAAGTAGCACATCAAACCCGTAATTTAATGGAGATTATCATCTCAGATGAGGTCAAAGTAAACTTTAAAAAACAAGTCGTTTTAAAGAAAAACATAAGGGGAAATGTTCTTAAGTGGTTTAGACGTTAGCAGAAGTTGTGTGGGTGGTGGAGTCCGGGCACCGCTCCTCTGGGGGCACCGAGCAATTCATCGTCCCCCAGGCATGACTGGAACTTGCACGTGCCGTTCGTCTGCACTCTTCATTTCCAGTGGCCTGGAATGCCAAGTTCTCCTTGCTTCTCCACTCTTGAAAATTCCTGTTGATCCTTCAAAACCCAGTTCCAGTGGTACCACTCTGTGCAGGATTACACTGATACTTCTACCAGGGGATGCCTCAGGAGCAGGGCTCAGTCTTATTCTTTGTGTTGGCTCCAGGGTTTCACACAGAGCCAGAGAGGTGCTTTGCAGAAGCTTCTTCCGTGAACAAGAGGCACAGGTCAGGCTTGGGTTGAAAAGCTTGGGATGAGGGGCCCTGGACCTGTCAGAATCAGAGAATGGGCCCTGATCTGAGATTTTTTTTTTCTTTGCCGTACGCGGGCCTCCCACTGCTGTGGCTTCTCCCGCTGCGGAGCACAGGCTCCGGACGCGCAGGCTCAGCGGCCATGGCTCACGGGCCCAGCCGCTCCGCAGCATGTGGGATCTTCCCGGACCGGGGCTCGAACCCGCGTCCCCTGCATCGGCAGGCAGACTCTCAACCACTGCGCCACCAGGGAAGCCCCTGAGATATATTTTTCAAGTTTGTTTCTTTTTTTAACTAATCCTCTTCTGTGTATTTCTTTTTCAATTTCATGATCATTTTCCTCTCTCAACTAAACTCTGCCCGCGACGCCCTTAGGTACGATTAACTTAGTCCTACCTAAGGGAAGCTGTACTTTACAACAAAGGGTGCTTTCCAGCCCCGTGAATGTTGTGACAATCAGGGTATCTTTCTTCTCTGAGAGCAGCCGTGGCCTCACCAGCCTTCTTGTTCTTTGCCAGCCCTTGTCAGCCAAAGGCCGGGCTTCTGTAACTGCTAAGAACTGTCTTTGAGCCTCATAGAGCTCCGCTCTACCTGAAATTTGTGAAACTCTATGCTAGAAATTTTGCTTATTTCATCCAGATGTTGGAAGTTCACTAAATGTGGCATTTCCATCATCACTGTCTCCTTGGCAAAAAGTTTATACTCTTCAGTCCGATCTTTCCTCACGTGCTGAGAGGCGTCCGTGAAATGCAGGAAGCGAGGGAACTGTTGGAATCCCCTAGAAACCTACAGCACATCGTGCTCATTTACGGAGGCTGTGCGGCTGCATTTAAAACGAGCGCGTTTTTTAACGCGTGTTAAAGAAGCGTCTACAATGGCTTTACAATGTTTAGTGCCTATTTTAGTAGGGGTTTTGTGCTCATGATTTGAAAACCATGCCTAATAATCTTACCAAACCTAATCACTTCTTATAGTGCCTCATAACTCACCAGGCATGAAGGAACAAAATAAATACCGGACTGGAAACACTGAGTCCTGTGATTTTATTGTATTTTCCTATAGAGAGAATACTGTCGGCAAGAATGGTGTCTAAGTCATTTGAATGAAAGTCTCCTGTAAACTGTAAATCAGTAGATGCCAATCGCAGGAGGAAACGGTGAACTGAGATGGGTGCTAATTTGGCTTTTATTCAGTAATTCTGCACTGCGTATGGGTCTTTGAAAACCTCCTCCCTGTCCTGTTTTCTGTGATTTTCACACATGGGATAGTCTTCGTCTTGAGGACTGGCTCCTACCCTGCGACTTAAAAAACACACACACAACACAGATCTTGGCAACGCTGAACTGGTGAGAGATGTAGTAGGAAGGGTTGGAAATCACAGATGGAATCCAGGACTCCTGTCAGATGCTGGGTCTTCCCTCCTTTCCTGGCTGCAGGGACAGAGCCTCCGATAATTCATCGAGGGGATAGAAAAGACGCAGGGAGTGAGCAGAGGGCCCTCGTTTTGCTGTGTGGGAAGGCGGGCTGGCTGCTTCTCCGTGGTTCTGAATTTCAGGGCCTCTGTGCAGAAGCGCTGGCCGGGCTTTGGGCTTCTGCCTTCTGAGTCCTGCATGAATCAATGTGCCGTCCCCTCTGTCTCCTCTTGGTAGTTCTGGGATCTCAGCCCAGAAAAGGCCGTTTCCCCTCCGCTCTCCCCTCCCCCGTGGTCAGCTGAAAGGGGTGACCCAGCAGCTATCTGCGGGGCTGTTTAGGTTCTTGCCACAGTCACTCACCCGGACACCCATCCTTGATAAAAACACTCGGAGTAGGAATTGATTTTACTTCCCGAACATGATAAAAGCCCTAGAGTGAGCATCTTACTCAGAGGGGAGCCCAGAGGATCGTCCCCTGAGGTTAGGAGTAAGGCAAGGACCCTAGTTAACGTTGTTTTGGAGATTTTAGCCACTGCAGTAAAACAGGAGGAAAAAAATAAAGGCACAGGAAGTGGCAGAAAAGAAGTAAAGCTATCTGGCTTTGCAGATGGCGCAGTAACATACCTGGCGAACCCAAGAGATTCAGTGATAAAAGTAACTCAAAGAATTAAAAATTCAGTAAGGTAGCAGCATGTAAAATGAATAATAATAAAAAAGGCTTGCCTGAAATAGAAAAACTTCTTTTCATTGTTTTTGTTTGCAGGTCTGTTTGTTTTCTAAGGTGTGTTTTGTGTCAGTGAATTTTAACTCGGATCATGAAACATGACTTTTTCATAATTTGATGAAAAGGGGGCGTTGGTTTTGTGTCTGCGCCTTTGATTCATCTTCTTGAAGATGGCGTTCCCTTCTCCCGCGTTGGTTCCTGAGATGTCCTTTGCTCTGATTTCTTTCCTGGGGGACTCTCCTCGCCCGGCCCTCTGTCGGCTGTTTCCGCATGGGTTTCCCAGCCCGAGAGGGGGTGTTGCTGCCACAACTGGCCGGATGTGAAAGGAAGCGTGCTCCCCAAACCCGGGACCACTGTGCTTTGCCAAGACCCATCTGGCCGTGAGGGCCAGATCAGAGGGGAGACCCCAGTGATGGGGGCGCCCCAGCTCTGCCCGTGGTGTGCGTGGCTCTTAGCCGTGGGCCCCTGCTGCCTCGCGGCTCATGGCTCCCTGCGCTCAGCCTGTGCTTTTCTTCCCCTCAACGCGCCTCTTGCTCTCCTGTCTCGGTGTCTTTGTTCACCCTGTTCTTCCCACCTGGCGCCGTCCGCCTGCCCATCCCAAATCCCACGCCCTCCTGGTGCCCCCTGAGCCCCTCCCTCCCAGGCAGCTGCACGCCCTTCACCCCGCTCCACGCCACGGCCTCTCTCGTCCTGCCCCCCGTGCTGGTTGTGGTTTTCTCAGGCGCTCGTCTCCTGGACGTCCCCCTGTCCCTTGCCTGTCTCCCGTGGTGCTCTGCAGAGAAGGAGCTCGGTGAACGGCCATTGAGTGAATGAAAGAAATCTTTTGGAAAGACGGTTTGAGGTGACGCTGCCCGGTGGCCATGTCCTGAGCCATTGGCAGCTTTTCTCTGTTAGAATCACGGGCCGTAAATCCAGCTGGGCATGTGGCTCCCATGTCCTCAGACTGAGCTGCCGGGTTGGGCCCACTCATAGGACAGGCTCTGCCCTGTGCTTCACGGTGCCCTGTGGTGCCCACGCTCCTGCAGGGGACGCGTGTCTGCCTGACCCACTCTCCCTACCCCCAGCACCGCGCTTTCTGCTCGGCACCCTGGGGTGTCTGCACTCCATCCCTCCCGTCCCCCGAGTCCAGTCCCTCTCAGGGTCCTCCCTGGAGCCTGCTGCAACCCGTGCCTCCTGTCAAAGTCATTTCTGACCCAAAGCCGGTGGGCGGGTCTGGCCCTCACAGTTCAGCCGGCTCCCCTCCACCCTGCCACCTCCTTCCCAAGGCCCAGGATCGCCCTTCCCTGCTCTCCTCCGCCCGCTGCCACCCCTTCAGTCCCTGTGCCGTTCCGCCTTCCTTCCTGTCCTGCCCGGCATCGGGTACCCGGGGCCCCATCCTCGCCCCTGCACTCCCCCCCGCCCACCCCGGGACTCCTGTGTCTCACACCAGCCTAGGCCGGCGGCTCCTGACTCTAGCTGCCTCTCCGACTTGATGTCCGGCACGGAGCTCCACTGCTCCCCCGGTGGTGGCGGCCAGGCCACCCTTCTGCTTGTCGAGCCAGAATGCCTGTGGTCCTCCGGGACTCAGTCTCACTCCAAGGCTCTGCCTCATCTGTCAGCCAGTCCCTCGGGCTCTACGTTCAAAACGTCAGAACCTGAGTTCTCGCCACCTCCACCATCGCCTCCGGGACATGCGCCTTACCGTGGAAATGGCCTCACACCTGGTCCGAGTTCCGTGACCAGGAGCAGCCCAGCAGCCTCCCTGGTCCACTCAGAGCCAAAGGCAGGTCAAGCCGGGCCTGCTCGGCCCCCTCGCTGGCTCCCGTCTGACTCCAAGCAGAAGCCCAGCCTTCCGCTCGTGCCGCTTCTCCGCTCCCAAGGCCTCCAGGACCCGTCTCGCCACACGCCTCCCGCCCCACCATGTCAGCTGCTGGGCTCTGCTCCTCGAGTTCCTGGGATGTGGTGGCGGGAGGGCACCTCCACCTGCGGGCCCTCCGCCTGCTCGTCCCTCTGCCGGGGTTGTGGTCCCCAAACAGCTGCGCAGATCCCTCTCTCTGTCTTCTGGTCTCTGGAGAAAAGGAGAGGGCTTTCCTGACCACCCCCTGTAAAACGGCCCCCACCCCGGCCTGCTTGCTCCCCAGGCCTGGACGGATCCCTTCCCTGCGGTGTAGACGGGCCACGTGCTGAGTGAAGGGACCAAAGAGAGTGAAGATGAGAGAGAGAAGACGGTCCCTGAGTGAGCAGAGGGGCCCCAGAACTGACGGGGGCAACAGCAGGTCAGCCCCCCAGAGGACACGTGAGGACAGCCCCTGACTCAGTGAGCATCCGGCAGCCCCTCCCGTGTGCCAGCCCCGTGGGGGGCTCGGGGACGCAGTCACTGCGCCGCCTGAGACGTCCAGAGACAGAAGTGCTCCTGCAGCACGTCCTGCACACGAGCGTCCAGCCGCCAAGGGGACACACACGGCTGCCCCAGGATCCCGAGGCCGGGGGACCTCGCGGGACCTGAAGGAAGAGGGGGAGGCAGAAATGGCAGCCCCGGGGTGGCAGGGGGCACGCGGGCCAAGAGGAGCCCCCGCCAAGCGAAGGAGGTCTGGGAGGCGAGGCGAGGCGTGCGACCCCTGCACAGACGCTCGTGTCTGCTCGGGTTTCGTGGGGCAGTTATGAAAAAGCGGTCCTCTGCACCTGGAGGAGGAACCGATTTCACAGAAAAATGCAGAAGGAGGCACAGATGCTCCTCTCCAGCTCTGTGACCTCATTTCGTTGGAGCCTCTGCTGCGTACTAGAGTGGGTGTCCAACCTGTGGCCAGGGACGAAGCAAGGAGGCCCGGAAGCCGTGTTTCCTCCTTTCGAGGAGATTCTGGTCTCATGGGGTCAAGAGGTGAGGGCGTGAAGGCCAGTGTGGACCCCCGTTTCTTCATCGCGAGGCTGAGTTGTGTTAGGCGATGGCCCCCGTTCCTTCCAGTTCTCACTTTCCAAGAATCCTTGTTTCTGAAAATACTGTTCTCTGCCGCGAAGGCTCCAGAGAGCAGCTTCCTGTCCATCTGGATGGAAGGGCGGGAGCTGGGGTCTGGTTACAGCCCTGAAGCCCCAGGCGCTATGAGCTGCCCGTGAGCTTGCTTGCTGCCTCCCCGCCCAAAGGGCCTGCTGACACCCATCCCGGAACTGGTTTCCTCCTGCCCGCACTGGTCCCCTGAGCAGCTGGGGACGTGTGAGGCTCCTGGCCCCTCTGCTTCCTGAGCTGCAAAGCATCTCACCTGAGAAACCCAGCCGGCTCTACAGCCTGCGCACGTCCTTCCCTACGAACGGACCGGTGCTTGGGGTTGTGGTGCCCCGTTAGTCAGCTTTTGCTTCCCCTTTGGTTGCGATCACTAGGGGCACACACGGCAGACGTCCCCTAACGGTGTCTTTCCTGCTCAGCGTCAGGAGCGTGAATTCTTCTGTGTTAGCCTCACCCCTGCCTGCGGCCTGGACTCCTGGGAGGAAACTGACGCCCTCCAGAGTGGTTGTGGGCCATCAAAGGCGTGACCTTGCCTTGTGTGGACTCCGGCGAGGCCACCACGTCCCACTGGGAGGGGCTCGTGCGTAACCACTGCCACCTTTCCCTGCTCTCCATGGCATTTGGGGCAGGAACACGTGTGCCCTACTTCCCCTGTTGCCTGTTCAAAACACGGAAGGCATTGATTCTCAAACAGCAGTAAGCAAACTTAATTGTGACCTTCTGCAGTTCCCTGATACAGAAGTAAGACGTGGCCTCGTGGCCGGGCAGCCCCCACCCCCACCCCACCCCGGCTCCCTGGGCCTGCGCTGCCCCGGGGCCAGGGGGGAGCCACATCCAGCTGTGCCTGAGGCCTCCGCCAGATCCCACCTTTGACATTTGTCATTAGAAACCAATCATCCTCACTCACTGTGCATTAATTTCCAAAAACAACCTTTATTAGCTACCTTAATTAATATTCCTCTGCCCTTGGTCCCGGTTCCCAGAGACCTGCAAGTACATTTGGAACCTGAAGGGGGAGAAGCCAGACAAGTCTCGGGAGGCTGTCGCTCAACCGGCTCTTAGGATAACTCCCCCTGTAATTTCCAAACGGTGGGCTAGTTAAAATAAGATGAACTTACTATCGTTTTCTTAATATAGGAGGCCGGCACCCACACCCCTTCAGCTGGGACTAAATATAGAAATGGGGGCATCACGAATCGCCCCCCACAGCGCAGTCGGTGGCGCGGGGCTCTGAGCTGCCAACGGCTGCTTTGGGTTTGCAGCAGGCGCGCTACAGTCAGCCAGGCAGGCCCGGGAAAAGAAAATTCAGCCTCTATTTTTAAGCCGGTCAACGTGTTGTCGGTACTTTAAAAACAAAAACAAAAGCAAACCTGTAAGCAGTTAAGCGTTAGATTCCAAAATGTCTCCGGTACCCGATGTTTATCTGTATGTTAGTGGCCAAGCAAGTCTTACTTTTTTCCTTCCCATAATTCCTGAAATGAACGCAGTATCCAAGGGCAACAAATCCTACAGTTTTGTTGTCATCTTTTAAATGGCGAATCTCGGGTAATAAGAGCAGCTCACGACAGACTAATTTGCCAAAGTTCTTTTCCCATCGTCAGCGGCACCTATTGTATCTAAATAGGAATGAATTGATGAGGTTTTTCAGTGGGAACCTGGAAAGAGGCTTTTTTTTTTTTTTTTTTTTTTTTTTTTTGGCGGTACGCGGGCCTCTCGCTGTTGTGGCCTCTCCCGTTGCGGAGCACAGGCTCCGGACGCGCAGGCTCAGCGGCCGTGGCTCACGGGCCCAGCCGCTCCGCGACACGTGGGATCTTCCCGGACCGGGGCACGAACCCGTGTCCCCTGCATCAGCAGGCGGACTCTCAACCACTGCGCCACCAGAGAAGCCCGAGGCACTTTTGAGAAAACTCGGATACTTGATATTTTTAATTAAAGCGTAAAAAAGTGAAGGGGAGAAGGTGACTTCCAGTGTCAAAGAGGGCTGGTGGCTCCCTCTGGCAGGACAGGGGGCCCGGCTGGGCACAGTAAGAGGAAGGGCAGTTACAAACCAGGCAGCTGGGTTTCTGGTTGTTTCTGTTTTTAAACAAAATTTATTTTTCTCAGTGGACACATTGCTTGTAATGTCTTGTGTCTACCATCATAGATGAGGGTATTTTGTGATAACAGTCTTTCTTTACAAATGTCATAACGGGATGAGATTATGTGGATTTTATCGTCTGTTTTCTGCAAGGGCCATTTTCTCTTAGCAACAGAGAACAAGAATGTCTCAGCCCAGACCCATGCAGCGATGGGTCCAGGGTTGTTCCTCACCGGGAAGAGGGAAGAGGGCTCGTAATCAACATTTTATTATACAGGCAGACCTTGTTTTATTGAAAAAGCTTCACTTTATTGCGCTTCACAGATTTTTTTTTTTTTTTTTAACAAATTGAAGGCTTGTGGCAACTCTCCATTGAGCAACTCTGTCCAGCACCCGTTTTCCAACAGTATTTGCTCCCTTCATGTCTCCGTATCACATTTTGGTAATTCTTGGAATATTTCAAATTTTTTCATTATTCTTGTATTTGTTATGGTGACCCAAGATCAGTGACTTTGGTTGCAACAGTTGCTGTTGCAAAAAGATTACAACTCACTGAAAGCCCAGATGATGGTTAGCATTTTTTAGCAATAAATTCTTTTTTATTTAAGGTATGTACATTGCTTTTTTAGACATAATGCTATTGCACACTTAATAGACTACAGTGTAGTAGAAACATAACTTTTATATGCACTGGGAAACCAAAAAATTCGTTTGACCAACTCTATTTCTAAATTCCCTGTATCGCAGGGGTCTGGAACCGAGCTCGCAATGTCTCTGAGGTGCCTGTAATCTCGGTTTTAAGAGATCAGTTCCTTTCCCTCTAAGTAGCCGCCAGAGTCCACTTTGCGCACAGGACCCCAGAGGGCCCGGTTATGCTTCACGCTTCTCTGTCGCGTTTGTGAGAACAGACTCGGGGCCGCTGGGAGCCGCGGGCACAGATTTCTGCTTCCAGCGCTGACCCCGTGCTACCCGCACACAAAGCGGGGGTCCGGGAGCCCCGCCTGTAGAAGGCCAAACACTTGAGTTCTGCACAAGTCTGTTTTTCCCCCAGAAAGTTTTTCCGTATAGTGAGCCCTAAAATCTACCTTGCTGTCACTTCCCACTGACCCCACCGTGGTCCCCGGGAGGTAGAGATAACGGAGGTGGGCGCAGATGGTCCAGGTGGGACCCGTCTGGAGCTCCTCTCCTTGTGGAGCAGACCTCCTGTCCCTCAGTGCTGGGATTCCTCCTCAGCCTTGTCACCAGCTGCCCGTATATCACTGTCCCAGTACCTGGGATCAGCCCCGATTTGGGCTATCGTCTGATAGTAGACTCGTGTGGTGGGGTCACGTCTGCCTCCTGACCCGGGCCCCGGGAGGCCAGGGCCTCAGTCCAGGAGCCATCTCTGTAACCACCTGTTTCCTGTGGGTCTCAGCCAATCGCAGTTCTCTCCCTGGTCTCCCAGCTCAGATTTGTTGCTGGCTCTTGGGGTCGGCAGGGGGCTGTCTCTTCACGTGTGAGATGAA